>NC_133588.1:15472938-16220438 GCF_964106895.1 Numenius arquata | reverse complement strand
CTTTACCACTTGGGAAGGAAATTAAGTGGTTAGTGATTTGCATAATGTGGGCAGCACCTTCTACAACATCCTTTATCAGAACCAAAATGACTAATGTCAGACCACAGAGTCCTTTTGAAACCGTGGGGCTGTTTCATGTTCTCTCTGAACCTCTACATACTGCTCTGTGCTACTCTGTCCTGTTATAAGTTTTCATTTTGCACAATGTAGACCTTTTTAATATTTATCAGCGTGCTGCCTTTAACTTGATACATTTGTACTGCACAGAAATTGATTTTCAAGAAATGTGTTTTGGATTTTTTGCACGCTTATGGGGTTTGAGAAATGCATATTTGCATAGAAATAATCTTTAGTGAGCTAAATTTTAGAGTATGTCAAATTTATAAATATCACTACTGTAAAGACATATTTTTAGAAATAGATTTCTGGCACAGTTTATTTCGATTCCATTTTTCACATTTGTGTCACCAACATAGCTTTGGCTTAGTATTTTCTAATGCATTTGTTTTCAGCATTCATGTTTTAGAGATTAAACTTTTCCGTTGTCTTGTTCAGACGTTACGGTTTGAAAATGAAACGAAGCGCGAGAGGGGCTTTTGTTTAAAAGACATCCATTCGGTTTGAGACATGCGGCCGGTAGAACTTACCTAGCTCCTTTTTCTTCTTCCAATTCCAAGCACAGACATATTACTCTCTTTTTTGGGTTACTTTGTCCCTTTACTGAAAAAGGAAGTTCTCTATTTTTAAGCCTCCAATACGTCTTTAAGGCGCGTTACGTTTCCTGTGTCTGTTGTTTCGTGGCAGAGGAACTGCTGTGTCTCTGCTGTTAGTTTATGCCATTTTAGAAATACAGATGCTTCGTGCACAATCACAAACAAGTAATAAATTGCATTTGTTTGTTTGTAGAGACTCCAGTGTTCTATCTAAACAAGAGAAATATATGCTTTAAACACACATAATACATATCTAGAACAGCAATATGTGCTCTAAACTGTTTGGGTTGGGATTACATTGCCACAGATACTGAAAGGATGTTGCAGATTTATTCTCCAGCTAAAGAGATTCCCGTTCTAGAAATGGACTGCATGTTCACAAAGGAAACAGGCTGGGGAAGGAAACTGCTGTTCATCCCCTCAGTTTTGGAGGATCCTCTGCATAAAGGCAATGAATGATACTGTCCTTACATGATTGGTGTCGGGGGACACGTAAGTCATGCTTCTCATTGCCTGAAGTAAGGAATTAGGCTCAAAAACTAATAAACTAGCCTGGTTTCTGTGGAGTTGAACTGAAAGATATACTTATCCCAGAGATAAATTTCAACTAAGGCCTCAAAATCACTAACAACTTTTAGACGTGTTGATGTAACAGCTTTACTTGGTTTCGAGTCGATGTGTGCCAGGGAAAAGCCTGGCTCCAAGCTCTGGCTGCTGGTTATCGCAGAGTTCCTAAATTGTGCTGTCAGGGTCATTAGACCACCTGCAGGTTTCTGTCTCTGCAATGGGAATGTCTTTAACTGTGTACCTTGACAGAATTTCTGCAGCTGCTTCCAAGCTGCTCCCAAGCTTCATCTAGACCCAACATGGGCAGAACGACTCGAGGCCAGTTTTCAAATCCCTCTAGAAGCGAGTCACCAATGTAGAATTCATGAGGCTCCTCTGCGTACTTGAAAAATTTTATTCTTCGTTCGCTCGTATAAGTTTCCATGTGCACTTTAAGATGCTGCTTCTCTTCTCATGTCCTAGTGAGCTGAGCTCAGGGAGGAGGCTTGGCTTGGCCCAGGGCACTCTCACCATAAAAAAGAAGCTGCCGCAGAGGGGCATTTCTCAGCGGGAGAGTGATTTAGCTTTGGACTGGTTCTTCTTCACTGGTCAAATGTGTTGGCCCTTAAGGAATGGTATATGTGGTCTTTGAGTCTGTAGAAGTGGGTTACTGCAGAGAAGATATATACACATTTTATTTCTGTATATATAAAATATGTGCCATATAGTAGCCCATTCCTTTGCTTCTATTAGATGTTTTAAGGCATTGCAGCCATTTAAGAATTAGTTAGGTTTGTTAATACATGGAAGAGGGAGGGAGAAGGAGGTCAGGGCATCGGGATTGTGTGTGGCTGTGCTTAGGAATGAATGCTCAGTGTCACACACGGGACAGGCAAATTTCTCTGTGACAGCTCTTTAAAAAGCCAGTAAAACCCACTATGAAATATTGCCACTGCCCTAATTAAAAATAAAATAAAATAAAGTAAAATAATAAAATAAAATAAAATAAAATAAAATAAAATAAAATAAAATAAAATAAAAGTTTTTATTTTTCATTAGACTATGTCAAAAGTGAAAAGAATTTAGGAAATCCATTGCAAAATGGTCAAGGCAGAGGAACTTTTCTATGAAATTCTCTTTGGCCAGTTCAAATAGCTTAAACACTATTGACCATTCTTCCGCCAGCTCAGCGATGCATGGCGTTTTGAATCATCCATTTTCTTTGAAGACTACCTGGGGTTAGCATATCATTACTTGATAACGGAGTTTCAATTCTAACCCACTGGCAGCGCTGAGCTTTAAGCTGGATACACTTACTTGCAGGCTCATCCAACCCTACATAATTGTCTGTACATTTATTTTATTGTCAACTCAGAGACAAGCTGAAGAAACTAACTGTTTGCTTTAGAACACATTAACTTCTTTATCACATTAATACTGACTCATATCTTATTTCCCAGTTGCAGTAACAAAACCATTCAAATATTTCCCTCACAGGACAATATCTTTAATAGCTTCTGTGTGTTTCCTATTTTTGGCTGTTTCTGTATAAACAGACTAATCTAATAGCATGCTGAACCATCTATACTTGGCAGAAATTCAGCAACTCACTCATTTCTATGGCAAGCAGGGATGCCAAGGGAAAAAAAAGCCTCACTTTTATTGCAGTAAGATCTTTCTCAAAGTTGTCTTTTATAAGTGTAATATGACTATCATTTGGGTTATTGCAGCACCTTGACTGAAAAAAAACAACCCCACATTTACTGCAGTATGGGATAAACCAAATAGGAGAGCATTATTCCCTTCACAATGGCCAAGGAATTCATTTACCTAATGTATTCAGCCTCTCTCACGTGCTCTGCTTTAAATGGTGGTAAAAATATATTTGAGACCCAATTAGGGAGGCTGGCTGATAAGGCTGGAGGAACAATCTGGAAGCCACTGGAAAACGCTTCCATGTTGAGTCCTACTGCTTGGGGTATTTAGCCATACTTGGCAAATTCCATTTTGTTGTCCCTCCTCAGCAATCAGAAGTTATGCTGCAAAGCCACTCAAGAAACATTCCCCATCCATTTTGTGGCTCTCCTCACAGTACACCCCCATGGTTTACGTGGATAAATTGGTGACATCCCTGGTTCTGCTTCTGGCTGCTGCTCCCAGCCTCAGGATGTGCGGTTTGATGTATGTTTATTTTGGGGCAATGCTATCTTAAGCAGTCTCAGGCTCCTGCTTCCCTGAGCTGCCCTCTTCATTAAAGTCAGCACTTTTCGATGGTTTGTATTTCAGCCAGATTAGTTTCCCGATCCAGTTCGTTGCATGCTCATATAAATTCTGGCACCAGCAAAAACAAGGCAGAAAGAAGTAGCCAAAGACAATGACTATTTAAACCCATTTAAGAATCCTTGGTTGTAGCCAAATGTCCAGCCATGGTTCAGTGTCTTTACAGTCAAAGCAGGGTTATAGCATCATGCAGTTCCTGCTCGTAGTGGGTTGGTATTTGTGATAAATATTTGAGCTATTGATGAATGTAGCTATAAAAATGCAAATTATGATGGTTTTCTTATTGTTTTACAACTGTATCAGCTGCAAAGCCTCTTAGAGTGAAGTGGGTTTATTTAATTTTGGGCATTTATCAATACTTACAGATTTATTTATGTAATTGACGTTTTTATGTCCCTGTCCTTGTAACATTTGGGTGTAAGAAGCTTATTGAAACCATCTAGATCTGAAATCAATGCATCTCTAATACAAATAGGCTCCTTACCTGAATTGGCCCAACTGTACAAAAATAGCCCACTATTGGACTGTACTCAAATGCACACTAGTAGTGCCTTACTTTAAAACAGAGAAATATTGAAGTCTCTGAGGCTTTCAATTTCCTTGCTTGTTTTTTAAACTGTATTTTTAACATTATTTTTGCTACAGTAGGCCAAGTTCATCCCTAATAGAACTGTATTGAAATCAGTGGGGAGACTTGTAATTTTAAGAATAAGACACGGTAAAGTGCTTTGCTGGATCAAGGCCTAAAAGGATTAGTACTGTGGAATGCTTAGGGTGGACGTAGAGGTAACTGTATGAATAAAAGTTGTTTTAATTGCACTGGAGCAGTTTGGGAATTCTATTCTACCTCTCAATAAAAGAAATAAAAAATAGAATAGACTCTCACTGCCAAGCAGAGAATCCTATATAACATTTTGCATTGTTTTGCAAATATTAAAACTGTAGAAAACATTTTAAAGCCTGAGATATAAACCTCCTAGCTTTTATTTTGAGACTTGTGCACATTTTAAAGCAGATATTTGGTACACAAATTATAAGACCAATAGGGAGTATTGATTTTTAAGTATAACTATAGTGGCTTTGCGCCTATTCTATGTTTTTCATTAAGGCAACAATCTGAGACTTTTTCCCAGAGAACTGAAGCCAGCTGATGGTTTCTTACTGTATTCTGTGAAGTAAAATGATGAACAGATGAAGATGATTTCTGTGCTTAGTCTGTTCCTGATTCCCCAGGAAAACTTGGCATCGGGCAAAACATCTGGGAGAATGCAAGCTGTTCTCTTCCAGGTGACCAAAGTGGGATTTGGGACTGTCGCTTTTCCACTGTATCCACGGGTCTTGGGTAAGGTGTGTAAGGCTTTGCTCTCCATTAGTTACTGCAGACACCTTATACCTGGAATGAAGGGAGAGGAAAATCAGAGACACCTCAATTCATCACAGAGGCCCAGGACGTCTTAGAGAGGTCCAGGTCCAGGAAGGACTTCACTGCCTCTGGCCTGGAAAACAGCAATCTGAAGCAGAATTGCACGTAATGGCACATTCCTCCCCTCGGTCTGTGCAATCATTGAGTTTTTTGGACTCAGCATTTGAAATGGAAGAATACTTGTTGTTTTGGGTTTTTTTCCCCACCGAATTGCTAAATATTTCAGTTACGCGCTTGAACTGAAGTAGTGATTCTACAAATCTTGCGATCCACTCCAGGATGTGAACTTGCCAGGTTAAGTAGTAGCTGCGTGGGTTACTCGGTACTTGACCGGGGAATATAAATGACATAATCATTTACTGATTCAGTAAGACTTGCTCTGGTTTTGGATTCTGCTAAAAGCCAGTGTCCTCGGGCACGTGGCATGGAGGATCCCTCTGAGACGAGATATAAAAATCAAGAGGGTGACGGTGGGCTGGAGCTGTTCCTGCTTCTACAATGCATCCTTTGTGTGAAAATGTTCTAGCTCAGGTGCTTTAGTTAAACTCAAGCTAGCTAATTGAGCTTTGCTATGTAAAATTCCCCCTGTGGTTTCAAGCAGATAGACTAAACTGTAATCAACTATTGTACCGGTTTGTAGTTAATGCTGAGATTCACTGGCGCAGGAAAACGGTCTGAGTTTCCAAAGTAGAGAGTTATTCGTTAATCCTCTCCTTTTGGATCCATTCAGTAATTCATTAGAAGGAAGATGTGTCTGCGCTCATTTCTAGGAAAAACATTCATGAAAATAGATGTTCGGTGCTGGTACTAGAAATGAAGATGATGCTGTAGGTGCAGGGGCGCTCGCCTGTGGGCGTGTGCGGCAAAGAGCTTGGGATTGACACACACCGAGGTTTTCTGATGTGTCAGCAATGCTAAGATGTTGCATTTCGCTGGCAATAACAACTTTGAAGGTGATCATCAGGCATTCAGTTGAATTTGTACTCTTCTTTCTAATGTCATTTTGCTTGATGATAAAAATCAGAGCCTATATTCATACAGAGATTTGGCCTTTTTCAAGCTGTTTCTGAGCCTCGCATGTGGCTGTTTGCTCTGTGGTCCGGAGGTCAGGCAGTACTTCCCCCTCTTCTTTTTCCTTCTTTTTTGCCTGTGAGTTGAGGGCTGAACATCGCTGATTTTTGAGCCTCAGATAAGATCAATTTTTCAATTGTGTAATACAGTACCTGGCTTTTTCTGAATGGCACTGTTAATTGTCATTGACTATAATAGAATATGAATAGCGCAGCCACTTGACACCAACTTAATGGCTCTGACTTTTCAATGGTGCCAGGAGTGTAAGGCTAGAGGGGAAAAAGGGTCAGAGGAGAGATAAGAGCTCTTCCCATTCCATTGAAAAAGATTAAAGCTGCTGCGTTTTTCAAGTGGTACTTGTGAGGGTCACCGTTTCTATGAAGTCACCTTAAAACTGGAAGTGATTGAGAAATTTCTGTCACAAAAGGTCTGTTAGAAGAACTCCAGCCCCCTCCACCACAAAGGTTTTTCGGGTTAGTGGGTGAACAGAAGGATGCCTCTCTGGATGGCTCACGGAGAAATGGGGGCAGCCCGGTTGTGGATGAGTGAGAGCAACATCCCTAACCCTGTTAGCCCCGAGGAGGACTCACACTTGTTTACTGCTGTTTTGTCCAGCTGGGAGCTCTGGGAAATTTTGTGATTCACTTTAGTACCTCTTTCAGGAAAAGCTTACTGTCCTTAAATACACAGCTGTCTCTGCCGGCTGGGAATCCGATAATACATGAGATTACCTCCCTAATCTGATCACAGCAGTTCTCACCAGTGTCCGCTATGAGGGATGGAGGCCGGGAGAAGGAAGATGCTTTACTTCTCTTCCTCTCTTAAACATCAGTGCAGGGAACATTTTCAATACATTAAATACCTGCCATTACTTGTATGAGATGCTCGATTATAACTTTTATATTGTTATATTTTTTTAATATGATTTCCCAGAGATTTCTAAACATCTGGTAATGAGAGGAGTATGTTGCTGTGCAGAAATCTGGGAGAGGCACTTGGTGTGCAGATGGAGATGTACTTTGAGTTGGGTGCAGGATGGTTTGAATGTGGGGCAGGCAGGTTGGTCTTGGTGCACTTACTCCACAGGTCCCGAAGAGTCAGTCTCTGCAGCCGCGCAAAGTTTCGTTAAGCCAGAACATTTTAGGTTTCTGAATTTCACACCACAGAACCAAAGTCCTAGACAGCAGCAGGAGTCATTTATTTATCTGTTAGCGAACTACAAACCACGACAAGTTCTGATGTCAAAGGTACGTCATTAATGCGCAAGGGACTGACTCACCAGAGTAATAAAATATTGGCAGCGTTTTGGCTTCAGGTGTTTCTGAAGGAGGAGTTGCAAAAATCAAACTATGTAAGAAACAGAAAGAAACTTTATGAGATTATTCATTAGAAGTCCATGTCCCCTGACATGAAAAAATGAATCTCGAATTTAGATAGTAAGTAAGAAAGTGTTAGTAGGAGGGAAGGGTCTAAGTTATCTTTATATGTCCAAAAGGACTTGTATCAAAAATCTTCAATTTTCTTGAATCTGATGTTGGACAAACTCCAGTAGTGTACACAAGGAAAAAATAACACAGAGTTGCCCTCAGAGTGGTATTTATCAGCAGCTATTTCATCATTGTAAGGATTTGAGCGGGGGGGCAGGATTGTTTTTGTCATTTTATCATTAAGACAGTTGTTTGGGAACAAAGCTTCCAGAAATGGTTGTCAGGGAAAGTTTCTTTATTCTGCCTGATCTAAGTTTTCCCAATAGATTTCTATTTAAAAAGAATAAACAAAGAAAAAAAGCAAAACAGCAGAAGTGAGAATTAGATATAAATATGACACTAAACTATATCTTTTAATACAAAAGAACTCTTTTTTAATTAGAAGCTTGGAAGGACATACCCTTTAATTGCTGCACTTGTAGTTTCTGGGCCATCAATATCCTTGCTTCTTTCATTAATAAACTGGCAAGTCAAGTAGGAAAGCTGCAGGAGTATAATTTTTTCCCTTAAGCTCTACTTAATCAACAGCAGACTTGATCAAACAGAAAAAAGAAAATGTAAATCAGTTGCATTAATTCTGCTGGCAGTAAATAGTAGGAAGAAAGCTAAACATGAAAGAATGCTCATTTTGCAGCTGATACCTGGGGTAGGACTGAATGGGAGAAATAGGTAGTTAAAGAGCTCTTTAGATTGTGAGTGACTAGGGGAATACTGGGGTTTATGTATGGATTAGCACAGTGATAGACCCTGAGTAGCAAAAGACGATGACTAATTACCTGACAGAGCAGCACTCCATTCGACTTGGTCATTGAAATTAATTTCTGTTTTCAGGACTGGCAGAAAGCAGCTGCAGAATTTCAGTTCAATACTCAAATTAACTAGGAGTCTAAATTATTTCTTTGCACATACGGTATTAGAGGAGTGGGTTACTAAATTGATCTTGATTTTACACACTGAGGCAAGAATTATTCCGCCTTTTTCATCAGAAGTCCATGTCCCCTGAAATCGGGGAATAAAACCTGTGCTATAATAAACTACTTGGCACTGATTTGAACTCTGTCAGATAGTTAACATCTTAACATTTCCTGGAATCCCAGGTGAAAGAGTTATAAAATAAAGTCTTCCGGGATGAAAGAAAATTTTACTACCTACTCCATTGGGAAAAACACACTGAGCTGAACTTACTCAGATGAATTTACTTCGTACTTTGGATAGGATTATGCCCAGGAATTAGTTTCTCTGATGATGTATATGTGTTTGACAATCTGGTATATTTGAAAACTTCAGTGACTTTGATAAAAGAGGTGGGGAAGGTGTCAGCTGGTTATTACTGATGGACTTGTGGCAGTTGGAGTGAGGCGTGGAGACAGAAGAAACTAAAACCAACTGAAAAAAAAACCTCTGCAGAGTCAACTTTGTAAGAAAACCCGGTACACACTAAAATAAAGTCATATGTCCCATGCTTCTGAAGTGCAGGATTTCTGCCAGATTTCCACGTTGGTAGTTGGCTCATTACATTCATGAGCAGCAATTTCTCCTTTTGCCAGTAGCAAAACTCCCAGAGCCTTTTCCCTGTTTAGAGATTCTTCATCTTTTAATTTATTTATTCAGCAAAAGCAAATTCTAAATGTTTATCAAGAAATTAAGTAAATAAATATGAGAAGGGGGAAAAGGCAAGACTGTGAAAAAATGGAATAAATATTTAATATTCATGGGTACGTTTTAGCTCAATGGAAAATTAGGCAGGAGGGGTACGCGTAAGCCTTTTTTCAGCACTTGTGCCCCATAGTATTCTTACTGAATAAATTATGTTACTTCCTGCTCTTTCCTGCACGCTGTCTCTCAACAGACACTTCTACGCAGAAGGATTACCACATAAAACCGGCAGCTTTTATCTTACTGTATCTTAGTCCTGTGTGGAACCACTGTTGTAACCGGTCACCTTAGTAAAATGCGGTTTATTTCCTTTGGTGATGCTAAGCCAACATAGCCATGGAAGAATGGATTGGATTTTATTCTAGTTCCATAATGAATTTGTAGAGCTAGCAGTTATTTAGAAAAGCAGAAACAAAACCAAAGAACATTCTTTTAGTCAGACACTGAGCAAACTTGATCTGGAGGTCAGCGAGAGACAATACATTGAGAAATTTGCTCTGGCATTTTAGAGGGTCACATTTCACAGTATAGACGTTGGTAATGATTGTGAGCTTATATGCATTTATTTGTAGTATTGTCAAATAAATAACCAAGGGAACTAATCAGAAATCCATGAAAAAAATTTGTTAAACTGAAAGTGAAAAGTTGTTTTAATCTCCAGTACAGATATTAGTAAGATTAAAATGTCAAATGTCATCATCATATTAAATGGCTTTATTCCCTCCCTTTTAATTTATTTCATTATTCTTTTACTCTTAAGCTCTATAGTCCAGGTATTATATTATCATTTTGCATATGCTTTCTGTTCTGTTTTTGCATTCGTTAAAAACCCTAATATTTTCTTGCATACCAAAACAACCAAAAGAATCACTAGACAATGACATGTGGTCTTAGAAATACAGTTTTCCTGTTCATCTTGTTGATCACATAGAGTTCTGTCTGTGTTGGTATACCAAGAATCTTGAACTAAATTGCATTTAGGCAATTGATTTGCGTCGGCTTTGCATAGAGATGTAGGTGTTATTTATGCTTTTATGTTCTGGAAAATTAATATTCCTCATCTTAATGCCCAGAGTCTACCGTGATTACTCTTAAGCAACCATTAGTATGAATTCCCTTGCATTGCCATTACAGAGAACAACGTTAATGATGTGCTTTTTTGTCTTTGATGTGGATAACAGGTAGTCCTGAGAGTGTGCTAGACTGAGAAATCCAATGTTTTGGATGTGTACTGGTGCTTTAAGTTATTTTTTCTTATTTCAGCCCACAGTAGAGGATATCAATAATGATAGAGCAGATATTGGTCTGTGAGCTACAAGTCACTTGTCTACAAATGTCAAAATAAAGCCAACTCTGAGAATGTCTTTGCGAGAACAAACACAACTGCAGTGAGCATCTCTCAGATGGGAACTCCTTTTGGTCGGTCTGGTTTGGGAATGATTTCTATCCAAAAGAGCACTTGAAAGGCTCAATTTATCTTTGTCGTTCACCTAAACCATCCATTCTTCAAGTGTTTATAACTTCCTATTAAAAAGCTGATACATCATCTCTTATATAAAACTTCTATATTGCAGAGTTGCAGAGGCTAACCTAAGACTCAGGATATAAATTTGCTTACAGGAATTTTGAAAATGTTTATAGAAAATGGGAGAATTGTAAGAACTGTGTGAGATAATAAAAAAGATAATGAAATATTAATTTGTTGGCTTCTAAGAAAAGATGATTAAAAGCCACCTTGTACTTCTAGGTGCTTGTCCAGCATGGAGTCTCTTCATTTTACTCCGTGCTAACTCAGCACCTCAAGAATGCTGTGGAAATTTTTTTGCTCATGAAAGATTTTCTTCTCAGCGTGAGGCCATTGCCATGGTCAGTAACCTCCGGCAGGTTTGCCGGGCTGGGAAAGCTAAACCACTGCTGCTCGTCGTGGCAGCTGACACAACAAGTAGCACCGGTGAGCAATTAGAGTCTCATGACCATATACTCTTAAGTTGTTTAATTGTCTTTTGCTTGGAGTTAAACAAACTGAAAACTTCAGATGGCAGGGCACTGCCATTTTTCAAGGGGAATTGCAGCAACAGGAAATCTATAAAAAGGGCATATATTTCACACATTTTCTCCGCTTGCTGCTGAGACCATTATTAATGCCACAATTTAAAAATAAAAGATACAGAACATTAGAGTTTTGAAGGAAGTCTCGTTTCCACGAGCTAGATTGATACTTCTCATTGATAAAATCTTGAATACCGTAGAAAATTAAAGAGAAATTTTCAGTCTTGAAAACTGAACCTGCTTTGGTCTTTGCTACAGCCGTAGTGTTTGGGGAAGAGAAGCTGGGATGGCTGGCATGTTTCGAACTGAAATAACATCTTAAACTTGCAAACAAAGAATATTTACTTTAGGCCAGATCCTGTCCTGGCCACTCAAGCGAGTGTTGTGGTAGAGCTTGCTCATGGATAAGTTGTTTAAGCTTCCCCTAGGACCCAAGCAATTAGCATATCATGTCCTGGTGAGGTATTTATTAGAATGGAAGTGTTCTTGGGAGGCTGGGTTTCAGAGGTTTAAATCAGAGCTGAGCATAGAGTTTTAGGGCCTTATTCACAGTAAATTTTATGTTGGTGAAAGGTTGTGGAATGGGTTTCCGTACCATGTCTACTTGCTCTCACAAATCTCAGAAGAGATACGGACTCTGAACTTTGGTGTGGGGTTTGCTTTCCTTTTTTTTTTTCCCCCCCGTTTATGCCAAACGTGCATCAGCAGTGCAATATCCTGTAACAACTGGGACTCCGGGAGGAACAGCTATTCAGTATGTCTCACTTAGAAGCTTCTTTCTCAATACCTGCATCTGATGACACTTGAGTTATTAACACCACCAGGCATTTAATAAACTCATTGTTCACAAATTAGTGATACCGTTGCAGGGAGATCCCGATTTTAGAGAGGAACTTCTGCCCTCCTGAGTAATCTCTTAGGCTGTAAATCCTTTCATTGTGACAGCACCGAGGTGTTACTGCCACAGACCTGTCCTGGCTCTGTCTCTCCTCTAAAGCGGGGAGAGAGGAGGAGGAGGAATGGAAGGTGACTCCAGGCAAACAGCAAACATGCTCCTAATGAAATGTTTGAAACAGACAAAGAAACAGTATCTGGCCTTGATATGATGTGAAGGGATTATGTACCGTGCTATTTGTGTCGTGATTTAGTGTGTTATTTCATTGGGTATATGCAGGGCAAGGGTTTCCTGCAGAAAAAAAAATAAAATCTATGGATAGGGAGTACTATAATGTTCCTATGCTGTAAATTGTCCTGAGATTTTGAAGAATTGGCTAGTATTGCTGAATGGCAAGGATGGGAATCCATGTAGAGAAGAACACAAATATTTACCCCTTGGCTTTTATATTTAGTCTGTATGTAGAGTTCTGCTTATACAGAAAAGAGACTAGAATTGAATGAGGTTGTGTAGAGTAATGTGAGTGTGAGCCTAAAGTAACTGCCACAGTTATTGCCAGCTCCGAACCTGACGGTTTCATCACAAAAAACCCAGGATACAGATGCATGTCTGTAACTTTATGCAGATGAATAACCTTTTGAAGCACATAAAATTCGGCCTCCTCTTGCTGCCTATGGAAACAGTAAACTGTAAGAGTCCCTCCCCAAATCCCTAAGCCCTCACACCCAGTTCTTCAGAGTTCTAGTCACTGTGTTAATGCAAAAAAGTACTTTTATCAGTTTTGTTGGCACTGCCTTATGGTTAAGAAAGCATTCTAAGACAACAAAGTGCTCTCTAAACTAAGAGATTTCTCTAAAACGCATTTACATAAATACTTTTCAGAAAAGTGGAGAAGTAGCCATTTTGTGGCAGGTGAAAAGAAGTTCTGTAATTAATGAAGTTTCATTGCTATTAAAGTGATTGCTTTAAGTGTGTTTACAAGAACCGAATCTTGTATGTAAATCCATAGTGCCAGTAGTAACAGGGGATAAACCATACACAATATGACACAAAAAAGACCCGATGGTAATCTGGTTCCCCTTATATTTTAGTATAGTCCATTGCTTTTTCAAGTCTGTTGTTGTTTGTGGTAAGCTTGACTTCTTTTTGCAAAGTTAAAGGGAATATTTTGATTTCTACGAAGCAGATATAACGAAGTTGGCTTGATAAACCCCCATTGGTATCTTCAGGGAACAAGTAGATTAAACAAGTAATTATACCACAAGGTTTTTAGAAGTTAGTAGATTTAAATACATTGTATGAATCTCATCCTAATGTAGCCTTTTGTCTATAGTGCTTCCTGCCAAAAAAACCTCCTGACAGGAAATAAACATTAAAATAATCTTTAATCCCTTGTCTGGTCTATTACCATTAACAATTGATGCACTTTAATTTTGTGGGATTTTAACTACAAAATGGAATGGCTAAGTAGTGATAATTGGGTTTGGAATTATACGGTCATTTATATCAACAGAAATGCAAGTGGCTGGGAGGGTGATTAATTATTTAACATTTCCTGGCTGTGGTTCCTATTATAGAATTTTCTGATATATTCTGCTGTGAACAATTATCACCAAATGAGGATAAACAAATCTGTGATGTGAAGTCTTATTTATAAATTAAACTATATTTAGAAAATGTCTATTTCATTTGCATTTTCACTTTCTTCTTGATAGGACTGTCATAATCAGCTTGTTTTCAAGCTTTTCTTGCCCTTTTGCTAATTTTTCAGGTTCACACCCCAGGTTTCGTGCAAGAAAAACAGAGCTTCAGATGTCCTTAAAGTAATTCCTATTCCAAATAAAGATACAGTTTATACAGTCATGGTAATGTGTTTGCATGTTCTGTTCCCCTTTCGTTCCCTAATAATAGAATTAGTGCATGGCAATGTATTAAAATTTAATCCAAGTGCTGGCATCAGACTAGATAATTTAATTCTTCCAACTCATGAAGATTTGGGAGAAGGATACTGGTGCTGCCATTCTTAAATGGGGTTCTCTGGCATTTGAACCCTCTCATCTGGTAGATTTGTCTGCGAGAGTTTGTGTTTCTCGTTCTCTCTCTTACGTGGAGACTGACCGTCACTTTGGTGTATTATGCTCCGGTGTCCTTGTTGATACACATACAAGCAGAATTGGCAATTCATTTTTCTTTTACTTTCTTACAAGATGTTTACTAAAAAAAATCATGTGTATGCTGCTTATCTGACAACAAAACATAAAGTCATTCTAATTAGTACTTTCCTGACCATTTTTCTTGTTACTCCAAAACTTTTCCTATCCTTAATTTCCATTAAAAAACCAAAAGGCTACAAGCCTTAGTTTGAAAATGATTCCTAAAAGTGCCTTGGTTTCTTCTTCAGGCAGAACTCCTAACAATCATCCCTGGCAGCCCTGCCCAGAAGACAAAATCCAGTTTACATGCTTATATATCAACAAAGAAGGAACAACAAGATGATGATAATTATTGTTAGTGCGGTGCCTGGATTGTTAGTCACAGATGAGGACCCAGTCATATTAATAAATATGCAAAATAAACCCAAAAGATTGTTCCAAGTCCATATTGCTTAAAATGTAAGTGTTAATCAAAAGTCAGGGATACAGATAGATAAAAAGAACAAGCATATAATGAGATAATATTAATCAATATGGTAGGCCCTGGTTTAGGCATGATTTTTTTTGATGCCAAAGAAAAGATTAGATACCAAAGAAAAAGGAGAATTTTAATGTGGATTATGAAGAAAGATAATGAGATAATATTGCAAATGCTTGTGGGCAGATCTGTAAGCAGAATAAAAGAAAGCATGAAAATGCTTGTTTGAAAATTTAGGAAGTCATCAATGAAAATGACTATCTTGAAGTTGATCTAGGGTGAGCGTTGACATGTTGATAGTGAATCAGGATAAACTGGATTAAACTGAAGATTTCTATATAGACAGACTACAGTATTAGAGGAAGAAAGGCTGAATTTGTTGTGAAAAAGTAAGTTTTCTACCAAAGATGCTCAGCATAATAAGTGCAGGAACAGAGAGAAAAGGGGTTTGTGGGTTGGACCTTCATGTGGGTGTGTAGGATAAAAGTCTTAGAGTTAAAAGAAAGAATTGGCAATGAACAAGACAGAAATGGATAGAGAATAAGAATCTGAGCACGGATGAGCAGTAAATTCTGGTGAGCTGGTGGTTCTGGCAAGTCCAGAGGACTGATGGGTAACACTGAAAGAGGTTGCAGAAGGGGACTTCACCAGCCACATCCTTAGAGAGACCGATCGCAGCAAGTACAAGTCAAAAAACTTAATTTCAAGTTGAAAGAAACAGGCAAGAATATCTTCAAAACCAAGATGCAGGAATCCTATCCTTGTTCTTTGCACAGCATCTGTGCAGACTGTGTGAGTGCTCCCCATCTAATAGTGCTGAGTGGCCTTGGAAGTGGGAGAAACCAGTTTGGAAGAGGCTGTCCCAGCTGGGTCAGCTGGTAGTGCCGTGCTGGAGACAACGTTCTGAGTGGCAGGGGAGCTGGTGGGGGACAGAAAGGACCCCTGATTGCCTTGAGAATGAACTATTAACTCAAAATTCTCAATCAGTTCAGCATTCTCTACCCCAGCCGCAGTGCAGTGCCAAAGCAGAACTTGGTTGTGCACGTTAGCTTGTCTCCGGCCTTAATTAGAGCAAGATTTGAGCATCAGCCCAGTAAGTCTTTAGGAATCTGACACATGAGTGACGGAGTGGAGAGGAAGCAGAGTGAGGCAGCGTAACAGAGGTTTGGGTGTATCTGCAGGAGACCAGAGTAGTTTGGAGGAGATGTGTGGTAGCCCTGGGCAGGAGCCCAGCATAGATAAAGCAGTCGGCCCAGTTTGGCTGAAAGATGAAATATTTGGTGGGGCTGGTGATGCTGGTGACTCGATGTGCAGTATAAGGCTGGGAGAGCATCACAGCATTAACACGTTCTTTGTTCATGCCAGAAATACATGTGCTCGTCAACCTTTATAAACTGAATCTAACTCAACAGCAAAGTGTTAAGCATTGACAAACATTGGATTTTATTTTAAAACACTGGTTAGGTTTCCCACTCAGGTTTCCCATATTTTACATTACAATGTGGGCCTTGAGCTACTTTTTAAGTTTTTCTTATAAAATAAAGAAGGAAGATCTATCAGAAAACTGTGTTAAATTATATACTTCATTTTTCTTTCAACACACAGCACAAGAATGGTGTGATAGTACAACGGCACTGCTGGTTTTGTGTCATTGCCAAAATCTTGGTCTGAGTCAGTAGAGACAATTTGAGACTTCATTTGTCCGCACACATCCAGTATTTATCAGGTGATGGTCCATTAGTTAATGTGTCAAACTCAGCAATATTTGAGGAAGTGGCAGTGTGTAGAGCACATTAACATGTTTTTTAGTTCACACTGATCTAAATGACCTGAAATCTAATTGTGTGGATTGCTTATATCTTTTAGCACTTACTGCCATTTATAGCAACTGCTGTACTTGCTGGACTTATATCCAGGTATATGTGAGTACAGTACATGCGAAACTTTTATTTCAGAAGATTAAAGTATGTTAATGCTGCATGTAACTAATTAGTACATATAGCCAGGAAAGTGTATTTTACATTCTCAAATGAGATTTCTTTCAGCAGATGCTAATACATATTAGGACATCTGTTTATATTTTCCTTCAGTCTTTTTTTTTAAACTGCATCTTATTTAAAATACTGTTGTCAGCTGAAATAGTATCGCCTTAAACAATATTACTTGTATATGTAGTTGTGAGCTCATATGTCTGCTTTTGAGATGTCTTTCTGCATAAGCAGATTTTTGTTTTGTTTTGTGTAAGTGAAAGATGTATAAAAAGTTGTTTTGCTTCATTTAAATTGGAGCAGAGATGAAAAAGGCAGAAAGAAGTCAGGAGGATAAAATGCAGTGCTATCCCCACTAGGTAAAGTTGTCCAATTACGCCTGGTGTCAGAACTTTTTAACATTTGAATGGCTGGGAGGGGATACTAATTTCAACCTTAATGATCGCTGCTTTAGGAGTCAACATCACAACACTTCACTTACAATTTTAGCACATCTGTCAGCCTGTGCTAAAAAGGAGCCCTGGGCTAGTGGGTGACTGAAGATCCTTTTATCCCTAGAGAGGATTATGTATTCCCTTCAAGAGTGGGAAAATAAAAAAGGTTATAAATACTCACCTACTTCACTGCTGCCCACACTTGCCCTGTTGACAAATAGTGACTTTCACATCCTGCTTTTACATTCATAAACACAAAAATAAATAAAAACTATGCAACTTCTCATTGTATAGCAGTTATGGAAGCAGCCCATTTATAATGTCACATATTCTATAACACTGTATAGTCCCTAAGCTGGACTTTTTTTCATTTCAATAGATCACATTGATTTCCTGTATGACTTTATCTGCCTAATACAAAGTGGGATTGAACAGTTATTTGTCTGGATTTAGCCATTCCTTATCAAACGTTTATGATTTAGCTATTGCTACAACATCTTCTTGTAAGGTCTTTCTTATTTTTATCTTTTCAGGAAGGGTATGAATGTGATAACGGGGCGGTAATAAATCTATCTCTTGAAAATGAAACATATTTGGGGAAACTGTATGCTGTCGGCTGACAGGGGAGGGGAAGTTTAAGGGGCAGGACAGCCACACGAGTGAATTGTTTCTAGGACGCTGTGGGCATCTATTAATAAGAATGATTGACTCTTCTGGTGGAGGTTTTTGGTGTATTGAGATGGCAGTTTCCCAGCTGCACGGTAGGCTCGTGCTCTTGAGCTGAAAGTCCCAATAGAAAAGAGGGGGTTTGCCGACCCAGCCCAAATTTATACAGCCACGGGCAGGCTCTAGGTTGAAGAGAAATAGCAGAAGTCACAGAAAGGTCGGCAGGTTTGTGTCTTCTCTGTTTATGAAAGTAAAAAAGTAAGATCTCAGTCTTTTCCTTTCTATTTCTATTTCAATTTCTTTATTCTTTATCTAGAGGGGAAAACAGAAAATATGTGAATACTGTATAATAATACTGACTGTGATTTAACTAAATGGGAGTAAAAAATACATGTGAATAGGACCTTTTCTGTGTTACAGCTTATTTTAAAATTTTGTTTGAAAGAAAAAAGCATATTAAAGCTACCCACTGTGTATCCCAGGTGTTTTAATATTCCTAACCGGAGCATTTTAACTGAACAGTTTCCAAACAACCTCATCATACTAAAGTAATTTATTTTTCCTTACATAATGCTTTTCATTCAATAATTTCAAAATGCTCTATTAAGTGTGCTTTTTGAAGTGCCAAACTAAGTGTCATATAACCCTGGGGAGATGTCTGGTGGTTTTATTGTACCTATTTTGCAGACAGGTTAATTCAAACAAAGAGAGATTAACAGACTCCCTGCGAATGAGTAAAGGAGGGAAGACCAGAACCCAAATCCCAGCCTGCCGAGTGCCAGCCCTGAGCACATGCCCCTTTGTTCAGAAACCACAGAGTGCTCATGCTGTGTGTGGGAGAGAAAAAAAAACTTTACAGAAACTATAAAAGTTAATAATTACATTGTAAAGGCTACTTAACTGATAATGAGCATTTAATGCAGAACCATAAATTTGCATGGCACTTGCAAAGAAAATGTTCTTTTGTTTTTGTCTTCACTTCTCGAATGTGTTTGTAGTTAAATTTTTAACCTGCTTAACCGATGCTGTATTCTGTAGAGCTGATGCTCTATCTCCTTTTTTTATGTCTCTTCACTAGTGCTTTCAGTGACCTCTCTGTAAGTTTCTTTATATAGAAACCTGCTATGCTGTCTTGAATGCACAAGGTCAATAATGATTACCCTCTAACTTTGAAGGGCATCCCCCTTCTCCGCTTGCAAAGTATATCAAGCCACAAAGTCCCTGCATCCCGTAATTATGATTTCTCCTATCAAATGCAGTATTAAGAAAGATCTTCTTATTTCCCAAACAGTAGAGCTTTAGTCCACAAGCATGTTAAGCCTGGTAAAGTCAAGATATAATAATTTTATCTTTTTTCATTGTACAAAAGTATACTTGATAGTTTAGTTTAAAACAAATCCACATTGATGGAAACATTTTTGTAATATATTTCAAAAGAAGTAAACAGCTTATTCTTTTTAAATACGTGGATGGAAAGCTAAATTCCTGTTGTTCAATGTCCAAATGATGCAATTAGAGACCTTATTTATTCTTTATTTCTAAAGAACTGTATCATGATCTGTAAACGCTTCAAAGACTTGAGCATGATCTGTACAGAAATACTGTTACTACTGTGGGCTGTAGAGGATACATATAATGAAAATACGCCTATATTTTGGAACCAATGGTCCTCTAATAATTATCAATAAACAATGTCAGTTGAAAGAAAGCACAGAAAGGCTAGTGATAACAAAAAGATGTTTAAATTGAATTGACACTATAGCAGGCATTGACTGTGTCATCGCACGGCTTAATAGCTGGAGTCCTGGTTCAATACGATGAACTTGGGAAGGTTTTCTTAATGAAAGAACTGATGCTTTCTGTTCAGTAGCAGCAATAGCTTAGCTTTTTAAATTACCTACTTTAAAAGTTTACATGCCACTAATTGTAGTACTATATACAAAGAGGTATGATATTGGCAAATATCAGAAAATGGGTCCTCAGAAATAAATGTCAAGTATGAATAGTAATTTTTTCAAGAAATTCATGCAGATACTTTATTTAACATTAATAAGTGCATACGCTGCAATTTATTTTACCTACAAGTAATTCAGAGTTCTGTGCAAGTATATTCTTAGAAAGCTACTGATGTGGTTTTCAGTGTCTTTTCTATCAGCCGTGCGTTTTCAGGATCTGTTGGGAAATACGACCCCCTCCTTCTCCCTCCTGATTACTAGAAAAACAGAAAGCTCAGAAAAAGGCATATTAGAATAAGTTGGTAGAAATGTGCATTCATGTAAATATCTAAACATATATAAATTCACTTTAAAAATGGAATTCACCGAACGTGAATAGTCACTTAAAGTGTAACTGGAATTGACTGTGTCATGTATCAGCCTAATAGCTGGAGCGCTGGTTCAATACAATGAACTTGGGAAGGTTTTCTTAATGAAAGAACTGACGTTTTCTGTGCAGTGGTTGCATTCATCAGACCACACGGTGTTCATTACACTACAAAGGGCTGCCAATGTGAATTGTGGGGATCATCTATTAGGTAAACCGGATAGGGACAAAGGATACTGGAGGAATGAGAGACTTCGGTACCTCGACAGGATACTCGAAGTCAGGCTGCTTTGATGACCTTTCACCGGTGCATTAGCATCTATTTGCTGACAGATCCCCAGTTCATGCCCTAATTCCACTAACCCAAACTGGCAAGGAGCACTGGTGGGCGTGCACATCTCACTATCCACCTTACAAACTAACCCTCTACTTTATAGGGCCACAAGCTTTAATTTGCTTTGTCTAAATACTGTGGAGGTTATCGAAAAATGGACGCTCTCCCAGTAATGCTAATTAGACTCTAAAACCCACCCTGGTTTGTGGTGCTAATTTGGAGAGGTGCCACATACTGGGGTTGATTTCTTCCGAGAGAAGATGAGCCCTGTGCCACTGGGAAATGGGGAAAACCAGACGTGCTGATTGGCAAGGTCGGCGCTGGAAGGCCCAGCGCTGACTCAGGAGCAGGCAGGGTAATTCAGTGGGGATTTGCATCCACGCTGTCCCTTGCTTACCTAATAGCGGCATTGTTGTGCTGCTTCAGGGGGAGCTTAGGGACTGAAAAGAGAGATTTAATACTAAAGATAAAAGTTTTGCTTCAGTTCTCCTCACATCCAGTTATTAAGAAGCTCGTCTGCTCTGGGAGGCAGAGCAGTACAAAAGCATTCCCAGTTCACAGACAGGGGCTGTGTTAAAACCCAGAACAGGTTTAATTCTTTCCCGTGGATGTTTATAGTAGATGCATCGGTTTCGTGCGCTGTTTTTCCTCCCATTTGCAGCGTTCAGGTTGAAGTTATGTGAGGGTTACTAGCCTAAAAGTCCCTACCTCAAGGTCACTCCCCTAACCTTATTTCCAACACGTTTAAATGTATTTATATAGATAGGTAAAATCTGGTAGCTGCTGCCACATAACCTTGTTTCCCTTGCTGACATCTCCAGTGGATGGAATTGATTATAAAGCTGTTTTTTGGGATGGGGACATGGAATGTCAGGCCTGCTTTGAGTGCGAGTGCCTGCCGTGCTGCTGGTGGCGCTCCATGTGCTCCCTGGCCAAGCAGGGCTCTCGGCTCTTTTACGTCGCCTGCTGCAGCCACCACAGCTGGTATTGAAAGATGTATAAGCCACAGAAAAGGAGAAGCATCTCTTAGGTGCTGGGAGTCGCAGTGAATTTTATGTCCAGCAAAAATTGTTTGAGAGGGCCTTTTATGTTGTTTCATTTTTTGCAGCTTGTTGAAAACGCTGTGTGTATTTTCATTCCAGAATCCACGCTCTTTTATTCCTGTTTCTCTATGGACTGTATTTAGTGAATCAATGACAAGTGTTACATATTTCTATGGTAACTTCAATACCACATCAGGATTTCAGAACACTTCACTGACATTGGCCAATTAAGATTCACAACCTGCAAGAGCAATATGATGAAAACATGTCTTGTTGATATAAAATAGAAGCTAAAGTCTTTCAGTTTGTTTTGCTTGCTTTTTTTTTTTCCTTCTTTTTAAATTACCTAATTAGAGAGAGGTTTCAGTTTTATGCAAACTGAATTGTCAAGATTTGAGCCCATATGCTATTTTCCAGAAAGATTCAGGCTTTTACAGCTGGATTCTTGAAAAGTTTGGCTTTGTGGGAAAAAGAAATAAAACCTGGATAGGCCCTTGTGCTTTGGGAAACAGTGTGACATTAAAACTTTGAGAAGCCAGGCCTTGCTGTGCTACAGTGGGATCTGTGAAGCACATGCCCCGAGCTGAGCGTATCCATGTCTTGGCTCCGTACAGCGGGAGATGGAAACGTTCAAAGGAATTAAAGGCCCGTGTGAAATAGTGCCTCCCACTGCCGCTCACTGTCCCAAAACACCAGCAGAAGACACCAGGGTTGCTGGAAATGGTGAAGGTATTTCCCTTATGTGGGAGGAAAAAATCCATTAGAAGTTTGAGACAGAGTAGGAAGCAAGAGGTTTAAAGAATAAAAATTCAAGTGCCCGATTTATACAATATCTCTCTTACGAATAGTCTGGTACCTACAGAGCTGACAGAAAGAGGCAGAGAAGAGCTAGAAGCTTGTTTGCAAAAATGGGTGACATCAGAAATTTTGTTGAGGACAAATTAGTCCTTGCTGGTATAATTGAACAACACATATCCCACTCTTCAGACATCCCCTGGGTGATAACAGAGTTCAAGTGAAGGCAATAAAGAAGAAACCCTTCTGCTTAGCTGTGGTTGTGCGCAGAGTCCCCTGGCTCAGTCCAGGCTCTGTCATTGCCCTGGACCCAAATCCAGGAGCAGAGTGTGGAGATGGATTGGTGTCACCCAGCCTGGCTTTTGAAATAAATGTATTGTTTTGAAAGTAATAATTGGATATTTTAGACCAATGTAGGTGCTTGGAGAGTAGTATTTTAATTTATCTTGCAAATCAGTGAGCAATAAAAGGTTTCTCAGTATATGCATTTTAAGCATATTTTTAGCAGTTGCATCTTTTTGGATCTCCACTATAATATAGGAGGAGATCAGTTATTTGCCCAATTTCACTGCTGAAAATGGATCATAGCACAGCTCTTATTGTGTTGTACCCTCTCCCCTGAGCGTGCAGTGTATGCACAGGTGACGACAGCTAAAAGTCTGTGCATTGTTACTTGGTACATTTAAAATATCCACAGAGATTATCATGAATTTTTTTTTATTAAACTGAAGTTTAAGATGTAGTTTTCTCATTAAAGGAAAATATACTATTTTAGACACAGAGCTTCCCAAAATTGTATTTGTTTTAAAGTTTATAAAAAAAGATGTGAAGACGTAATACCAGTCTATTTCAGATTTTCTGCTTCTTGAAGCACAGAGCTCAGGGGCTGATCCTCTGTTACGCTAAGGCTTATTAATGCCACTCGGCAGGAGTTTTGACGGGGCTCCTGAGGAGTTTGTGCAGAGCCTTCACCGTGGCCTGCTCTGGATTTCTGGAAGCATTGGTGGCTGAAAACGGAGAGGCCTGTGTTCCCTGTGGCTTTGCTTGCAAATTTTGTTCAGGAAAAATACGAAATGTTTCTTTATATTAGATGTCCAGATGCACAGAGATCTCTACTGAGCGATCCCCACTCCACTCTGTTGTCACTTGACACATTTTGGAGACAGCAAAGTCGCTGTGTTACACTACAATATGTGCAAGCACGTTTTGCACAGCAGACTGACTGCTCTGGGAAGAAACCAGGTGAAAACCATCGCTAAAGTCCATTTTGCACTAAGTTTATTTCTCTTTTCAATTTTGCACTTTGCTAGAAGCAGAAACCATACTAGAACAGCCTTGAAGCTGCTGTAAATGACTTGAGAGGCCACACTGGCCTCATGAAATCTTGTACGGTTTGAGGTGCTTCTTGTTCAAAATGTGGTGGTGTAGCTCCATGGGAGGAGGTCAGACCTAAGATCTAATCATAGAGTTAAACAATAGGTAGCTTGGGACATTCCTACATAACAATCATGTCCTTCCTCTACCGTATTCTGTAGGTGTGGTGGAGGAGGGAGTGTTGAAGGCAAAGATTTGCTGGTTCCTGTGAAGCTGAGTATATTTATTTTGACTAAGTACTGTAAATCATCTGTCTGGGGAATGGGTTTGTGTGGGAAGTGAAGAGGGTTGGGTTGGTTTTTTTTAACTTTCAAAAATTGGATGGCAATTAATTTATTATGGGATTTCAGTAGGAAAATAACAATTTTGTGGAATGGCTTGTTTTTCTCTGGAGCAAAGTTGTTGTCTGTTGCTATTTTTCTCTTAATTAGAGAGGCATTTTTAATTATCTGTCAAGGTCCCCTAGAACCTGGGATAGCTGGTCTTTCTTATGTGCATGTGATGAAATCAAAACAAGTAAGTAGAGGGTAAGTCTGTCACAACTGATAGGAAGTAGAAGGAAGCCTAAGTATGAGAATAATTAGCATGTCTGGACGGCAGGGAAGAAGGAACTCTGTCAGGTACGATGGTGAGACCCTGCGTCTTAATCCGCTGTGCTGTGTTTCTGGTACAATTCGAATACACTTGGAAACACACTGAATAATATCCATTAATTCCGTATCTATGTAGTGAAAGTTTTCTGGCACCTTTAAGTATGGTCAAGACCCTTGATTTTTTATTAAAATGTAACAGTCACTAAGCTATTTGTGATTTGAGAAAAAGAGAGAGAAATGAAGTTTGACTTGCTTTCCCCATTCCCGGCACACACACAGCTCCTTCCTGCAGGGAACCGTCACCAAAGCTCATTCACAAACTACAAAGCGATATTGCTGCAGAGGTTCCTGTTAATATTGCATGGCCTCATTGCCTGTTACAAGAGGGAAGTGTATCACAGAAGATGACCAGAATCAGAATAGCTTTGAGGCAAATAATTGTGATGATTCTATGGGTGGTCCACACGTGTGTACTGGGGTGTGCACGGGGGAGAGGGCGCCCTGGTAGGAAACATCTAATTGCACAAGAGCTGTCAGATCATCTGTAATTGAATCAACTGTGCTCGCGTAACAAAATCTTAGCGTTCTCAAATTGAAATCACTTAAGTAAAATGATTTTGTGGTGTTTAAAAAGCAACGGAAAAAAATTCACTAAAGACCATTAAGCGGCCTCGAGCCCCACGTTTCAGTGTTCATCATTTGTACCGATTATGGTGTGACAGCTCTTGAGTTTCCAATGATAACAGCCATCTGACTTGATCTGAGTTCAATGGATTTTCACTAAAATAGAATCATCGCCTTTGTGATGGATAGAAAAAGTAAAGCAATACATCCTGATAAATGCTCTGGCTTTTTTTCCCCTTCCCTTACTGTGACCTTGTACAATCTATAAGTGAGCAAAGCTGAGCCCTGGCCACTGCTGCAACGCATCAGGACTTTGAAATTTAAGTAGCTCTGAAACCCATCAATGGGGTGAAGGGAGAATGGCCTGAGAAAGCGATGGATCATGCTTAGAGGGCTCACAGGGAAGCAGGGTAAGCTGAAGGTCAATACGCAGACATGTCCTGAAGGAACGGCTCAGACACTCATTCACATTCACATCTCAAAGCCACTGCTGCTGTAGCACTGTGAGGAGAGATCAGGAGGAGAGTAAAATAAAACAAGAATTTCAGAGCATATAATTTCTTCGCAGAAGCAAATGGCACAAGGGTACAGTATAAAATAGCTATAACCTATAGCATCGGTGCAGTCCCCTCATCATCCCATCCGAGTAGCAAGAAGCATAACACCATGGAAAGGCTTTCTGCCCATTACACTCCAGTTGTTTTCAAAGTTTTTCAGTCCTGGTAATTGTGAAGAGCATTTAACATTTTTAATACGTCATCGATCGTTTGTAACACATTATTCAGCATGACATGAAAGTGAGCTAAACTAGAAGGGCTGCAATCTGAATCCGTACACATGCAGACAAGTAATTAAAGGCCTTTACACTTTGTGCTTTGTATGCATGTGTGGGTATGAATGCACACAAAACTTTTACACAAGTTTATGTTCAGATTCTGATTTCATCGGGGTTTTGTTTTGAAAAAGGTTTGATGCCAGGTCCAGACTGGCCTGGCTATAGAGAGCTTAAAAATTAGGAGGAGAAAAAGGAAGAAAAAGAAAATACTAAAATAAAATTAGTACACAAATTTGAACCCGCAGTTACCATGCCTAAAGCAGAAATTGCCGAACAAGTCAAGAGGCTTATTAGCATTTTATGTAAATCAGTTATTACTGTTCTCCACTTCCTTAATTATCCATGTTATTTCAATACAACCCTTTCTTTGATGTCCCAATTCTATATTTAAATAGTGCAAGATTTCTATCATATCCTCCCGCTGAGGTTTGTTCCATGCAAAAAACATGCCAAGAGCAGCTATTTTAGAGACTACTGGGAAATGTTTAATTGGTTAATCCCATTTGAGTTATGAGGGAGTATTGCCACGCACAGAAAACAGAAACATGTAAAGTACTGGCTAGGAGAAGTTTACTAAAACCTGCAAGACTTCCCCTGAAATGTAGCCCTGGAGATGTTTTGTTTCCTAGGTACCCAGTGGGAAATGATTCAAAGGAAAATCCTTCAAACTTCTTTGAAATACGCTAAATGATTGATTCATAGTAGAAATATTTTTGAATTAAAACGCAAAGTCATTTTTTTTTTTGTTCTCGTGGTGCACAAGAGGTCTCTTTATATTTGACCTAGCGTTACAGTGGCAAAAGAACAGCGTATTTCAGCCAAAAAAAAAAAGCCCACCAGACTTTAACAAGTTGTTAATTGTTACCTACTATTGCAACCAAATGTGTGCCCATCAGGTTTCCAGGTTGTAAAGTCGTCGACATCGACACTACTCGTCTGGGTGAGTATTAATTCCAGCGTAGAAATGGACATTCTGTGTCGCCCGTTAGGATCAATTCTGCACAAAGGGATGCTTTAAAAAATGTAACGTTTCTGTACAGCTTCCAATTTCCAACTTTGGACTGGAAAGACTTCAGAGCAAAGTATTGGCAAATATTCCTTTCCCTATTTCAAACATTTGATAGTTTTTAACCTTTTTTAAAACTTCTTTGGAAAGAGTGTAAGAGTTCTAGCACATGCAATGAACTAAAAAGCATGTGCACTTACTTTATTTGGCTATAAACACAAGTGGAATGCTATGGCGTGGTCAAATGTAGGAGTTCATCTTTATAGATTTTAAGGGAAAGAAGTAAAATTGCAGATTTTTTTTTTTTTTGCCTTTTTTTTTGCTTTAATTAGTCTGAAGGGATAGCATCAATTCCCACATTTGCTAAAAATACATCAGATCGTATAGTGGCTGATAGACGTTCAGGTGAAGGGAATTTTTTTAGGATGTGAACTTGGTAAATAGAAGAAGAATTAGTTGATTAAAAAAGAAATCAACTCTTGTGTTCTTCTGTAAATAACATGGTTCTTTTTGTACTGATTCCCAAACTAAGGTTTAGGTTGTCCAGTTGAGGGGGGTTGGTGCCAAGCTTTTCCGTGTTCGCAATTCTTGTAAACAGATGTCTCCCTCTTACAGGAATAGGTGAACTTATTAAAAAATCAACGCTAGAACTGCGGATTGCTGAGTTTCCATCACTGGGAAGTACATTGTTCCAACTCTAAAATTATACAGTCTAAAATCATCATCATGTATTTTCATCAGGATGAAATATCGGGAGCTCTGCTTAGTGCAAGGTTTTATTAATGATGTGCTGTCAGAAGCTGGATGCTCTGCATATTTGCATATTAAACAGCTGAGTGAAGAAACATTCCTTTTATTGCTGCAGGGAATAAATCAGTTTAAAGCAAGTTCTCATCATTTATACTCCTTTCAGCTAAGTCTTCTTTTATTGAAATAAATTGTTGAAGTGCTTTGCTCATTCTTTGAATACTGATGAAATTTACCTTGATAGGGCCTCAGGAAAAATAACATTTTCTTAAAGGTGCAGTGTTGTTTTTTATCTACATATGGACTAACTTTTAGAAATTGTCTGTAGGAAAGTTTGTGTATCTCCGGGCACACAAAATCATCTTTTAGTTACAGACTTTCTAGAGGTATTTCGAGATGTCTGTGTGATTTTTGTGGTGCTGTCCAGCCAGAAATCTCCTGCGCAGGAACTTCACGCAACGTTTAAAAGTTACATTGGTTTTATTTTGTGTAGATTGATGAGTTGCTGTTTAGTGAACCAGGCCTTCCTACCGCCTTACGTCTGTGCCTTGCAGATGAGCATCACCACCTCGTGTCGGTGTGCTGTCTGTTGGTGGCAGCCTGAGTTTAGAAGTGCGATGTCTGGAAGAGCTAGAACGAAGTCAGTAACAAAGAAAAAAAAGTTTGTATTTTATTTCGTGTTCTTTCCTCATGCTTGAAATGAAGCATACAAACATGTCAGGAGACCCTGGTTTTCCCAAATTTACGTAAATAAATCACTTTAAACCATAGTTGGTTAAAAGATGATAAAGAAAAGTTTTAGAGTCTGTCATTTTTCCAGGTGTGAACAAGAAGAGACCAATAGGAAAAAAGTAATTTAAAATTAAGTGAACACAGTGTAGGAAGTCAGATGGAGTTTGGACATTTTATTTAATGCTACTGTACTACATTGGCTAGCACTGAATTGTCTGTCTGTCGCAATAAGCGGCAAAATAGTAAAAGAAATTATCAAAGGCAAAATATATTGACTGTATTCCTATATTTTATTTTAAAAGGTTACAGCAGCAAGCCATTATATGCCTTTCTTATGTCATATAAAGTATTTTAAGATATAAATCATTTGTGACAGGAGCTTCTTGTTTTTAAGTGGAAAATGTGCATTTAATAACACGAAAATAATGTCAAAACATCCTCTCCTAGATGGTTGCCAACTGAACTGTTGCTTTTCATTTATGTTTTATTTTTGGAGGTTGGGCTTTGCAGGAATATTTTCAGATACTTAGAAAAACAGTGATACATTGCAGCTGTAGTTTATTTTAATTGGACAGCACTAAGTGAGCTGACTTTATGATAAACAGTGCAGCCAGCGGCTAGTGACTGCACTTCTACTTTAAAGATTATACAGAAAATAAAATCCTTCAAGCTAAAGTCATAAAGAATGAAGCTGGACTTACTTTTGGAACATATGTCTATGTTTGTCTCGGTGCGTGTTATTAGGGATACCTGATCCTAAAGGCATCATATCCTATAAAGTACATTTTGCCTTACCACCTAACCCATCCAGCTATCAAAATCTCGATATTAATGAGATTTTGGCTTATTTTAATTATTTAGATTGTCATTATGAATTAATAGTTATAATATTTTATGTATAGTGTCAGAGAATTCTCAAGTACGGTGTATGATTCTGCAATTGAAAATCCTGGTAATACTTCTTACCTCTTCAAAGATTTATCTACTAATGTTCTGAGGTGTTATCCCTGTAAAAGGCTGTCATACCTTTGATTTCTTTATTACTATTCAAAAATATAAGCGAGCTTTACTTAATGTAAAGTGCTTTTTTGAAGCTATATGTGATTTTTTTTTCTCCTGTGATTGAATAGTAAATCTGACATAAATTCACTTGCTGACATTTGGATGTTTATAAGGATGATTTGGTTTAGTGGTTAGCCCTATTGTATTTCACAGGGGTGTTGTCAGGCTTAATTAATTATGCTGCAGCAATATGCAGTGCAGATTTTTGTGCCAGTATCTTCACAGCTCTTTGCAGGGAACTTGCCGTACAGGACGGCTGTTACCAGCCTGGCTGATTTTGCCTCTGTCGCCCTGTACACATCTTTAACCAATATCTGATCTTCTCTGTTTGCAGGAGGATATGTATCTTTTTGTAGCTGAGAGGAAGGGGAACTGAACAACCACTATTGACTCAATTGCTGTAAAAAAATCACTGCAAGAAAAATCCCTTCCCAGTTTGCCTGCCATCTGCTGCTCCTGCTTTTAAGGGTGTTTCAGATGGAAAATACATGATGGCTGGTCATATTTTCTATTTTCTTCTTGTTGTCATAGGCATCATAGGTGGAAACGTCATACTAGAGCCTAACTCCCCCCCCTTCCGAGGTTAAGGTAACTTCCTAGAGTATATTGTTACATATTTTTTATTTGTTTGTTCCTGGAGAAGTTATAAATGACTCGTGCTCTGTGGCATTTACTACCACCATAGGGAAACTGTTCGACAGTGTAAGAGGCTTCAGTGCCTGAATTTTTTTTCCAGATCTTCAGCCTGAGGCGGGATGTAAAATATAGGAAAAGAGAGAGTTGAGCTCTTTTTAGTGATCAGTCCGCACTGAGATGTTTTTGTTGTATTCAACCACGAACTATAAATCATCAGTTTCTGGATAAGTTAAATATAGGGAAAACAGTGCAACGTGTATTCATAATTTCCAAAGAATAAAGAAAGATGAAAAATAACAAGATGCATACTCTTAAAAATGTGTTTAAATTGACATCTTAGTTCTTATTTTTGTGATACAGGAAAAATACCTGGTTTTAGGAAGTATTGCTGGAAAGATTATTAAAAATTACTTTGGGAATGAGGTTGCTTTATAGGGAATGCCAGCGTCAGGAAAGCTCCTGGAATCTTCTCTCCTTGGGAGCTTCTTCTTCAGGAATAACAGGGATGTTTGGGATTGAGTATACCAAATGAATCGTATGTCTTAAATATTATTCTGGACTTTGCTCTGTGGACCCCTTTGTTGCTTTTTTTATGAGCTATCAGGTTGTTTGGAAAATTTTTGGGCACTGAGGATAGATGGCGTCTTTGTGCCAGCCGTGTACTTCCCTGCCGCAGTTCCAGGATTCACCGCAAATCGTAGGGCTCAGAGGAATGGCAAACTAATCCGTCCTGCAAAGAGGTTTAGTTATATCTGTGTGAAAATTCAGCACTGTAATTCTTCTCTTTTTTTCTTTTTTTTTTTTTCTTTTTAACCTAGTCTGGTTTACCCATCCCTCTAAACGACTTTGAGGAGAAAAATGCTCTCAGCAATGTAGCTCTCGTAACTGGAGTAAATTGCTTTGCTGCTGAGAACTCTGTAGGGAAGGGTGTGGGAGGGGAGGAATTTTGGCTCAAAAACCCCAATATCTCTTGAGCAGCCCTGCCTATCTGACTTGCAGTTTTTAAATGGTGCGTTGTGGTCAGGGTTCATGCCAAGATGCCTTTACATATTAGCTTTGGTGAGTTGTTCCTGTGTTTTTGGATTACGCATGGAAAGTACGTGACGTCTGCTGGTACGATGAAGGCAACAGTTGAATTTTTTCATGTATCTTTGCTCTGCGATAATACTTGAAACAACTTGTAATCTTGAAAAGCTGTGGCGAGAGGATCTAAACAGGAAAATTCTGGAATGCTTCACCACTCATAGGTTTCATTTGTTCTAACCGTTGCATAATATATTTGAACTAAAAATAAGCAAAAAGCTGCCTCTAAATCTGCTCTCAAAACTTGGTATCTTTGTCTACTACCTGAGTGTGTGCAAAGAGGACTCTGGGTGACACACGCTGCTTGTGCTAATCCATGCTGCTGCCTGCCATGTACCACAGACACGGGAATTGTCGCGGGGTTTGGGTCCCTGAAGTAGTGAACGGGAGCGGGAGGAGTCTCTGCCTGCTGGAGCTGGAGGGCTCTTCTCCGTGGATGGTTCTGTTGTGCTGAACAATGAAGCCTGATCTTGCCTGAGCTCTCCGAGTGTTAATGCAATAGAAAATAATACTCTCCCCATCACACATAACAAAACCAAACTAATATGAGAATGATTGGCTGCAGGTTTTCAATGCAGAAACATCTGTCTGATGCCGGTACATAAACTAGCGCTCCAGAAATCGTTAGAGGCCTCTAAATCTCTTTATAGTACCCTTGTTAGTAGATGCCCGGGGATTTGTTGTTATTTTAAGATTTTTCGATTTCAGCACTATAAAATAGGGCACATTTAACTGAAGGTGAAAATAACTATTATATATATTTTATTAATATCTACTTTGTTCTTCAGTTGTTTATACTGCATGTAAGGAGGTCTCTTTTCCAAAAGGCTATGTTTTACTTTGGCTTCTCTTGAAGAAGCACAAACATGTATTGATTCTATACGAGAAAAGAGAAGTCGTGACTGCCATGAGTTACTTGTAACGTAAGTGTATATATCTCAATTTACCTTATGGTTCCCTGGTCGATACATCATTTAAACTGACTGTTTTTATTTTCCTTGTTGGCCTTTGATTTCTTATTTAAGTTCTTGAAGGCAGCAACTGAAATTTCTAACTACAAAACGTGGACAATAAAGGAGACTTCCATCAAAAACTACTTAAAACTAACAAAGGTTCTTAATTTTTGCAATTATATTAATTATTGTAATTATTATCATGCCAAAGGTTTAAGCAGACTCCCTCATACTATAATTTTATTTAATTTTTAAAGAGTGACAATGTTTCTCTGGCAGCTTGCACCAGAGTCAGTTTGTACCATGTTAGTTTCATCTTGGTTTTTTGTTAGTTTAAACTTCTCATGGTAGTATCCAGGGGAAAGAGGGAAGGAGATAATTTGTTGGATGTGTGAAGAAAGTGGGGGGTACTGGGATGGGTAAAAAGAACAGAAAATGGTCACGTACAAGGGATAGCAAGGAGCGTGAGTAGCAGAGGATGATATCTGAGGAAACATGGAACACTGGGACAAGTCACCAATTAGCAGAGAAGGTAGTTCTCAGAGGTAAAAGAGCAAAGTCTGATATTGTTTTGAAGTCGGGAGCTTTCAGAGCAATTTATAAATCCTCTCCTTCACTTCTGCTGAGAAAAATTCAACATAGCTTTCTCTTTACTTCCTTCAGTCTGGTTTGGAAAGACAGAGGTGAGGGAAGATCAAGCTACCACTAGTACTAAACTGCTCTCCCAATCCAGACCAATCTTCATCTTCCCTGTGGAAATACACACAGAAAAAGGAGACTCTATTCCTTGTTTTTCATGTGCTGTAGAACTGGACTAATGCCATAAAGACAACTAAAAGGTATTAGTTGAGGTGAACGTAGAGCTACCACATTGGTGATACTCCTTCTCTGGAGACATTCCAAACCTACCTGGACATGTTCCTGTGCAACCTGCTCTAGGTGGACCTGCTTTGGCAGGGGGGTTGGACTATGATGATCTCCAGAGGTCCCTTCCAACCCCATATCATGCTGTGATTCTGTGATATTTTCACAGAAATTGTGTTTCTGTTCAACATTGTCAGTGCTTGGCTGAGGAAAGGCAAATAGTCTGAACATCTGAAATACATGTAGTTATAAAATTTATATTAGAGTTTTTTTAAGTAAAAAAAAAAAAGGTTCTGCATCTCATCTGGGTTTCTGTTTTGTTGCCGTGCTCAGAAATTGCAGAAGAGAGATCAGATTGGAAATCTGAGCTATTGTAGCCTTCAACTCTTAAATATGCTGAAGTGCTTGTTCAGTTGAGGTTTTATAAACAATTCATGTAGTTGGAATTAAATGAACAGGTATTCGGAGATAGGTACATTTTTATGGTTTGGGGGTGCTCTAATTGTAGTTGTATTTTTGTTTCTACATTTTATTAGGAAGTTTATGAGGTTGGATGATGGGAGAAAATCCAATAAATACCCTCTGGATGGGTAACTGTTATCTGTGGATCAACACTCCTGGTTTATGTGGTCTTTGTGGGTGGCAAAGGGATTTAGAACTCTGTGAGAGTACTATGTCTTGATTTATGGTATAGCATACTAAATATAATAATTAAGGCTATCTTCCTTGTTTTTTTATAAATATAATTCTTAAGTGAGAGCAGAATTTTTGTTTAAAAAAAGGAAAAGCCTATAATACAGAGCCAGGTCAGCCATGGCTCAGAGCACCGGGGTGAAGGGAGAGGGAATGTCCAACTGAACCCTTTACAAACTGTGGGCTTAAAATACACAGAGGATTCACGCAAGTGAAGTCATATGCATTACAGAAATTTACAGATATTGCTGTAAAACTTCTTACTGACTTCCTTCACATATTCACTCTTGTCTGTGTCATACCTTGAAGAAGACACTCCTTTTGTTCTACAGATTTGAGATGAGGTATCCTGAGTTTTATCAGATCTTCTCATGTCCTTCTCTCCTTAACGCATATATTACAGGTCTCTTACTGCTTGCAGATACAGTATGGGCTGGATATTATCTTATTTAGGAAACACACCTTTGAAGATACTGCTCTGATATTAAATTAGCTGAGTTTAATTCAGCTAATCTGAGCGTGAAGAAAATATGGGGAAAATTAACCTAACAAAATTACTTGGACTTGGCTTTGTAATTTAGTGCAGCTTTATTTTTGAAGTTGTGTATATCTAAGTATTTGTAAAAACACGGTGTTGTGAAAATGATAAAAATAGCATCTGGAACAAAGGTATTTCAAAATCATGACAGCTTCTTTCTCCGAGCTGCTCTTGTGGAACTCCCCTAACAGTCTTTGAACACTGTTTACTCGCTAAAAGTTTTTCTTTGTTTCTGGGGGTAATACCAAGTTTAAGCAGCTGGAAAAAAAGGGTTCAGAGCAGGCCCAGGTTAAGCACACTCAATCCCCTGTCATTCCCAGTTTATTTACAGGTTTTCTGTTTAATTGAAAATACACAAACCAGCAAACTTTCTGGTTCAATCCATTTACTTAGCTCGAAAGACTTTAAGTTTAAGCAAACAGGAAACTAAACCTATGTAGGAGAGTCCGTCTGTCTTCAAGGTGTGTTTTGCCCTGGACTTGGTGAGAGTAACCACCTGCTCTTGGTGCCGGGGGGCAGAGCAGCCCCTCGGGAGGACTCACCCGGAGGATTTGCTGGCTCAATCTCAGCCCAGGGACTGGCTTCCAGCTCGGATTGATTCCACGGAAAAATTGCCTCTGCCATTCCTTTATCTAGAAGTATTTGTGCGTGTGTGTGTGCATGTGTATATATATATATACACACACACACTCTTCTGGATATATATACACACTTCTCTATATACATAGAAGTAGTGTATATAGCATGTATATATACACTTCTATATACTATACTTCTATATGTCTATACACTATATACGTACACTTCTATATATATACTTCTATATACTACGTATATACTCTGTATATGTACACACACTATAATGTGTTTGGCAGGGCTTGTCCACATGGTGCAGGATGTGACTACACAATCATTTTGTGACATTGCTCAGGCTCTGAAGTGACGTGCTCGATACTGCTCGGGTGTAGGAGGGCGAGGCGGTTACCTCTTACTTAGCAAACCCATTCTCTTTACCTGTAGGCAACAATCCACTCTGCTTCGAGCACGTTTTTATTCCACCCTCGTCTTGTGTCTTATTCTGTTCTTAGGTAATTATACTTTTGCTTAAGCTGTGTAATCGTTATAGGAGGTGTTCTGTCACAGAATTACTATGTAAATACAAGTAATGGAGTTGGTTTTTAGGCTTTGGATAGGTGCATAGCAGCTCAATAATTACATAGTTTCTGGTATCATAAGCAATATAATATAGTACAGCGTATACTTCATTAAGCAAGATCTGATTTTTGGGCCAAACCTTGGTGTCAATGTTTAAAGCTGGTTCTTGGACTTAGCTGGCTCCCAATGCAGGACACAGAAACAAAGCCAGTGTTTTCTGGTTGTGTCTCACTTCATAAAATATATTAATGTTAACATATGTTAATGTTTTGGTCCTATTTTGGAAAAGAAGAAAATTCCTGTCTTTAATTTATTGCTCTGGAGCATCCTGAAAGTGAACTCAGAGGAACAATTTCTTCCTGGACCTTTCTCTTTAGAAATAAAAAAAAATCCCTTAAATGTCCCTTTGCCCTGCTCTCCTTCAAGACCCCTCTTCCCCTCCAAATTAGCAGTTAAACCACAAAGCTGATCAGTAAAACTTATTTTATCGTGCATTAGAAGGAGCAGAAGTTATTAGCCGATTATACCTATATCAGTTTTTATAAATATGGAAATGTAGATGGTGGTATAACTACTGTATAGTTACTCTTTTATGAGCCTGAATGGTATTTAAGCAGATCATTTTCTCACTAGACTCAGCTTTCTTTGAGTATCAGTTCATTCTTTCAGACGTAAGAACTTCAAGAAACCATAAAATCTGTGTAAATTAATAAAACTGTGAACCTGATGCAAGTATATAATGCTTCTATAAAAGTTTTATAGTAAATTGGTTAGACTTACTGAATCCACTCAGCACAGATGCTGATGGAAGGCTTCCTTTGGTGGCTAATATATTTGACAATCCAAAGTGTATTTATGAGGAAGAACTCAAACAATGTAACTCATATTTTGCTTTTGGTGGTAAATATTAATTGCATTATATTGATGAAAACATAGGACTGTAAATTTGGTGGGAAGGTTGCAAATTTAGCTTTGAGACACTCAGATGCAATATTAGTTGATGCTTGTAGTCTCCTTTCTGGTGATCTGATCTTCCTCTGCCCAGTAGCAGAGCTGGTGTTGCTGGATACCCACATGAGTATGCTGAAAGTGCATTATTTTGGGAAGAAAACACTATTTGCAACAAAGAGGTTGTGGTCTCTCTCATATTTCATGTGACTCCTGCTTTGGAAAAAAGCAAGAAATCAGATTGTGGTCTTGCCAACTTCATATACCTTGTGCATATGAGATAAGTTCACATGAGAGTTCAAAAAAGGTATAAAAAATTTAATAAATATCTGCTTCCTAGGCACATAATTGGCCTCATCATATTTGCCATGATAGCTTGCACTAAGAGACTACCTTAAAAATGTAAAAAATGCCAACACGTTGTGTTGGGTCGGCTTGGAAGATAAATAGAGCTGTTGAAAACTACACTTATACACTTAGACATTTAAGTGCAAGAAGCCACACTTGAGCTTTTAGCATACACGTATGTCTAAACTGTGAAAATGTGAAAGCAAAGGTTATGATTCATAGGGCAACCATTTTTTGTCATACCAATTTTTTATTAGAATATGAAGTACAGGAGCTTACTCCAGGTATTCCCCTTGAACTTGATTTAAACCACCGGTAGCTCTCTAACGCTAGGAGCTGTGGTATTTTGCCATGTATCATACCCCTCTACTTGTTATTCCTAAATTGCTTGCTTATACCTTGTGACGGGTCCTTCAGTTTCTCATAAATTAATAAGGCATCTGTGAATATTTGCAAGCAGGTTTTAGGGCTCTGAATCTGTTCCAATACAGAGACTGTAAAAAAAAAAAAGAAAGTGGGAGAGCAGATAAAGCAAGATTTCTTTTCCTTAGAATGCTCTTCCAGTATGAAGCAAAGTATTATTAATCTAGACTGCCTGCTACTTTCATTTACCATGTAGCTGCTCATGGGATTACAGGCACAAAGGTTTCATAAATTTCAAATGAAATATGAACATTTGTTGTCAAAATACTGTTAAGCTATAAAAGCTCTGCTAGTAGTCGTCCTGCTCTTTTATTGTAACATTTATATCCATGGGCGTTAGTGTGTTCTTGGGTCTGAAGGGGAATTTTTTTTCCCCTCTTTATTTTTTTCATGTGATTTTCATCCAGGTGACAGATAACAAGGCAGGGGATTGGAAAAGACGTACTTCTTATTTTTCAGGCTATGGCAGATCCTTTCTGTAATTATGTGGCATTGCAAGGACCTTATCTAAGTAAGGATAGCACCTTAGATGCAATTTAGCATCTAGATAGCTTGGAGAGGCAGGCATAACCTTTTTTTTTTTCCAAAGGAAAGTGTAGCAATGTGGCTGTTCTGTCTGCTCTGCTTCCTTTCTTCCTTTGTGTAGTATTCAGCCTAGTGGTGCTATTTGCCATAGCACTTGTACAGGCACGGGAGAAATAAAAGATAGAAAGATAGGGGACAGTTGTATCTCTCTGCTGCTTAATGTATGGGTGTTGAGAGTCATATAACTGTGGCACTAAAGCTTTTACCTATGTGAGCAAAACCTGCCCCGCTTAATAGTCAATAGGATTCTTTATGGGAATAATACAGGGCATAAATTGTGGTGTTTGACTCTACCGGAAGTTACAGGGAGCTCTTTCAATGTACAGTTACTTACAGAAATGTTAAATGAGTCTGTTTAGAAGTCCAAATATAGAAGTGTCTGCTTTTAGGTATCCAAATTAGAAATTTTTTGTTCATAATGTGGCATTAAAAATAGGCTAAAGGATTCCTATTCTACTTTAATAACACATACCACTTACAATGCTATAATCAATACAGTTTGCTTGGAATTTCTATTAGAAGATATGTATAGGGTGCTAAAATAGTCATTCATTCTTTATCCAAGGTATGAGGAGGCTTTTATACTGTGAAAAACGATTATGACATGTTAAAACTGTGTAATAGTAAGCAGACACTTTTCAGTGCTGATGGGTGAATTCTGGAAATGCTCTATTTATTTTCCCTCTATTGACTAGTTGCATTCAGGCAAGACTGCCAGTGCATTGACTTGGAAAACAACTGAGACTGAACAATTTCAAACCATTGACATTATACTGCTTCATTTGTGAACTGCATTGCTTCTGCATGCACCAGTTACTTTTTTATGGAGTGCTTGCATGTTTAGGAAGCTTTCAAAAAAGGCGAGATGTAAGCTAGCTTAGAAAGAAGGCTGTCCATTTTATCAATTTTATGTTCCTAAGACCACCGAATAAAAAAAGAGACTGGCAATTTTAAAAATAAAACCGTGTAGCAATTCATAGATCTGCTCTGCATACATTCTGATGCACTATTTTAAAAAAGGAAGAAAAGGAAAAGTTTATGGGTTTAAAATTTCCCCACAGAGAATATTTTCAGCTCTTGAAACAATATGATTTCCAGCTGCTGCCTTCAGCACAACTTTTGCAAAGTGTTTTGTAGCACCGGTATACAGAAAAATGAATGAGAAATTAATTTGCGTCTGAGATTTAATTTGTGTCTGTGACTGTCTGTCACCATCACGCTGATCAAGCTTCTTTGTTACCAATTCACATCACTTCTTACTAGCATCATTTCTGCTATACCGGTGGTGGCTTTGTCTGGGAAAAGGCTGTTATTGGGAGGAAGACCAGTGTTCGCTTCCGTTGAGATCTGAAATAGGACTATTCACTGGGAACTCTGAATTTCCGTATAACAAGCAGGATGTCAGGGCTGTGTCCTGCGCAAAAAAGGGAGCCGCGATGTGAGCAGTCCTGGTTACAGCTGTGCTGGGAGCTTAATCCCTTGTATGGTTGTGTATAGACTCATCACGGGTTAGTCGAAGTGACCAGTCTCTAAATGACACTACCTGATGTTTATTCATAATTATTCCCACATCTGATCTGTTAATTAAGCAAGAAAAAGGGGAAAACAACCCCTCCTACTGAGGACATACCTCAGGGAAACTGTGGCCTCCGAGATCTCTACTGAGGCCTATCCTTTCCTAGACTAAGTGGAGAGAAGCAAAGCAATCAAAACACTTGTAAAAAAGGACAGAAAAATATCTTTCCTTCTTTCATCAAGGAAAGACAAGGCAAAGTCACGCCAGCGTCCTGCTCCTCCAGCAGCAGCGTTGATGAGAGCCGCTAAAAGCCCACGTCTCTGTGCCCATCCTGCGCCCACGGCGTCCCCCGCTCCTCTCGGTGATTTGTTGTAGGTGTAGATGTTTGTAATTCAGAAAATAATTCTGCTTATCTTGTTTATGATGATGCATAGGAGCACTTCACACTCTCCTCGCCGCATCACTTGTCTCCCGCTAAGCAGAATAAAATGCAGTGCTGGGTGGAGAAGACGACTGGAATATGTCTTTTTGTAGCCCAGGAAACAATGCGATTCCTTATTTACTCGAGGGAGACTCCCACTGTATGAAAACCATCTTTTCTATTCACCTTCTTGAGCAAAGACATGTTTTTACTGTAACATCTTAGATTTTACACCCTAAGTACTTGATTGACTGTTTGCTTACGCTGTATAGACATTTTGCATTCTGTTGTATGTAATGCGTAATCCCAAAGCTTGTTTTTCATAAGAGAGCGGGAACCATTAGGTTATCATCTACCCATTTTGAAAAATACCAGGGAGCTTTAAATGACAGAATATGACCTTAGTTCCCAGTATAGAAGTTGAACTTACTGCCTCTGGCCGGAAATGAGAATACTGCCAACTTGATGGAAATGGGAGTTAGTGATATGATGACTGTGGTTCCAGCTGCACAGACTTTTCACTTCATTATGAGATGCAGAAATATTTAAAATCTGTAATATAGAAACTCCAAAACGTGTTATCTTTTCATTAATTTACCTGGCTACCTATGAATGATTTTCATATCTGCTGCTGTCAGTTATTCTTTGCATAAGAAAGACGGAGCCCAAATATTTGTGTAGAGACTGATATTCCTCAGATTTGCTTTTCCCTTCCGTCGCAGCCTCTCCTTTCCTGTGGAAGGAACTGTGGGCACGGGAGCCGGGATGTGCGTCGCTGGGTCCCTGCTCCGCAGAGATGGGGCCCAGGATTTGCAGGGTCTGCTGTGCCTCAGACCTGTCCCGCAGGCTGGGAGACAGCACAGCACGCACCAACGTTCATTCAGATTTTGTTGAAGACGTTGGCTTTTTTGCAGCCCAAAGTTGTGGCTTTGTGTCAGGAAGCTTTCAGAAAGCAGAATCGACTGCATTTCGCGGGCGGCCTTTGATACCTTGCCAGCCATCGGACATTGCATCCTGCTTCCGCATTGTTGACATAACCCACCTCAGGAGTAACTCGGGTCTACGTACTGGGAGAGCCACTGGAGAAATCTTCTGCATTCACAGATCAAATTTTATTTAACTTTCGCACTACATACTAAAATAACATAATAGTTTCATGTTTTTTCTACGGATGAAAATGGGTGAAACACAGGCTTGACATAAGTCAATGCGATTCTGCTACTCTCTGTGGGTTGGAATTTGCCTGGATGGGGTCTACATTCAAGTCTTTCTTGATCCTGAAGGAATTTTCCTGGTGGTCAAGGCACAACTGGCTATTCGTGACTGTGCTTCTCCTGCCTTGACACCCCAAAGGTGTAGTTTTTAAGAATTAACCTTAGAGTGGGGCTTTTTTTTTAACATTTTATCGAGAAAAGGAAATGAAGAGTCTCACAGCTGTCATTGAGAAAATACATTATCTCAGAAGAATGTGCTGTAGACTAGAACTCTCACCATATGGCTCTTGCTTTGTCAGTTTAAGAGAACTGTTTGTGAAGTCACGGGCTTGTTTGCTTCTTCCTGTTTTCTGATACTGCCCAGATATATTTCAGTGCTTCCAAATATTTATGTTCTGATAGCCTCCCTTGTGAGCTTCTCAAACACGTTATAATGGCTTAAGAAACAAAGGCCATTAGAGAAAGAAAGGGCAGGCATGAACTGAAAGGCAAATAACATCTTAAAATATGTAGAGGTAGGCTGGAGCTGCGATTGGTTCACCGCGACGCCCTTTTGAAATATGAAGATAAACGGCCCTTGTGACCTCTTACGGCATTACGTAATTATTTGGGAAGGTTTATCTCTGTGTCATTTCACAGTTTTCTCCTGTTAGTGCCACTCTTTTACTTCACATTAGGAAAAAAAAGAAAAAAAAAAGCAAGCAAGAAAAAGCCCTCTCTGGCTGGTTATCTGAACGTGGAATCCGCTGCTGAAAAGACCCTGGCCCTCCTGTTAACACAATACTTTTATCCGGTAATCACAGCCTGCGGGAGACAAAATAACAATTCATCTGGAAAACGAGATTAACTCATTTAAGTTAGGCAGTGATCACAGAGAGAAACACGTTGGTGTTATCTGTCTGAACGAAAGCATACAGATTGGAGGGCCATTCCGGTTCAGAGGGTCCATGTAGCAGGCCCAGCTTGTTGAAAGTAATTGGACCCTGTCAGAGTATGCCTTTGTGAGATATGGATATTACAATGGAATTCTATTAATCTCTGACAAATCCCCTCTCATCTGATAAAGGCTGTATACCTCTGCTCTTCATTACAGCAACCCGCTCCTCACTTTTCCGTGCGTACTGGTGGGCGCTGAGCCTCCCGGGCTGTGGCACAGGTGGAAGGCGGTGTTGCCCCTTTTTCGGGCCTTTTAATCTGCAGAGTGAAATGACTGCGGTCCTGCTGCTTATTGATCTGGTCACATTTTTTATGATATTTTTGTTTAGGCTATTTTCAGGAAAAAAACAGACTTTTTTTTTTTTCTGCTTAGGTATCCGCAATACTTTTGTTTTCTCATGCTATCAGAGGTATCATTGATGTACAGAGACTGAATTAACACATTTTTTACAGTCTCTGTATTTGTTATCTAATCTGTTTTTTGATGCAAAAAGGTACGGACATACTATAACTCTTATAAATACATCTGTGTTTTAAATCTGTGTATATTCAAATCATAGGAAGAACAGAAAATACAGTGGTAGCAACTGCACTTGGGGATGTTCTGGAGGACTCACCATTTTTTGTCACTGTTTGTTGAGCCACCAGCACCCTGGGGCCCTGCTTCATCGTTTAGCTTCCCAAATTCTTCAGTACTAGCAGGAAACATAAGACCTGGAGCAAAAAATATAGGTAAGACGTGGCAAGTTAGTGTGAGAATGATCACTTTATTCCTAGACTGAGGCCTCATTCCTGTTTGTAAGTGCCTACCTCTGACTATGTTGAGCAAAAAAGATACTTTCTTTGTAGAAATTGAATCCTTTCCTTTCTTTTCCTTCCCTAAAAAGGGCCACGCAGCCACGGTCCGGCTGCACGTGCCCCGGGAAGAGTCAATTATAGTAATGCTGGTAGGAAAATTCTGGCAATATTCAAAAATCAAGCTAAATGTTAACTCAAAGTCATTCTATTGGGAAGTTTTACTGCATGTTTACTACTAAAAGAGGTGAAATACACACAAGCATATAGAAGAATGATTGGACGTATTGGAAGTGCTTTTAGCGTTTAAGTCTCCTGTCATTAGATATATCGTTTTACTCAGGGGAGAAAAATATTAATTTTTTAGATATAAACATGAAAAGATTTCTGGTGGGTTATATTTCCTGAAATGTTATGCAGTATTTCTTTTAATAAATGTTCAAAAATTCATAAGTCATTTTTCATGCTAAAAATATCCATCTGCTTTCACCAAAAGATACAGTGCAGTAAAACCACGCAGATTTCTGATTCCTTTTCTGAAGTAAAGTGAGAAAGATTTAAAAACTCAAATGCATCCATCCCATATCATTTTAAAATATAACCTTTGCAATATACCTTAGTCTCCTTCATGGTCTTGTACACGCAGTTAGCAATAGAGAGGAAGAGACAGCGCAAAAGCATTCAGGTAAGTTAGATGGAGTTCAGCATTAATAGTTGAAATATCAGTTAGCAAGGGGTATAATAACATTTTAGTTTCTGGCTTATAGTAGTACCATCTTTCAAAATTCTACTCATTCCTTCACCACAGATAAGTCATTTTCTTTGATAACTGAGGAAATATCACCAGGTTGTTTCATTCACACTTGCCCTATGATGAGCTCTTATTTTATTTACCCATGGTCAGGTACCTCAACGTGCCACCTCATATAGTCATCGCCATAGTTGGTGAGTGTACCACAAGACAGTTCTGTTTGTGCAAGGCACTAATGCAGCAGTCGAGTGAAATGTAGTCGCAGAGAAGCAAATAGAAACATATGGATTACAGCTAGTTTTGTAAAAGTTGTTAAATTACCAGGAATTTATCCCAGAAATAAAAATATGGGGCTGGCATTCCAATAACATGGTCTGTGTCAATTGTTGTTTCCAGCTTGGAGGGGCCAGGCTTGCTAGAAAATCTGAAGATAAATATGTTTGTAAGGTTGATGTAAACAGCAGATACTGCAATTGTTTCATATATAACTTCTTTTAAAATCCATGTGAGCTTTGTAAGCCCAGTTTCCAGCCTACAGTCCCTTCAGGGAGTATCCAGCATGATAGTTTGGTACAGACCAGTTGTTCCAGTTTGACCATCATAGGTGATTGGATTATTTTAGGGATGTTGGTAAGTTAAAAATACGGTGGTGGAATCATATGAATTTTAGTTCAAAAGCTAAGGGGAAAATGCATCGTTGTAGCATGTTAGCAAAGGGAGCTTTTAAATTTGGTAATGTGATTATTTGTATAATGTACTTCCATTGTAGTAGTTTTCATCTTCCATGTAACATAGTTATATATTTGTTGGCAATAGACACAGTTTAAAAATTATAATCAGTACCTATGAAAAAGAAAAAAAAATAAATGCACATATTAAGAGGCTATCTAAATATATTTAAAGCCAATTTTTTATCCTTTTTGTTAGCGGTACATCAATCAAATATGTATTTACAGGGATTTTTTTCCAATGAAACAATGTGCGTGCGCCTTAGTTGTTCTTGATTTTGTTCATTTTAAGCACGTTTTCACTAAAGTGTTCTACTTCAAGCTATTCTCAATTCAATTTGAAGTGAAAGGTTTCTGAGTTTGGGTAATTTACATATAAAAGCTTTACTGTACAATTTATAAAATGACTGTGTTCAGAAAACAACCATTTCTATTTAACAATATTGTTATTCCGCAAGCTGAGTTGCTTTCCCCACTGTCTTCTCCTTTTACTAACAATATTTGTTCCTGTCTTAATTTTAAATTGTTAGTGCCTGGAAATGTATAGCTTCCCCCTTTTCTCTCCTGCTATACTGAAGTGACTAGAGACCTCCTGTGATTTGTGATGTAAGAAGATTAAAAATATGTTTCTTTTGTCAAGGTAGGAGTGACATGCATACGATTCTTTTGAGACTCTCCTCTTTTGTTTTATTTAAATAAGTGATAATTGTTGATGGCAATTTTGAACTAAAAATTATTGCAGTCCGTGCTGAATTTTAAAACGAGTCTTTGCATTTTATTGTTATCTGTAAATCCCTCGCAGCCAGTTCCCGAGCCTCTGAATTGACTATCATAGCTTGGTTTAGAGGAATATAGGAACATATGCAATATTTACAAATAATGTGCTTATAAAGAGAGGCTGGTTCAGGTTGGGCCTCGGATCAAAACCAGATCTGACCATATAAAGTTACACAGAGAAGTTTAATGGTATTAAAAGGTGATGCTCTACTAGGAATCTGTGCATTTTAATTGTTCATTTTAATTCAGGAATTAGTGTATAAACTTTTGCCAGTTGCATTAGTTTGTAATGGTTTCCTCTTCAATTACAGTAATTAATTCCTTTTGAGGACAATAGACATCTATTTTAAAGATCCATAAAGTGACTTTAGATTTAATATTCTCTTCTTAGGAAATATTGAGTGTAAAGCTTTATTTCTTACATTAAGACTACTCGTTGCTGGATCTTTTACCTAGAGCAATAAGCAAATGCCAAATAATGTTTGCTGACAAATGAAAGATTTTGTAGTTTTCGAAGTCGTGCTTATCACCACTGCGTTTATGCATAATCTTATGAAAAATTTGAGATGAAGGTTACTAGTGCTCGGATGGTTTTCAGCGTGTTCAAATGCCATTTAGACGAGGATAATTGGAAAAGCCACTTTGTAGCTGGGCACCACAAATGGCAGTTGCCGTAAATGTTCTGTGCATCATATACAGCTGCCAAAATGCTATTAAATATGAAGATTTTTGAGTCTAAAAGGACTTAAATAGGATTTGGACGTATCTTCTACAGTTATTTATTTATTTGTTTTGGTTTGTAGAATTAAAAGTGTGTAAGATCAATTTTGCACTTTTTTGTCAGATTTCTTTTCTAAATGCAACTTATCCAGTATTCTGCTTTTATACATTTAAAGAAGGTGATGTTTCCCTTAAACAAGGAGCAGCAGTTTTCTGCATTAAAATCTCTTTACATGCAGGTAGTCTTACAAAATGGAAATTGCCTTTGCATGTTTTTAATCTATTTAGTTAGAGAGTTATTTATTTATTTATTTATTTACCTCTCGTTTTAAGGAGGGGAGTGGGGTTTGGTATCAAGAGGAGTATGCTGAGAAGTGGAGACGGATGATATCTTAGCATTCTGCAATATGTATCATTGCTTCCAAGCACGCCAGCGATTCCTTCCTGTCTGATGATAACCCTCTGCCCCAAAGAATCACAAACTTTCTGCTCTCTGTAATTCTATTGTCTTAGTTGCTGAAGCAGCATCTATATATTTTATTTTTTCAGAGATGCTCTGGTAGAGTAACAGAGGGCCTCATTAAGGGCATCTGTTATCTTAGTTCATATTTTATTCTGATTTTTAAGAGTGCTTCAACAGAAGGGATTAAGTGAGAAAAGAACAGACCATCTTTTTTTTTACTGCTCTTCTGTACCAATTGCTCCCAGTGTCAGAAATACCCCGTGATTACTGCTCTGCAAAGCTTTGCAATACGGTTGGTGCAACCACATTTGGCAGTGATTCACAAGCCATTCCAAATACCATTTCACAGCAAATCCTAACGTAGCCTGAAGATAAAAAACATTGTAAACACCGTACAGGGTGAGACGGCCTTTGTGCTGATAAATATTTCCTTAACATTTAGATGAAGATGCTGTGCTTGCTCTGTTTAAATACAATTGTATCTGTAATGCCATAAAAAAGACATGCTGTGGGTGAGGAGAGCAGCAAGTTATGGAGGAAAAAGCCAAAACTTGGAAGTTTTAGTGGGGGTAGAGTGTTCTGGGAGGCATTTTGCTTCTCTGAGCCTACCTGAGGTTTGCTGTGATGACGTGTGACTGGGACTTGGCTTACTCTGGACTTGGGAGTCTGTGGACGATGTTTGTGTTATTTTTATCATGACGCTTGTGTCCTACCAGGATATGACAAGCTAAAACCATGACTTTTATCACAAAGACATTCTCAGAGCAAGGAAGCTTTTTAACATTGCATTGCTGCAAAACAGCGTTCTGCCTTATTATCCCTGGAAGGATTTGCAGGCTGATTGCTGGATCAGGTATTAATGTAAATAGTACTGTAAATACACTGACACTGTGCACTGCAATGCATGTAACTGAGATAAAACCAACTGTTTGGAAGCTGTGGGAAGAACCAAGCTTTAACTGCATTTTTGGCCACAGGGTTTCTCTCTCCCAAGTGCAATTTTGATGTGCCTCTGGGGTGGAAGGAAGTGTAGGCCATGCTGCTGCTCGGAGGAGCTGATGGGTACATCTATATTTGGAACTCAAAAGCTGCGATGTTGCAGAGTGACTTAGCCTAAATACAGAGTTGTTGAGCTTTGGGTGCTGGGTTTTTTCCTCTCCTTCCTCCCATAGCAGAAAAAGAAAGTTTTACATCTGATTGAAGGATGGTGGGAGGGGATGAAATGGAGGGAAGAGAAACAAATCACTATATATAGCAGTACAAAGATAAGTGAGTCATCTTTATTTTAGTGCTAGTTTAAGAAAATGTTGCAATTGTCTGGTATTATTGGTAACGAGTCTCTTTTTAATGAAACCCACTTGATTGCGATGTGCAAGCCTCAGGAGTACTCTCTCTTATCTGGCAGTTAATACCGCGGCTAATATTTTACTGTCAACATTAATTAGAGATTTGGGAGGGTAACTGGCACAGTGATCTGGTGCCCTCCTGTTCTCAGGATAACAGATTAGAGCACTGAACAACATAAGGGCAAAATGTCCCCCTCCTAGGGCCAACGCAAACAGCTTAGATAGAAGCAGAGAGAAAGGAACTCCAGTAAATCTTTTGTATATTGAGTGCAAAATAGCGCAAGCTTTCTCCAGCAGTGGGGTCTGCACTGTATCTAGTTGGCTTCTGTAAAAATAGTAATTTAAAGTGTGCCTGTAGAAAGAAAATTTGACTAATTCTATGGGATTTTCTTTCACATTTTCTATATACTGCTTCAACTAAGGCCTTTTTTGTGTGTGTTTCTAGGAGGAATGCCAAAATGCATCAAAATACCCTCTGCTATGACTTGTCAGAAACGCCAGTGACCATGGTAGCATTGCCAAGGGCTCCTCCTTGGCGTGTCCTGGGAATAAAAAGTAGGGGGAGGAAAATGAAATGCCATGTAGATCTTCCTTAGTCTTGGGAACTCTTCGGAACTGTACAGGACGTCACTGGGGATACTGGGAGGCAAACAATCCATAGGTTGGACTAATCGGTGCTTCCTTCCTAACACTAAGAAATAGGATAATTGTACTTTTTTCCCAGATTTGCTACCAGTGTACTGGTGAATTAACAATCAGTTCATCTCCACTTGTTCGTAGTGGGAGATAGCAATATTTAACTCTTTTTTTAAAGCACTGTGCATTAAAAGTTCTGTATATAATTAAGATTGTGTTGTTAATGATAATTCTAAGTATATATTTTGATAAAGAAATTTTTAGCTGTTTTCAGCCTTTCTAACTAGCATATTTGTCAAATTCCCTCTTTAGTAAGTAAAAATATCTCATTTGTACTTGTAAGGACATTTCAGAAAGGGCAGGTAGGCTTATTCTGGTCCCTGGGGTTTAACTGTGTCTATTTGTTTTCAATCTACAGATAAATAGCAGTTAAGAATTACTCTATTCAAATTTGTTTCACTTCTCCATTGTACTGTAGTGGTGCTGCAACTGCTTTTGATGTTCCCCACCACTGTCCGAACCTAATTTTGTAAATTTTAACTAAAAAATGAGGTAATAAATCTTAGCTACCAGACACATGAGCAGGCTAAATTACCTAATGGAGAAGTTGCTTATTTGAATCATGTCCAGGACATGAGGACCCTGATCTGAAACTATCCAAGGCCAAGAAACGGTAATTTTAAAATATAGCATGATATCTGTGCCTTTTTAATCCTGGAGGGCGCGTTAGAAAAGAAGCTCCTTTCTAGAATTATGGCTATGGACAAGACCAGACAGGGATAGTTTCTTTTAAAATGTCAGTGCTTCTTATATTTTTATATTACCCCTCGCTTTGTATCTGCATTTGCTGGATCTGATCCCAGCTGGGCTGCTGATCCTTTATCACCAGTAACGTGGCTGTTTGAGAACACACACCGTGTTTCTGTTCCCTGCTCCTATCAGTCGGGATGTCTTGTTTCTATCAAACTGTATTTATTCCCTACAAGTTGCAAACTGTAGAAGAAACTCATGTGAGGGCTTCCAAATTTGGGGAAAACTACGTAAAATCTAATTTTTTTCCCTTAGTTTGCTTTAAAACCAAGATATCTTAATCTTTAATTACCTGATGTTTAATGTTGACTTGCTTGTCACAGACCTAATATGAGCTAATAAAGCTAATAAAATGTCTAAAGTCCTCATCTGTTTTCGGGACATATTCTGCAATAGGAGTATCTCCTGTATAGAAGAGCAGTGCACATATTTGGCATGTTTAAAAAATGATTAATCATGGTTATGAACAAATTAATTATGGATACACAAAGACTGAAGGAAGAGCTGAGCACAGAGAGTCTCAAAAAATCTAGTCATACAAATGGTGAAAAAGGGCAGGATATTGCTAAATACGCAAAGAGCATCTTAGAAATAATTTAAATACACTTTCTTAAATATGTTTACTGCAGTAGCACTACCTCACTTTCTAAATAGCTCTAATAGCTAAAGATCTCTTCATGAAAAGCTATGTTTAGGACCTGTATTTTCTCCGGACCCATCTTCACTGGGATGGACTTGGGCAAAATTTCTGTATAGTTTTTCTGAGAGTCCTTGGAAACTCTTTCAAGATCTTTACAGTAATAATTTGGTAAGTTCTCTGCAGAATCATATTCAAATGTTTACCTGTCCGTATGTGCATTTATATATTTTATATGCACACAAACACACATCTTTAAAAGTTTTCCCTCTTCCTTGAAGAGAGGATCCTTAAGAACTTCAGGTCTCCTTGCTTTAAAGTCCCGATAAAGCAGTTATCAAAGAGACCAGTAGGAATGGAGAGTGCTGTCCTCAAAATCATTCAACTCCTAAGTTTCATAGCATTGACAAGAATTGGAAATACGTGGAGCTAGAAGCTCTGTGCACGCTTCCTACAAACAACTCTGCCAATTATTCTTGCAAGGTACTAACCAGGCAGGACTGGCCTTTTCTAAGGTCACATTTGGTTGTGCTTAGTGGAACAACTGACATAAACTATAGGAAGGTGAAGCCACAGTTATCACCTGTAGTAAATTTTAATTCAGTCATCTAAATAAACATTGAAGCGTCTATGTTAATGCTTACACTCTCTGACTGTCTTTTTTTTTTTTTTTGAGTTATGTGTACTTTAAAAATATAGTTGACAGGAGAAATATTTTCTACTGCAAACAAATAAGAGAGAAGATGAGGAAAATATTGTTTTCGTTGGTTTTTGTGGTTCTTTTCCTGTGTCTGGAGAAGTAGGAAAAAGGATATTCACCATTTTAAATGCCTCCCAGTAATTTTTTTAACTATCTCTAACCAAGAAATGGTTAAAAAAGTGCTCTTGCATCCCTTCTTTTGGAACAAAGTAAAGGCTGTCATTAATTTATGAAGATAGCACTGTGGATAAGAGTTAAAACTATTTGCGTAGGATTTGGCTTATGAACCATCATAAGTCTGTGCACAGAAAAAAAATTGAAAAAGATAACTCTTAATGGTGGCGCTGGGGGGGATGGTGCGGCTTTATATATTTTTGTTGTTCAATACGCTGTTTATAAAAGCAAGTCATTGAGAGATTAATGGGGGCGGACTCAAGACTCCCTGGTGGCTGATTTGGAGTCCAACATGCAGATATGGTAGATTCCGGGTCCTCCTTATGGAGACCTTTCAAGGGGAAGTTATTTATATTGTCTTCTTGTATTTACTTTGACAGGGGTTTTGAAAATCGTATCAAGTTGTGGGACAGATTTATATTTGATTCAACCTAAATATATTTGGGCTTAGTCAGTCTCCCTGCACTTAGACCTGCAAACCAAAACTGAGCTGCAGAAGGAGAAGACAGTGGTGATGATTCCGGCCGTGGGGTCGCTCTGACCGGGGGACTCGGAAAGCGATGCCCAGGAGCATGAGGGAGGAGGAGGAACATGAGCTATCGAGGCTTTAAATGTCTGCTGGGGAGTGGGCTATGCTCTTGTTGTTGTTAACTTATAGCTGAAATTCAGTGTAGGTAATTGAGGTTATTTGTGCTAAGAGTTTGCCTTTAGCCTGTGCCACAAGCATTTAGGGGAGAAATGGCTAGAAAGCTGTTCAAACTGAGAGTGCTTTGGAACAACGAGACTTCTCCATATCTGAGAGGGAAACAGGAATGAAAAAGGTAAAGAAACCCACATTGTCAAGAAAGCGTGTGAGTTTAGAACCTAATTATACTCCCATTGAATCCAATAACAAGAATTCCTATTGATTTTAAAAGGAGTATGATTTGGCAACATTTCATCTCCCCAGTCTGCACTAGCTAGTGCATAATGGTCTCTTTTAAACCTATTCATTTGTTTCAACCTTTATTGGAGGACAGAGTGCTCACAGCTGGCAGAAAGGGGGGAGGAGAGGAGCTGTTTTATTTATAACACAATTCAAATAAAAGAGTAAACCAGACCATCACAAATACATTCAGAATTGCAGAAAAACCTATTATTAAAGAATTACAAGTTTTTTGCCTTCATATTCTAGCCAGCTCTTTTTGTAGCTTTGACATTCCTAGGTGGGTTGTTGTTTTTTTGTAGAGCAAGACATGAAAACTTATGAAGTCTACACAAAAGTCTTATTTGCCATTTCGTGTGTTGAAGCTGGACTTCACAGGGGTGTTATTGTTTGCTTAGGTTTTGCTTGTATTTAGCATGTAGCTTTTAAAAGCCCTTCATGGCTGGAGAGTTTTTATTGTAAACATAAAACATTAATTTAAACATTAAAAATTTTACAGCTGCTTTTTAGTACATAAATTTTCACAGACACTCAAAGACAGTAATTTTTGTTTTAATATTTGCTTTTTCCTGACTGCTCCAAAGTTGCATAGGGAGGGGAGAAGAACAGAATGCTGATCAAATACTTCATGTTTAGATCTTTGAGCTGTAAAAGCAACATTCTTAACATAAGGGAGAATTCCTATTAAGTAAGGGATAAATATTAGTGCTGCCAAAAAAAGCAAACATTCCCACAGTTGGGATTTTGGGGGGAGCAGGGGAAGTGTTTGGATTTTCTCCCTTAAACAGTTTTTCAGCAAATGAAAAACATAAAGGATAAAAAAGGAAAAAGAAAAGCAAGTTGGTCTGCTCATAGACTACAGCAGCATAATCGTTACTCTTCATGGGATATGCCCTTCGCAACAGGGCCTTCAGAAAATCCCTTTCCAAGGCCCGAGACAATAATAACAAAGGAATAAATAGAAATTGCATAGCAGTGTTAATGTTTGGAGTTTTGTGGCAGTACAGAAAACAGCTGTATAAGAATCAAAAACCACGTCTCTTAGGTTGTTCTGCTCTACCAGGAGGTGGTTGGTTTATGGAAGGAGTGTGCTTGATTCTCAGCCATGTAAATTGGAGAAGATTCATTTATTTGAATGGCTCTACAGGAAATTGTAAGAAGCAGCTAGAGGTGCTCATTAGGGTACGGCTATTGGTCTCTGGTTATAATAAATGCTGAGAAAGGAAACACTTAAGGAGGGGATTTATTGTTATAAGCAGTTTTGAAAAAGAAACATACAGTTTTATCCTACTGTATGTGGCCAAACTAGAAGTAGAACAGTAGCCAGCTAGCAAAACTGGAAAGCAGATGCTTTTTGTTTCCAGAAGTACTAGAGCTGGAGAGAGAACGTGTTCAAGCCAGCTCTGGTGGTGAGGAGAAGCATCAACCCAGAGAGCACTGTGTAAATGAAATGGCACTTGGGTCTTGCTTAGAAATGTACACCAGACAAAATCTTGTCCCATCAGCTCTAAAACAACGATGCTGAGGTATTGGAGTAGTGAGGAACATCTGATGGGTTTTTCCTTGTCTTTCCCCTACTCCTGGCTTTTCTTTGATGGAATAATTTGCATAGTGTCTGAGATTACCCCTACAAACCTACTGGCTAACTCAATTGCGTCAGCAATCAGTCAGTTTGAATTAAAAAATCTAAACATACACATACTGGATATAAGGGTACTTTATATGTATACTTAACGGCCATTTGAATTTCATTTAATGGTGTTACTAAATCTCCACGCAGATAACTTTTTGTGACACAGCAAATAAGTGCAACAGGGAAGCATCTTCAGTAAGCTGTAACATTAACCAAAAGCTTCATCTTTGTATATAACATGGAGTTTGCTGGATAAGGTGCTGAACAAATGCTTTCTTTTTTCCTTCATGTCGTCAAATTGGTCTTTACAGGTCTGGAGAAACACCAAAATCAACAAATTAAGGAGACAACAGTATTGCTTACTTGTTTCAACTTCAAACACACGAAAAGCCTACTTTGAAGTTTCCAGGGGCTGTTGAAATGTGTGTTTCTTTGACATTGTTTGTTATTATGTGTGTATTTGTGTTACAGAATTTAAGCAGTCAATCCGGCACTGTTTGGCAAAAAGAAGTAGCAAAGCTCACAAACCACCGGTTTGCTTGGCTCAGAAGGATCTGTTATTGGAAATGACTGGCAAAGGCATTTAGTGTATATTTACCAGTGTCCTTTTATAAATAGTACTAACTCAAAAAACTAAGTAATATGCAAACCCATCTACTGACACGTTTCTGGTTTTAGAAATAACAATAGTCTGAGAAAATATGGTGCTGTATTGGATCAGGTCAGGGGGTGTCTTGGTTCAGTTTCCTTTTGGTACTAAGTAACAGTTGTCATCATGCACTGATCAGTTTGTAAGTCTCTATCTTTTTCAGAAATCTGAAGTAAAATGATAATCAGCATTCAACTACCCAAATTTAAGCCAAAATGCAGTCACGTGGTACTGCTCAGCTGCCAGTCTGGTGAGGTTCACGCTGATGCAGGTCTTCGGATACTCAGAAACCCTTTTTCAATACCGTGGGAAAGTCACGGCAGTGAATCCCTCTTCCCGTATTTTGCCCCTTTGCCATTTAAGGAGCATGTGCGCCACTTACTAATTTCTCTACTTGTCTTTCAAGCTTGAGTAACTCATTCCAATATCTAGGAACAGCTACACAGGAAGTGTTATTCATTAGGACAGGTGGCTCAAGCATGGAATAATCACCATTGCAGATTTATTCCATGGAGGGATAAACAAAACTTTGCAGTGTGGCCAGGTTCCCAGCAGCAGCACAGGTCAGGGAGGTGGCATGTGTCTGGTAGAAGTACCGAGTCGAACACGCTGGTCATATTGCTCTCTGCAAGAGAGCTCGGGTTCTGGTGACCTCTCTTGCAGTATCTCTTACATTAGAAGTACTGGATAATATTTCATAAATAAAAAAAAACACGAGATAAACACAATTTTTCCTGTCCAGAATGGTTCTGGAGTTAATAGGCTGGAAAAGTATTTCCTGAAACACATTAAAATAAAATGAGTAAACTATCCAAAGAACCACAAACAAAGAAAAAAAAGTGGAAAAAGGAAATATTCAGACTTTCAAGGAATTTCTTTCAAGTACTGTTTTTCATAGCTATGGGACACAGATGGATATGTACATACAAAATGTGTACGCGTAAACACAGATGCCAGCCTAGAAAGAAAGTCTTTTCAGTGAGGGGAGGTGATACAGAGAGAGGAAAGTATGATGGTAGGAAATTCTACAACCACAGAATAAACCTTCCCTCCACAGCCATGGGGGCTAAAAAACGATTATAACAAAGTTGTAAGAAACCTTATTTTTTGTTGGAAAATTAACCGGTGTAATTTCCTAAAAAATCTATTTTCATGCATATACATGTCTGTGTATGTGTCAGTGCATATATGCTGTCTGTACACATAAATACATAACACATGCATATATCATGTGCATATATTTATTTTAAGTAAGCACTGTTGCATTAATATAGTGTGTAAATGACTGGTTACAGATAGATAATATAACTGGTTCATAGAAGTGAAAGTGTTATTTTACATGCTATTACAGAAAGCGTGTTGGTACTAAGCATTTGAATCACAAGCTTCATTATTAATTGTGTGTACAAAGTCTGTGTATAACCACATCATAAATACATGTACACAATGGAAATGGCATGCGAGTCGTTATCAGGACTTGATATTAGTACTTACAGCGTAAAGAACTCAGATCATTAAGTCCCCAGTGTTCTCACTGGGTTTAGACAGGTGCCAAACAGCGCTCGTGATCTGCTCTCAACTCGCTGTGCGGGCACTGTCCAGAGATGAGTAGAAAATTTGGGGTTTTTTTAAACATTATTTTCTTTGTTGCTTTAAGAGCAGTGCCTGCCGTCTTTGTTGCTTCATCACTGTAAGGTTCAAGTGTCTCTGTTTCCCCTAACGGGTTTGTAGTAGGCCCTTAGTCCTCCAGGTCAGGAAAGATTAAGACCCCTTTTCAAAGAAAAGCACTGCAACCTCCAGTAACTCTGATCAGCTGGGTTTTATTAATCTGCCTGAGTTTCCTTGGCTCCTCCTCTCTAGCAGTTTAGTGGAGACACAAGTTTTCTTGGAGTGCTTGTTGTGTTTGCTTGAGCAGCACCTTTGACTTGCAGGCAGCCGGCGTGTCCCTCCCTGCCAGAGCTAGGTCTGTCTTGGTCAAACTTGTGGTCTACTTGAAAAGTCTCTTTTCTGCTGCTAACACTAAGAGCCTGTCTTTGCGGTTTGCGGTAGGTGAACGTTTTTTGACCTCATAAACTTTGTTGCTCTGTCAGTGTGTAGTGGGTTTTTAACAGCTAATACACTCTGAGAAAGCTGAGGTCCCAAATAGCGGTGGTCTTGTGTGACAAACCAAAGCACAAAATCACTGCTCTTCCACCGATTGAGCTGATGCTTTGCTTCCAGTTTGGATTTGAAATTTGTTCTGCAGACAATAATTTGAAAAGTTTCCAAAACTGGTGGTGATTTATATCTGAGTCAGTAATTAAATTAAGATGTGAGAGGCAGGTGGTGAACTCATATGATGAACTTTGATGTTTTGATATAAACCTGTAACTTCACAGCAGCTTCGTGTCCGTGATTATCCTGTCCAAAGGGGGCTGGCTTCTCGGATATCACTCCTCAATAAATAAATAAATAAATAAAAAGAATGAATAGATAAATAAATCCTTTGGTAACAAACAAAGGCACAAATGGAAGAAAGTGATAAAGGAAAATTAAATAAGTAGTAGTAAACGCTCGACAGTATTAGTTGTAATACATATTTAGCCTTGTGATTTTAGCTTACTTGTTGCACTGTTACATTGCGTGGTCCCAATTTGACGTGCTTTGGGGCTGGCAATTTTACATGCAAAGTAACATATAGATATATAGCTGTATAAACCTGCTGAAAGTTCAGACTAAAAATCTTCATGGTTGGCTCTTTTGCTCATAAAGCTTCTTTGGATTTTTTAAAAATGGATATGTCAATATTCTTTTGTATTTCCTCTGTGGCCGGGCTCAGACATTGTAATTCTTGGCATTCATATTTCATAAGTGCATCCTTTGTTTATTTTACATTTAGGCAAATAGTGCACCATTCTCTTACCTTTATAGTATTTCTATTGTGCCTTTATTATTACATGTAATAAATGAAAGCACAGTTACATTAAATTTCATCCAGCTGAACAGTAAGGCAGATATGTGAAAGAAAAATTACTCTGTGTTTTCTAGTCTTGAACTTCTTCCAGTACGTTCTGTGGCAGTGGAGTTAATTCGTTCACTTGGGCTGTGTTCAGTTACTATGGAAGTGATAAGCATTTTAATACTCGAGTAGCTTTTTTTACAGACGTCTTAGCGAGGTGCTCAGTTTTACAGAATGCTGATAGATCTGTTGTAAAAACAGAATAGTAAATCTTAATGTACTAAACGGAATTTATTATCCTTTATGTTTATTTCCAGGGAAAAATAATTTAGATCACTTTCAATGTTTTACATATTTACTGGGTGAAAACCTAGCTCACCATGTCCACGGCAAAATTCTTCTGGATGCAATAGAGTCATGATATCACCTCTGGGGTTTTTGCCTTCTAATTAACCATCAGAAAGTAGTTTGTAACTCAGCAATACTAGTTTCTGCTCTTAAAAGAATTATTTTTGCTGGAAGCCAGTGTGACTGCATCAGAACAGAAGATCTTTTTGAGGTGTGTGTATAGAATAGAGCTTATGATTTTGGTTTTCTGTTTTCTCCAAAAGAAAGTTTTCGGTCATAAGTAATGAATTATTACTCATGATGACATGAGGGAGACAACAAAGATTTCTCAAGTGTAAGAAAAATGCAATAGCTTGCTCTGTTTGACCAGTTTCTCTCAGTTGTATTCAGGAAGTGATAACCTCTTTGGTCTGATAAACAACAAAAATATCGGTGTGATAATCAGACAAAAATTGCCCTTTCAGGAAAATCATAAATTGCATGGGTCTTTGCTAGGGAACGTGGTTGGCACGTTGCTGAGAACAGGTGATCTTCATACAGTACAGCCTTAGCCCATCATGAGCATCTCAGATAACAGGGAGGATGTTAAACCATTCCCAGTCAAAGAAGGAAATTGAATTTGTTATTTGCACACAACCAGAAAGTGTAACAAATATTTTCTTAAAGATTTTAGTATTGTCTGTTTGCACAGTATTTATAGAGGAAAAAAAACCAAACCAAACCCACTTCATTTCTCTCTTTGAATCTTCTTGCTTTCATTTACTTATAACTTACAGGCTGTGTGGGTGGGTTTAGAATTTATAATAGTTTGCAGGTGGTTCTCACTGTTTTTCTTTCCTTTACTGTCTTTTTGTTTGTTTAAAGGAAATCACAGTGGTATGAGTAGAGTTGAAGCTTGCGAATGTAACAGAATGGTTTATCCTGGCAAGGTAGGAAGGACGGACAAGGGAAGAGAAACAAAAACAAAAGACAAAGATCGAATATAGGTTCTATTAATTAAGGATAGTGAGTAATTTATATCTGGATTCAGTTACACAATTCTAACGAGAATAGTGTTGAAAACTTACAGATGGGAAAATATTTTCTTAGGTAAGACTAAAATTTTAGTTCCAAGACAAACCTAATTTTGACCTTAGCTTTGTGTGAAAATCTATTTTCGCCATCACATTTGCGTTAGAGAAATGTGTCCGGCAGAGTTTGCCCAAATTTTACGCATATAAGTCAGTCTGGTTTTGATGTGAGGGATTTATTTTTTTAAAAAATGGTTGTATATCCAAGATTCATTGAGCTGATAAAGATTCTGTTATTCTGCCAAATGGTTGTTTCTGTTAACTCTGAACTTTCTGTATCCTAGTGATTATTTCTTAGGAGTCAGTCATGTATATTTGTCAGTCAATCATGTATATATGTAAGTCAATCAATATATGTGTTCTTTCCATTTAGAAATATCCCAGAATCTGAATTTAATTCCGGGCCTCCAAAAATACCGAGCCAGGGGCACTTCTGAGATTGTGAGTTTTCTCTAGCTCCGGCTTGGGGAGTAGAATAACTTTGCAGCAACCTTCCACCCGTTCTGTGTCGCGATGTCACTACTTGGAGATGACATTTTTTACTCAGTTTCATTTTCGGAGGTGACTTCTTCATCCAGTTACAGGTGAATTCCTGTGTTGGTGCAGGGATGGTTTGTCTTTGGAAAAAACCCACCATTACAGTGGAAGCCTGAGTGAAGTTCTCTGAACCTTTCTTGCGCTTTCTCCTTCTTTTTCTTTTTTCTTTCCGGGCACCAGAACACAACAGCGTGGACTGGAATTGCCTACTGACTACCATTGAGGAAACTGGGCTCCCAACAAGTCCCATGTGTGTTGCTCCTTGATTTAAGGGGAGGGCTCCCTTAAGAGCAGGGCAAAGTATTTTTCCCGCTCTGCAACCCGATGACCCAAATACATCCATGTTTCATGTTTTATCATGTTACATAAATAATCTTATCTAGGCCTGCAGTATTTCTGTTAGCTACATCATTGCTGAATTTTGTAACAATATGCCCTTTGCAGTAAAATGTCACCAAAAAGTTATATACTGTAATAATTTTCATCTGTTTCATAAAGACAGACAATTTTTAAGATTCATGTTCATTTCATCATTGAAATCCGAGTCTTCCTACATTAATTTATAATGAAACCTCATGCTCCCTTCTACATTGATCACTAATTTTCTGTCTTCTTGATATGTGTTAAAATAAACTATAGATATAAAGGGCACGTTATATGCCTGACACCGTTGAGTTAAATAGAACATACTTCTGTAACTCATTCCTGCAGCCTGCCCTGGCCTTTGTTTCACAGTGAAAATCCTCAAAACCCAATTGCAAAAGATGGGCTGCATTTACCACAGATGATTCCGTGCGTTTCTCCGTTTCTGTCTCCAGATAACCTGCAAAACAGGAATTTCTAAAGGCTGGCCTGCAGCCCACAAAGCTTTTGTATGCGGCCGCAAAAAGATATTTTTTTTTTTTTTTAAGTTGAACATAAAAATATTGCACTGCAGCTGAATATTATTACGTGGCCTCCAAATCAAAATCAATGTTGAAAAAGAAAGGATGGTGCAGGTTAAGAACATAACAGGAAAACCAATACAGAGGATGTGAACTGAGGTGTACCTCGTTTATTATCCTACCTGACAACAGTGAGTACCAGCTGCATTTACAAACAGCGAAGGTCCATCAGAGACTCGTGGGGAGATAATCTGTCCTGGAGCACTGGCTTGCATCTCTAATACAGTTAGAGACTGATTTAAGTCATGAAGCAAGATGTTCAGTGGATTTCCAATTGTTTTCATTAACAGTGATAAACCTATTGAAGCTGACTGCTGCAGTACAGTTTTACTGGAAAAATGTCACATTTGTGAACTTTCCAAATACTGGGTGACGTTTTCTGCTCTGAGGCAGTCCAGAGGAGATAGCCCTGATATACTTGGAATAGAAGGGAATTACATTTCAATGTCGCCCAGTGCAAATAGCAGTGGGGAAGAAGGTAAAGCTTCAGAGGTCCCCTGGTAAATTAATTTTCCCTAATTACATTTCATGGCAGGAAACACAGATATTAGAAGTGCCTGTTGAAATAATACAGTATTTAAATTCTGATTAATCCATAGGTCAGGCAAGAACTGTTCAATACGAGTCTCTAGAAGGAAAGCTCGGCTTTGAAAGCAAAAGGGACAAACATTCACCATTTAAATAGAGAGGCTGAATTCTTTCAAATGCTAGTTGTAATTTGGTGGCAGACTGGAGATAAGTTAAACCAGTAGCTATAAAATTACTAAAAGTGTAAAACATCATCACTAACACATCTTTCAGAGATCTGAGGCAGAATGATTTATTAACTTAGTTTTGTTCCCTCCTTTTTACGAAAGCTTTTTTTTTTTTCTCCTCAGAAATCCTTCAGTAAATTCATATTAATAATTCACTGGGACAAATAATTATAGATAATATGGGTACCACAAAAATATTTATATTCTGGTGGGGTGGTAGTTCATAGTAGAATAGGGTTAGCTAGAAAGCTGTTACTTTATTCAATTTTTGCCAATAACTATTTGCAAAGCATTTTTATTTCACTGTGGTGAAAGTGTATTGCGTTTCTTTAAGCCATGTTTCCTTTTGCTTTTCAATACCCCCCCCCGCCCCTGCTTCTACAAGGCGTCCCGAGAGCCCTGAGATGACTCGTTCAATTTGTGCCTACGTAATATTTTATGATCTTCCCTGTTTATTGGATTCTGGCGCTAAGAGCTGCAGGTCCCATGTACCCGTGTGCCGGGGAAGGATAAGAGGGATGTGCAATCCTGCAATCCCCTCACATAATAGAGGGAGTTACAGCTTCTGGAACGTATAGAAGAAGTAGGTGGGAAAGGCTCTCCTTTGGTTTAGCCAGTAGCCCTCTCATCATTCAAATCCTCCCAATCAAGCATATTTTTTTTTTTCTAGATGAACTATAAGTAGACATCTACCAGATAAGTCCCAAGTTTATTTTGCTAATAGTATCTAAAAATCCTGTTCAAGCCTTTGGAGTAAATGCTCGCAGTGCCTAGATGTTTGCCTTTCATATTTCAAACAGATAATTAAGAAGATGGTATTTATCTTGGTCCTTGTGGGAAATTCTGTTCTAGGTATTACAAAGACATTCATCAAAGTTTCTACTGTCGTCCCATATGTAGTATAAAATGTGAATTTAGACTTATTTTTGCCATGGACAAAATCCTAACCTGCATTTGATTATCTTGAAGACATTAATTGTGTGGAACTGCGGTTTTTACTTGCAGTGCAGGTGAAAAAAATCTGAAATTTAGAATATATTATCATATATGTTGGAGTTCATCAGGTTTATTGATAGAACATCAGGTCAGTCGGTGGTAGTGGTTTCAAAGAAGTGTGTGAGTATTTCATGTGTGTTAAAAGAAGGATGCCTTAACAATATTCCCTGTTGCCGTTAGTATCTCTGTACACGTGCTGTGTAGTTGCAAGTGCCGTTTTAAAACTTGTGTTTATTTGGTGACTCCTCTGCTGTATGGCAGACCTTTCCATGAGGTGGTGGTAATACTTCAGTCTCATGTTTCCATGTACTGGTTTTAAGTCAAGCAGAAAGCTTTAGATTTTGTTCTAAAGGGATGATTTACTACTGTTGCCCATGTTTTAGAGCTGTAATCCACATCTTTCTTCACCTGTATCATTTGTCTTTCCATTAGAAAGACAAATCATTGTTTGTTTCCAGAGAACAAGTAAGGAGTTTCCGTCCCTGTGTCCTCATGGCAGCTGACTATGGGTTTTGCTTAGAAGTCAGCCCTTGCCAAAAATGATCCCTGAGAAGTTTCTGAGCATCTCTTCATGTTTCCCCTTGCATAAAATGAAGGACGCTGCTCATAACCAAACGATAGGCCCTCGATAACAATTGTACCATTTAAGTGCCTTTTAACGTCCTTGTGCCTGGAGAAAGAGGCTCATTAAAGTGTAACCATTTCCATGGGTAAGTTTCTCACACTCTTCAGTTTATGCAGTAAATATTCAGCAGTTGATGAAAGGAAAAATGTAATTTCAAGGAAAAGCTAAACAAGTTAGACCAAAATATTCATAACAAACGACACAACTAGAGGGGATCAGGTTATCTGCTCTTAAAACCCAAGGATATATGAGGCCCACCATGTCTTTCAGCAGCTCTGCTAAGCAAGCTGGGAAGGAGAGAGCCCACAACATGGATTATGGTGATGATGATTGATGGATTAAAAAGGTCTAGACTTGGAGATGGCAATGGTGGCTTCACCTGGAAAGGAACTAAATGTCAAAGGCGGCAGCTGCCTGCAGGGAATATGCTAATTGAGAAATAAGAGCTACAAAACTATTTCTATAATAATATATAAAACTAAACCAAATAACTCCATATGACTGGCTGTCCAGAATTAAGCAAAGTAAGATGAAATGTCCTTTGCTAGCAGTTATGTTAAGTAAAATATCAAAATAATGGTAAATGTAATTCTCCTTCTGAGGCAGCAGCGCTTCTCACCTACAGGAGACACAAGTGCTCATGTCCCACCCCAGCTGAATTCCAGTTCTGGGGCAGCTCTCACCCCTCAAAAAGCCTTTGTGTAGCTTTTACTCTCGCCTCTACCTTTTGTGTAGATTTTACTCACAACTGCTCTGAAACTCCGGAAACTTTCAGTCCCAAAAACAAGAATTGGAACAATTTAAGCCTACTTGATGGGCTCTGTACCAAGCCCAAACAGAAATGCAGGTTTTTTTAACCATTCATGTATAGTGTTCTCTGTCTTTTTATTTTCATTTTTGCTCCTTATCTCTTCTTCTTTCTGCTCTCCTGTCTTTTCAGAGCTTAAACTCTGTGGAAAAGAGATTCAGTGGGTGAAGATTTTCCGCCTCTATCAGTGCAACTAGAATGTTTTATATGGTTTAAGAATCTGCCTCTATATATTTCCTTATTTGATTCATTTCTTTACAGTTCTTCTATCTGGACCTACCCTGGCTGCTGCTCTTTGCTGCTGCTGTTCTCCTCCTTCCCCCAGCTGCTTTCACCTACCTGTTCTCTTTCAATTTTTCCATCAGCTTAGAATTATTGACTCTCTTGGGTACCACATTTCCACACTCTACTGTTGTTTCAGAAGCAACTCAGTATAGTCCATCCTGGAGCCACTTACAGCCTGTCTCGGGGAAAGCAGATAACGCATAACGGAAAGGGAAGTAAGCTGAAAATTATGGATTTGGGGGCGCACTTCTGAGAGATGCAGAATGGTACCATTCACACTGATGTCATTAGAAGTTGTGGATGCTCAGCACTTTCTAGGATTAGGCTGTTATTAAATTAAGCTGAAAATAACAAAACTTATACTGAAATGGGGTAAATATCCACTCATCTCCCATGCGATCACAAATTATTAAAAAACTATAAAAAGCCTAATATAAATTACTAATTTTTGGAAGACTGCCTCCCATCTCAGAATCTTTGGTAGAAGGACATTCAGGCAGCCTTTTTACAGGGCAAAAATCACCTTCAGTCCCTGGAGTTCTGAACTATGTAAAAGTTTTGTGGGATTTGTAGCCGAGTTTAGGTTCCAGTTCTCTGTTCACATTAATTTAGAGTCATATACAGCAGCAATAGTATTGCAAAAAGGGATAATTATGGATGTTTCAAGACTAGATGTTTCTGGAAAATATGCCTTAGTCATATGAGAGTGATTGCTCTGAATAAAGAAGAAACTGGATAAAATTCAGTGATCTGTGTTATATAGCTTAAATTTAGAAGATTGGATGCTCCCTTTCGCTCTCATAGTCTGGTTAGAAGGCATTTTCCTTTCCATGAGCCAATGTAAGTTTTTGCAGCATGGATTTTGTGCAGAATTTTTCTTAAGCCACATTTCAAACTGCAAATCGTTTTGGAAACCGAGTTCTGCTACATATGAACTAGTTTACCGCACCTGTTGTTTTTTAAAAGATATAAGTAATGGATAAATCAAAAGGATGAAGCAAAGGAAACCAAAGGAGTTCTCTGTGACCTCTGGGTGACTTCACTGATGTAAATAAGTTGCTCGGGATTTGCGTCATTACAGATGAGAACAGAGCATCCCCCCTGGGGTACAGGGAAGGAGATCGGTGACTTACTCTTGGACTCCAGCAAGCAGAGACTGGGGAGGAACAGCCAGTGCACTGATGAAAATACATGAGTGGAAGAATTTAAGTGATAGGTAAAGATGTGGATTGTTGTTCTGATAAGAATGGGAGAAGTGTTTTGCTGGTTTCAGAGCTGAGAAGAATTTTTTTCTAATGTTGAAGCATATGGGGTTTGAAAAAAAGAATCTCAAGAGCTCTGAAGGATGGTGATTAATGACCTAATTAAAGAGACATAGTTGGTGTACTTAACCATTGCCTCCCTTCCCCCATCCAATAAAGAAGATGCTCTGGAATTATGATAGGATGCTTCTTTTTTGTTAGCAAGACACTTAGACAAATTGGCACCACCTGACAAGGGCAAAATACTTTGCAAAAATGCTTTGCAGCACCCAAATCCCCTCACTCAAGCACCTGTTGTGGGATCCCCATGAAAGTAGTGGGAAAAGATTTGGTTTCCCAGTTGGGACCGAAGAACAGGGATTTTACAAAACGCTTGGAAACAATAAAAGGTGCTCCTTGATAAAGGCAATGTCATATTACTGATGTTTACTTGTCTTGGTAGAACAGTTACCTTCTGCTGCCTTGGCTGTATTTGTTCACTGTTACTAGAACCTGCGCAAACATTATGAAGAAAATAGGGCAGGAAAAATTCCGTGTATTTTTGTGGCACTCATTGTACCCCAGAAGTTGAATCTCCTCACAGAATCCCATCTTGAAATATATCTGTCTTCATATTGTACAGTTCTGAATACGTAAACAGGGAAACCTCTTTGACCTATATAAACTAGGAATTATATTTCAAAGGTATTCAAATAATATCTCAAACTGCCATCCATCTGCCCTTATTAATGAGTGAACAGCCCAGAAATGATTTTAACTTCTGAGTATTTGAATAAATTGCTAAGCAGTTAAGATTACCTCCCATGTAGAGTACAGTGGCTTATTTTCCATGTGGTAATAAATGAAGGTGATTTAATCATAATCGGTAAATGACCTGCAAAATTTCATTTTGGAGTGAAGCTTTTTTAACCTATTGAAATGTAGAAGTATGTTTAAAGTAGGTAAACCTTTCCTCCTCATTTAAGTCTGTCTGAATGGGCTGAAATCTTGCTTCCTAGAGTCTCAGTTTAGAGATCTATTGACATCTTACTTCTAATACAACTTTAAAATGTGTTTTTTAACGTAAACACTAAAAAAAGCCTCAGAAGTAGAAGTGTACACACACACACTTCTTAATCTGGTGATCCCAGAGCTGATGCCCTGGGGGCACACTTCAGGGAGCAAAAATCAAGGGAAACCTCTGATTTGTTCTGCAACATGAACACGCTTGTTACGGGCTTACGATTGCTTGTGCTGAATAAAACTGGATGAAAGAGCGCGAGGAAGGAGCACGTGTAGTGGGGCGATCGCACAAATACCCATTCTCAGACCAGAGTGCTCGTACATCTCCGTTTAATTTAATCTGGAATTTCTTGCTGTGGTGAAACGCCCGGAGAAGACCTCAGAGGTACCGTAACCCACTGTCAACTGGCAGGGTGGAAATTGCCTCTCAAATTCTGCCTCAGTTGGTGGTTTGGGTGGTAAAAAGAGAGTTCTTCTTTGCCCTCATGCAATACCAGCCGTAGGCAGCCCTGGGTGCTGCAGGACGCAGGCTTCCTAACTGTGAAAGCGTTCGTTTTCCTTATTTTACTGACTTTTATGGTTCATAAGGGAGAGATGAAACTGGCCAGTGATCTCCAAATATTTGCTGTCCACTTCTCTGTCTTTGTCAATATATTTGAGCTTTATTTTTCAGTGTTTCTGATAGTGCAGCTCTGTTTATTCCCATCTGTTATTCCAAAAAGACCCTGAAGCCGGGTGTAGAAAATACATTCAAATAAAGATGGACGGTTATATTCCGGTGTCTGAACTGCAAATGCTACTCGTAAGAGTTCAGAGACATTAAATTAATTGTTCTTGTTTTCTGGCACTCTGGTGCTCTCCCTCAGCCCAGCCCAGTGTGTGTAATTTTAATAAAACATGATTGCAGCTTTTCAGCCTTTTGACTAACATGAAGTGTCGTATCAGCTTAACAGCTGATGCATCTTCAGTCTGAAAAACATATCATGCAGGGGGAATCGATTCAGATTTTAATGGGTCTTTTGCGTCTCTGAGTTCTGTTCTCTTGCGATCTTATTTTACGCTGCTTTATTTGGGCGGAATCTTCCCATGTAGCTCAGTAATTTAATCACCTAGTTTCTCTTAATTAAGGAATCTTAACTAATTTGATAGCTTATGAATTCTAAATCAGAAACGCCTTGGCAGACAGTCTTTTTGTTATCCTTATCAATAATACCATACTTAAGCTTTTGTGGCAATAACACGATGTGCAGAGTTTTTCATTCCCCTCTGTCTTCTGTTAGCGCTCCATATGGTAACATTTAAGTGTGTTTCTCAGGCAAAGACTGTTGTTGCTCACCAGACTGGTCCCTTCAGGTGCTGGTCTCCATCTGTGGATTAATTCACTTCCATCATTCTTACCACTGATACTGGAAACAGCTGTTGCCTTTCCCTTGGTGGCACACAGGTCAGGAGATGACCTTAATGAATGAGCAAGCAAGAACGTCTATCTACCAGCCTGTCTGTCTGTCTGCCTTCATTTTGCAAGAGCACCATGGTATAAACTGACCAATTCTTCTACATGCCTTTTATCCTGAGAGAGGGTAGAGGTTTTTTTCCATTGTAATGGTTTTAGTACAAATAGTAAATGAACACCACCAGTGGAAAGTTGATCGTATTTGTGAATATAAGCTAGTGCAGTTGTAATAACATCTATGTTCAAACTCTCCTCTTTGTCACATTTAATTATTTTTTTGTGAACAGACATTATCCAAGTGTGACTTAAGTTATTTTTTAACTAGAAAAAAGTTCAAAACGATCTTAAGTGTGTCTCTTCATTTTAAAGTAGCTTTAAAATATTGTTGGATGGAATATATTCTTTCATTGCTGCCCTGCAAATTCTAAGGTCAAATATTGAATTTATCACTCTGTTCTTACTTGGGAGAAAGTGCTGTGAAATGGAAATTCTGACTGTTTAAGGATCTGATCCTTGTGTTTTATGGCAAAAGAGGTTTGTTCGTAACCTGCTCTCCTTGCCACAAGGAAGCTGTGGTCGTGATTTCTTGACAAATGCTGCAATATTCAACAGGATGTCAGAATCTGAACTTAGTTTGTACCTGGAAAATGTTTGAGGATTCTTACTCAGTAAAGCTATCTGAAACAATCTGACCCGAGAAAATGTCTCATGGAATATTTGTAGAGACAGGTTACAGTAGTCTTAATAATCATATGTATGAGGGGTTTGCTTGTTTTTCTCTCTTTTTAGTGCATTTTAGCAAAAACACTCGTTAGTAAGTAGTAAAACAAAAGGGTGTGCACCATCTAAAGATATTCTAGTGGCATCAGTCACTCCATTTCCATTTGATCTGGAGTAATTGTTCTAAAACCAGTTAGACTTAGTGAGTTATTCTACAGCACTGAAGCACGACGGAGGAAGTTCGGGTGGAATAAGATCCAAAGACTGGATGCTAAAATTGCACAAATTCAGCTTGTAATTTTCCATTACTTGAACCTTTAAATTAAGATTAACATTTCTGTATGAAATGAAATATCACCAGCTCCCATTAGCAAAAAAAATAAAAATCTGAATTTTATGTAGGAATTATTCTGTGATTGAATGATTGTAGATAATTGTCCCTTCCAAAAAATCGATCCATCGTTAATGAATCTTTTTGACATCTTTGATTTTAAAAACTAAAGTTATACACATTTAAGAGAGTATAGATTTCTCTCTCTCTCCTTCTTCATTGCTGTCTTTTTTCCTTTCTGGATAGTCCAGGCAAACAGCACACATCACTGACTGCAGGAGTGTTTTTACACAGACTAATTGAAATTTAGATGCATTGAGATGTAGATTGGGCTGCAGGAAAAAAAAAGTAAAATCCTAATTTTTTGTTCATTCATGAACTGCGTTGTTTTTTCACTTTAAAGGGGGACTGAGCTTACCTACCCGAGCTCTAGGTAAATAATGTAAGGGCAGGATGTGAAAATAGAGCTGCAGAGCTGCTGCCTGTAGTGGAACTGAAAAAAATAAATCAAAAGATAAATTATGATTAAAGTGCAACATTGTGTTATGTACTGATGCTGTAAGATTTATAACGCAAATAACGTGATTTTCTCATATTTAAGCAATGTGATCACTCTCTAGATTGTATGTACAATTAAAATAAGGGGGATATCCCTTTTGCAGCTCTGCACCGGTACTGGCACTATCAGTTTATCTTTAAATTTATATAGATTTAGAGATATATTTTTAAATTTCTGTACCTCTTAGGGGTAAATAAATATATTAAAATAAGCTATGGGTTGTATAGTACAGTATAACAATGATAAATGATGTTGTGTGTAATTTTTCTACTATTAACATAAAGTAATATAAACTGAAGGACACTAGTCTATTGAGAGAGTTAGTAGCTAATGTTCCATATCAGATGTGGACAATGTCAGGACTGAATACAGATTAGGCAGTGTCCTTTTCTCCCCAGGGGAATTAAACTTTGAGACACCACTGGCTGCCAATGGTTTTACTGCATTTTGTTGGTGCCTGTGGTGCCTTTCTTGGTCTATTAATTCAGAAGCTGTAAATGACAATGTGAGCAAAAAAGCTTTTCCAGTGGGATGCATTTCATTTATGTATTCTTGTATCTACAATACCTTTTCAATCCGTTTTGTCACAATAACTGTTTAAAAAAATTGGGTAGATTATCTGTGCTTTTGCATGAACCTTATCAGGGTATTTCTTTAGTTTTTATTTCTTTATTCTTATTTGGAAAAGACAAAGTGATATGTTAGGGAGATTTAGAATTATCTGGGAACTTTAAGTATTGAAACAGATTTTCCCTACCCCCTGGTTTTCATGATTTATTTAAAAAATATGGTATTGTATTATGAAACACCAGAGAAACTCCAGAAATGTATGCACCCTGTCAAGTACATGCCATATTTAATTAGAAAATACCTGTTTAAAACATGAATAGAATTTAGTAAATTTTAGGAGTTCTCATGCGTGTTCTTCAGTGATTTGCATGTTTAAATGTGTTTCTAATCAATAGTAGGATGTGAAAACAAGACTTGGATCTAAGGGTTTTCTAATTGAAAACCATTTACTTTCTGAGAATATTTTCTGTAGCAGGATAATGCAGTGGGCTGCCAGCAGCTGGGGTGAAGAAGTGGAGGCCATGCAAAAATTTGCACAGGTAAAACCAGGAATATTGGAAATATGTTTGGAAATAGGTCTTGTGCAGCAAGAGTTATAAGGTAGTTAGATATCACATTTATTATCCAGAAAGCACGATGATGAAATCAGTAAAATCTGCACACAAACTAAATTTTTTAAATTCAAAATCTCATTACAGCTAAACTTGTCTACACAGCGTGTTTGTAAAAAATTGTCTTTTATAACACCACGTTTCATTTTGCTTAGAAAAAAAAGTGTGATCTTGTTACCGTTTCATGGTTATCAAGGGAATACTATCTTAAGTATTTTTCATCCCCTCTCCCCAAATCCTAAATTCCTATGAAGCAGAAGCCCAGGTTTCTTCTATTGACGTGCACATTGTTATTCTTCGGGTGGTCTTTAGTATGATACGTTTGTCATGGTTCATAAATTTTATTGTTGCACTAAAAACAGGGTTAGAATATCCTCAATGCAATTATAAAAATGTATTAAAACTGAGAAGGATAAAAATATGGTGCAAGATGAGCTTTTAATGATTGTATAAATGTTCACTGTTCCATGGAAAAAAAAAAAGGAGCTTTTCGACATAGGGCATAATAGTGAAATTCAAGTGTAGGGCCAAATTTTTTGCTCCTAGAATTATGTGGCTTTTCAGGATAGAAACAGTGCTTTAATTTCTGCTTGCAAAGCTAGAGGTGTTAAGGCTTTGAGAAGAAGAAAAACTCATGCTGCCCTTTGATTTGTAATGATATGAGGGTATGTCCCTGCTCACTGTTTGAGATGCTGGGAGTCATCTGGAATAACACGTTGCACTTTGCTTGTTCCTTAGTTTAGTATAGATGGGAAATAAACGTTGTTGTGAGCTAGCCTGCACAGTCCAAATTAGCATCCTTGGGCAGATGCAGAAGTGGGCAGCTGCCGTGGAAATGATTTGCTGTTCTGTACTTTACTTTCTCTGCTAAATGGTGTGCACAAGTACCTGAAGTCCTATTGACAATACTTAACGTGAGAGGAAGGAAAACTGGAAATAGCGCTGTGAGAAATGGAAATGCTTGGTCTGACCTGACTATGACAATTTTGGAAGGTGTTTTATGTGATGATAGAATTGCAGAGGAGATCTATCCTCACTAATACATGGTGCAAGAGACTCTTCTATTATATGTGATGACATACACAACTCTGTAGTACATTATTCATTCGAGGCCCTTTTTGAAAAGGTCTTATGTCCTATATAAAACAGGCTATTATGTGATGCATATGCAAAAGAGGATGGATGTGACATTCCTCTCAAACTATACAAACCCTTTTATCGGGCACTACCAAATACATATTACACATTATTTTTGCCAGTTAAAGAATTTGAATTTAAAATTTGAAGTACACCAAGTGTATGGTTTCTTAAAGATGCTTGTTTGCAAAATTTAAGAGAGAGAATGTGAATGTGTAGACTGACAAAATCTATTTGGAAAGATTTAGCAACATCATACAATATTTTTCCTTCAATTAAGTTTTCATTTCTCTTCTTATTGTGTTTTTGAGTACCTTTTGTCAACACTTCTCTATTCGCTGCTACATATTCTATCCGCTTGTTCTCAGTGTAGCGGTATCTCCATAGCGAATTCTGTTGCTGGTGATATAGTGTTCTCATTCATTTGCATTTAAACATCAATTACCTGAATATAATGCTTGTCAATAATACTGAATACAGAGGAGTTGAATATATTCCCAGTAAGTTACACTAAATCATGTGATTTTCTACCCATGTATTACTGACTCCATACAATTCTTCCTTGTGCTTTTGTGCAGTATTGAATGACACGCTGCAAATTTTTCTTGTCCTCTTAATGTTAATTTGTCTTCTTAAAAGGCATTTCAGTCTCTCCCTGCCTCTGCATATGGACAGTACATTGTCTGGGAGTTCAAAAACTTCACTTTGCCATTTTTTCTTTTTGAAAAGAACCAATAATAGGCCCATCGCTACAGTAAGCAAATGACAGCCTTTATATTATACTTTCTATGTGGATACCTGGATAAATTGTGGATTGATGGAAGGGTGCTTGGGATCAGGGTCATCCACTTTACTCAGTGCATCAGCCTGGACCTCAGAGGAAACTGTGGTGTGTTGCACTGAATTTGAAATTCTTTCCTTGAATGTTTTGGAAAATGAGGTAACGATGAAGCTAGACTTGAGAGCAGAAGTTATGCCATGGCCTCCAGTTTCACCTGAATACTTGTTAATCTCTTCTCTGACAAATTTCTTCCTAGCAGCCATGTCAGAGGCAAATCCAGAGTTTTGGTGGACTGCAGGAAAAAATGGAGATAAGGGACTGCAGATTGTGCATCTTTGGCACTGCCTGACAGAAAAAGCCATATCAATATTTTTTCAATACATAACATGACTAAAAAACTTTTTGGTAAAGGTGGTGAGCGTGTTTTATGTGGTGTCGTTAGGAGACTGGAACATAGTAATGCTGGCGTTGGATCAGATGTTGATGTGATTTGGAGGTGTTTCTTTGTTGGCATTAAACCAAATGACATCAAGCCAAACAAAGCCTTGCATTTTTTATTGCTAACTTTTCCTCAGTGCTATTCCCTGCGTAAGTAGTGATGCATGAAAAAGCAGCATAAAATATCACAGAAGCATCATTCTTTAAGGGTATGGAATTGTAAGAAAAAACGAAAGATATGTGAAGTGTGTAGATATAGAATGTGGAGTATTTGTGATCAAATGAAAGGTTTGATTGGTGAAAGGTTGAGGTAACAGACTTTACAATGCGTGAAACTGTCAGTGCATTTTCAAATCATCCCAAATAAGGACCAATAAATCATCAATACTATGCCACCCACCCACTGTGCTTCCCTGGTGCTTCTTGTAGGCGTTCTCGTCTGGGACTGGGCCTTCGGACAGTATTCTAAAATCTTACAGTCCTATTCTTCAGCAATCTAGCCATAAAGCCTGACTTCCTTCATAACACAAACTCAACTACAGGCTTCCAGGGAAAAGAAAGAATTGTAGTTATAAATACAAAAGTTGTCCGGTGATAACTTTCTCCTGGGTTTAGAAGCCTTAATAGTAGCTTTAATGCTTGGTTTTGAAATAATAGAGCTGCAAGATCAGCTTTATATGCGTAAATTTCAATCAAAGATTCAGTGAAGATGAAGCAATAGTATTCACAATCTGCAATAGCTCTAGTAGGAAACAAAAAAAAAAAATCCAATTAAAATGTGAAGCAGAAAAACTAAGAAGCATATAGTTTATGTAGAGGTTAATGACTTATATTCAAATGTAGACTTGAAGAGACAGAACTCCAAAATCTTCTTGGAGAGCCCTGCAGCAGCGGGTGAAGTCTGAGGGGCTCACAGACCTCGGTGTTAGGGCTGCAGAGGTGAAAGATAACCCTTTTTGTACGGTCTATAAAAACAATCACTAAGGACTCGCAAAATTATCATTGACTCCTTATCAGTGCTAAACACCCTTTAACCCCTGGTTTCCTCGTGACTTTAAGGTATTTAGCAAAGTATTAATCACTTTTCTGGAGCAGGACTTAAAACTTCCAGTCCTAAGTGGCTGCCAAATAAAGTGACTGCAGCATTCTCTACTCCCAGTCTAGCTGCACAGTTAATTGAGCTACATTACATTGATTTCTGCGTGTTTATCTGTGTTGTCAAGGTATTTACATAAGTAATAACATATCTTTGTTGAAGGCTTAATGCAAAACTGTCAGAATTCGCAGCCCCTCCTCTGTGTATTTTCTACATAGAGAACGCGTTGCTCCCTCAATAATAAATTCCGAGGGCTGACAGTGTCTAACTCTGCTGCTCCTTTGCCCTCAATTTCAGTGAGATGGGCCATTGAAAACTCATTACAAGCTGTTTAGACTCTGACTTTGACTTTTGCTCAGCAGTGAACAAAATTAACAGCTCTTGGAGGTAGCAAAAAAAGGCACTGAGCCAAAAAAAAAAAAAAATTGAAATGATGAGAAAAGACATTCAATATTATCTCTATTAGTCATGCAAACAAGCTTAAGTCCAAAGTACATGTGTTCTGCACATGGCTGTAATTGTGTAGCCTTTGTTGCTTTCATCCTTCCTCCCACCTTTTAATCCCGTGGAAAGAGGTTCACCTGCTTGGCAAACGCATGCCCTAGAATTTGCTTGCATGCCAAGCAACAAGCCTCTGAGGGGAGCAGAATTGCTTCATAAATTTAACTATCCCTTTCAAAATTCTGGTTTTTTTCTAATGTAGTGCTTGATAGTTTTTTATGTGATAATTTTAAAATGCTGTTTATAGCAAAAGTTACCTTGATAGGTAGATTTGTAGGGAAAAAAAGTCTGTGTACGTCTTACTATCTATCTGTAAGTAAATCATCAATACTAAAATTGCTTTTAAAATCAAGTTATTTGTTTACACTCAAAACAAACCATTTGGCTCTTTTCTGATGATGAAAATTAAATTCCTTTAGAATGTGAATGACAAAACTTTATTATGTACCCTATAATGGCAGTTCACTTATTTTTTTTATTCCTAAGCAAGTGCCGGAGGATCGTTTTGGGTAACTCTGGTTAACTTAAGGTCTGATAAACTTAAGGTCTCAGTCACGTTAATTGCTAAACGTTTATGGCACGTTGTTCTAACAGCTGTAATATTTCTACCCAATCCCTTTTTGTTTTTTGATGTTCTTTTGTGAGAGATTAGAAAAGTAAGTCGGTAGCTAAGTAACATTTGAAATGGATGCCATAAAACCTTTGGGAAAGAAATCTGTCGAACAATTCCTGAAAGAAAGTTCTCTGGAGCTGGTGCACCACAGTTCCAAACTGACGAGCAGTTGAGGGAAAGGTATTATATATACCAGAAAATACTGAAAATTAATGGGTACTTTATGTACCAAGTTAAGCTTTGCTCACATGCTACATTTGCTTTAAATGAAGTTGGTTTTTGTTCCCAGTTTCCCAGGTTGTGTGACTGAAGTAAAACCTGGTCAAACACCGTTTTTAGGGGCAGCAGAAAGTCAGCTATTACAAAGAGCTGGAATTTAAAACCTTCCAAGTTTCCAGTTTCGTTGTTCTGATCCCTAAGCCACAGAAAGTCTGACCTTCACATCAGATAAGGTTAAAAATAGATAAAATAATATTTTTTCCTGCTTATCAGTCATTATTTTGTTTAGTTCAGTATCCCACTGCTCTGTCCAGTGATAACGGCACAGACTTGAATTCCAGGGTAATCACAACTCCGAGCATCCATCATGATTGTACTGCTGAATATTGTTTGGGGTTTTTTTTGTTGTTAAATAGTAGTGATTACTTCATCTTGTTGGCCTCCCAGAAATGTACTCTGCATACTTGATCTTACTTCAAAACTGCAGCCTTTTGTTCTGAATAGCTCCTGCCTCACAAGCCCTCTCATCCTTTGCATTAGACCTTACATCCACTCATGGAGACGAGAAGAAGAGTAATTGGAAAAAATACATACGGAAAAGGCTCCTGTAAAAAGAGTTATTGTAAAGTGAAGTCTATATAATTTCAAATATTATTCCAGTGTTATATGGCAGTATTTGTGTCTACAGATATAGTGTACGTATTATATATCTCTTTTTTCATTAGTTTGTTTGCTTTTCTTTTTCCTGTGAATCGCAAGGTGTACAGAACTGGTGAAGGTCAGGCAGGAAACAGATTAGCAGCATCTTATACCACAATGTCAAAATACTTAAAAGTGTTTACAGTGCCCACTGACACACAATGAATTTAAGACTGGCAGACTGAAGCAGAAATAAAACTATTCTTATTCTTCTAAACCAGAACAGGGGCCTCAGTGGTTTATGGTTGTTTTAAGGTCCATTAATCCTTGAATCATGAGGCCGTGTAAAAAATGACAGCTTTAACATTCCGTCCCTGGGTTTATTTAAAATGTTTTTACTTCAACACTGTTTCTAATTAATAACAGTGACTATATGACCTGATTTAAATGTATCAAATACATAGGGATGGGGATTCACATTCCCTCATAGGACATTTCATCATTTATGGCAGCTTTGTGCAGCCTGAATTGAATGGTGCCAGCTCTTCACAGGGAAGAGCTTACTCTAACAGAGAGAAAATCAGATACTGGACTTTAATGTCTTTTTCCCTTTCTATTTATGGATTTATTTGGGGGTCTGGGTAGAGGGAATATGGTTTTTTGAAGCAAGATGACAGAGCAATTATAGAAGTGTGTGTGTGTGTATGCTCATACAGCATGTGTTCATGCTCGAGTTTTCTACTAGCATTTTCCTTTCAAGTCTATTGGTGATCCCCAAAATGCAAGTCCCTGGAAGAAAACATCTTGAAAAGCACTGTGTAAAATAATACATTGAAAACTAAATTGAATTGAGTGATTTTACAGAATGTGACAGAAGTATTCTTGTAATATAAACTGCAATCATGATAGGGATGCTTTTGATAAAACATTAGCAAAAGGGCATGTTATAGCATCAGGATATATATTACTGGAATCCTCTTGGCTTCTCTTTGACCCATGGTCAGAATCAACAGAACCGTCTCAATAAAAGTTTTAGGTTTATCTGTTCATCATTATTTCTCAAAAATACCAGCTTATGTGATACATTGAAAGAGGAGACCTTTTCTGTGTGCCAGAGTAATTCTCTCCCTACCAGTGTTGTGCTTCTAAACAGATGTTCACAGGGGCAGATGTGTAGTCTTAACCAGAAAATATTTTTAAAATAATCATTTGAAAGCTCTAAATAGTTTAAAATTGGCAGGAACAGAACTAACATTTCTCAGTGTAACTTTATTGTGATGTAGATTCCTTTGGTTGCAGTCGGCTGCGTTAGGAGAGACAACTGATCTGAGACTGCCCCCACAACAAGGTTGGTTTGTTTTCTAACAAATAGAGGACACATGCAAACATCCCAAATTAAAAGACTCTGCAATACAATGCTGTATTTGGGCACAGTAAGATTTTATGTAAGGCTTAGGCCTTTTAGGAATCTCGAGCAGATTTGGGTTTGTAGGTGCTTTCCAAATAGGATGTAAATCTTGAGAGATACTGAAGGCACTTACTGTCCACAGGAGTGACTGTTTATCTCCTTTCAGTTCATACCAAGGCTGTTGTCTGCAATGTCCTTTCCCCTTGTATTTTTTGTGCCTTACCTCTTGCTCCTCTTGCCATTCCATGTACCGTACAGGAACCTCTTAGCTGGCTGGAAAACAAAAAAAAAAAAAAAAAACTTTTTATGCAATAGAATAATTCAGTAGCTTGTAACTCGATTCTAGAAATGACAAAAATAGTGTTTGGGCTTTTTTTAATCCCCTTTTTTAGAGTTTACAATAAGCAATTTGGAATGACTTACCATGTCAGTTAACAACACCCATTACCAGAGGTATTGCTAAATTCCTGTTATCTGGTAACATCCTTTAGCTTCTATATTTAGGCGTGTGGAAAAACTCTCTTGGAAGAACAGCTCAGATTCAAAGATGACAAGCAATAAATTTTTCAGTCAGGGTAGTTTCTCTGACATTACTGTCCTCTGGCGTAGTATGATTGAATTTCAGACATTAATTTCTATGTAGTCCTTATATTCTCGTGTTTTCTGTAAAAATGTATTTCCTATAACTAAATTACTTAGTCACCCTTAGCCTTTATAAACTTGTTTGGTATTAAGATTTTGGTTTTTTGAGAAATGGTAATGAACAAAAAACAAGAGCAAGTGGGTGTTTATTCTGTGAAGAAGTCGTCTTTGCCACTGGGATGCCACAAAGCTGGGAATTAAAGATTCCGTCTAGAAAATAACTAGGTGGGAAAAATATGAAAGATACTGGGGTGTGTGAGTGAGTCTTCATTTGATGAACTTAATGAAATTTCTATCTGATATTTGGAATATTTTAAATTAATGTATTTTTTCAATGTAGTCAGTATAAAAGCTTGTTGAGAAAACCCTAAATCTTGCTTGGGAAATATAAAAAATAAAGACATCAGTTAGAACAAATTGAAGACGAAGTTAAGAATAAAACCAGGCAGCTTGGGTAAGTCATGATATGAAAGGCTGAAATCCTTGTAGTGTTGAAATGACAGCCAGTGCTGTACATCGCTGAAGAGGAAATCGTGTGCTGTGCGGGATTATGGGTCCGCACTCTCTGCGGATCTCAGTCTGTGCAAGTACCTGCTGCTGCGAGAGGACCGCTGTCCTGGATCCTTATTACTGTGCCTGTGGTCTCTTTCCACCATCGAGGATGGCATAACATCTGTATCGTGCGGGCCTAAATGAGGCCATGGCACAGTTTTCATCAAATGTTACATATATTGCAAGCTAAGGAAAGAGAAGCAGGTGATATAATTGGCATTTTTCTGCAGAGCAACTGACAGCGCTTTACAACTTATTTTCAGCGAGTGGTGTGCGGGCACTTTTGTTTCTGGGAAGTGACAGTGTCTCGTAAAGGAGGACAGTGTAAAGTAGATTAGCTTTTCTAGCAGGAGTAATGCCATTATGACATTCGCTTGGACACTTTTCGTAGTATGCAGGAAAACCTGAGTCCATTTTTTTTAAGATAAATTACAGCACAAGAACAAAAAAAGACAAGTACTCCGTCATCTTGGCATAATGCTAGGGATTTGTGACTATCCATGCGTACTGCCTATACCGTGCTGTACATTTACACGAAGAAGAAATATTACTGGTCTATACTGCTGCACCATGTTCAGAATACCAGAGTTAATGTAGTGTCCATTAAAGCATCTTTATTTTCTGTGGCTTTATAACTCTGATAAAAAGTCTTCGTAAGCTTTAATAGGGTAAAAGATCAGCCCAGCAGAGAGTTATTTTGCAAAAACTTTAAAATGAAACGTTGCCTTAAAAACAAAATTCTTTTTTTGTTATTAGGATAAAACATTTATACAAATGTTAACATGACTAGTGCTGACTCTTGTACACCTATATAAACTTTTTGTTAATTGTGGGACCTAAAATCAGAGGGTTGTTTTTCTTCATAGACCTTGAGTGCATGATGCATTCTTTTAACTTTCCACATGCTCATGGTATTTACTTAGAAGCCAACCGTGTGTTGTACTCCAGACACTCAAAAGTTCTTGCAAGTATCATTTCAGACAGGGAGATCTTTATTCATTTTTTTATCTTTACGCTTTAAAGAGTTATAGCTCATTCAGGAGCAGCGTTGGAGGCATGTCAACATTCACGCTTGGGAAAACTGCTGCAGCCTCCTCGCTGTTGAAACATGGGGGCAATTTACTGACGTCAAACGCTCTGGCTCTGCTGATTTCGCCAAGACCTCACAATCTCGCAGTGAGATTGAACTTGGACTGTGATTGCAATGGAGAAGGGGGATTCACTTTTTCTGTCCCTGATTTCTGCAGCTTTGCTGTAAATTCTCTATACAAGACTGCTGCTATTTTGTGTTAGGATAATTTCCCCTAAGGCTTAAGTCAACAGCAGACTGTTTAGTTTTTTCCCATTCCCAGGGCTTCCATTCGTTCCTGTTTTGCCCTTTTTCCCTTGACTTTTAAGAAGGAGACACTCCTCCTGCTTTTGTCCCATTTTTCACCTCCAGGAGGTGGTAATTCTATTGCTCAAATGGATTCCTGCTGGTTGCCAACACAACCATGTAATTCTGAGGGGAGAAAAATGCCTTATCTGCAGTTTTGATTTAAAGCAATTTCTTGAAAACATAATAAAGTTTCTCACCAATGGCATTAAAGTTAATAATCCTTAATGTTGAAAAGTGGTGGTTAAAAGAAATGAACGAGCACTTGAAGGTTGCACTCTTTTATTTTAGCAGATAGGGACTGGCTTTGGGTTAGATTGTAGCCGCGCCTGGTGCTGGCTCGGAGGAGGCGGAAGGGAGAGAAGAGTTTCTGGGCCTCTCTTGGTGCCCTGCAAAACTGCATCCCGTACGCTCGGCTGAAGGCGAGGTGGTGCCTGGGAAACTCCCGTCAGGACTTTTGGTCCCAAAAGCAGATAGCACTAAGAGTGTAGAGGAAGAAAAAGAAATCTCTGGCTTCCCTCTCGCCCTGCATTAACCAGCAGTGCAAAGCAGAGAGAGCTACAACTTCCCCGAAGTGCAGAAGCTTTCTGAACTCCTCCCAGCACAACTGGACACTTCTGGGCTTTGCTTAATTACTGTTTCCATCTTATTTTTTCTTCTGCCTTTTGCATGAAAGAGCATATGACCTAGATTCAGTCACTAGAAAGTACCTTCCTCTGTGTCCTTGACTAAGGAGGGGTATTTTGTTCCTCAATGTTCTTTATGCCAGAGTGTCTCAATTTTAAATGTGTATTTTCTTTAGCTTTTATTATTGTCCCTAATGTATTTTCTTAAAAAAGGCAAGTGCAACTGGCTTCTTTTACTTTAAAGGTTTCTGTTATATATATATATATATATGCTTCAAATTCCTGTTTAAGTATCTTCTTTCTAAGCTATGTGAACTTAGGGCCTATAAGCTCACACTTTTTAGTCCATGAATTAGCTTCTCTGCTTTTCTTAATACCTTTTCAAGTGCTGTATTAATATCATTTTATAAGGTGGTGACACAATATTCTGGCTGGGCTTTGCTAGAGAATTAAATAATCCTGGTCTACCTTCACTGAACATGCATTCCCGTTCTAGGCAACTGTGGGAATAAGCATGTGAAATAGAAGAGATGTGCTGGCTATCGCTGCTTTTCCCTGTCGCTTCATCCTTTTTTTTTTTTCTTAAACAATGAGTTTACTATTATCCCAAGGTCCTTTTTGAATTTCTTGCGCTCTAAATCAATCAGATTTATCTGATATTGGTTTACTTTGAACCAATGTGTAGTACTTTACGTGTGTCAACATTAATTTCATGTGCCGTGTGTCAGCCAGGTTAGGGAGGAGGCCAAACCCTAACTGTTGTGGTTGGGTTTGGTTGTTGCTTTTTTATTTTTTGCCTTTTTTAATTATTTTTTTGCCTCCTTTACATTTCACTCTCCCTGCTAGTTGTGTAGTTGTGCACTGTCAGCAAGCACAGCTAGTTTACAGTTGCTTTTTTTGACTAGGTCATTTGTCTAGATTAGGTGCTCCAGAGGTCTGAAGTGCAACCTTTGGGGAACAGTGTTTGCTGGGACCCCAAAAACACTGCTTATTTCCTGTATGTGCGGGTGGGTGTCTGCACCCCAAACTCTACATTCCTGCTCTGGAGCTCCCGAACCCAGAGTCCTGGCTGAGCTGAATGCCACCCCTCTGCTGGGATTGCTGTCATCACCCATGCAAGGAGCTTTGGGCTCACTGCTCACGGTCTAAAAGGATTGCTTGATATGTTTGGTCAAGGCAAAAAATACTTATTTGGGGGAAGAAAATCAGTGCTATATTTAAAGGCTACTCATTTGCACTAATAACCTTGAACACTGCAACAGGGTGAGCTGCCGCTGATCTGAACGATGGGTTTGAAGGCGCAGGCTCCTTTGGGAGTGTGTCTGCAGGTGTGTGCGTAACACTGGGTGCACGCGTTTGGGTGGGAATATATCCACACAAACCATTTCCCAGCACATTTATAGTGAGACAAAGCTCCATCGCTTGAGACTAGCTAAAACTATTCGGATATTCTGAGAAAATGATGTCTTCGTTTGTGAAGCAGTCGTTTTTTGGCAACAACCTCCCAAAACAGTTGGTCAGGCTGAGCTGGTTGGGGTCTTGTATCTCTTAAATTCTTGCCAGTTGCTGTCTCTACCAGATTACTGCTGCATTAATTCTCATGCAGGCTGTCTGTTGGGAGAATGGAGATTACTTTAGATGTTACGCATTAAGGTTTAAGTTGACAGATTTAACAGCTATTTATCTCTAGGGAAAGTGGTCTTTCTAACTTTTTGAGTTAGCAAATGCTCCCTGCTGATATCCATTGCTCTTTTACATGTGTGCCAGGCCCCCTGGAAGTAATTAGCAGCAGGATAAATACCTGGAAGATTATAAGGTTTACATTTTATTAAACATTTTTGAATTTCAATACCTTCCTTGTCATGAAAGCCCTTCTGATAGTAAGCATACATCCCCTAATAATGACACAAATCATATTACTCTCAGCCATTTATCAGAATTCATACCATTTTGCCCCTGCAAAATTATTCTGTGATTTATTTTTAAAAGTAATAATCTGAAGGATGCAGCAGTACTTAACACAGCAGAGATAAGATGAGGCAAAATTAGTGAACAAATAATGTAAAAGGCTTTATTTAGTTCTTCACTTGAATTTTTATAAAAAAATATTTATTTGTTGTAATCTACTTTGCATAAAGCGCAGCTAATTAATCTGTAACTCAGTCTTCTGAGTGACACTGCTGTTGAAGAAGCAGATGGTCTAGTTTCTTCAGACTGAGATTTACCACGTTGGGCATTGCAAACTGTTTTAAAGAGAAATAGGCATTTATGTGAATTTACCAGGACCTACGCACGTCGTTCTTTCAGGTTTCTCTACGGGTCCTCCTTAGATTGCCAAATTGTCTGGCAGTTCCCAGTTTCCCAGCAGGTTGTGGCGACTGTGTTAGAGCCAGCTGTGCTTTTTTGCAGGTGTTCCCCTGGACAGGTACAAGTTGGGGTGACTGGCTCGGTAGTTGCAGGAAGGGAGCAGAGTTTTACTGTGGGACAGAGTCATATAAGAAATTGAGCAAACTGAAAAATTATAATTTGTATTTACATCATAACACGCCGTGTACACAAAGCTATGAGAATCCCAAAAGGCTGCACCAAGAGTTTCTAAATTGTTTTGGGAAAAGAACAGCAGCCTTTACCTCTCGGGAGGATTTTTTTTCATATCTTACTTTTCTCGATAGATAATACCAAAAGCGACACCACATCCAGCCTCGTGGGATGCAAGTAAACGACCTATATGATATACCTCCTCCTGGAATCTCTGTGGTCTCTGTGACCTGTACATTGCTTAGTTTAAATAGTACTTCCAAGGACTGCTTTTTGGGATGGTTAGAGTTCTTCTCAGGCAATCAGTGTTGATTCTGTTTAACAACTTCTTAATTGCATTTTATTTTATGTTATATTATTTTATTTGTTTTTCTTGTTACTTAGAAAATTCCGTGAAAATGAAGCCACACATTCTTCCCTTGGACATTTGTCTTCTCCTGCCTGAAATGTAGCTCAGAGTTTATTAAACAAGCCAGAAAATTGCATGCTATCTCAAGAATGTGACTATTTGCTGTTCTCCCTGAGATACGCCATATGCTTAGTTGTGTTGTCTTAGTAGAGGAAAGGTCTGCTGTTAATGACTGCATTAATGTTATCATATAATTTTTATTGGGTGATTCTCTTATCAAGCAGCATGAATGTATGTTATGTTTGGTCAGTGCATAATATTCTGGGGGGGGGGGGGGAGAGGGAGGAAAATCTACAGTCCTTTATGAAAATAATATCTTATTTCTAATTGAGAAGTCAGTGTTTTGGTACTACTGATGGCTTGTGAAACACAAACCACCCCATCGTTTTCTAGGGTTTCGTAACAACAGCGCGAGTTCTGCGTCTGCTTAGTTTTCACAGTTGCAATGTATGAGACCGATACAGAAATAATGAGACAATCTGGTTAAATGCAATATCAAAATGACTGCTTTCAAAACAGTTTTGGTCATCAAATAGAAAACCACTTATAATGCATTTGCCTGTTACTAACCACAAGGAAGATGCTGAAGCACACATGTTAATAGGAGAGCTTAATATTGACATAACACTGAAATCTGGTCTTTTCTCATGCAAATCCTGAAAATGTATACATAATTATATACATATATACAATATTTTGCATAGGGATATACGTATTTAACACAAGTGTGTTTTGCCTGAAAGTATACAAAGGTTCCTGTCTCTCTATAAAGTGTTTTTTCCGCTGGTTTGCTTTAACTGTGCAGCGTTTCGGTGCATCGCGTGCTTGAGTCAGTGTTTATTTCGGACAGAGAATAGGCTTCTTTTCAGCGACATTTGGGGCAGATCTGTGGCAGGGATAAGAAAGCAGAAAATGAGATCTTACAAAGAACATCATTAACGTTGCCATTTTCCAAACAACAACAGAGAAGTGGGAGCAAAACTGGGAGTTTTAGCAAGATTTTTCACCTTGAAGGTTTGCCTGGGTTTGGTTTGTGTCTTATATGCAGCATGAAAACGTATATGTAGTTAAAAATAGAAAAGAAGAAAAATCTATCTTTGATTAAAAACTGGTCTTTTCTCTGCTGCATGGAATGTGTTAATATTTGCAACAGTTGTAAGAGTGTTTTAGTAAAACTGTTATGAACTACTGTGTGGAATAGGATACCCCATTATGTCACTGATAAAAGTGAAACAATTGAATATGACCCAAGGGTGGATTATTGCCACCAAGCAATGTAACAGAATGCGCATTACAGTTAGCGTAATTGCACAGCTAACTGATTTCCTTTCCCTTAAATTAAAATTGCAGTATGAAACTACATTATCTAATTTTGCTTACCAAGACATTCAGGAACTGTTTGCAAAGTAGAGCAGACTTGAAGTAATGTGAAGAAATGGGGGAAAAAACCCCAGCTCTTCTCGCATAAATTATTTTCTACGAGCAACTAAAAGTTCTGGACTGCAGAGTTCTGGCAAACTAGAACAAACTTTGCACAGAAGGCAAATAAACATTCATTGTCCCTCAATCCAAACACAATTACACAAAACTGCAGAAGTCAAATTGGTTACGATTTATTCAACATTTAATGAAACTAAGGAAGAAAAGAAATGATGTTAAAATGGTTTCTTTAAATTCTTTGCTTTTGTTTGAGATAATTTCCTCTCTGTCTGGAGAGAGGAAAACTCCAGGGACAACAGATTCAAAGCCTTGTGCTATACGCAGAAGGTCTGCTATTGAGATACTAACAAGCCAAGATTCTTTATTCTTATTCCTGTATTTTTTTTTTTCTCATGAGTTTATAATCTCTATCCCCTTGTAGTGTGTTACACTTCCCCCAAAATGTTTGTATATTTTAAAAGCCAGTATCATCCTAAAATACCAACTACCACGAAACTGAAAAGCTACCAGAATATTTTGGCTCTTTTTTCCAAGTTGGGAAACGCGTAAGACACAAAACAAAATAGATACAGAACTTGGCTGAACTTTACTTGAATTTTGCCAATGAAAGCTTGCAAAATACAGCCAACTTGGCTATTAAAAGGAGCCCTTGAGCCAGCGCTAATTATGTCAACAAGTAGTTCGTGCTCAGCCCTCGCCGAGTCCTGTGCTTTTATAGGATGGGAGGATGAATGTCATGTATGTAGGGAGCCGAGCAGCTGCTTCGTTTACTGTTACTCCATTTAAGGGTGTGCTAACCTTGCAACAACCTAGTGACATCATCATTTTTCACCTTATTCCTTTCTCATGGGGTATGTCTTCACAATAAGCCCGAGGTGAAAAGGTTTCCTCGGCAGGCAGACAGCCTGCATGACAAATGTGCTGAGGAGTCAAAGAAAATTTTAACCTGCCCTACCTAGCCGTAGTCACTGTTTGCACCTAGGAGCAAAGTGATAAATGTTTTTTTTTTCTTCAAAAGCACGGAGGGGTGTAAGGGAGAAGGCAGGGAAAAAGAAAAAGTGGGATATGCTTTATATTATTTTGTGCTAAATGCATCTGCATACCTGGTGTTCTGTTCCCCTCAGGTAAGCGAGCGGTGTCCCTGACCCCTTACATCTTGATTACAGTCTCCATAGAAGGGGATGCTCTTTGTTTGAAAAATCTGTGCAGTGTTTCTGCGTTAAACAGACCTGTCCTATACTCACCTTGGTGACACTCGGGAGCTGTGCTTGCGGCTGTGCTTTTTCAGTATTTCTACTCCATGTGCATTGTGTCCTAATCATTCAGAAAACATTTTCACACAGCACTAATAAGTCACTGTAGTTTTGTGAAGATTCCTTCTCACTCCAGCATAATGCCTGATTTTCCATAGGTGATTTTGGATTTCCTAATGTACGTTGCATTCTAGTCTCTCGTGTCCTAGACTAAAGCCAGGCATCAGTAAGGCTCACTAGGCTGTACAGCTGCTCATCCGCAAAATGCTTGGCTTAAGAACAGTGATTTTAAAGTGTGATATAAATTTAACTTTGAGGGCAGCGTAGACATAGCTATATCATTTCTATAGCTACTTTTAGTTATGAAATAAGTAAAGATGTGATCCAAGAGTTTATATAGTGTTTTTCCATAGCAAACTCAGGGATGACACACAGGTGGCAAAGCAGTGAAGGATGAAATCTCTACCTTGCAGTGTTCTGCAGTGGCAAATTCCAGCCAGAGCTCCTCGGCTGAACCCAGTTTGCTGGTGGAAGGTGTTTGTGTCTGTCCTATGAACGTGGGAGTGCTCCCTTTGATGGGGAGCAGTGCTCTGGCACGATGGGAACGAGCACCCTAATGTCACCCATGACTCCAGCAGTCATGACTGGTGTGCTCGTCCTGCACTCAGGCCAGGGAAAGGATTCATGTGGAATCTCAGCGCCACCGTTTCCCAACACAAGAGAGAGCTGATGTAATAAGCAGGGTAATTTAAACGTGAAAAAAGCGGATGAATGGAACAGATTTAGGATTGAGATGTTAGGATGAATCTTCAGGAGATGTGTGGGGGTCAGAGATCAGGTGACACAAAGAGACACTGTCTGGTTGTGGCACACAGCTCTGCACTTCATCTGTTTCTGTCATCTGTAAAGTTTTGTGGATGTGGTAATATGCATAAAGTGTGTGCATATGTACGTTCTTAATGTGTCTGTACAACCTGCACTGTAAAACCTACCAAAGATCCAGCTGAAGAAAGGTCTTCAACACTGTATAATTTGTTACGCACTCTACAATAGACTTTTCAGATATTTTAATTGTCATGTTAAGATTTTAGATGAAAAACCGTCGTGATTGAGCAAACAGGCTTTTAGCTAATTTAAGTTAGAATAAAAGTGAGCATTTCAAACTGCATGGTGGGAATAGCTCATAAATGAAGCATTTTCCCCCTTAGGGATATAATCAGAATGCAGAAAAATCCCTGTAGGAAAGACATTCATAAATTAGAAAAAATCTTGCTAAACAGAAGCATCATATTGCCAGATATTAAGCTGGAGGTACGCTGAAAGAACCCTGGCCTTGTTTGTAAAGTTGTGAATAAATCTGTTAAAAATAATTGAATTTATATTTAACTTGAAAAACAGGGTAAGATCTTTTATTCCACACTTATAAGTTTGAATACACTTTCAGTTGCTCCTAGTTATCTCAAATTAAATCTTAAATTGAGCTTGTGGTTCTGTGAATTAATACTCTGGCCTTTCAGCTCTTTTGCTGAGGTCATTCAAATCTAATGGTAGAAATGGTCACAGGGTCAAGTCTTGGTATGTAGAGTATAGAAATGGTTTAATGATGCCAGCAGATGTTTGCATTCTGCATGTTGGACTTGTAATGCACTGGTGGGCTCTGTGAAGGCACTCGATTATCACATTATTATATCTTCATTCTATCTGAATTGTGAGGTGAGGAAGAAGAAAGCATTAAAATAAGGTGAGGGTTCTGCCTTGAACCAACAAAAATAAGCAAAATCAGAGTTAATTTTCTACCTACGCCCTTCTTAACTGTCCCTATTGTGCTTAGTCATTGTCAGGGTCCTGGGAGGTTGCATAAACTTGAATAAATAGGCTGCAGTTGGCTAGAAAAATTGAGACACACAAAAATGACTTTGAAATGCTTTGGGTTTACCCATTGTAAGTCAGAACTTACTACATTTACAAACTTTGTATTTAGTTCTCTCTTAATGTTGTGATTTTATAAAAGGTTGAAAATCTCCGTGACTATGAAAATATTAATAACCAAGGAGACAATAAAGGATTGTAAAGTGCCAGGGAGGTTCTGTCGCATGGACTCATCACTGTTAATATAAATAAGTGCAGATTTGTATAAAACTGTTATGAGAACAGGACATGTATTACACAGTAGCCATTTTTAATCATTTGTTGATTATAAAGATATTAAAAATCAAGTATACATACAGAATTACAAGCTGCAAAAGCTTTTAAATACAGAATTGCATTTTTAATGCATTTTTATTTGTTTGTTTAAATTTGACCTCTATTCCACCTCCTTCTAAAACACATTGTTCCAAAAGGGCTTGTGTTTTTCCACTCGGAATCACAACACAGCCAACATCACTGAAGAGAAGGGATCCCAGGACGGCTACACTCCCGTCGTTTATTTTTAATGACATTTTGCAAAATCATATTCTTAGGCTAAATCATATATGAAGTTTCATCCTTTCGTTCGTAGTGATTTTAAAAATAATTTTATGGTACTTTTAAAAGCAAATAAATGAAACATGACTAAATGCTGACAAGCCTTTTGTTTAGACGCTGTGCCTAACACCAGAATGGGATATTTACTGCTGCCCTGAGTTTTGTCGTCTTTCCTAATTCATCACTGCCACCTTTCTCCTTGGTCCATACAGATAATTACAGCCAGCCCTGATGATTGTTATTAAGGATACAGCGGTAACAGCTTTTCACAAACGTGCTGTGATTTGAAGCGGCTGCATCGTAAGTTTATCCTGTAATAATGTGTTTAGAGGACTTAAAGGGGGATGAGTATGTGACACGGCAGGGCTGTAAATTGCAGTAACGTCTGAAGCCAACGAGGGCTCAGCATCGTGTCGTATGGGACACACGCAGCCTGTATGACATGTATTTCAAAGGCGACTTCCAAACTATACTTTCTTTCTCAAAAGGTCTGCGCGCATCAGTGTTACCCGGGCTCGCTGTAGAGGGCAAAGCGTGTCTGCTGGCTGTTTGCTGTGTTTGGAGCTAACAGACCGTGGTAAAGGGGAATGAGCAGCCGTCCTCTGGGTCTTCCATCACTATCATTGCAGATAAATAAATAACCTAAATTCTGATTCCAAAGCCAAAAGCTACCTTCAGGTTCACCTCTGCAGTCTTGTTGAAAACAATGTATGAACTAGCGGAGAGCCCTGTGTTGACTTCTAATTCCCCGGTGTATTTGCTGTGCTGCCGGTTGTGCTTGTGCAAGTGTCCGTGGAACGGGAGGGGAAGAGGGAGCATCTTTCTCTCTCTGAAAGTCATTGACAAAACCTGCACGAGAAGTAGTACAGGGAAAGCATTAAAAGATCTCTTAGAAGGAAGCTGCGCTTGAGCCTGACATTGTTATGCCACACGTTAGTGTAGAAGGCTGTGGTGAAGTGTGATAAATCTGGTTCTTCTCCGCTGTATTACCGCTTTGTTGCTTAAGTGGCCTTGTGAAAAAATGCGACAGCCGTACGTAACGGACAGTACGATTTAAGTCCATCAACAGTGCGTTTTTTCTAATGTGAAATCTTGTTACCATTTGTCAGCCAGGAGATGCGTTTTGACAATCAAGAGATATTGTGCAGGTGGTTGAAATAATTTTGACATGTTTGATTTTATTATTTTTTTTTTTTTCCCCCAATGCATGCTGATTAATCCTGGGTTCATATATCACACCGAATTGGAAAATGCAGCCTACCTGTATGATGAATGTGTTTAGAAAGGTTTAAAGTTTCTGTTCGCTGTAACATCAGTGCCCTTGAAGGCTGTGGACGGACTAGGCCCAGGATCGGGAATACAATCCTCTCTCCAGCTCAAATGCCCCCCCTCTCGCTGCCCCGTTCCCTCCCAGGGGGGGCTGAACCCCATCCTGCACCACAGATGGAGGTGGGAGCACAGTCTCAGACTGAGTTTATACTAACTCACAAGAGCAAAATGATTTAGAGAGTTTTCTATGGCAAACTTCTGTGTTGGTAGAGTGGGGGATGGCCCCCTGTGATGATGGGTAAAGGCAGGAAGGGAGTGATGAACAACTGGAGGACATTGCTCATGAGAAGCGGTGGGTGGTAACCTTAGTCTTTATGCAGATAAAACCTATAGCCTCAGTAGAAAGATCTTCAGCCCCTATAGATATGATTCAAGTGAAGCGCAGGTATGCCTAAAGGTCCAAAGTAATAAAAACTAGCAATTAAATTTGCATCCATTTCACCTGTGAACTTAGTTGTCAAGTTTTTTTGATGTCTTTGTGCAGGGAAATGCGTTGGTGCCCATAGATTTATTGGCATTATGTCATTATCCTAAAATTGTAAATGAGAGTTTCCCATTCCATTTCATTCCCTGACACGAGCGAAGAGGAATCACAAATGGTGTTCTGGTGGTTATGTGCAAGAAGAAGGGATAACTGAAACAAAGAGGCATATGTTGTACGGGCTAGTTTTTATCTTCAGTCAGCTGGATTGCAAATAGAGGGATAAATATGCAGTGCCAGAAAATGGACTATTCTTTCCTTTTTCTTTAAATACTGTGGGATCTCTCTTTTCTTCCACCTGGAGACCTGCAAGGTTGCCAAATGAAACCTTTATACAATCCAAAAATTGAATCTTAGTACATCCATTTTCCTAATACAATTTCTGCAATACCTATCGGTGCTGACAGTTTTGGTCACATATCTCTATTGTGCTGTTCAGTTTTATTTGACAGTGCAGGATGGCATCAGCATGTATTGGAGGTAACATCTGAGCTGTGGCTGATCTCTTGGGACTGCTGTACTACTTTACCTCCTTGCCATCATAAATGGATGTTTCTGTCATTCCCTAAGATTTCCTCCTGGGTTAGGCATCTTTCTTTAATTATTAATCAAAAGCAATGTAACAATCATTGCAAACAAATGTATTGCTGTACTGAAGCAAGTATGTTAGATGGGATGTTAGGAGTATTAGTGGAACAGGATTTGGATGTAAAGGTTGTGATCTTGTCTTTTTCACATCTGCTTGATACATAAATTATTATGCTTGTCTGAGTATTGTATTTCCCTGCTGCAAAAAGAGAAAAATAAATGCAGTAGGCTGTTTTTTTTCTGCAGCGTTCAGACTGAACAAAGGCCAAGTGACTTATGCAAAGCCATTCCTGAAACCTGTGACATAGCTAGGACAAAAATGTCCCAAGTTTGAATGCAACCGTACGCTTACCATGGGGAAAAAAGGGTGCATGGTTATAGATATGCAAAATCTCATTGCTTTTTGTTTGAGTTGAGACAAGTTTGTGAACTTCCATTGTCCTTAGTTTTCACATATGTTTTACTTGCAACAGTCATGCTTTCAGAAGGAAATCTACATTTGATACTTATTTTTTGCTAGGCACAAATCTGTTCATCACTGTTCAGCTCCCAGGTCACATACCCTCACACAGGTCTTGCTTCAGACACGGGGTCCTTAAACAATACCTGGGAAATGTCTGCTTAAAATGAAGTACCTCTTGCTAGAGCTCAGGCTAAAGAAAAATCTCAACCCGCTGTAGTCGGCGTGGAGCCACTTTGTGTTTTCCCTTGCAGAGCTGAGGTAAAGGCATGGGCAGAGCTTGTTGGTGTGTGAGAGGGAGCACCGTGCCAGCCCTGGGCACACACACCTTTCTAGAAAAACTCTCCACCTGTGTCCCCACGTTGCATTTCCCCCTGAGCCACCACAGAGAGCTTTGGGCTTCGTAAGGGGCTGCAGGGTCTGGTGGCTGCACATCTTCCCCATCGCTTGCCTGTACCTCCCGTCTATGGACCAACTTACCAGTTCGGCTGGTTTATCTGGAAGGGAAGATGGGCTTTCATCACTAAAACCTGCTACTTACTGTCTTAGAAATAGAATATCAATATAGAAGACATACATTTTCACAGAAACAAAGCGATGGGTTCGTTCCGTTTCCATTCACAGCATTAGTTTAATCCTGCTGTTGAATACGCAGACGTACAAAGCTGTGGCTCTATCTAATAAAATGTATGTGATCAAATCTGAACTGCTTGTCTCTTTGAGACATTCATTTAATACATAAATTTAATATACTTTTCTTTGATAGAGCTCTTATTAGGTCTTGAAGACGTTGCCGTCTTAAATATCAGACTAAGGATATTTACTGACTCCTGCAAATCAGCCACTCTATTGAAGATATTTATTAAGCTCTAAAATAAATTATCTGTATTTCATTTTGTGCCATGTATATGGGTACAGTACATTGCTTCGTAGTGTTTAATTTTTTTCTTCTTGAGTTTCTTACAGGGATCAGTCTTGACTGAAGTAAAATCAGGCTGTCTGTTTTAATATTAGCGTAATGGTATGAAAACTGCCAAAAAGAAACTGCTGGCATATAAACGTTCATTTTCATTTGTGTTCACTCAAATTGTCACAAATGTTCGATCTCCTTCAACAAGCCTCCTGCTATTGTAACAATATAAATATCTGCATTTATTAAAAAAACATTTGTGCAGCTCATAGTCCCCCTTTTAGAGGCACTGAATGTTGGCCCTTCTGCTGGGAATTACCAATGGCCTCATTCTCCTGTTAACTTCGTGTCAGCTTTATAGGAAGCAAAGAACAAACTTGCCAGAGTAACTAAAAACTGCTAGATATGCCATTGTAATGAAACTTGTATGAATTCTTACTTTGGCTGATTTGAAAAATGCAAACTGAAATACTAGATTTTAATGAATTTTTTTTAATCTGTCTGGTTTGAAGATGTTTTCTTCCTTAAATAATCCTGCACTTTGAATCTAATCACTACATGGTAGTGAGGAAGAAGTCAAGGGTCTAGTCTTGCATCTCTTTCTTGGTGTCATCTACAGGATTCAGCCTCTGTACTTTTAAAAAGAGGTGACCCCAACCTGTGTCCCTCTCTTTTACAGGGTTTAATTTCACCCACCCGTCCCAGGCTTGAGAACAGAGAAATGGGAATCAGGTGATGTTTGCAAAGGTTTAGGAAGCCATGGACTATTAAAAACATATTTAAATAAATTAAGGAAGTGATGTTAGCTTGTAACCTTATCCCAACTGAATTTTCTTGATTTTATCTTAATATAAATAAAAAATAAGTATGTGATAGTCGTGTGGGAATTACAGCAATTTCTAGATAATTTGAGGTTATCTCTAAAAGAATTCATGTAATAAACTTCTTTTAAATTATTAGCTAGATCTGTCTTCAATATTCATTCTATATAATGTACTTAAATGTTATTCCGAAAGGATTTTTAAACAGCAAAATTAATTACAAATTGAATTCTTTGAATATTTTATTGATGATTAAAAAACATGAAACCTTCCAGGAGTTCATGGAAGTAGATGCTTCTGTGTGTAACAAGACATTGATGCTTATAAAAAATGCCTGGATTGTGAGTGCTACTTCTATTTCAATGAATAAACCCTTGAGTTATTTTTATTTGCATAAAACATGAAAGACGTGAACTACTGCAACCAGATCCATGCAAACAGTCGGCATCCAAATTACAAGTGCTCTTAATAGGTCCCTCGGTCTCAGATTCACGTCTGATGTCATCAAAATATACGGAGAAAATTTTCAGCTGTATTGTGGGATTTTTGAACATCAAGATTTTTTTAATGGGAAATACATATGGAAAGATGGATGTCTTTTAAATTAGCAGTCGCACTTGCAAATGTTATGCATCTCAGAATAATTTGTCTGCAACATTTAAATACCTGTGATATAACAGGAGAGGTGGTTTAAGGGTGAAGGAAGAATAATTCAGGAAGGTTTTCCTGCTAACTGGTACGAGGTTTCCTTTGGGTGCGACAGCGGGACTGACACAAGTGGAATAACCCCCTGAAAGGGCGAATCCTGTGGGAGCTTCTGCACCGTGGTGCTTTCGGGCCAGTCCGAGGGACAGCCCTTTGGGATGCTCAAAATACTCTGTTGTTAGAGGTCCGGTTCCACAAATGCTGGTTTGCCTGAGCTGGTGGCACGTGGGAGTCCAGGGGCTGAGAGGCTGAAACAGGGGCTGTAAAGAGGGCAGAGGAGGCCAGTATCTAGAGGATGAGAAAAATCATGGGTGACTACAAATGTCGCTGAAGTTATATGAGGGTGATTGTCAAAATTGAGAATGAAAGGTGAAGAAAAGCTAATAAAAAGCTCAGTTTCAAAGCTGGGAACTCATAATCAGATGCCTAGTTCTGCATTTAATTAAGTAACATGGCATTTAAATGTCTAAAATGCTTATTTACAAGCTTAAATAAATACTTAATCTCACGGAATGGAAGAGGATTGGGGCAGATGAAAACCATCCCTCCCAAACGCTGGGATTCACCTTCGCCTTTGCTGCATGAAAGAGATTGTGAGGGAGATTCCTTGCTCAGGGCTAAAACTGAATTTAAACCTCAGGTTGTACCATGAGAACCTAATGAATTGCAGAGTGTGTCTCTTTACTCTGAAAAAGAGTAAAGGAACACGAGCAATCTGGGGCTGTATGTAAATTGTTTCATTGTACCTGCTAAATATAACATGAAAAATTTGAGACTTATAAAATGTCACCTGCTCTTATCGAGCTTCGAAGAGATTACCTCTTAACAGAAGTTTCATTTTCATTTCCTCCAACATTTACTGAAGTGAACGAGGGCCGTGACTCCTTTATTTCCTAATCCTAGCCAGCAACTTGCTTTTTTCTGTGTTTTATGTCATTCCATATGACATTGCATCAAGGCAATTCAGTGCTGCATGCAGTTGAACCAAAAGCAATTTAAGTCAAAAATGGACAAATATGGATGTCATTTATAAAGCTTGTTCAAAGGTCTTTGACACAGCTCAAAGCTGGCACACTTTTGAGGTGCCGGGAAGGCTTTTCTCCTCTTATTTCTGAAGCCAAATTGTGGGGCTTTAATAGAGCTCTGCTGAATGAGAAGCAGACAGCACTCTGTGCCTAGAACAATACCTCCGTAAACTAAAAGTGTTTTCACTTTTATTATTTATAGAAACTTTTTAGAAGAAAAATTCAGGACCGGCTATAAAAACAAGTGTAGCGGTATCAGTGGAACAGCCTTGCAGACTAAAACCCAAACATCTTGTTGAACAGTCTGTGAAAAGCTTAAAGCTCGTCCAGTGTACAGAGTTGGAGTATGATGGGGAGATTAATTATGTGCTTTCTTTGGCTTCTCTGTTTTCTTGATCAGGTCCTAAATGCTGTTACTTCTAAAGCTTCGCTTTTGGAGTATTATTTTAGGAGAGATAGATACATAAAAAATATAATATATAAAAAGATTTATTTATTTATATAAAAGAGACTGTATAAAAGACACTCCCCTCCCCAATTAAGACTCAGTGTCTTGCTCTTTCTTTTGCTTAGTCATTGTCACCAGAAGCCCAGATGTTGTATCCAGGCAGTCCAGCTGTAAGAGAAGGTCTGGATGTAGGACTTACAACCTCTGTGTAAGACCACGAATTCCCATGCAATACTATATACTGGAAATGATTTGAGAAAGTGCTCTTCCTTCAATAGAGAACACTCAGAGATTCTTAGAAACATTTCTTTTACCTAAGTGCTGAAGAGTTTCTCTGAGTAATTAGTTCACTAGAGATCTTCAGATAAAATCATAGTGGCAAATAAAAAATACCCAATTTACCAATGTTTCTTCATGTGATTATTTTTTTTTCCTCTTCTTGTCCTAAGTGTTCAGTTAATATGATTCATGTGCCCTTTGCTTGGGATCTCAAAAAACATGTGGAGTTGCTTATAAACATATTTCTTTAATCTTGTTTTTGATTAGGACATGTTTCAAAGCACTCAGATGTCCTGCTATGAAAATTCACGAGATACATCACTGATAAGTGCCTCTCTGCAGTTGTAAATATTTCCCTCCCTCCCTGCCCTCACGACTTGTCCCTTCCCCTGAGCCGGGGGGGCTGCTCATGCTTTTGCCATCAATGTTGTTTTGTCAACTGAAGTGTGTTCAGAATTGCCAGCGCAGATTTATTTTGTTATTTAAAATTGGGCTGCTGTCTGTTGCCTTTGCAATAAGGGGTCACGGTAAAATAGCGTCATGAGAACTGTTTTCATTAAGAAGGTATAATAGAAAATAAAAGTGTAATTTGTAAATAAATTTATTACAATTAATTATAATATGTAAGCTGTGTTTTCAAAAAGTACATTTGTCAAAATATTGCTGTTGGTAAAAATGGGTTTAAGGATCCTTGTCAGTATGTTTGGCTGATTAATTAAGGAACTTATTTTAATATCAGAATAACATCATCATAGCTTCTTGAAGTAATTAAAGTAATGAATTACTTGCATTCCCTTACATTTTATCTTAATTCCATATCTTTTGCTACACTCTTTTCCATATGGTAAATATATTCAGTAATTATATCTGATAACATGTAAGTAGTTTTTATTAGATAGCGAGATATATAATGCAGACAAAAATAGGGTATGTAGAGGGGTGGGACAATGAGTCTGAGCTCTCACGTCCTGTTGCTACTTAAGGGGTGACCCCAAGTATCCCCCAGTGGCCACAGGTTTCTGTCCCCTCCGCACGGCTGGAGGCTGCGTTTTGTGAGTGTAATTTTTGCCTGTGTTTGACCTGCGAGACGGAGCTCGGTTTGGAAAGCTCTTATCCCATGGCAGGGAATGTTCCCCAGCAGAGTGAGGGGGAACACCATGCCTGTTAGCGTATAATGATCTCTACCTGACCCCCAAGTGGGGATGAGGAGCAGGGGCATCCACAGCAAGCGGGAAGCACGCAGAGGGTATGTATCAAAAATAAAATTCTGCCCAGGCCTGAACAAAAAGCAGTGTCTATACATCGTGCCTGAGGACACAAAAAGCAGTGTATATATTCTGCCTCGGGACCGAATACAGCTGACCTCGCAGTTGTCTTTACCATGAAGTTTTGGAGGGCAAAGCCCAGTGAAAGACTAAATGCCGTGTTACTAAATATACTTTGGTGAAATATTTCTCAGCCCTGAGCAAACATTACAAGTAACGAATCTATTTAATGGAGTGTATTATTTTATTATAGCTAGTTGCTATAATAGGCAGTTAAAGCATGATAAACAAAAGAAGCAGAAATGTGATGTACTAGAAGATCAGATCTCTTTCCCTTATATCTGTTTTGTCAACTCGCATTCATCTACTTTCTGTTTTCTTTGGTGGGCAGTCATCAAGGCGTGAAATAGCTGCCTTCCCACGTTACCAAGCCATGTAAATTTTGCTTTGGGAATGAGCTTATTTCAGACAGCGTTCCTAATCATGGAACGTTAACACCACTTGCATAGGGAAGAACACATGAATAGAATGTTTTAATTCTTAGAGATGACGTAATTAATGTAATTTACTAATCTGTGGCCTGGATGAAGTTTAGCATATGAAATAATGATTAAAGGTCATAAATATGTTAGAATGTTAGCATATCAAAGTAATTGAGAAAAAAAATAATTTGGTGACACTCAGATTGATGATGCGAAGGAGAGTATCGTTAAATGATGCTCTGAACAAAAAGACTGGCAAAATGCCTTTAAAACAAGTGTTCTTCTATTGCCAAGAGGAAAATGTTTATTTTTTTTATGTTAGAGTTTACTAGTCTTTCTATATTTTGTCTGTTTATATAGGCTGACTGTATTTTTTTTCCTTTCAAGAGCTATATTCTACTAATGTGATTGCTGTCCACTACACTCCTAATGGCAGAGTAACACTGAAAGCATAATTACATTTCCTAATTATGTGTAATTAAGCAAAACCCAGATGATGTATTCAGTGAGCTCTTGGAATAGCCAAGGGTCAAGGACTTTTGGAATTTCGTGGTATTTCTGTAAATAAGCACATTATACTGTTAAAGGCAAGATACAGTTTTGTGCAGTCTGTTCTGCAAACCTCTTAACAGCTAAAATATATAGTATTCATTTATTTAGCTGAGTAAGGATATAGTTGAGATTTCCTCCCTCCCGTTTTTAGATTTGTCGTACTTAACCCAGGAAAAGGGACTTTAAACTCAGCACCATAATGTTCTGCATGCTGACAAGCTAAGTGATATTTATTTTTTCAAACCTTAATCCTTTTGAAACATGGAGAAATAAATACATCCTCTTATCTAGCATATGCCTGAGACTGGAAATAAATTCTTATTTTCTTGTAGTCCTGTACCAACGGTCTACAATGAACAATTTGGGCAGTCTCACTGAATATAATAGGAAGAGCTTCTCTATTACCAGTGATAATTATAAAGCTCATAATGGGAAACCTCCAAAGCCCTACCATCAATCAAGGAAAATAAACAATGGAAAATGATAGGTATATAGAAGCGAAAATGGCAAAACCACATATGGAAATGCAAGAGTTTCTGCGAGGTTATAAATCATGGGGGAGTCATAATTTTAAATGTAATTAATATTCTCAGATTAAAACATAACTTTCTAAGGAATTTAGCAGACATTTTTACAGTCAGGAACTGGATGAGTCAGAGCGTTAGTAATGGGATTAAGGAGACTTTAGCTTCTAGATCATTAGGTCAAATATGACCCAAATCTGCAGTGCCTTAAAGTTGTCATTTCACGGCTGTGCAGCGGCTTTTGTAAAAAGATTTGTTGATTTTGGTCTAGACCCCAGCAGGCAAGGGTCTGCGGACCAAAATCAGCCATGCTGTAAGTGGTTTTGTTCTCAGTGAAAACAAAAGAATTTGGCCTCCATCATCTCAAAGCTTGGCTTTTTGGAGTATTAGAGCGTCATTAAAAAACCTGTGATGCGAATCCTTCCAGTAGCAGAAGCCAAGAACAAAGTGGCCTTTGCGAGGGAGCTGCCTGCTCGCTCTCTGGAAGTCGTCCTTCCAGATGAGGATGCAGATGAACATCCTTTACTGGAAGTTTTTCTCTCCTTGTCTCATGAATGCTTATCCTGGAAACCTAAGGCAAAGACGAAGCAAAGGCCCTCAGAGCATTCCTGAGCATTTAAATTCCAAGATGTGCTTCTTAAAATAGAGGCTGATCTGAATGATAACCCCAAAGTCCTTTGCCATCAGTTTAGCCATCTACACCAATTCACTGGTAAAAACCTTGCGATAGATTTGTAAGCGAATGATGTGTTAGTTTTGCTGGTAGTTGTGATAGCAAATATAGAAAGGGGGGAACCCACCTAGTGGAAAGTGTTAGTATCCAATTTAAGAAAACCCTGAATTTTTTGACACCTTGTTGTGAAATTTTAGTCTTGCGTGGTCTTACATGGATGAACGCAGGGGTGCATTGTCTCAGGAAGGATTTGGGCAGGAACTGGACATCCTGGCAGCAGTGCGCTACATGGGAACAATGTGTCTGGATTATTTTCCCGTCTCACACCATGGCCCAGAGGACTCCGGACTTGCCTTTCTTCAGGCATCAGTGCTGCAGGTTAGAGGCCTTGAAATTATCTCCATTCACACATAGCACCATTCCCCTGCGAAACCTGTGTTCAGAATATGTCTGTTCACGCTGGTTGACTTCTCTGTCACTTGGTTTCCCTTCAGTGGGATCTGAAGACATCCAGGGCATGTTTGGAGTTTTCTGAAGTTTTTGTGTCTGTGGGGAGTCCTGAATTGGCCCTTTGGAAAGAGGCAGTGAATTAACTAAGGTTTCCTCCAGGCTGTCTGTGTGGATGAATGCCCCTGGTGCACGTTCACGCTGAGACGGGTGGTGGACCTGGTCTGGTTTGGAAACCTCCACTCTTGCTGCAGTGCATTGTATATACACTTATAAACCCAGCAGAGAGGGAGGGTACGCACGCTCAAGGACAGCACTACACTAACGCGTGCTTTCTTACATATTTTCCTGATGCTTTCTTGAGCATGAAATTGTTAACAACTTAAAAATGCAGTCCTTGAACTAACTCTGTTTCTCCTAGTTCTTGTTTCCATCCTCTGGAGGTGGGCAGTGCCATTGCCCCACCTCCGTTTGGACCGTGGCTTATTCACACCTCTTGGCCCTGGCACACCTACAGAGATGCTGACTTGCGGGTTTCCATTCCTTTCATTTCTTTTCCTGGCCACAAGCAAGACCAGTTCCTTCCATGTTTTCCGCCCTTTGTTCCTGTCCCCTGAGAGCCCCCCAAACCCTTTTGAGACACTATCCTTTTGGCAGTTTATAATTGTGGAAATAATGGAGGACCAAGGAAATGCCTATTTCTTTAGTCGTAGGTATAATGTGGTGATTGCCAGTGGTTTATTCTATGGCTAAATCAGTCAGTGCTTAAAGGATTACAGTTTTTAAATCTTTTATTCCTGCTTTGGAATTCTTCCATGTTCTTTTCCATACGTCTGAGTGAAGGTGAGACTCTCTTTCACATGATTTCCACCAAAACCAAGTACGTTTTTGACAATTGAGGAGTCTGTCTACAGGCTGAATAAAAATTTTTGCAATGTTGGGTTTGTTTCATACATACACAATATTAAATATTTTCCAGAAATATTTGTTCCTGTGTTGGAAGGTTACAAGAGGAAAAGACCAGTGAACCATTGATAACCTGGTTCAGCTCTAGCAAGTGCGTTTTGTTTGCGGGGCTTTGTTTCCCGGTGTGAATTTCATTTACTAGGTACACATGACACAAAGCTTTATTAATTGCACGAAGAAATGACACAACCATTATTCCCAGTAACAAATGAGTCGCTAAGTTTGCAACAGCGGATGAAAGATAGATGCCTGTGTGTGAGATCTGCAATAGTTATAGGGGCTCTTCCTAAAAATACATTTCAACTGATTTACAGCGTTCTTGAATAGTTTAATATGCCGGACTGTGTGCGAAATACTCCGATTTTCAGTCCCGATGGATTCCTGAAAAGAATGTCCAGTGTTGCTGTAAGGATTAAAGGTCCCACGGGGGATGAAAGCACCAGAGAATGGAGGACAATGAAACATTAGATGTAAAAACAGATGTAGCATAATAAGTAAAAGGTCAATATGTGCTGAGGACCAGCATGCGTAAAATCCGAATGATCATTTCAAATAGTCAGAGGCCAGTGTGGCAGCAGAGCTCCCTCCAGTACAGCTGGGATAAGAGAGTCATTAGGCAGCCTGTGCCCCCGCGCTGGGCTCGAGTGAAAGAGAAGTTCTGCTCTGAAATCTTTACTTGCCTCTTAAAAAATTCATATGGTTAATATTTAAGTTTCAGAAACCTGTGGCCAGCAAGAGAAAGTTCTTCTAAATGACCTCATTTGTGCTAATGTAACAATCTAATGAAAACTTTAATGCTTATGTTTGCATAATTTCAATTCATTTTTGCTGTTCTGATTATTAAAATTGCTCATTTAAGGACTATCTTTTGTTTTGTTTGATTTCAGCATTCCCTTTGGTAAGAGTTGCAAAAATTGTGAGGAAATGGATTTAATAGACACGGTCTCAGGAATGGTTAGCTAAATGGTGCTGCAAATACTCCCAATTTTTCCCTTTGTTCTTCTACATATGTTTAAAGATATTTCTGTTAATTTACAATTTGAAAGGTGGGTGAGGAGCAGAGAGTTTGAAAAATAGATTACTGTCTTCATTAATACAGGTTTGACCTACAAAGTCTTCACGTACTTAATGATTAAAAACCAAAGTACTAAATAATAAATTATAAGAATTTATAGGAGTCATCATCTTGAAATTAGCTTACTGAATGTTCTTATCATAATAAATCTGAGTGGGTGTCTAATTTAGTGTTAGCTGACTAAAATTATATGTTGCAGTCAGGTAAAAAAAAAAAGAAAAAAAACTTTTGTTTCAAGACAAATGATATGAATTTAATCAGAAGTAACCCGAAAGGCTACCATGCTTTGTTGTGTCTTCTTTGCAGAAACTTTGGCAAAACTGGTATTGGTAGAATGAAGATCGATTTCAATTTGTGAATCTGCCAGACAATAAAATTTCCTCTAGCAATTCATTTATGTTTATGGTAACGCTTCCCTTACTGCTATGGCCAGTCAAAAGCCCGAGAAACAAATGGCAAAATATCTGCTGTATCTCTTATTCAATCTAAGTATAGCCGAAGCGTTCGCCAAGATCTTTTTATGGGATTGTAGAACAATCTCTCTCCCCCCTCTTTATCTCTCACTGTTATAAAAGATGTTTCTCATTTCAGTTAAAATGTATTTCTCCTCACATATGAATAGGAAACCTCACATATAGACCTGAACATTTTGAGAGCTGCTAAGCTGCTTCTAAAATTCAGCTACAGGGAAGCCTTGGAGGAAAAGAATGAAAAACAAACATTAATTTAGGAAGCATATTAAAAGCGGTCCTAATCAATATTTTGCTTCAGTCCAGGCCTTAAAAGATATGGTCCTGAGCCCGTTCTGAGCATCTCTACTGCGCCAAAACAAGCGGGTTGGCCAGGATAGAGCTCACCTATATAGTCGCTCCTTCCCTTGACAGACACATCGCTGAATGACGGGCTGGGACCCTAGTTTGGAAACAGGCGCTAAATCCTAACAAAAAATCTTTACAGGGGAAATTTCTCTCTGCAGTCTCTAAAGAGCAGCGAGAGCTGCAGAAAGCAGTCAGGTTCTACTTCATCCTTTCACTTCGCCTCAGTCCCTCACCCTAATTAATTAGAGGGAAATATGCCTTCCAGAGAAGAAGAAAATACCTTTGGGATTTTCATCAGGAAGTCATAGCTCTTGTGGTTAAAAGGGGAAAGATTTGTTGTTGTTGTTTCAAATATTAAAAATTTAAAATGTGATTCACTCATACTTCATTTTTGTCATTAGTTCCAATTCTGCAGTGCTAAATGCTGTTGATAATGTTTAAGTTTCTTTATGTAAACATAATTTTTGATTGCAGATTCCTAATCAGAACTAGAAAAACCATGTGCCTCAATCATTTTTCCCGAAGAGCTCCTGGAGATCAGATTCATCTCTGAAAATGCTGATTAGTCGGGTTTCATTACCTCCTTTCAGAGTATTCAAATGTCGAAAAAAGGCAAAACGAAGATGAGAGTATACAAATGAAAATTTGGTGCATTATTAAATTAAAGGAGCTTATATCCCTCATTTTCTAAAAAGCCTTTACCTTAGCAATCTCCTGCAGTTGGATCTGGAGGGATCCCAAGCCGTACCAGTGTGCCCAGAGTGTGCACAAACCTGAGGTTCCTTTTGAGCACTGCTCTCTATATATGCCGTAAAACGAAGAGTAGCTTAGGTAATTACTATGTCACACTGTGTAATCATTGATTAATTGGCAAAGAAGATGCTTGTGAAATAATTTTTGTTAGCCTAATCCTTAACAACCTGATCCAAACTCCCATTGTTTTTTAGGAGTGAAGATGAGCCCCGTTATCAGTCTTAGCTTTATTTTCTGTCTTTTAGATACAATCACGATGAGGGGTATTTCGTCGTATAGTGTAGTGTCCAAAGACCCCTTGTGATGAGTGTCTGCTCTGCTGGCAACTACACACAGGCTTGTTAGGAGGTGTCTGTCCTGCAGAACTTGCATGCTGAGACTGGAGTTTAGGAAGTCGATCTCTACAGCAGCCATTCTACGTATTTCAGTGCGTTTGGAGCCACTGGGGTGACCGCTACTAGCAATTAATTCAACTGGGTGGTAGTGGGGAGCGTGCTAAGGCTCCACATGGTTTAGCAGTGATTCCTGACGCTGTTGGAGCCAAGCCTTAATGGCAAGATTACTTCCTCCAAAGGCAAGTACTCATCAAAAGGCAATAATGTTTAAAATAAGTGTAATAATAGCACAAGCTGAATGGTTGGACTGGAGGAAAAACAGAGGGAAAAGACACGTTCATTTAGTCAGTATTTGTTTCTTCTGGTTTGCTCAGGGATGGACCGAAGCGTGTCTGGTAGGTGCTCTCATGTGCATTGTGTAGGTGTGGTTTTGAGGTGCATCACCATGAGTTTCTTGCAGGGATGAGTACTGGCAGTGTGCTTCATCTCTAAAGTCTATATAACTCACTGATACCCTATGGAAACTATAGGTGAAGACTCGGCCCATAGTATATGCAGAGGAATATTTTGTGCTCTGTTCTGTATCCCTTTTCTTTCATGCCAGTGCAGGATTAATCGTAGGATATCATGATGTTCCAGTGAACAGTAAAATATAACCCAGACATGAAGACAGAGCTAATTTCATGTTTAGTGAAAGAATACTCCTTTTATAAGAGCTCTGGATTTTGTAATGGAAGATTTGTAATGCACTGATTTTTTTTTTTAACAGTTTTTTTCAAGTATCATTAGCATTACTAATGTGTGTGTTACTTTTAAAGGCTTGACTCAGCAATTTCGGCATGTTCCAGATTTCTTGCCACCGATATGCAGCTGTGTTGCTGTGTAACAATGCAAGGTCATTTTTATGTCACATACGTAGAAATAACAGAAATTGCATTCCGTCTGAATTAACATAATGTCCCCTAAGATTTCAGTGGGAAAAAACAAACAAACCTCAGCATGATGCATTAACACCAGAATTCAGGGGATAACCTCCAGCACGGGCTCTGGAAGGGCTTGATTACAGACCTGGTCAGTGAGAACTCCCTGCACTTGGATGCTATAATCTTTTTTTCCTAATTCTTTCGTCATAAATCAGTTATTTAATGCAAATGATCAGACGAGTTGTTTTTTCTGCTTTGTTTTATTGGATCAAGTTTTTAGGATAAAACTGGGCACAGACGCATCTTTGTAATACAGAGATACAGGCAGGAAAAAGGAAACAACATTAAGCACTATCAAATTTCTTCATAAGAAAGTAAAGTTCGTTTTCTTTCTCCCTGCAACTCGTTGAGATTTACAGTTCTATGTAACATTATGCATTTATAGAATTTTCCTTAGGATGCAGCCGGCCCATTAAGAGTAGGTTGTGAAAGAAGAGAAATTGTGCATTTCCCAAATCTGCTACACTTTATACCCAGGTCTGCAGAGCAAATTGAGTAACACTTTGGTGAAATTAGAGAAATGAGCAGATAAAGTAGGGGAGGGAAGAACAGTTGTGCTTCTAATCTAATAAATATTTGTGGTTCAAAAATACAAACACGCAGTCTGGTGGCCAGGCAGCTTGTTGTTATGTTGGGGTTTTTTTTTCCACATCAGTGATATTCTCCAGTCCTGCAAGTTAGTAAAACCAAGACCACTTGCCATAGCTATAAGCTATCAATAAAAATTAATGTACCAGAGGGAATTGAAAGGAAAAAAATGTACTTAAGTGTTCAGGGCCATCGAGCCACCCATGCATCCTCTGCGAGTGTATTCTGGCGATAGAGCTGTTATTGTTGCCATGGGCTGCCATTTAATGTTATTTTCCTAAGTAAATGCTTCTGTGCTCTGATCAAGGACATTGGCAGTAAACCAAGACACAGCCTTCAGAAAAAGAGGGTGCTGAGTGGTATTGAATACCATTCAACCAGACCTGGTATCAGAGGGTTACTAAAGCCCCCTCTCTTTTGAAAATCAGTTCAAACACAGGTTTAAAAGCCTTTCAAGAAGGGAAGAGTCCCTCTCTTTTCCTTTTTCTCTTTTTTTCTGAATGATTTTTTGGTTGTTTTTTATTTTAAAGAATGACAAGAGGAATTAAAAAAGACTGGGATATATCCACCCTAAGGTGATTCTAACTGAGGAAAATGGGAAGGTCAATAACAAAACCGAAGTCCCCAAAGAAATATATTTCTGGGGTGGGTTTTTGTGTTTGTCTGCCTTTCCAACAGGATGATTGGTGTTAAACTGAGGGCTCCCCTGTTAACTACATCCCTCTAGTAGGTTTTTTTGGGAGACATGGTCGTAGCTCTGTATCCAGCCCTGGATGCTGGTGCCAGTGGTGCAGTTCTCAAAGGGGAGGCACAGGAGGTGTATCGTTGTCCCCGGTATAGCTATATTGAAGTGAAGGATTTCCCACTGAGGATGACCAGCATTGATAGTGTCAGCTGGTTGTTTTGGCTAAAATGTTAACTGTACTGTCTTAGGTGATCAAGAGAGTACATTTTAAACAAGGAGTGCTGCTGTGTTGTCCCCTGGAACAGCTGAACCCACATTTGCTAAAAGAAAAGAGAAAAAAAGATATGGACAGGGTTTCCATTTGCAATGATCTGTGCACAAGTGCAGAAACAAAGACCTCTAACAAGGAAATGATCCCCCAGGTTAATTTTGCCACCAGTCTGCAATCTCCATTTCTTCCTGAGGATGATTATTGTATTAAACTGGTACATTTGATACATTTGTAGTTAAAGCAATAAAACTACATTTATTCCAATAAGTTACCAAAGGGCAGAGTCAGTGCCCCAGGGCCTGAAACCATCGTTTGGGTACGGTACACTCAGCGGTTGCAGCACACGGTACTTTGGGGTGTAGGGTAAAGAGAACTGGGATTTGGCATCATCATTTACCCGTAGGATGGGTCTGTCCTAGGGAAACCTTGTGCCTTTCGCTGCAGGTGTGAGACAGCACCTGGGTGCAATCCCTGTGGGCATTTATTTTTCAAATCAAACTTCATTAGCCTGGAACTGGGTGAAGAAGAAAAGGAGGATGTGATAAATGAAAAGGCTGACCTGGCTTTTTGTTATGTGTTATTGATAGCATATAGACAGTCGTGCTTATTTATAAATCTTCCAGGGAAAAGTATTTGTTTGAGCTATTCTTCAGGGTTATTCAGCATGTTATGGTCCTCCGCCCACCTTTCAATCCAATAGCTCCCCTTTTCTTTTAATGATGCGTTTCATTTGTGACAGTTCTTCATAAAATGCCCATACAGGGTCAGACCAGAGTTCAAACCAGTCTAGTGTACTTGCTCTGACAAATGACAACGGGAGAAGCCATAGAAAGAGAAAGAGAATCAGCAAACAAAAGAGAATTTTCCCCCAAATCCCTCCCAGCCTCTAGTAACTTACATTAATCCATCAATTTTTTACTCATAAACTTTTAGCATCCACAGTGTCCTGTGGGAGGGATTTAACAGATTAACCTCATATTCCATAAAAAATTCAATGATTCCTTTCTCTTGTTTCAAGCCTGGAACCTGCTGGTGCTGTCTGATGGCACCCAGCTCCTGCACTGAACAGGGCAGTCCATCTCTCTTCACCCTCTCCAAGCTGCTCGTGGTTTTATAGACCACAAGTATGTCTCCGCTCAGCTCCCTCTTTGTGAGGAAGAAGATCCCAAATTTAATTGTGTACAGAAAGTTATTCTATAGCAAAGATCATCTTTTTTGCCCTTCTCTGTAGCTTTTCAGTGCTGTGATGATTTTTCAAGACGAGAGTACCAGAACTTCACGCAGTTTTCAAGATGCACACAGATCATCAATTTATACAGTGACAGTTGTATCTTTTATTTTCTTCTCTATTCCTTTCCTAATAATTCCCAGCTTCCTGTTTCTTTTTTAATTGCTGCTGAGCATTGAGCTGATGTTCTCATAGCGCTGCGGTGTAAGCCCAGGATCTTCCTCATGCATCCTAAGAACAAGCTCAGTGCAGGCATGGGAAGTTGCGTTTGTTTTTTCCCATGTGCATCACTTGACATTCATCAACATTTAATTTCATCTGCCATTTTGTTGCCTGGTTGCCGAGTAACGTAAGAGCTTTCTGCAAGCCTTCATCCTTGCTAGTGTGAATAGCTAGCCTTTTTTTTTCTGTAGCAGTGAGGAGGAAAGGGAAAAAATGGAAAGGCAACAGTAGACTTGGCTGCATGGATACAAGCTAGAGTGAAATCCAGCGATCCCCACTAGAGGCAACGTGATTAATGGAACTGAAACCTCAAAAAATGGTCTTGCAACTACATTTTTAATGCATAATATTTGTGTGAGCTGGACATTCAGCAAAATGCTTTCTCTCATACCTGGTTTGAAGTTAAAAATATAAGTGGAATGTCCTAGATTTTATTTATGCATCTAAAGTTGTTAAAGAGGTAAAGGAGAATTGAGAGATAGGCAGCCCAGATTACATATCTCCAAAGGACAGTCCCATCATTCACAGAAACTTCTCCTGTTGATTGAATCATTCAAAGTTGGGTTGATTTTGGTAATTCAGAATTATATCTATTTTCATTGAATAAGCAGGTGTTTGTTCCATTATCCAAGGGAGAAGTCATAATGTCTACTTCGTGATCTTGGAGGGATCAGCATAAAAACGCGTCTCTGTCATGCACAGACACAAATACACGCATTGCTGGCAATGGATTTCCTAGTACCAATTTTAGGTAATGTTGCAGATTATGAATAATTGGAAAACGTAGTGGAAATGCTTCGTCTGAATTTTGAGCGAGCAATATCTAATGAATATTTGGGGGAATGTGGAACTGGTGGTTAAGGGCTTGCCACACTGCTCTGCGTGCAAAAAAAGTCCTGCAGACAGCTTACACTGAAATTCTGAAAATCCTGGGGAGAAAGAAGTTTAACTGAAAGCTTTTACAACTGTATGAGTTCCACAGCATTGAATTAAGTTAATAAATGAGAGCTTAATATCAATGAAAAGTAAATGCACGTCTGGATTTTGCAAATCTCAGCATTCCGTAGCATTAGAAACTCTCCCTGTCAAATATGTCTTCAGTGGAGTTTTTAAGGTATCTTTTAAACTGTGTATATCAAAAGTTCGGGATTGTTGCATTATATTTTAAGTGAGGGAAAGTGCGATTGCATTTGGGAAAAATTACTCTTTGTTATTTTAAGTTGAGAAGTATGACTGAAGACAACTAGGACTATAATCATCGGAGTTTGTAGCATTTTAACAGTGTGAGGTACCCGGTAAATTGTGGGGTTTTTTTCCTTCAGTGCGGTGACAACAAATATGCTTTGCCAGTCTTTCTAGACTTTGATTATTCTCCCTGTGGGAAAGTGTTTGCTCTGATTGTCTCTAATTTAGAATTCTTTATTTTTCACTTGTCTAATCATTTGTATTGAGTTAAAAGTAGCAAATCAAATTGACATTATCTACACAAGATAAGATTTGGGCTTCTCTGGTGTAGGTAATTCCCCCTTACTAACCATCCCTTTTTCTTTTTCTCTCTTGCTACTTAAATTTAGGTCTTTTGTCTGTCCCCGTGGCTCTTACCTTTAATACATTAAATTTCATTGCTGGCATTCTGAAAATCCAAATAAATTATGCCATTTGCACTACCATCATCAACCTTCTCTGTAACCTCAGAAAAGTCAAGGAGAGTAGTTAGGCAGATTTTTCCTTTCTAAATCTCTACCAGTTATTTTCTATTACATTACAAATATGTGTTCCCTTCTACCTTGCCTGTCGGAATGGCTTTCAACTGTTTTCCTTGCTAATGGTGACAAGGTGATTGACTTGCAGATTTCTGTAGCAGTTTTAGACCTTTAAAAAAGGAAAAAGAGTCCTCTTATATTCCACAAACTTTTTTTTTTTTTTTAAACTGCTTGAACTTCAATTATTATTTGTCGCCTACAGATCTTTGACAAGAATAAATCTTACAGTATCTAGTCTGACAGATCCGATTTTTGTTTTGAATTGCCTCCTACTTTTCTAGTAGTAGACACTGTGGTAATTGTATCCGTAGTCAATGGGTGACAGCCGGGATATTGTTATTGTAGTCTTCGGTTTAGAGAAAGTATTAATTTCATATTTCAGTTGTTTTACATGCTGTCAGGCTATAACTCTTTTCTTGATTCTAGAATACTGAAAAGTTAAAGTTCTGGGCAGTTCTGCTCCAGTTCTTTAGACACATCTGTTTTAATTGTTAGATTTTATTTCTCTTTATCGCTCTGGCACGTGTCTGGGGGGCTTTATCTTGCAGAAATTTTTTCAGTATGTTCTTGTAAGCCTTATATAATCAATTTTTGGTGAAAATCAGCAGTTTGTATTGATTATAGTCAATGAATATTTTTATGTTTGTATTTAAAAAGGAAAAGAAAAAGCCCATTGGTGATAGTTCATTAGCTTATAAATATAGTATAGCCCTGCATAATTACAGGTTTTTATAATTTTTATAATGCTTTTTGCTTATTTTCCTTTGGATAATTTTCAAAGTACTATTATTCCCCCAAGAGATCTCTAAGAGGCAGAATTTCTGGCTATTAAAGATTTGCCAACCCACAAGCAGCAGACTGAGAGTGCCTCTAGGTTATTTATAACTGGATTTTATCTCAGAAAATTAACTAAAGAAGATAAACCAAAATTCTAGGGGAAAATGCCTTAAACATCTCATATATTATGCTGTGCTCAAACAGCTATTTTAATTTTAACAGCCTGGCAAGCCCAGTGGAGTTCTTTTGCTGGTTTTGGGCACAAAATAAGATAACATTTTTTGAATTCCTCCAGGAGATCATCTAAGTGCACTTAAAGTGGAGGCATAAAATATGAGTTTACAATGTGATATATTTAAGCTTCACATGTTAGTTTAATTGATTTTCTGTGTTTGCTAGTTCCAAGAGCCTCAGAACTCCTAATTTGCCCTTTAAAAAACTAGTACATTTTCAAAATGTTGTATTAGCGGGCAAGGCCAAGTTGATCTGTTCTTCAGGAAGTTTAATGCTCTACTGGCTTCTCTAGTGCCATCACCCTTTCCTGGCCACTGCCACCCTCACTCCTGCCACCACTTCAGCAGGCATATATGTTTACATGCCACTGGTTTTAGTGGGCCACGGAGGCAGACAGGGTTACACGAATGTCATGTGTTGCTAAATCAGGGCCAGACTTCATTAGCTCTGATTTGTGGGGGGGCTTTGGGGGAACCTTTGGTGAGAACAGAGGAGACGAGGGTACCAAATGCAGAGCACCTCGGTTGGATTTCTCGTGAGGCTTTCAGTGTCTGATGTGATTAAGCTTAAAATAACAAACTCATTTTCTTTCTACCATCAGTTATGTTTGAACTTAGGTCTAGAGGGGTGAAAGGTTATTGCAATAATTTATTGTACCTTATAGTACAATTGGTGTTTAAAAAAGAATGGTAGCTGGAAGGCATGTTCTATTCTTACTTCAAGGAAAAAGTACTATCAGATTGCAAGGACTAAAATCGTTGCAGTTTCTAAGTGTGCCGTGTAAATAAAATGAGGAGAAAGGGGTTTTCAAGACAAATGTTGAAACTAAGAGTATTAGCTCCTTTTCTTCACATGTTTATAATGATAATGCCTTACATTTATGATTAGATAATTACGATGCACAACTGGGTGACCTTTGCAGATGACAAAACTATTAATGATCTCCTCTGGCTTTTGCTTTTAATTATTCACCTATGTGAAGTAGAATACAGGCTATAAGGACTAGTGTAAATAAGGATGATTGGTTCATATCGGTGTTACCACACGGCAGAAAGATCTTAACATTTGCCTTCAGTTTGCTTAGGCTTAGATGTTACCATTAAAGAAAATGGCTTTTTATTAGGTATTATGGTACATAAACTGATATACATATATGTATATATTTTATATATGTGTGTGCATGTGTATATATAAAAAATATGCAGCCTTGATAGGAAGTTTTCCATAACATCTTGAAAAAATTTTAGTCAAGGGAGAATATAACCTCTCTGTTAGTATATGGACTTGTTTCTGCAGCACTAACTGCATCACTTCTTCAAGGTAAAAAAATAAACTGAACTTTCAATTTCAGCTGAAAATTGCATGAGGAAGTTAGTGATCACACTGTCTGCCCATTTAGACTTCTTGCTTTTAATAAATGAAAGGGTGGCTAAAAAAATATGGCTCAATGTTGCCTCCTGCCATCTGTATTTTCTTTTCTAAATTATCTAGTCTTATAAATATTTGAATAACTTCTGCTCAGAATAAACACTTTCCTCTCAGCTTAGCACAAGAACACACTTTGGCTCTTGGGACCATAACAATTGGATAAATTAATATTGATTTGCTAAGAAAATACTTCTTCATCTGTTGAAACATCCCCTACTGTAGTCCAGAACAAAACTTAAAAATTTAAAAGAGTGTAAATAGTCCTTGACCATTTTCCCAGTGAAAGTAATTATGGATAGGATTGCACAAAGTTAATGGGCTATACTTTCTAAAATATAGATTACATAGAAAACTTCCTGGAGGTGTGAAGAGGGGAAAGTTAGCTCCATATGCAGATTCGAACTGAACCCTAATATACATAAAACCCAGGTTTTTTTAAGAATTCTTTAAGATGGGGGACTTGGGTGGCTGGCACAGCGTGACAGACCACTGTTTTGAGATATCTGCTTGCCATTACCAGGATTAATCTACATGGCATGACTTTACAATATTTCCAATTGCTACTAACATTTACTATAAAAAAACAAACAAACAAACAACCCCTACTTTTTTGAATTACTGAAAATTAGAGGTTTTTTAACTAAGCTTTGAGATTTTGTACACAGGAGAGAAAGGTCTTGTGTAAACCCTGTGAGTTCCATGCTGTGGGATGCAGAGGAGATGAAGCACAAGCCAAGGCAACCCACCATGGGCAGGTATGGGTGCCCACCAAGCCCAGAGGGAGGGGTCATCCTGCCACCTCTGCCTGCTTGGTGGCAAGGGGAGAGCAAGGCTGTCCCTGCAGACATGCTCCTGACCTGTATTTGGAGAGCCTCAACACTGACCCATGTTTTTTTATGGCCTTTGGGGAAGCTCAGGTCCTTCAGGAAGGGTGGTACCAATGGGCAGTGAAGGAGCTGTGAATCAGGAGGTCTCAGACTCCCTGCATGTACATGGGCCACTGGCACTGTGGGGTGGGGAGGTCCAGAGCATGTTGGTGCCAGGCAGTGGGACACAGGGAAGAGATCAGACCAGGTATAAGGTCTCCCGGGTTTCCAGGTATCCAGCATCCCTTCTGCCTCAGGTGGACTGTCTGACAGCCTGAAGTCTGGAATGAGCAGCTAAATTATTTGGCACAAGGGAAGAATTCTGAGTGAGAAGAGTGCATGTCCGTGGAGACCTGGTCACAGGGAACGCTTCAGTCCAAGTGAAGTTCCTTTAAGGAAAAAAATAAAGTGTACGGGTCATGGTGCTCTCTTAGTTTCAGGAAAAGTCAAAAAAAGAATGAAGAGGACTTTAGCAAATAGATAAAGAAACACAAATAAATGTTGTTGTCAGCTTCACACGTATGTATGTATGTATCTCTTTGGCTAATCGATAGGGGTCTTTGTAAATCTATGCCACATTCTTGTCCTTCAAGTCAGATACAGATACTCAGCATCCAGTATTTGCATTTGACTAAGATCTCTCAAACTCCATGGTTTTTCATTTGTCACTGAAAAAAAAAAAGATAAGAGAAAAGAAAGAAAGTGGAGAGAAGGAAGGAGCACATAAACCAAAATAAAACTGATACTTCATTTGCATTTTCCTGATAGATATTGAGTTCTTTCCATATACTGGTGCATTAAGGGTTTTGCTGAGTGAGCTGGGACACTGTCTCTTTAAGTGTTTAACAGTAATTGGTTCATGTCCTGGTGTTCATTGAAAATCCTAGACATTTCATGGAAAATCTTCTTAATGAGGGAATGAATTTTTCATTCACATTAGAAAGCTCACTCTGACAAACAATTTCTAAATAAAACTTTGGCGACATGACATCCCATATTGGACTTGACAAAGAGGACAGGTGCATTAGAATAAAACTGTATGGCGATCCTTCAAGCTGTCAGCCATGAATATTTTATTTCTTAATGAATCATCTTTGTGAAATGAACTTTCTTGTTGTAGTGTCAGTGCCATTTACAACAAAAAACCTGCTCCTTTTAAAAGGTGAACTCCTTAAAGATGCTGATGCCTGCATAAAATACTTAACCCTAGCCAAGGTATTCAGTAAATTTAATAGTGTATTTTTTTTTCCCCAAACTGTTTGAAATATAGTCTTATACTACCAGGTGTGACTGTCAAACACAACATTTGCAGTTGCAATTTTGATAACAAAGCCATTATTCAAGACAGATTAGCAATGAGGTTGATCCACAGGGCGTCAATTTTGTTATTAAAAAACAAAGTGTACTTGCTTAATTATTGTTTTGGTGTTTCCTTTATTTTTAATGGGTATGTTTAATGGTATGTTATTTAGTACTTGTGCATAATAGTAGATGTATATTATAGATTTTATATATGAAAATTATAGGTCTAACAGACAACAGCCACTTACACCATCTTGTGTCACTGTTCCCTACCATGCAAACGGAGAATCAATCATAGGCAGTTCCTTGTGGGTTTATTTTGGGGATTTTTTCCCCAAAGGTGTACAGTGAGTGCTGGGTGTGGAGGGTGGCCAGTGCCTCCCGCAGCGATGGCCCCCCAGCACCCGGGCGTTTCGTGCTGTCCCCAAACTTCCTGTTTCTTTATTGTAAGAGAATACAAACGTCAGATCAGTTTATTCTTCCTCACCGTTTATTTGTCAGAGTAGATTTGAAGGTACTGGTTTTGCTAACAATTTTACATTCATTGAGTTATCTTAAAAGCATATATGTTTCAGCATTTTGCTTTTGTTCTGCGAAAGCAGCTTGATTTGGATTCTCCGGGGAAAGCTCAATTTTTATTGATATTAAAAATACCCATTTGATTGCAAACCTCAAAGTGGACTAGATTCAATTTAATTTACATAATGGTGTCTTCAGGGACAAAGATTGCATGTCCTTTGTGGCATTAGTTTGTGGATGTTTGTTCCTAGCGCGTGTCAAGTTCAAATTACAGGGTTTGTCATTTTACTTGTAGGCTAAATGTTTTGACTTTACTGAAGTCAAATATATGATATGATTATACTCATTGTCTTCATAGTCCCTGACCTGTGTCCTTGCTGGTATGGGATATCTACACTGTCCTGTCTGTCCATGCTCCCATCCAGCACCATAATCTCCACGGAAAAACTCCAAAAGATCAGGAATAGGCCCCCTTTCATGCTTTTAACTCAAGTATTACCTCCTTGTGTTCCAGTTTCTTCCTTTCCATGCTGGACTTTTTTCCTTGTATTAACTTTCTTTCCAAACATCTGTGCTTATTAAGGAAAACCTTCTCAGATTCTTCTCTTGTTGAGTCAGTAGCAACCCCCCGCACTGTCTTTAAATGGACACAAAATAGAGACAAAAGCTGCTCTCAGGAAGTTTTTATTTCCCTTAGCATTGACTGTTCACGTCTCTGCCTCCATCGCAGTTTTAAACTGCCTGTAAGGTTTGTTGAAGCTTTTGTGGGCAAACCTAGAACAGGTTCACCAGACTTCACAAGAAAGTGTTAAGACTATATCCTTGGAGTCTTGGTGTTTTCTAATTGCTGTTTGTAGTTGAAACCTTGTCTGTGCAGGAAACATTTATCATCAAAAGGGAGTATTCAGAACCTAATGAAATCAACTGAAGTCCATGAATGGGATGTCTACTGCAGACTTTGGAGAACTAAATGTGTACTCCTATGCTTTGAGGTGTCTTTGCTATAGTATTATTATTATTGCTGGTATTCCCGCAGCACCTGAGGGTCAAGTAATCATCTTCCTTGCCAAGCACCATCTAAGTGCACACCCAGAGTAAAGCAGCAGTTCCCGATTTGAGGTCCATGTGTATGGCAGGAGACGACTGATGCAGTGAGTACCCAGTAGAGCACAAAGAAACAAGGATTCAGTGGTAGAGGAATCGGCAAGTCCAGCAGGTTTCATCAAGCACCAGCTGCCTAAATATTCTTTTGTTGATGTGCCAGGAAAGGGGAATTTCTAAAAGGGATTTAAGGTTGAAAGGACGCAGTTCTGTGTACGTGTGAGGAAGCACTTTCCAAACTTGAGGGCAGCCTGAAAAAGTGTTTGCGGTAGACACTGGAATCTGCCATTGTGGATGGGATGAAGGCAAGAATCAGCCTCTACTAAGGACTGATATGCGAGACGAGAGAGGGATACGCTGTGAAGGGCCCATTCTTGCCTTGAAATGTTATATGGTATTTTACCGGGTTGTTAAGAGGGTCTGGTCCGAGGCTGGCCATGCTGAGAATTGCAATTCATGAGAAGGGTTCTGATCTTCAAAATTTCTATTGATTTAAACGGGAGTTAATGCATGTAACAACTTCAGGATCAAGGGGCAATGATGATAACTCTGTCTTAATCTTCTTTCCCATATATAATCCAAATCTTAGTTCTTTAAAGCATTCTTGCTGTTCTCTTGAAATTATCACTGTCTTTATCCTTCTTCAGTTTCTAATTTTGCTTTCATTTAAATCCACTTTTTCAATGGCCTAGCAAGTACTAATCAAATAAACTTTAAAAGATTGCTCCTGATTAAATTATTTTTTAATAATGAGTTCCTGTTACCAGGGAATACAGAGTTAAAAAGGTGATATCACTAAAATTAATTAGCATAAGACATGCTGGACTGGTAGAAGTGACTGGATCTTAATCAATAGCAATATGATTACACCCATGCAGCAATTATAAATTATTTAAAACAGTACCCCTAGGTTACTGACTAGTTGCCTTTAAATTAAATTCTCTGTCAATAATTGATGCAAAGAATTAATGTGAGAACACCTTCAGTTACTGAAACTTTTTTAAGGTGGCATAAAATATTGAACTGTTGCCTGTCATTAGCAGCCATCCTGTCTCTTTTGCGCAGCATTGTTCTTTACTAAATTGGTCGAGAAGGACCTCCAGAGCATGAAAGATGACTAATGATTCTGAATGCTGCGTTCACTCTTCTTCTGAGGACACTGACACCGAGAAATACAAATTTCGTGTGCGAGAGGAACTGGAAACTGATGAGACTTGTAGAGCTCCTGGTCCATTTTGCTACTGAAGCAGCGAAATGAAATATGTTCTTGCTTGGTTTTTAGATTTTGTTAGATGAGGAGGATAAAAGGAAGACAGACTGGAATGTGCTGGTGTGTAAGTAGTGTTTGGAAGACTGTTGATTTGTTACGAGCAGCAATTTTCTTCGTGAAAAAACCCCCTGATGCCCAGTCATATAGTGATTAAAAAAAAAATAAAATCTTTCTGTCATCTTCCTTGGTAATATTTAGTAATTATTATCTATGCTTTAGTGTTTTGTAGCAGCTGGGGTACATGTGACTTTACCTCTTTCAAAGGGTGGAAAGAAAATATAGTAATTGCAATCTCATTAACGTCAGAGAAGATGCCACCCAAGTTCAGTGCATCTGTGGCTGAAATCAGCTGTAATCTCAGTGTGCACTAGAAGGATGTCCACATGTGAGATTTATATCAAAACTGGTTCTCTTCATTTGCTAACAACTGTTCTTTTTGCTGTGTAGAAAAAAGATTTTTGACTAATGTAGTAAGCACTTTCTAGGTTAATGTGGCATAATTTAAGGCAGTCTGTTTTTAGAGAGCACCGCATTCCCATGTATATTTTAAGACGCAAAAATAACAACTCTAGAAAATGTAGGGATACTTATAGTAACGTGATTATTGTAAAAATCCTACATTTGAAAATGTTATGAAACCATGAGATTTTTAGTGTATATAAATCAGAATTATTATTGAGGTATTGACATAAACTCACAGAAGCCGGGAAGGTCAGGGATGAAGCCTGGAACTGGGAGATGATGTTTGCTCCTACTTCTTGGCTTTTGCTTGCATACTGTGGGAATCTGGCAAAGCTACACTGACATGTGAACACAGTAGACATCATTTAGAAAGAAAGTCACTCTTCTTGACATCCTTTTCTCTTCCAGTTTCCTCTTATTTTTTACTTTGTGTCCAAAATACTCTGTTATTTTTATTGCTGTTATGAAGTATCTCTTCTTAACAGTGCTGCTGCAGAGATGAAGATTAGTATCATGCTACATAAATTACACCTTTATTTTAAATCTGCGTTTAAGAACACAGATTTATGTATTAGCAGTTGCAAAATTACACTTTTGGGAATTTATTAAATAAAGGGACACCAGAATTTTCTTCCTTTTTTCGTTTGTAGCAGCAGTAAAAATTGCATGTCAGTGAAGCTTGTGAAAGGCTTTTGGTGTATCATAGAATCATGCCATATTCATATGCCATGAATAAATACAGATCGGGGATGGGGAAAGTGCTAGAAAAAAGGAAACCTGATCTATCTATTTGCAGAGTTTTTGCATGGTACAATGGCGATATATTGGAATGTTTACTCGTTGTAATACAGTATTTCTCATTTTCTAAGCAGAATCCTTTGATAAGGTTTGGGATAAATGAAGTGAATGCAATATTTAGGTCAGTACTTCAGAAAAAAAAAATACAAAAAGAAAAATCTAAATCCAAAACAAAATCCAGATTGTGCAGCAGACTCCATGGGATAGGGAAAGGTACTTCTGGTTACTGTTTGAAGCCTGTGGTCCAGCACTCTTACAGCTGCTTCAGCCCTTCATCGTGTTCCCAGTAGGTCTTCTGAATCTTGCTGGGGGTGCAGAAGTACGGAAATCATGAAGATAAAGACATTATGAGGTCTAGAAATTTGTAATTTTAGCTCTGGTGTAAGTTTCCCTCCACTCCGAAATGAGGCTTTTTAACATAAATGCTAAAATGTGGGAGCACAGGAATGGTTCAGCTCTATCAATGCCTCCCACCCAGATAAACAACTGAACCAAAGACAAATGCAGCATAAAAAGGTAATTGTCAGGGAAAGAAATTGGGAACTTCTGACCTTCAGATCTCTCCATCCCACTGAATCACTACATGGCCTCGGGCAGCTCAGTTACATTTCTGTGCCTTGGTTTCCTCATCTATGAAAAGCGAACGGTAATGCTGCAGGGGGTGATGTGAGAGTTACTTGGTTAAGGGCGGGTTAGTGTTTTGGAAGTGTAAGGTTAACTTTGTTACCTTGCTTATCACTCGTTGAAGGTACCTGAACGACATTGCTTAGTGCATAATTGGTCAAGTGTGCAGTATATTTGCCTCTTTTATATTAAATTCTAGCAAAACTGAAATGACATTTATATAATTACAGACATCACAAAATGTCTTAAACGATAGGTTTAAACTCTCCATTAGCAAAAAAGCCAACAATCTAAAAGATTCCTGGAACCTGCTGTTTGATCGCTTCATTGATTTTAACTAATGTTAAATAAGAAAGAACAAGGATCTGATTTGCCCACTAGTGTTTATGGTGTTTGATAAGAGTTTGCATTTTAACACATAGGAACCTCAGCTACTATTAGGAGCTGACTCTGCTGACTAAATCTGTTTAGTCAGAGTTTCAGTCTAACTAAGCACTCTTCTGTGCACAGGAAGCCACTGTCTGTATGTTTACCCTCAACAGCTAAAGTTTCTGTGTCTTATTCATAAAATAACTTCCATCCATATTGGATCCTCTTTTACTAGAGCACATAGCAAGTCAATAGACTACCTGCACAACGTAAATTCAGCAGCTGCTGCTTAGTTTCACGTAGCTGAACGATACGGGTGTAAATGTGCTTTCTTTGTAGAGCTGCTTATTCTTTTTCTCTTCGTATGCACTTCTCTTCGCCGTTTTCTTTCTGTTAAAAGTCTAACATCCTGTGTTGGCTGCAAAGCCAACCCAGATTTCTCCTCGCTACCGTGCAACTGCAGTATCTCCCTCCAAAAAGGATTGCGACATCTCTACAGCTTAGTGACTTGGAACCTTGTCTTCACTCGCTCATTTTCACTCTTCAATCCTTTGGCACTTGCAGAGTGGGAAATTTAACAAATGGTTAGAAATCTTCAGTCGTGCATTGGCCCTGACTAGTGTGCAGGAGATTTCTCATACATAACTGTTAAGTTGATGAGCAGTTGCTCATTTTATGGATTTTTAAGCAAGCATGGAAAATATTTCAAGTTAGGTAAAGATTTTGCTCTTTCCTGAAATATGAAAAAATTCACTACTTTCATTCTTTTTTTTGGTGTATTTTCTTTCACCTCAAAATATAAATTGCATTTACTTTGGGAAAATAAAATGAGGTTGAAGTGGGAAGCTATATTTCAAAACATTAACTAAAAATATATTTGAACAAGAAAATAGAAACATTAAAGAATAAAAATTAAAAGCCCCATAAATCCCAGTTCATCCTTGTCCTCTCCTGCTGAGCAAAAGATGACCCCAAAAGAAATGCAACTACTGAAGCAAAACGGCTGTTCATTTCGCTGATGTCAGCCCAAGTGGAAAATAAAATCTTAGGAGCTGTTTTGGTTTTCTTTTTCCTGTTTTTGTTTGGGTTCACCATACTTGGTAGCAGATAATGTATGGTTTGAAGACAGGCTTCTATCTTACAGCTTGGAGTAATGTTAGGCTTCATCACCATCTGAAAGTTCTCCTTATTTATTTCTCTGCAACGTTGGTTAATGTGTCCAGGACACGTTCCTGTGACCAGCTCAGGCATCACGCCTGCACAAGCTACTCAAGTGTTTCTTCTGCCTGACTGATTCTGTGGGAAGATCTGAGGGAGGTGGAAAACGCCATGTTACAGTAGGATGAAATGAAATTAGAAAACAGAAAGAAAAGCCTGATCGAAACTGTGTATGACAAGTCTTGTTTCTGCTTTTAAGAAACTGAAGAAATCAACCCTTTAGACCTCACAAAGATCTCCAGCTTTCCACGCCAAAAATGTTTTGAGAAATTGATGACTAAATTTGTCCAGGATTTGTAATTTAATTCTCAGAATTTTCATTGACAATCTGATTAATGGGTTATTTCCGTTTATTGGTTATCTTAAAGCTACTTTTACAAAATATACAAAAAGCTTACTCTTCTGAAACACGGTTACGTGACCAAAATGAAAGCATATGTGAATTGCAAAATCCTACGCCTGTCAACACCGTGGCTTCAACCATATTCTTCCCGTAATACTGCGCCCGTGTTGATTTACGAGAACACGTATGCATATATGTACATGTGCGAGAACTTGTGTGTGTTACGCACCAATGTTGCTGCTCTTCATGAAAAAAAAATCAATAAGCTTTGCTTGAGTTGTTTCCGTAATGATCGTACATATTAGATTGGTGTTAATGTGTAATATCCGGTTTTGAAAACCACATTTCAAGGTCTGATAAATTTGCCAGAGGTAAAAGTGTACTTAAAAGAGATATTAACTTGCCTGATAAAAGTAGTTAACAAAGTCTGTGTTTTATATTATTTTTATTGTCCAGTTTTTGAATCAAAATTCAGTTGTGCGTTGGTTTAGGAAATGACCATTTGTAAGTTTGAGAGAGAGCGCAGTTTATTGCTACCGTTAATATTCACTTTTACTTTCACTACATCGAGAGCGTGCCTCCATGAAAACAGCTAATTATTGTCCTGAGAAGCAGGTATTATTTTTCCCGCTTTTCACACATGGAAAACAAGTCAGGTACAGAGAGCAAAGGCTGTCTCCAGAGCGGTGTTTCATTCCTGTTGTCAGTGAAATACTTGTTTAGCGTTTCAGAAAGTATTTCTGAACTTGGAAACAGGGCAGATGTTTCCAGCAGCACTCCAAGGTCAAGGGTTGAGGGTGCTGGGGGTGCCAGGCAGGAAGCTGCTGAGGCACAAGGCGCTTATATACTTGGAGGTCCAAGCTGGGCTCTAGACAACACCTATTCCACCAGCCATGGCTCTTCAAAAGTAGAACAAGGGCTCTCTGCACGACAGAGGCATTTCTGGGGCAGGGGAAGGTCCATGGGTGGAAGATGGTCATTTACTCCACTCTTCCTGGGGGTTTGAGGTGGTGCCCCAGGACACCGAAGAGCTGCACGTCAGATGGAAAGGCCTTCCTACACTTTGTCCTTAAAAACCTCTCCAAGTTGAAGGACCCAAAGTGTGTGTAAGTCCGCTCCGGCGTTATGCTGAGCCCACACTCTCCATTCTGGATGGTTTTTGCTCCAAGCTGTTTAAGCACCTCATGTAGCCTCAGGAAGTTTGTCCTCACACAGAAGGAGCCCCTGATAGATGGAGGTGACTGGGGCCTCCTGCAAGATAATGCAAATCCCTACCGGTTCTCCTGTGGGTCTGCTGCACTTTCCAGCTGCCAGCACTAAAACACGGCCCCGCAACAGCCCCTATTTTCACAGCTGTGCAAACATCCTTGATGACATTTTCACTGATGCCATGGAAAGCACTGATGGTTTGTACACCACCGAAATGCGGCCAACGGGCTGGTGGCAGGGCTGGGATCAACAGCCGTTGCCAGAAAAAAGCAGGAGGGGAAGAAGCATTAGTGTCAATATTTTGAAGAGGATTATAAAATAGGAAGAAAAATAGATAACAAAAACTTAAAAAATTCTCTTGCCATTACCCCAGGGGGTGGGGAGAGGAGCCACCAAACTATCCATTCCTCCTCGTCCAAGATGTATGTCTTTAAATGAGCTTGAATTCTTATGGATCATCCCCGTAAATACTCTCACCTCTCTCTTGGGCAGCTGTGGAGACTCGAGCCTGGTGTACTTACAAAAAGTGACAGACAGCAACACTGTTTTAAGGCCTTAAGGCAGAGTCGAACCTGTAGTTAAGAGAGAAAAAGGGGAGATTTTCACTGACCTTCTGCTGGGCAGCCCCGCTGACACGGCGTCCCCGGGCTCACAGCACCTCGGGCATGGGACATGTGCCTGTTCTGCCCAGCCCAGGAGAACGTGCCGGGGTTTGGCACACCACCTGAAGCCAGGCTGCGCTCCCAGGGGGGATCCTCACCTGCTCCGAGACCCTCATTCTTTAAATCCAGAGCTTCTCCTGCTGCATGATGGTGGCAAGGTTTTGCCATAGATCTAGGTGTGAAAAGCAGTATTCATTCTCGTGTGCCTGTGGTCACATAGCATTACCGGTGAACTAAAAATTCCTATAATATTTGTATTTGAAAGAGAATCTGGGGTTGACTCTGTTTACTACACTTTTGTGTTTACTTCCTATGGATGTTTGAAGAACTGAGCTTGGTGGTCTGTATACTCACAAAGATGAAGCCTGCGTATTGCTTAATGCAGTTTCAAATTGTGTATTCAGTTTTCATATGACATAATTCATGCTTATTGATTAGTCATATAATTTGTCTGATCTGAAAGGACAGAGAATACTGCATGACTGATTTACCTAACTAGAGGGAACTGTAAATACTTGCAGGTTCAGTTAATTGAAAAATCTGCGAATAATTCTCATCAAGTAAGCCTGATAACACAAGGATGGATTGGTTTGCTGACCATTTGTGAACAAAAGTAAAAAAAAGGGTTAAGAAAATTTATTTGTTGGAAACAAATGTTTTTTCAATTCAGCCCTATATAGAAGAGATGTTGCTGTATGGTGAGGGAAGCTACTGGAGAACACATTCTGCTAAAATGATAAATTTGTGCTGTAAATGGCATCAAAGGATGGTCATATGCATATATAAATGGACAAAGGAAATCCTTAGTTATAGCTACAAAGATTTCAAGGAAGACTAAAGAAACAGTGTTATATTTACATACAGTAGGAATAGGAAGGAGATTCAGAAAACAGCAACAAGAGTGACAGGGATGAGAAAAGCTGTTTTGTAGGAATAAATGTACAACTCTCAATCCATTTACCTTACCAGAAATACAGCCAGGAGGTGATGAGATCTCCACCAGTAAGGACCTACGAGGGGAGATTTCTGAAGAACTGTTCATTCAGTTCAGAAAAGCAGAACATGATCCAGTACTGGAAGCTTAAGCCACACATACACTAAGGACACACAACATTTTTAATCATGAAGGCAAATAAGCATTAGAACAACCTATGGCTCATTCAGTTTTGAGAATTCAAACATCTTTTGAAACCTTGTGAGAAGCTGCAAGTTGGATGCAGTAGTCACTTGGTGGCATTCTGTGGCCTTTTGTCAGAACCAGACTTTTCGTCCTTATTGCTTCTGAATACAGGAACTAACAAAAGGATAATAAATAGCTCTACAGGCCAGCACAGGGTGGGTTTATGCCTTTTCATTCTGCAACCTGAGCAATTGCAGAGCTGAAAATACTAGTGGAGCCTGATACGAAACCAAAGCCAGACTGGGTGGCAGATGTATATAATTATAAGAAATATTCCCCTTTGTCTCGGTGTAATTCAGAAGTTATAATGTGATCCTCATGGCCATACTCTCAGATGTGATCTTTCCTGAAACAGTATGTGTGGCCAAGGACCAAAAGGAGCATTGAAGGGCAGAAAAACGCCATTTAAACACCATCTTTCTGAGATTAGCTGTGATACTCGCAGTGCCAAAAGTAAAGACAAACCAGTCTTGCTGCCGGAAGGTTGCGACTTCAATGGGAAAAACGCATAAGCTATTTATTCACACCTAAACCCCCCATAGCTTCAAGGTAGTTTACTACATACAGAGAGAGGAACAGCATGGATGTGTGATGTCCTGTGCTCTCCTGGCACCGAATGAGGGCTGGGACCGGTGGTACCATATGGCCCGTTTACAGCCGGGGCTCCAAGAACTCTCTGGAGACCGCAAGAGGCCCCGTTCCCCACTGGGCTCTGCTGCTGAAAAGGCGCCCAAAGCCAACAGACTTTCATCAGACACGTGAAAAACCTAAGTTCAGGCTGTAGAAAACACCGGTGGTGCAGTGTAAGAGGCTTTAAAACAACAGGAACTGCTCACAGGATGCTCAGAAAATGGCCACTGACACCTTTTGGTTTGATATTTTCTGCATTGACACCATTTTCTAAACTGACTTTTTTTCCTTTTTCCTTTTTTTTTTTTTTCCCCTTAGTATTCTGCATCTCCAATTTTAAGGTTTAAATAGATCTATGCTTTCCCCAAGGAGTTATGTGCAAACTAATATTAAGATTAAAATCTTTTATGTTTGTTCTGTAGCTTGAAACAGAAAACTAGTGCATAGTCTGTTTTATCCCACTGGCTCTCTAAGGTTCAGGTATTAACATAAATACAGCCCATTAACACTTGTTCCTCTCTGTCAGGACATAAATTAAGTCTGCAGGTGTTCCATGAAGCTTTACCCTTGGTACTAATTAAGCCTTGATAATTAGGTTTGTTAAATTCAGGCCTTTAAGCTTATATTCCCTCTTTGGGTTGCCAAAATAGGGATTTGCAATATACAAGGCCTGTTTCTGCAGGTTTTCTGAGGTTTTTTTTGTGTTTTTGTTTTCAACAAAGCCACGGTCATAACAAACTCTTCTTTAGTTTGGTGGTTAAATATTCAAAACCCACGAAGAACTTGGATATCAGCTTGTATTTACCTCAGAATATTTTCTTTTGCTGGCTTCTTGGCAGAGCACAGTCATTGTAGTGGAAAGTTTCCAGTCCATATGTTAAACACACAGATGCTTCAACTAGATAAATGGATGCAGTTCCAAATGAAATATCATTCAGAAATGTACAAGTTGAGATCCTAAAATGGTAATTTTAAAAAACATGTTTAAAAACAATAGAAGTTTAATTTAGCAAGCATATCCCATATAGCAGTAAGACTTTCGTTACAGAGAAAACAATATAGAAAAAATTTCTAATGCCTCTGATTTTTGTGAAGTGTTTTAAAAGGTTATGTTCACAGGTCATATGGTCTCAGTGCTAAATAAAAATAACAATTGAAGAAATCTAGTTCAAAGGAATCCTCTTGGGAATAGGGTTATTTGTAACACATACACAGAACATTAAATAGTCTAATCAAAATGGATTTTCTTGCCAGTTAATCTCTTCTCTTTTGTTTCTCCATAAATATATAGCCCATCAGATCAAATGTTTGATAAATGTCATTTTTCATCTAGAATAAATGAAACCACAGCTACAACTCTATTAGAGGTACTTTCCACATTATTCATTGCAATCATGCTAACTTGATGCTAATAGCTTTAATGCTGTTTTATCCATGGGATATTAAATAAAATCTTACTTTTAATCAGAACTTTTCTTTTTTACAAAAAGGAAATAAAATAAATAAATTAATAAATGCCATTAGAGACTTTCAGCCACATTAGGTTCTCATCCTTCATTTTATTTAGTGTTTTATTGACCAGAAAGCCACAATTAATCATTTTTGATCAAGAGCTATGTTTTTGGTAAGCAAAAGGGTTTTATTCAGATGTAGTACATAAACAGGCAGTCAGTTTAACATACCTAATAATATTTTTAAATCTTATTTTGATTTCTAATAGGTTGCTGTTTAAAGTTTGAAAAATCTTCAGTTAACTTTCTTGGAAGAATAAAAAGTACTTAGGGTGCATATTAAGACTCTGCTAGAAGAAGGATTTGATACAGAATGGCAGGAAGTAAGCTCAGGGGTGTTGGAAGAATATCTTTTCAGTATCCACTGTGGCATTCAGATTGTTTTCCCTTGGAATGGTTCTGCTATAAAAGAACCCCACTGAAGGAGGGAAAAGGCAAAGTATATAATGATTATCATTAAAAGGCATCACTTCTTATTGCAGAAGATACTAATCTCACCTTGTAATTTACAGTGTTTCTATATTTATAATGAGGAATAGCATGATGCGTGGTGTATTTCATAGTAACAGTGTCCTAAATACTGAATTAATTGGCAGATTTTTAATGGTGGTCCCATTGAGGCGTATAACAATTGACAAAATACTGTAAGAGAGAGTATACTTGATAGATTCCACTTATTAATAGGTCAAAGTCATTAGGGAGATAATGTATGAGAGAGGCTATATTCAACCCCTCGATGTTTTGACTTTTTAGAAAAAGAAAAGACGCTGAGATGGGCTACTTCAAAGCCAAAGGGAGGGAAAAGACTTTGGTATGGATATATAATTATTGCAGTGTTTTTAAAGAGTTTGGCTACCAGCTACCAGTTAGAAATCTGAAAGTTGTTGGAAGTGTAAAATACATCTCTTTTTTCTTGTGTGCATCGGCTTGGCTTCAACATTCACATTTGTGCTTCTAAGGCTTCATTTTTCAGTAATTCAGGAAACCTGACTTTTTATCAGGAGTTTGCAATTTCTTAGGTTACAGTAAAACAGTGCTTTCCTTTTTTCATGCCCCCCTACCCCCCACCCCCTACATTCTGGTTAGGAAAGAAACCTAGGAAACAGTCCCAAGACTTTTCTGGGACATGGCACGTGTCTGAGCGAGGGATGTTAGACATTCATATACCCCACCTTCTGTAAAATAACTGGCATTTCATATTATATTACTGAAAATGTTATTAACGAAGCAAAGAGTCATTGCTGATTAAGTACCTCAAGGACAAAGATACGACAACTTTTTTCTTTATAGTGAAGTCTTACACTGCACATGGTGCCGCTCCGTGTGGGAAGACGCGACGCTGCAAGGGCTAAAAGGTGGATGGAAAGCTGGGGGTTAAGGCATTTCAAAATGTCAGGCAGCTTGTTATATTGCAGTACATCATTCTGTCCCTGGAGACTGCTGCTGAGGCCTAGGCCAAAGCTATAGAGAGAGCAGAAAATTTGACACGAGCTTCCAAATTTTCTCTTTAGCTCTCTTGGGCTGCAACCCATATGCCATGGTTAAACCATCAGGCTTTGCTCCACTGAGACCTTAGGACAAAGCAACTCAGTATTTCCTTTTCAGTGAAAGTGACTGCTCGTTTCCTTAGCAGAAATCTGTTTTCCCACCCACTGTCTTCTTAGAGTGAAAATAGCTTGTTTTTTTCCCTAAATAAAAGATTGTCTTGAATTGTGTATCTCTTGTTTTCCTGTTCTTAACTTCTCAGCTTGACTATTAGTCGAATTAGTCGATTTTAATGAATAAAAGACATTGGTATTTGCATTATACAATTGTTGTGTTTCCCAAAGAGGTGTATAATCACATCTGAAGCAGAAGCAGCATTCGTGGACATCTCTCCAAACCCCACATTCTCAGTTTCATTGCAATATAAGCCTGAAACGTATGGGAGTGATTCGAACTACTCAAGTCCAGGCTTTCATTTCACAAAAAAACCCCATCCAGTAACCCTATTCATAAGGGCAATCGCTTTTTCCATGAGTTCTCAATCTCATGTGTTCAGTAGTTCGTTACCAAACAATGTAAATGTATTTGAATCCTAGTGAAAGTGCCGTGAAAGAAGCAGCCCACATTCTTAGTTCTGCACATCGAACCGAACACGTTGGGATTTCTGTTGTCGTGTAATAGCATGGTAATTTATTATTCCCACTGCACGTATCACAGTTGTACAAGAGAAAGAGAGCATGCCAAAATTGCTATTTGTGAGAAATTGTGTTATGGCCAAGTATAGTTAAACGCTGGGGCCAGAACCTCATCTCACTTTCCATAAAGCTGTCCTGACAAGCAGCTGAGGATTTTCGTAGTGTGAGAGGGTTCTCAGATGCTCTGTAGCTGGCAGCCGGCACCATTGTGCCCGCTTCTGTGTGTGCCTGGGTTGGGAGGGTACAGCCCATTAAAAACCCTCTCTAACGTGCCTGGGACCCAAGCCAGGTGGCCCGATGTCGGGGAGCACAGGGGGACCTGTTCCCCGTGAACCGTTGCGTCAAACATTAACTTGGCAAAAATCCCCAAGATCTGTGCTGTACTTAACTGGTTTACTGTCCTCAGCTCTTCCAGCCTGACTAAACTTAGCATATTTGGGTCATTTTTTATGTCATCCTTTTCTTTGAAGGATATTTGCATGAGTGTGTGTAAGAAAGAGAAAAACCAAATGGCTAACTGGCTTTTCTTCTTCTCCAGGTGGGATCCTCGCAGTATTATTATTAATCTTATTACCTCTATAAATTAAACATTATTTGACTGTTGGTCCTCGTGTTGGTGCTTTTGCATGTAAAGATTTGGGAGATTTCAGAAAAGACCTACAAGAGTGATGAGAACCTTTATCCAATAGCAAAAGAATAAAGAAGTGCTGTCTTCCTGAAGAAAAGATTAAGATATCCCATGTTTCAAACCCATGACCACTTATGTTTGGAGAAAACTTCTGCTAGAAAAGGGCTTTTAATCTACTTGGAGACCATAACGTGAGACCAATGACTGGACTGAAACTAGACAAATCGTAGTAATAAGACCCTTTTGTAAAAAAAAGAAATAAAAAAGAAACAGTGTAATTAAGCACTGTAACAACTTGCTTGGGAATGTACTGACTTCTCCATCACTCCAAGTCTTTAAATCACGATTGAATGTCTTTCTAAAAGATACTGGTTGCGGCTCAACCAGAAGTTATGAGCCATGGGCTCGATGCGGGAATCCCTTGGCTAAATTCTGTTAAACAGAAGGTCATACTAGATGATCTTAATGATCCCTTCTAGCCTTTAAATCTATTACTCTATTAATCTACTCCAGTCGTGAAGGTGTCATTTTTCCACCCATGTTTCGGATCTTTTGAGCACACATACCTTTCAGTGAACCAGCTTGGACGGAGGCTACTCTGAAAACGTGTGCGGGGCTCCTTCTGCTGAACAGCTGCTTTAATGCCAACACGGAGCATTCCCTTCTTAAAACTTTATTCCCAAAGGAAGTAGGCTGCCTGATTGTACAATATAAATATGTGTTGTGTTTTCTTCTTCGGCACCGTAGCCGAGGTACATAAAACTGTAGAGTTTAAATCACAGAAGGAGCCATTTATAATTCTTGTTCATTTTGTACACAAATCCATGTGATTCCATTAGATATGCAGCACAGCCTGTTATACAGTAGTGAATGGAGATCAAGCACTTCTGTTTACCTATGAAATTGCCTATTAAAATTACAATAACCACCATAAAAATGACTTTTTTATGTCTCTCCTCAGAGAGGAAGTTTCAATTTGCTGGTTCATGTGAAAGTATCTTGCAAGTAATTGTAAATATTTTAGGTAGATTTACTCTGATATTACTTGATGTGTCAAATTCATTGAAAAAAAAATGAGCTGGTGAAATGTTAAAGAGACACAATCAAGTTGAAATCTATTTTATTATTTAAAAAGAGGGAGGTCATTTAATATTCTGTACTTGTATAGAGTTCCTCCTTACAAATAGTTATGTAAATCCAGGCTTGAAAGTTGAATATTCTCTTTTACTTCTGTTTTTAAGACGACCCCTAAAAAGTCATGAAAATGGTGGAATGGGTGGAGGAGCAGGATTATCAGTAGACAGAAGGCCTTGTCTTCAGTTGGTTTAAACCAGTGCAGCTTGCAGCTCTTCAACTTTTGGGACTTTAGTCCAAGGCAGTCACAAATTAATCACAATTAAAGTCAAAGCCAAGCTGCAGGGGAGAAGGTGCTTTCTCTTCCGAGGAGCGTTCCTTCTATCACTTATTGATATAACTTGACATTTTCCAGCAGGCCATATAGAAAGAGATCTCAGGTTAAAATTTTAACCAATATGACAAGATTTCTGTGCAAATTTTACTTTCTGATCTTACCACAAACCAGTTGTGCCACCTTCCACCTACTGGAAAGAACCCGGCCTGTACAGCAGATGTGAGGCAGGGTCAAGGCCGGGCAGAGCAAGCGGAGCCGCTCACCTGAGGGTGATCTGCTGGGTCTAATGCCAGAGGAGATGCCGGTGGATCCCCCACATCAGCTTAAGTGCTCTCAGGTGGTCAGCTCTCCTAGATCTTGGGTTTTTCTTGTTTGCTGGGAAGGAAGCAGTAGCCAAATGGAGGCTGGAGTGAGAGGGTGAGGGAGGTTTGGGGTGAGTTGTGGTGTTTCTGGGGATTTGCTGTCTCTTGAAGGAGCCGTCTGTGGTTTGTTTAGCCCTTTTTCCACCAGCTTTGGGCCTACCTCTGAAGGTAAAACTGGATTTGGGCCTATGCCCTTTCTGAAAAAGATGCTTACAGGTATGTGGTAACTTCAGTTTTTGTTTTCTTTGGGGGGGGAGTCACTTCATCTCTTTGCTACCAAATTAAGCCTTTTTTAATTCACTTTTTATGGAAAGTAATTAGTCAAGGTACATGCTGGGGGCCAATTTTGCTATGAACTGAAGTGTTCCTACCTCATTCTGTGAGACTGGAGGCCTCCACATTTAGGAGCAGAAGGTCTTCATGTACCCAAGGTGTTATTTTCTTGGTACCAACTCATACAGACGGAAGCCACTGCTGTTTGTGGGTGCCCCTGGATATTTTTCCTATAGAACCTACTGAGCAAAAATTTTCTTTAATTTTTCTGAAATTCAACAATTTCATAACCTGAACTGGTGTTTTAAGTGCTGTTTGCTCAGCTCCTGGAGGCCGAGAGGGGATGTGACCTCTCTTCCAAGGTGGGTCAGTGTTGTTTGGTGTTTCTTTAACGTTGTGGATGTATGTGGATGGTGGTGAGAAAAGGACATGTGCTGCCACTAAAAATTACATGGAGAAAATTCAGATCCTGTTTCATACAGCAGCCTCCTAGAGATGTGTGCTCACTGTTCAGCTGTTAAGATTGTTATTAAACTTTATGGACCATAAACCCCATGGAAACAAGGGAAGTGAACAACTATGCTATTACAATAGTGTCAAAACAGGAGACATATTTCATAGCTTCAAAACTGTGCGCCTGCCTACATGCAGCATTTCGGCTCTCGTGGGCTGCCGCAAACTACTGTTTATTTAATCCCTAAATTAAATGCAATATTGCTAATATATAAAGCCTGGAAAAAATATGTTCACTTTAAAGTTCAGCTTCATAAATCTAGCTTTGCAGACTGCTTTCTGAAATGGGAGTTGATTTTTTTTTTTTTTTAAATTTAAATATTTGTCAGACATCCATCATCTCTTAATATTTCCTGTCATGGGAATCTACTTAATTCCAAACTAAATCCATCTTGATTTTTCACTAAATGCCCAGACTTGCTCAGTACAACAACAGAGCCCCGATTAGGGGAGACAGACAAACAAGGGGATGAAAACATCCTTGACACCCTCTGGTGGGGGCGGGAGGAGGGAAAGCGGAGATGCTGGATGCGCCCTGGTTCAACAGGGCGATGTGTTTACTTTCAAATGTATTTATTTTGAGAAAGGAACTGTCAAGCTCTCTGTGTGAGTGTGCTTTAACGTGTGAGCGGACCTGTCCCTTGTACGTATATATTTGCCTTTCAGTGTCCTCCTCCAAATTGCTTTTGACTGGGCCAAGTTACAACAGTTTAAATACCGTCTTTCATGTTGGTGCAGACAATTTCTAACTACAGTGCTTTAAAAAAAAAAAAAAAAATACCCAAAACTCATACTGCAATATTCTGAAGACTGAGAAGCATGTATGATATAGATTTGTGGGGTTTTCTAACCTCCTTGTTGGGGGGGCGGAGGGGGAAGCTATCCATTCCATTTTCCTAGAGTTGATTAGTTCTGTCCTTTTTAATGGAATACTTTAAGGTAGATGAAGGTGGTGTCTAGTTCTGACATTCTTAGCCTAAAGAAAAAGCGAAGATGCTGTGACACTTGATTTTTACTGTGTTTTAATCTTTTTTTTTTTTTCTATTAAAGGGTAAATTCCCCCAGACTTTTTTTTTTTTTTTTTTTTAAAGAAAGGCTGAAGTAGCAAAGTGGGGCTGTGGTGGGAAAATAAAGGTTGTATAACTGAAACTTTGTCGTGGGATACTTATTACTTAAGAGATACCATCTGATCATGTGATTGCACATTGCTGGTTTCTCCATGATTTGTGGGTTTCTGCTCTGTTGAAGAGTGGGGTTTTTTGGGGGTGTTCTGTGTTGAGGGGTTGGGGTTTTTTTTCACTCGAGCATCCGAAAGAGATTTCAGGGTCTGAAAGCAGGTAACCAAGTTTGAAAAATAATGACTAAATTTTATAAGAATGGAAATTTAATATTTCTTCTTTCCCTTCCTATAATGATGATTAATAAAAAGACAGCTTCGGTATGACCTGTCCTTCCTCCTACACACACACTCTCCTACAGACTGCTAATGACTATCGCTGTAATTGTTAGGTGCTGTTGATCATAGGAAAGGAATGTATTTCATGCAGCTGTTTTTCTGGGCGTATAAAGCTAATATTCATGTGATTCTCCTATCTGAGTTGATTAATTGCCATCAAATTAGGGACTGTGCTTTGAAGGAATTTAACCTGTTGTTTTCTACGTGTGGCAAATATGTTAATACCGCTGAGGAAAGTTTGTTACCCATTTGTTATCCTGGTTTGTTGCTCATCAAATGTGATTCCCTGAGTAGGGTTTAAAATGTTATGAGCCAACAACTGTAAACAATTTTTCATGTGACTGGGAGGTTATTTTTCCTAAGCAGCTTGCTAAAGGGTACTCTAATAGTGTTGCATGTAAACTGACCTACTATACAGCGCTTGCTGACGATGACGTTATTTATTGGAATTTATTGGGAGCTATTATTTAAAGAATGCTAATATTATCTAGTGAGTCCTGCTGAGAGAATTATTTTTTTTTTTAAATATACCAGGAGAAACTGATGTAGAAAACACTTGAAAGCAGTTCCTCTATGAAAATCAGAGAGGGAAATAAGTTGAGTGATACATACTTTTTTTTTTTTTTTTTTTAATAAGGCCAGCAATTCAGTTAAAATAGGAAAACATTCAGGCAAAAAAGAGTTCCTACGGTAGGAAAACTTGTGTTCTCCCCCAAACACTTCTATTATAAAATGCCTTCTTCCTTAAGTGGGCATTATGTTATTGGATTTTATAGGTGTGTTTCCAAAAGAAATTTAATTACGTCGTCAGTTTAGATGGTAAGAATAAGCTGCACAGTACACAGTTCCCAAAAAGTGAATTCATTTTTAATGTGCCATCTGTTGCTGCAATACAATACGAAGATAAATAGTTGGAAAAGAGGAAGAGAATTGACAAGAAAGAGAAATGGGTTTTGATTTGCCCTTTCATCGCACACATAAAACAACATAAGCTCAATCAATGCGCAGAAATGAAAGCTAATACATAATAGCGGTTGGTCCTGATTCCCCCCCCCCACCTATTGTTTCAAGTCCTAATTAAGAAAGAGGAGATGTGAGTTAGTGGAGCTCCTTCTGCCTACCTAGATGGATCCATACCATGCCAGGCCCCTGGAAGCAGGGATGAGAGGTGAACACCTCTCCCACCCCGCTGAAGGGGAGCTGGCGTGTGACGGCTCCGTTGCCCGGGAAAAGGGAGAACCAACATGCGAACAAATAAAAGCCCACGCCAGGAAGTTTTAATCAGTGCTTTTTATGAAAGGGATTGTGATGGATAGTTTGAGGCTCTGAAGAGTGGGGGATCTCTCTGGTAATGTCATGCTTTTAGGAGCTTGTTAGACGGCTTAAAGCTGTGATTAATATTTAGCAAAATGATATATGGGGGAGGCTTGAAAGCTGAGGTTATTTACTATATATAATTAGCTATGGTTATTATTTGTGAAAGACACTTTGTGGATTCTAGATGTAGGTAACAAAGCTCAGTAAGAGGGTTTTATTAGTTATAAAGTTCAGTTAGTATCAAAAAGATGTTCTGTAAAGCCCATTATTCAAATGTTTGAAAAGAAATATTGAATGAAATTATAAGCCTAAAGCCTTTCTTCTTCAGGGGCACATGCTTCTATAAAGATTTTCCAGTGAGATAAGTTTGTCTAATCCTCCCCTTCCCTTCCCTCCTTACGTTTAAAATGTGCTACATCTCAGAGACAAGGGTGGGTAGGCTCTCGAAGCTTAAAGGAACAATGGGGTAAGAAAATGAGCGTTGTTAGCCCAGTGAAATAAATTCAACCTGACACCTTAAGGTGACATTGCTTGCTTCAACAGGAGGAGATTAAAGAAAGAAATTCCATCTTTCCCATGATAGGAAATACCCCTTTATTATCCGAGTACGTATTAAAAAATAAAAAACCAATTTGCTGCTTTTCTCGGGTTGCTGAAGTGCCATGTTGAAAAAGTAGGAAAGATGGTTTAAATAAAGCACTTGGTATGTCTACGTGTCCTCTCTCATCACTGCTTACTTTTTAGGGTCAGATGCTAAAAGAGACCCAGATATGTAGAATCTGGTTCGTCTGGAGGTTTCTTCTCTTCCTCTTACAGCTAGACACTTCAGACAGTTGGAGACTTCATAAATAACTCAAGATGGAGATCACGGTTTTGTGTTTTATTATAATAAAAGAAGAGACAAAAACCCCCTAAGCGTTGTGAGGCAGGCTAGGGGTAAATATGGAGGCAGTGATTTTGCTATGGATAGTGTGGTAAAATTAGGTAACTGGGAGGTTGTTTTGTGCCTGATTTAAAAAGGTTTAGAGCAGTTCCTATCCCAGGTAGCTCCTAACATCAAAGAAGCATCTTAACATCTTTGGGCATCTGCTGCATAAGTAAATTTTAACTTGGCCTTGAAAAACTATATATAGTTCTCCTTGGAGCACTCTCAGCTTATTTCTCTCTCTTCCATTTAGTGCATACGAACCGTATTTCAGGAATTCGGCAAATCTGATAGAATTATAAATGAACAATGTGATAAAAGCCTTGGTTCTGACTGGGGCTCCGTCCCACTAATCTTTGTGATTCCTCCTTTGAAAGTTAGTTGTTCTAGGAAGAAAATGAAGGAGAGTTGGTGTCGGTGATGCTTTCTCTTAGCTTTATTACGTCTGTAAATCCTTCTGTGCTGATCATGGTAGTAATTCCAAAGAGCACTTTCTGCCCTCTTTACTGAAATACTTGTGGGAATAATGGAGTTTTGTTGTGTCTGATCTCAGGTTGGCTTTATTATGCAAAACCAGTGAGCAGCTTCTAGTGCTCAGACAAATCCTAGTGGAACATATTAACAAAAGCATGTACAATTGCTCTTTGCTGACTTTCAAACCATGCTAGCCTTGTCCTCAGTTACAGTGAACACGTTTTACTTTTGTTTTATATTGTTGTTGTTGTTTAATTGTGGGAGAGCGTAGTTTTTCTTCATACCTGCTCTCAGGCTCATTCATATTCTCCTCCTCTTATCCCTTTCCTTCTTTTTTTCCTGTCTTGTTTTCATCCATATTTCTAAATCTGATTAGTGATCACTACAGCTTGACAAATAGGCTGTGTTTCCAGCCAAATTTTGCATTTATCCCCACTTAACCCTTTCTAGAAGAGGGGTAATAAAGCATTTCAATAATTTTTGAACAATTATGATCTCTTGCTTTAAAAAAAAAAATTATTTTAAAACCTTACAATGAGGATGCTTAGCTCTGCTAGAAAAACTGTTTTTTGAACAAATACCCTCTCCAGCAATGTGCTGTGTTGAAACAGATACACAGGTTACATACAGGAGACAAAGAGACTCATTTGTTTTACTGCTTTTCTTCAGTGTTGCTGAGAGTTCTAGTTTAATTCTTGCCATTTCAGTTTCAGATAAGTTTGGAAGTATTTATTGGGGTTTAGACAGAATTAGAAATCTGAGAAACAGCCTTAAGTATTTATGTAACTTATGATTTCTTTATTTTTACACTGTGCAGAGTTGATAGACTTGAACAAAATATGTCTGTTTTAGTATCAAACCATTCAGTCTAGCTAAGGTACTAGAAGGATTATCTGAAAAATGAGTGTTTGCATCTTTTTTTTTTTTTTTAAATATTTTTTTTCTCCCTTCCCCTTTCTTCTGGCCTGGGGCAACAGGCAGATATGGGTATATTTCAACTTTACGCCCTAAATGGAGAGAGCACGACCATGTCCAGTGTTCACCTTCAAGGTGTAAGAAAAAGTCTGTGTGACAAATCTCCCCTTTCCAAGGCATAGGGACAGAAGAATCTCTGTTAAAAAATAAAAATAAATCCTTCTCTCCTTTTCCGCGCCCCCCCCCCCCTCCGGAGGAGAGCTTAGTGAAGAGACCTAGGTTTTAAAGATGAGACTTCTGTGTGTATGTGTTGGTGCTTTTTCTCTGAGCAGACTTGGAAGGCAAATCTGATAAAGGAAGAATAAACCTCTGTTCTGATCTTGCTCAGAGCAACTTGGTTGTCAGCAGCGTTTGCAACGCTGAGTGCCTATTCAGTTCTGTAAAGCATCTCTTAAAACTCCAATTTCTACTGTCCCTTTAGCAAAATCTAGCACTGTACAAATCTGTTAAATATTTTTATCTTAATCATTCCTTGTAGCTGCATCTTGGAACCATGAGCTGTGCTCCCAAATTCTCGTGTGACGCTTTTTATTTGTTTGACCTTTTTTACTGATGCTATGCTGGCTGCCACTGTACTCCTCCAGTGAGGCTCCCTCTCTGTTCCTGGAGTGAGAGCTAATGGTTTTAGCAGCTGTGTGTCTTCTAGGTGCAAAACAAAACTGTTCTGTGGTACCTTAGTGTCCCCTCTGAGCGGTGTTACAGGTGCTGAGCTCCCATCCTGCCGCACCACACGGGCTTCGTTTCGGTGTCGCTGAGTCTGTCCAGGGGGGTAGCCCCTAGGTTTAGTGGAGGCTTTTAAGAGGATGGTGCAGAAGACATGTCCCTGTCACCTGAATGCCGGCCCTGCTAGGCTGTTGCTTCTGTGGTGTGATTGCAGGTGGTGCAGGGTGATTAGGGTCTGGGGTGGTGCCCACAGAGCTGCCCACCAGAGCACACCCCTTCAGTGCTGGAGGCATTTGTCTTCTCTCTACCAGCATGTGGGGCAGCAAGAGCCCACTGTAGTAGCTCATAGATTTGGAAAGACCATTCTTCAGGAACAAATGTAATTCTGGTACCCGTTTCACAGAAAAAAATACTCGGTCTTCCTTAGACTATTTTTGTTTGGAACTATGCAAATCTGATTTATTTGCAGTAGTGGTGTTGCACTTGTACTGGCAGGTTAAGAAGCTGTTGTCTTTTCCTCCAAAGCTGTATTTAGCCGCTGGAAGGCTTTATGCCAGGGAAATCAGTGCTACTGCAGCTGAGCAGCTTGGTGTCACTTAGAAGTGTTCTCCTCGAGTTTGTTTCTCCGTAGTTGGCTCTATGGCAGCAGCCGTCTCCCTGGAGCATGAAGGTGAGGACCTTGATTACTCCTGACCTGGCAGCTGTCAGTAGGAGCTGAACCTTGGGCACAGAAGCAAAGGAGGAAAAAATAACTTTCAAGCTGATTTTGTGTCCAGTTAACAATTAGATTCTTGGAGGATAGCACAGTGAAGAACATTCCCGACTCCATGGTTTATTATGCATGTTGGTGTGTGGAACCACAGCCTCTTGTACAATCTTAACAAAATAAGGCTGTTCCTTAATAAAAAGCCTGGCAGGGCATGGTGGAACACCAGTGTATACGTTTTCCACTTTGCTTGCTTTGTTATTAGGCTATAGTTAAGCTTGATTAATTGTCTGTGTCCAAGATTTTATATACGTTTCCTTTTTCAGGTGCAGTAAAACACAGAAAAAGTGTGTTTTGCTGTTGGAAGGGAATGTGTCTGTTCATTAAGTAATTACAATGGTATTGAGATGAAAATGCTGTAAATAGAAGATAAGGGTGCTAAGCTTTGGGGGGGGACAAATTATCATAGATACAGGTGTGTTAATTTAATTATCCTATCTATTTTGGTATCTTAGATACCAGTTTATGAAGTGATCGGACTCGATAACAATGTTTGGGTTAATGTTCACCTTGTTAAAAGGCTGCAGCAAATTTATATAACGTAACTACCTTTGTGTAAAATCAGTCAACAATATTCAGTATAAAAATTGAGAATAAGGACCACCGTACTGACTTTTCTTGCACATCTGATATGCGGACGTGTATCTCTGTATAGCTCGGTCATAAAACAAGTGCGCTAAACCTCCATGAAATAGAATAATTGTGCAGAGGCTCAGAAAAAAATGAACCTGTTTGTCACCTTTTCTTGTATTTCCTCTTGCTCTAGTCTAACGTAACTGCATGGGCTTTTCTGGGTCTTCAAATCACAATGCATATCTACAAGGAATATGTTAGTAATTAAAATAGTGATATAGCTCTAAGAGAAAAATCTGGATTTGAGAACAGCTCAGTCAGACCAAGGAGGAGACCTGGGACATAACGGCCCTGCTAGTTACAAACAGGGACACAAATTCTGCAGGGCCAGAATAGGGAGATGCTTTACTCACACCATCCAAATCCAGGTGTACATTGTTCCCATTCTGCTAAAGGAAAATAAATGTAAATCCATTACAGCACCTGAACATCCCCTGCCCTTTGGCCACTGTAGTCCTTGGTGCAAATGATGCTGTTCTTTGCAGGACTTGGTTCTGCCACTTTAACCTTTGCCAGCATAAAACTTTTGACTCTTATAAAATGCTTTGAATTTGAGCCTGGAAAAAACTTTTTTGTCTCTTTCCCTTGCTTGTTTTTAAAAAAAGTACAGTTTTGGACCGGTACATTGACATGCTCTCAGCTGCACTGCTACGACTCCAGGAGGGACCACTGCAGCATGAGCATGAGTGGTTTGTGTTCTTGAAGAGCTGAAAAATTTAAGAGCGGGAGGGGAAGGAGGAGGAAAAGGGGAGGATGCACATAAACATTTGAGACATAAATCATGGCAGCCACAGGGCTGTGATGACTTTTGTGTCCAATTCCCAAGCAGATTTCTATGGTCCTGGCCTTTGTGAGCCCCGTTCCTTCAAACACGGTTCTCTTTGCAGTACGATGCATTTTTTTTTCCCCAAGTCCCTTTCACCACCTTCCACACTGAGCCTGTGCTGCTTCTGTGGGGAATACACCGAGGTGTGTGTGTGTTCCTGGGTATTGCAAGGCTTATACTTCAGACTATTTTTCATACAAGTCCTAGTTTTAAGAGATCAGGGACGTGTGCTTAAAATTGAGTCAGTCTCCAGACTTGGATGAAATAAGGTAATGACTGTAGGTATATGCATTCCACTTTGTGTTTTACACTAAAGCCAGTCAGGAATTGAAAAGAGAATGCTAATCACTCTGGCCCCTGGTTATATAGTATATTTTGTCCTTTGTATATACATATTTACATAAAATATTCTTTATATTTGTGTTTCATTAAAGCCAGAAGTTTAGTAGCAGTGTCTCTGGACCTCTGTTTCTGCCTGCTGTTTCTTTCTGCCTTCAAAATCTTCTTGCTTTGAAGTAAATAACTGATTTTGCTACAGATGTCTTAGTGCTATAGAGAGCTGTTAAAATAATTGTACCTACTTCCAAAATGTATGAAAAATGAGAATTCCTGAGAAAAGGTTTTGACATCTTCTGAAAAGATAATAACACTGTAGGCTAACAGGGAGAAAGCTGTACACTTTACTCTCGGTTTGATCACTTATTTTATACCTGTGCATTACTGTTTCTTTAATGTTCACATATAAAATTCAGTTAAATGTTGTTCCTAAGAGCTGCAGGCAAACTCCTCTGAAAATACCAAGATAATGAACTTGAACCTGAGCTTTCTCCATCAAAGAAATCATTATAGACAATGTGTGTTAGCTTTTGGCTTTATTCAGTTTAAATTCACGTTTTCTCTTCCATGGGAAGAAGAAAGTGCATCCTTAAGAGGAGGTGTTTGTTAAATCAATATATACCTGTTGGTATTGCTAGGAATTGCCTTTCTGCTTTCAAATTGCTGTACAAAACACCTGAGTAGGCATAATGTCAAGAATGGAAATAATCAAAGTGTATTTAAGACTCGCTTAAAAAAATCCATTTAAAAAGTAGGAATGTGTTTTTCAGGCATTTTAAGACTATAAATTGAAACACAAGTATTTAAATTATTTTTCAAAGAGATTGAAGACTGTAGCGTATTTGCATAGCCACCGAGTGAACTTTTTTTGTCCTCAACATTTAAGTTTTCTAGCAGTTCTGTACTTTAGGAGACTCCAGTGCCCCATAAAAAGCAAATACTCAAATTTTCAGTTTCTAGGTACTGAATATTTTCCCTTCTGCTGGCTTTGTTTTTATAACCATAATTTATTTTAAAAAGAAAAAGGGAGAGAAAGCAAGAAACTAAAGAAATGAATAGAAGATTTTGGAAAAGGTCATTAAACAAGCTCTCTAAAATCTGATAGATACTGTCAAATGTTAAAATAAATATACTGCCGTGGTAGAGAGGAGGCGAGCGGGGGCCCAGGCTGCATGGCTGCACAGAGCCTACACTTGCCCAGCTAAACTTAACTAAAGTGCTGCCAGCCGATCTCATTAGCAAAAGGATTCAGAAGGTAAACCTTTGCAGTAAGAATAACAAAACTACTTCAATCTTTACCAGTCAACAGCTACAGGGGGCTCTCGGAGGCCATTTACAAGTGCTGAGGCTCCAAGTTTGGTCTTGCCAGCACAGAACTTTCCTATAGAAGTTTTCTTTTTCTTTATTATTCCTCCAGAATCATAAAGTGTCCAGCAATCACTGATCTTGAAAGAAAAATATTGAAGCTGTGGTCTAAGTGTGATTCATTCTGAGTAAAAGATCAAGAGTAGCTTTGGAAAAATAAGCTTTTAAAACTGAAGTTTTATATATTTAGGCTTGGATGGGTTTGATGGTTGGCTTTTTTTTTTTAGTTTAGAATAACTACAGTGAACCCATCAAGAGGCACTGAGAGTGCTGGCAAGTATTAAAAATGATGCAACAAAAATGTGACTCATCTCCTGCATCCTGGGGTGCCTAACGCCGCATTCACCCCCTGCAGAACACCCCGGGGAAACCTTCTGCCACCATCTCTCTGTTGGAGTCTGGTCTGAAACTGTGCAGAGCTTGACAGACAAAATGACACTTGTGGCTGTTCTAGCAAAACCAGATCACAAAAGGCAGGCAAACACCCTTGGTTTTCAAAACTAAGCTAGTTTCTGCTCTCTCACATGGTCTATTAATGCTCCAAGCAATTAATGTCACCTCTATTTTGTTTGTATTGATCCTCAGCTTGCTCATTCTTTCATGCCTTGTTCTGTGCCAAGTCGTGGGCTAGCCTTTCTTCGTCTTGACTCGGTCAAAAAGGAGACAGAATGTTTACAAGAGCACAGTAATTTGGACGATGGAGAGTTATTTGTAATGATAAACTGCTGTCCTGTAGCGTGTCCCTCTTATCCCCACCATTGCTCCTTGGGGTGATAAATCTGTTGGTAGATACCTCTCCGAGTTAATATTGGGAAGAAATCTGATCATTATGAACATCAACTCACTTCTTAAGACCTGGAAACTGTCAGTCAGGCTCATCAAGGTGGTGTTTGTATCAAAGTCTACTCGGTTTATGAGACACGAGGAAACTGGGAGTATTGTCCTGTCAAAACATACAACAAAAGGCCTGACTTTGGCCTGTAGCTCATAGTGGGAGATTATCTCTTGTGAAATGAGAAAATAGATCTCTATTAGCGTCCGTAGACACCAAAGTTATTGCTCCTTTCTGCCTTCTGCCACTGGGGAAGGCATCAGCAGTGCAACTTTTTGCAGTAAGTGAAGTTTTTAAGATTTTTTACACTGTGATATTCAATAGAGTTCTTTCCTGACATCTCAAATGCTGGCAGTTTGAACCAGAAACCAAAAGAAAGCCACCATGATTCCTCCAGAAAAAGCAGGTGTCAACACAACAACAAAGTCTGGTTTTTTGGTTTGAGGGTTTGTTTTTGGTTTTTTTTTTTTAATAGAGCAATGAAGTTTACAGACCTCCATGCACACAACTGACCAAGGGATTTATGTACTTCAGCAAAGCCAAAGGCCATATTTTTTTAATTCCTGTGAAATCACAGCATGATTTTATATGAGAAGTCTTTGCAGTTTTTCAGTTTCAGGACAAGTACTTCTACAGCTCTGTACTATTGGTGCTCCAACAAATGTCAGACTAATTTTTGTGCAGATCCACTTGCAAAAATCAAGTTCAAACAGGAGTGATTTTTAACAGTGCCCTAAATACAGTATTCCTACCCCGTACTGTACGTGTGGCTGCAGCCTCCAAGGAAAAAAAAAATGGTAAAATAGCACAGTAAGGTAGCAGTCGTCTTGCTTGGGGTTATCTGGCAGCACAGGATGGTCCTTTACAGTTTGTCGCCTATCTTGGTGGAAAGCAGTCATCTCTACTGCCTAAATTAGTTAGTTTTGGTGTTCTCATCTCCATTGTTTTAGCACTGGCGCTTTCAGAGCTCTGCTGTGTTTCAGAGTTCCGCTTCTACAGTCTGTAGCCTCAGGTGTCACATAAAAACTCATGACTGTAATGAGTTTTGGGTTTTTCCATTGCTTCCAAGGGTGATATGGTTGTGAGAGGATGAAGAGTGAACAGCGAAGGCAGCAATCCTGGAGACGATGAGTTGTGTTGATAAGGCAATACAGCCTGATTGCATTTCCAGAAGAATTCAGAATATCATCTAGTAAATGTTTGCAATAAGACTGTAAGACTTTCAAAATCTCTGATAAAATCTTACCTCTTTAGAGAGAGATGATGGCTGGAAACATCTTGTGGGGTTTTTTTGTTGCTTTATGATTTCTTATGCTTGGTAGTTTATTTTTTGTTTCCTTTGCATAATCTGTGCTGCAGGCAGAGTTAGGGCTCCATGTATCGTGAGAGATTGTGCCTTCCACAAATGTGCAAGGTCTATGGATTTATTTTTTTTTAAATTTTTTTCCCCATCCTTACTAACAGACTTTGGTTACAACCTTGTACCCCTAGTAATAAATATATATTTTAGAGCAATGTTTCTTTGCTGTTACTCTTGAGGCAATCTGGTATTTGCAGTACACCTTCATGCCATGTGTAGAAATACTGTGCACACCTATAGGTGACCTCTGATGTTTGTTTATCCTGATTTATGAGATCCCATGCATACTACAGGGAAGAAAAATAAATATGCAAAGTGCCAGCAGACTTTTAATGGAGTTACCCAGTATTTCTTCACAGAAGCTGACCTTGAAACTGCTTTTCATGCACAAGTCAAAATATGTAAATTAAAATCTCAAAGTGACGGTTCAAAACATGTATATAGTTTGTAAAGTTCTTGCCAAAGCCATGGATATTTCATGTTCTACAAAGGCCATTCATCAGCCTCTGAAACTGTGGGTAGCAAAGTCTAGAAAAATGGCATTGCTCAAACACTCAGGGTGAAATTTGGTCAAAGCACTCAATTTCACTTCAGTAGGATGAGAAGTCTGCCAAATTTACTCATGAAATCTGTGAACATAGGGCCAATTCTGTGTAGAGCTTCCATCCAGCTCCCTAACAAAAGCAAAAACTAAGCTGGTATCTAAAATTGACTGATATATGCCTAATTTTCTTTAATGGCATTTGCTTTGCTACTATTCGGAGTGTCAGAGATGGCAAAACAAGCAGGACAACCCACTCTTCCAAAGTGAAACGAGAAACTTGTGGGACTCCCAGCTCCTCTTGCCTAAATAGTAATAATAACATAAAACACACTTAAATATTTCTGTTGGCTGCATTTACATGTCAAATGCTCCCAGAAACATTTTCATCACATATTTTGCCTCCTGATTTCCCTGTACTCCCATTCTCCAAGCCTTGCTTCTAATGGTTTCCAGTGCCAGCGCAAAAATTTTCCATAATATTGAGGATAGTATGTATTTTCCTCTCTACCCTCTCCCATTGTTTGCAACATAAAAAAATCAGCACAACGAATTTCAGCTACGTTTATGATTAGTCCCCATCTCCAGCAACCACCGCATTTGGCACGGGAACATCTTCTGGAAGCGTTCTTGCTGAGAGATAAACAAGTGGACACACTGGGCCGGTGAACAGATGAGTAGGAAATAACCAGGTTCCCAGTGATAAATCTGTTGTGGGGCTGATGAGAAAATTCAGGCAAAACATTTGGTTAGGTGGTAGTGCAGGGGATTAGGCGCACACTATAATTAATGCCACTAGCAGTAAAAAGACATCAGAATGTAGTGTGTGTTGATTATTTCTTCTTTCTGTTTATACTGGTTGCCTCTCCTTTGCAGCTGTATGGCTTCACCAACAAAAGCCCCTGAGACCGAGCTTTAGCCGCTGCTCCTCTATAACTGCATCATTACCTCACTCCAAACAAAGTCCTTTTTTTTTTGTCAATAGAGGATGAAAACATTATTGGATTCGGGAGCTCATAGTAGTCTTGTATGCAGCTAGGGATGAGGGGGATAGATTTATGAAATGGACCATTTCAAATGGCATTATCTTCCCACAGTGAGGCACACCTTTCATAAATCATGGGAGAGCACTTGGAAAATAAAGCATTTGTTATTCCTGCCATATATTGTATTTGCATCCTCCGCAATGTGATCTTGGGATGGGGAGGGGGGGAATCCTCTGTTTGCATTTATTCTTCTCTAATAAGTAAGCTTTTTATTGTACTGTTAAAGGAAAACTCAGAACAAAATTTCAGAAAAAGCTTTGCAATATGTATTTTTAACTTACCTTTCTTTAGCTGGGGGGACACACGCTGAGCCTCAGTTTTCCAGTCTGGGTATGAAGCCAACTATTTCTTATGTACTTCCAATATTGCAGGGCGTTCTCTGCCTCATTATGTAGCAGGAGGTCAACTGGGAAGAAGAGTTCAAGTGTAGACAAAAAACTTTTTTTTTTTTTTTTTTAAGGCTGGTGGGTTAGTGCTATTTTATGGGTATGTTTGCTTCTTAAACTCAAAGACCCTACTTTTGCTGAATTAATAAAGCTGTCTGATGCCTTTGAACTCACCAACATCTCTATATTGTACTGGGTGGGAAGAGGGTTCTTTCTGTGTTGTCAGGATTTTTTTTCTGTATTTTCACAACCCAATATTGCAATAATATTACCAGTGAGTCTGATGCCACTTGGGATAAATGCAGGTCTCTATTAAACCTGTAACTAGCCTGATGTGAAAAGTCAACATTTATTACAGTGTTATTTGTGTGGCTACTTCAAAATCATCTGTTTGCTCTGGAGAGGAAACTTTTGAGAGTGCTAGGAGAGAGTAGCTTGTCATTACCTGTAATGAGCCGCGGAGAAAGGCCTTGATTTTGGGAAACGTGTTTTGACCAGAATTGATAGAAAGATAAAAGTGATGGTATTGAAGCAAAATTGTCTCTGTTTAAGAACAGAGCAAAAGCAAGTGTTAATGGAATACTGAAGTGTGTGTTAAATTCAGAACACTATCTAGAAATTTTAAAAAATGGTATTATATGAAATAATTTCTAATTTGAAACCCCCAGTACCCAGAGGTTGGGAAAAGTCAAACTTTGTGCTCATCTCTACTAGCTTAATTCTGCCTCCTTGTGTAGCTGTGTTAAAATTAATTTTTTCTATTATACTCCTCCATATGTTTATACTCCCCTGGAAGTGTCTCACATTAAAAACAAAGGGTAGATTGTAGCAAGGTGAAAGGTGACATTTCTTAAACTTCAGGTGCTTGACTTGGATACCTGGAAATTTTTTTGACATATGAATGGGGGAAAGGAGCAAGTGGGTTGGTGTGTTCTAATATTTTTTTTTTTATGGAGTCCATGTTAAAATGCCAAAAGAGTAGTAATATTCTGTTAATTTGTAATTCATGGAAGACCGAATGAAATTTATTTATTTCCTTATAGACACTACTTTTTCTTTTTTTCCTCTTGGATGTGTTTACAAAAGCCTTTATTAAGACCAGAGCATAGATGACAGAAGTCTATCGCTGCCAACATGAAGCTCAGAGCTTCCTCTGCAGTGGAAACTGAGAGATCAAGTCAAGGTCAAACTCACTATTTATTCCTGAAATTTCTGCAGACACTGTTATTTAGATGTAATGAGCCCTGCTTGGATCCAGCTTGGAAAGATAGGAGAGCTTTGAACTTCTGAGTTGGGAGGCTCCAGTTACATCCGTGGGTATCTGGACCCTGCATCTGAAGGCTTGGCATTTGAGATGTTGACTTTCCATGGGGTTTAGGAGAACTTGTTCCTGCGATAGCACAAATGTATTTTGCTGAGGGCTAAGAAGCTTTCACTCCTGGTATGAGTTTACCTGGTCATGGGCACTGCCCCACCGGGGCTTGGGCTACCGCTCCTGGGCTCACCGAGCACATTGTGCCAGGAGAGAGCGAAAATGCATTTTATCAGCCATGCAAAACCTGTGTATTACAGCCATAAGTGGCACACAATTCAGCTACGTGCCATGCTGTAGTGTTTTTTTATGAGTAAACAGGAGATCATTGTGGCTGAAAAAGCGCACGCTCTGTCCCATAACACGCGGGAAGCTTGTCCAGGAGCTGGTTGAATACAGATAGCAGCAGCTTCTTGTGGGGAATAATGGAATCTTTTTTTTCTGTAAATTTCTTAAAAGGCTTGATGTATAATAACATTGGTTATGTCATTATGGCAGAAGAATTGCTTTTCTAGCTGAGCTGAGGTATTGAACAGTAGTGTATATAATGGATAAAAATGCTTCTCCTGGATAAGGAGAGACAAGTATTGTCAGCCCTGTTTTGAAGTGTATGTGTAGTATATTTGTCTTTTTATTTTTTTCACATCAATTCTGAGGGCACCACATGGGAATTTTGTCTCCAGACTGGTGTCGGGCTTTGAAGATCTTTATGCTGTAGCTGAGATTGGGAATTCCCCATGTTCTGTTCTGCCTCAGCACCTGGGCAATGGGTGACAGATAGCAATTTCACCTGCCTTAGTATATGGGTATCACCACTTTGGTTTAATGCTGCAGTGTTTAGAGCTGTTAAATAAAGCTAGGATTCATCAAGAACTGTTTTAATAGAATTGTCAGGTAGCTGCAGTGGCTCTGATTTAAATGAGTAAGCAACACCTATGGGCAAATGATCTTTCTGCACACAGAAATTAATTACAATTCAGGACTGATGAACTTTTATGAGCTAGTTAATTTTTAAAAGATGCTGTGTATGGTTTATTGAAATTAAAAGAAAGTGACAGCTTTCTGCCCCTACACTCATAAAATCCTGTCCTGCGTATAATATTGACCTAATTGAGTTCAAAGACACTGGGTCTCTTCTCTAGCACTTCATTGCGTAAAGGCCAGTTGAAGATTTCAGCACGCTCCAGGTAAACGGAAAAGCTTCTTGCTGGCCATCCATGTTACGTTGGCTCATATCCGGAGAGAAGCTCTAAACTCCAACTCTGTCCTTTGTTCTTGATTACCCTCAAAACGATTTCTTTAAACAAAGTGCAGTTTAATTTCAGCATCCAGTTACAAAATGCCCACTTATAGACTGTTATGAATGAATATTGATTATAAACCAGTACACCATATCCTGTAGGATTGCAGGTATTTTTATGGTGTGGATTTTCTGGTGAAAAGATTTCATGGGCCACTGCACTCCCTAATTATGACTGGAGGACACAGCTCACTTCCCATTCAAGACGGGACCACATTGTCTTTCGTTTGTATTCACATACCATTCTTGTGGGAAAGTAAAGTAACAGCTTATGGGGAAAGGTAGTATTATGAAGGCATTTAGGTTGGTGCGGTCCCAAGAACTTGGCTAGGGGTTACTTCTATTTAAGTCAATTGTAAAAAAAAAAAAAAAAAAAAAAAGCTACTTCAAGGAATGCCAAGCAGGGCTCAAAAATACCATCTTGAATTTACTGCTTTTGCTGCTACTGTTATGAGTCTGCCTTCCCTCCAACGACCTTCACAAACCCACAGACCGTAACTTTTCAAACCTCTGGTTTATTGTCAAAATTTTGCAGGAACCTCTTCTTTGGTCCTGAAGTTGCAGTTCTTTGTTATACTTGCCACCTTTGACCAATATCAGGGGATTTTGTAGAAATTGATACCACTTGGAACCGTGAAACCTGACATACCAGCACAGTGTCATCTGATTGCTGCTGGACTCTGCTGGCACTGCTCTTCAACCCACATGGGTCTGCAAGGAGTCGTCTTTCTGCAGTTCAAAGCCCCAATAACATCTAATCACTTCTTAATTTAAAATTAACTTTTCCAATAGACAGGACAACAAATTAGCCTTCTGTTAAATATTTACTATCTAGCAAAGAAGTGAAAGAAGTCAAATGAAATGAGAAATCAGGGTGCTGCTTTTCATACCCAGCAAATTAGTTTGATAAATACTGTATTTTCTCAAGCCACTTAGATTTTTCCTTCTTTCCTGTTTCTGAAGCCATAAAGATAGAAACATTGTCATTAGCTTTAAAACTTAAAAAAAAAAAAAAAAAAGGGGGGGGGGAGAAAGTGGGGGGAAAAAAAATCTCCTGCATATGTGTCTTACCCTATAGCTAAATTTCTGCATCTGTTGTAGGACAGGTGCATTGAGGATTTGTAGTATAAGCTCAAATGAGAGTGAAAAGGTGTTCCCGTTTCTTTTGGAAGGCTCTATTGAGAAAACATTGAGCACAGCTGCTCCAACTGGACGTTCGCGTGAGGAATGTTAATTTTCATGCTTCGGTACAGAAATCTCAAGTTTCCTGGGTGAATTAGCTGTTAATAGATTTCTAAAATGTACCACCAGTGGCGTGGGAGAATGTAGTCTGTGCTGAGGCCAGAAAACACAGGCTGTAATCAGATAACCTGTTATTATAATAAAGCCAGCGGATAATACTTTGCATTGCTCAGTATAGTAATTGGTCTGCCCCATGTCCTATAGTCTTTGGCACTATAAAGAATAATGTTTCACCTATCAACTATTTATAACAGTTTTTACTTCCTATGTATTCTAAATTGAAAACCTAATTTCAGATCTGTAAAAGTGAAGTATATATAAAGTGTCCCAAAATAACATGTTAGGCTGCTTTCCCAATCATTTCAGGGCATTGTTCTCTGGCAAAGTTCAGTTTGATTTACCTTGCAGTGGGTATATAATCATGTCATTGGCAAAACACTAGCAATTAAATAATTTTTTTTTTCTTGGGTTACAGTTTTGTGACCAAGGACAGGCTGCAAGAAGTCAAAGGAAAGAACTGGGTTTGCTGTTTTTCAGAACATGGCAGGGAAAATATGTAGTTCCTTAAACACCCTGATCTTGTGGGCTTTTGTTAGGTTTCGCTTTTAAAAAAAAAAAAAAATATTCTTTAAGACAGTTGGTTTTTGTCTTCTGGTTTGTCTGTGACCACTCTGCATCCACTGCATTTTTCTGGGATAGACAATTTGTTATGAGTTTAAATGGGCACCCAAACGTGCACATCCACGTGCTTTTTGGTTTATAGCTGTGCTGCAAATGCTTATTTAGATGAATGATGCAATGCTTGTGTGTGCTTCTCCACCATATATGCAACCTGGACCCTGCTGCTGTGGTGCTATTTTTATTAACATCTGTGTGCTTTATGACAGGACTGGTTCTGTGTTTTCATGCTTATTCTTTAGTTTGCCTACATGATTGTCAGTCAGTGCCTCCCACTAACTTTTGAACTCGGGCTAGTTTCAACCAAATAGGTCTGAAGTCTCAAGATAGCCGAGTTCCCCCTGAATTACAGAAATCTGGCAGGTAAGCAGAAGACGCAGACTCGAATTAGTGCTCTCGCTGGAGGAAAGGTAGGAAAAATTCAGCTTTTACATCTGCTGAGTAGCTGCCGGTTGCCTGTTGGCATGTGTGCCCCAACCAGCCGGGCAGCAGAGGTGTAGCTCCAGGCTGGCCACAGCAAGCGCTGCCTCCTGCCCGGCTGTCAGGACTCCATGTAGGTGAAGAGCCTGTAGGAGCTAAGGGCACTTGGGGAGGTGATTCTATAGGGACTCCAAGGAAAGGCAGAGTTATAGTGGTTAGAAGGTATAGGAGGGACTGGAACCGCTGCGGATGGGATTGAGGACGTGGGGAGGGTAATGAGGTGCTTTGGGATGGGTAGGCCACCAGTTTTGTTACGAGGAGTGAATGCGATAGACACAAAACACACATTTGTTCTGATTACAAGTGTGTTCGTATTTTAGCTTAGCCTAATTACTGCTTTTGACTCAGCTCAACACAATGTTGCGTGTCATGCTGTCCTACTTTTAATTTCACAGCTGAACACATTTCTATTGTTCTAATCCCCCTTTCCAACCCTTGCTTTAGTCCATCTGGAGGACACGCAAGGTGTTTGACTCTGACCCGCGGTACTAACAGTACCTTTGGATGACTCTTTGGGGAATATCAGTAGAAACGTATAGACCTAATGTTTCCCCCTCAGGAGCTGACTCTATCCACTTTCTGTGAAAAGTTGCCTCTACCAGAGTGGAGGCTGGTGTTCCTGGATGTGAGAGGTGGTTCACCAAGATGCTGTGATCAGCCAGTGGACCTGGTAAAGGCATTAATAACAACAGTTGCAGCCAAGAATGTGAGAAACAGATGAAAGTGTGATAACTAATTTTGTAAGGGGAGGAACAGTTTAAATGACCTAGTGTTGAATCAAAGGGCTTCTTCCTGTGAAAGTCTCTCTCCAATGTTCTGTGTAATTATGTGATGAGCAGTTCTTCTAGGCATAAGAAAAATCCAGTTTAGTACCATCCCTGTAAAATTCTTTAGTTTCTTCCTCAGCCTGTTTATAATTTGTGATTACTCATGGTCTGATCTGCAGACTTGTTTCAGTGTATACAGAAGTCTGTGGCATATGGTGACCTAAGAAAATATTTTGTTTCAACGTGTTACAGCTTTTTCCTTAATCATAAAGGTGAACTTATTCTCCCAAAAAATTGGTATTTCTCATTCTGTGGTTCTGAGAAATAGCGGAATATAACTTCATTGAGTACCAGAAAATACATATGCGCAAATATCATCTGCATAATCTATGCCATACGTGGGGGTCTATTCTAAAGTGTTACTAGATTACTAAATGGGACTGCTACCACTTCTGAAATTTACTCTTTAGTGTTTTGAGAAACGTGGCATTGAAATGTTTGAATTTCGAAAGAACGTTAGAGAACAAATCTCTGACAACATATAACTAGGAACAGAAGCAGCCCGTGGTTTTCCAGGTCTATGACAGAATGTCTTTATATATAATAATTATTGTTATGTAGTAGCTGTAAGATTTATGATGTCCTTAACAATTCATGCCCTAAGAGTTTGTGATTTATAAATTATATGCCAGTATGTCAAAGAATACCTGTTCTGTGGGGTTTTTTTTACCACTGGTGGGTGCCTTTTTTTGTGAATATAGTGTAATTAACATGAATACAATACAGGGATATCAACTAAAAAGTCATTAGTTGCAAATAATTACCTTAAAATAGTATTTAAAACACTACAAATATTTTGTCTCAATACCACAGCTGGTGAACCTTGGCGGTTTTGTTGATAGACACCTCTCCACTGGCAGTATAGGAGCAGCTACTTATAGTTGTCGTTCTCATATCTTGAATTCATTCCTCCCATTTCTCTTGAATCTTCAATGCGTTGTTCTCATGGATGCACCTGCAAACCTACGAATTTAGAAATGTTTTTGTCTGAGAAGTGTATTGAAAGTATATGTCTTCCTGGCTTGTAAATATTCCTTGAAGCTTTTGGTTTGGAGCTTAATATGGCTTAAGTTGTGTTTTTGAGTAAGTGCTGCAGAAATTGGGAGGTTTCTGCTGATGTTCTGACCGGTAGCCTGACCAACGGTCACTTGTCTGCAGTCACCACCCCGGCGTTACTGATTACTCCTCATGTGCTGTCAGTGGGATTGGCTTTATCTAGTCTAAAATGGGGATTATGAAGTAATTAATATGTGTAGCAAGAGGGAAAGTCTCTGAAATATAGGTTCTTTATAGAAAGATACAACTATAACTGGACTCTGGCGATGTGACCTTGGAGCAAAGAGGGAGTCCCTGATGCTGTGTGTTTGTGTGTTCATGTGCGCTGACCGTACAATTTATAAAGTGCAAAGATGCCTCTTTGAGGTCGTAGAGAGAAGCAGCCTCACAATGAACAGCTCTGTGGTCATAGCCTGGCCTTCAGTATCATACTTGTCTGCTTGAACCTGTCATTTTGCAGAGACCATGAATTTGTTTGTGGAGAATAGAGATGTCACAGCTCTTGGTAACTGAAGGTGGTATTTTGTCTGAGAGAAGGATGGGGCCCAAGCACCACATACCTTTAATCTTGTATCTTTATCCCGTGAAGCCTCTGCAATTCATAACAGTCACGTTATTCAGGAATGTTTCCTTAGACAGATTCTATCTCTGAGAGCTTAAGTCAAGGGATCTTCAAACAGTCACTTGATTTATGTGTACGAATGTGTAGCTCATAAGAGGACTTTATTTTACAACTTCTTTAGTAATATGCACCAGAAAACTCCCAGTAATTATAAGTTCCTGTTCTGTTTCTTCAGTTCTGTACCTTTCTGTCATGTATGGGTATAAGTGGATTTCTCATCATTTTAGCACTTAAGTAAAATTGCCTGGCGAGGAAGGTAATGATGCTTCCCTCTTTGATTTTGTTTTATGGTTCTGGTGGTTTATTGTCACTCTATCAACAAATACGATTTCAGTTCTCAAACCTCTGTCTTCAGCTTCACTTGCTACATATTTGTGTGTCTGCCGCTGTTTGAACCGTTTTTGTGTGAATAGATTCAAAATGTGCCCTTGTAAAAACACGAGTCCTAAACCATAATTTTTTCATAGTTTGAACACTTACCTTTTTTAAAGTCAGGTGTCATCTGGTCTTATTTTTCAGTCTATTTTTAATTTTTAGATGAGTGAGCTATTGTGTTGTCTTTTAAAGCTTGGGACTAGCTGTCTGAATGTTCAACCACAGTTGCTTTTTGAGGTTTTGATTCCTATGGAAATGGTCCTTTTAATGTCATCTTTAATTTAATCAGGTAATACCATCAAAATAACATTTACTCTATTACTGCAAATTCACTGCATTATTAGCTAGTGTAACCAGAAAAAAAAGATGGTATGAACCCCCATGGAAATATATGCTTCCAGTAAAAATGGATACAGTTCATAGAAGCTCTATATTTAATTTGCAGTTTCAAAGCACTCTCTATGGAAAGATTTTATGATTCTGAAATAATTTAAAAACACATTTTGATAGAACCTATAGCACCCACCAACTTACTCTGATTTTGTAAGTTATCATTCTCTTGCACAGTCTTAAAGTTGAACAAGATATTTAACACAGTCGCAGAAATAATCTTTAAAGTCTGCCATCCTTTAAATGAGTGGGGCTTGGATGAATATTTGTATCCACGAATTGAAAGTCAATTGACATTAGTTTCTAGAGCAGGTTGCATTATAATTTGATGTCATTTTATTTTTTTGTCTTAGAACTTTACACAAAGCTTGCTGGGTTATAACGTATTTCAGATATATATATATATTTGACAGTCCCCTTTTGTGAGCTCTACTGACAGCCTGAACTTCCATCATTGCCAGTATTCTGTCTTCCTGTTCATTCTTATCAAAATCTTAGGATTTCTTTTTCCTGTTTAAAATAATATGAATTATTCCATGTAAAATATTCCATTACTGATGCAGAAATGTTTTGTACGGTGTGCTTTCTGTCATTCCTGACCAGAAATAATCTCTATCTCAAAGAATTCCTGAAATGAGATGCAACTTTACTGAATTTACTGGCAATTAGCAAAACCGGGGGACACAGAAGGGAACAGTGAGTAGGAGGAATCACTGTTGCTTAGGAAGAAAGGGAAAATTGTTTTGCATTTAATAGGAACAAACATTTTAAAAGTACATATTCACCTGGTGATGCTGAAAAGGCTTCTTCATGTTATTACACGTTTATGCAATTTTGTTGTTTAGCTTGCACCAGAATAGTACTAGAAATGTAAAAATACAACAACAAAAAAAAGCATTTGATTTTTTTAATCCTGTCTGGAAGAGAAGATTATCAAAATCTACTAAAACCACATCATCGAAGATTTCTGTCCCACTGCTTAGTGTTTGAGAGGTTTAAGAAAGTATCTGAGTGCTTGACTCTGTTAGAACTTCATATTTATCGGTATTTTTCCTTTATTTTTTGTGTTTCCTTGACTTTGTTTTTTTAACTCAAGATTTCTCATCCTTTGAAATACTGAATCCTGAAAATCCCAGTCTCTTATGGTCTACAAAACCTTAGCAAGGAATTCTATGTCACAGGGATGTCTTTAGGGTTGTGATGATCCACAGCAGTCACCTCTTGATGGCTCTATATATGCTTTTAACCTTTTCATTATGAGTTCAGAGGAAGCATGGATTTAGGTTTGGTTTTAAGTATCCCTGAAAAATAAGACATACTATGGGGGAAGGAAGAGTTCCTGTAATGAGAATAACCTTACTCCCAGTCACGCAAATGTAGGTACTGTTAGCTTGAGCATTCAGTACTCTCAACTTCCCACTTCATACACACAGAGAGGAATTCTGTAAAAACCACCATAGAAAACCCAACAAAGCATTTCTCAGTTCAAAACCAATGCTTGGAATTACACCAGGAAACAAATTAGAAAAGTCTCTTGAGGTCCAGTGAGGTCCAGCTACTGTATCAGGCTACTTAGCAGTAACACAACTGACATTTCCACACGGTTTGCTAAGATAACTTGATGTAAAGCGTGTTGTGGCAGCAACCCAGTATTGAGGTGAGCAATTATCTTAAAGGAAAAAAAAAAATTTACTTCCCCCCCCAAAAAAAATTATTGCCATTAAGTTTGAGTTTGTGCTGAGCATAAAAACTCTGTTGTAAAATTGTTGGGTCAGAGAGCAACAGTGTACATAGACTCTACCGTGTTGCCACCGTGGTACCTTCCCAGCTGAAATTGTCTTGGGACATTGAGTTAATTCCCTCCACCATTAAGGTTATGTACAAATATAGGTATATAAAATAGGGAACAAATTCTACTGCTTGGAAAGTAGAATCATGCAACCATCGATTAAGTCCTGTCACCTCTGCTGTCAAGCAGGAGGGGCTTTCCTGCAAAAAGAAACTAGAGATCATGCATACATACAATGAGATGAACCTAATCACGATGGCAAGGTAGTATAAAATTGGTGTTATATGTCAAGAAAAAAGAAGAAATATCTGGGGTCTTCTCTCTCTTTTTAATATGTTGTTGCTTTGAGTAAAAATTGTATTTATTGATTCCTCTGCACAGTGGTGAACTTCACCCTTTTGCACTTGCGTTAATAAACCAGAAAATAACATAAATTAAAATTTAGCTTGAATATAGTCCCGTTAGCATGAAGCAGTCAGTTGGACAAGTCGTATCCTTCAAGTTGCAGAGGTAACTGGTTGGTTTGTTGACTTTGGGTTTATGTGGCTGAACATTCTTTACATGTCCCTTTATACGTTGTAGCCTGGTCTTCATACAGGTTCTCACATGCTTATTGATTGACTATTTTATTCTCTTGTGGGTGAAAAGTAGTGGTTTTGTTAATAGCATTTGCCAGAAAAATATGGTTTATTTTAGGTGTTTTTTTAGGAAAAGTTGTTCTAATTTACTCCATCTTTGCAGCAAATAAAAGCTGGGGAGTAGAAGCGCTGTATTTCCTTGTTCCATTTTCTAAGCCTAAATGGAAGAAAAAAATACTTAGTATTTGGGTGTTTCATCAAGTACAAATATGCTGTTCTGGCATATTTAATAACTTAAAATTATATGATACAGTGTAATGAAACCCATATTGCATAATGTCTGAAACCTGTGACATAACTCACTTCATCTTTTCCACTCTAATGTTTTATTTTATCAGAAAGGGAATTGGGGAAAAATGGAATTCATAACAAGCAGCATTTGCCTATTACTGTATTAGTACAAACACACTAGATTTTTTTTTTTTTTTTTGAAGCAGTTGGTGCAAAGGGGGGAAAAAAAGAAAAAAGACAAAAAATATCTCTGAGTGTGCAGAGAGAATCCAAGCCATTTTACTGTCCTTGCTTGGGTAGGAGAAGTTGCTTCTTTATTTAACTATTATTTCTCTTTTCCAAATAAATATGAGCTGCTTCTAAATAGGACGATGATAGCAGGTGGTCTCTCAAGCAGAAATTATTTTCAAGCTGACAAGTATACTGAGCACAGTATAACTACATGTATTTCAGGAAAACATCGTGCACGTCTGTTTAAGGATTCATTAACATGGTATAGATTAAACCCATTGAAGATGGCACAGATTGTTTCATTTTATTACATTCAATTGGATTGGATGTGTGCCATTTGCAAAGAGCAATATTACCACAAAAAAAAAAGTCTGGCACATTTGTCACATAATATTCCCCTATTGAGAATGAACTGTTTCCGAACATCAAAAGGTAAAAATCTGTTTTCCCCTCAGCCTCTGCCGTATTAACCACAAGAAAATATGACTGCACATGTCTTGTTATAAAGTATTTGAGTAGCACAATTTCTGTGCCTGAAGTCGTCTCTTTTAGCCTAATGGGGAGACCTTTGTGTTCTTCATGATGCCGGGATTCAAGTTCATCAACCTGCTGACACGCTGCTTCCCTGCATCCCAGCTCGTGCTGTCGCCCTGGGGCGCCCCCGTCCCCCCCGAGCCCTCCCTGGGCTCAGGCCAAGGGGTGGCTGGGGAAGGGGACCCCCAGCGAGTCACCGAGGCAGCCCCGCTCCCAGGCGAAGGGAAACAGCTGCTGTTAGAGGGAGGATGGTCAGACAAAGAGCGAGATTTCAGTTCATATAATGCTGCTGTTTATAGCGTGAATACTTTAGGCATCTGTTTAAAGTCGAGTGTTGGAAGTGAATGGGAGCCTTCCCAAGACGGGGCTTAGAAAGCTTTATCTGTTACACGAGTACTGCCCATAGTAAAGATATGTCTTAATCGGCACTTGTGTCTTTTAATATTTAAGTCGGTAGCAACACTCAAGAAAATATGTATATGGGAAATGGTGATATCACCAATGAAAAAATAGAGGGATAAAATGAGATGGGTGTGTATATATTCTAAATATACATATTATAAATACTCCGTTCTGTACCCTTAAAAAGTCCTTGTAGTGTATGCTGGGGGGGAACAGAACAAAAGCAAATTTGCTGTCATTGGCTCGTATCTAAATGTGCCATTTTAAATTAGATGGTAGCAGAGTTGCAGCATATCCCATGTTGTATTTTCTATTTCTGCTGCGGGATCCATTTTAAATGTATTTTTACACCATCTCTTTTGCATTAATGTGCGTTATTTTTTCAGGAACTCAGGCTCACACACATGTATGCTTTATATTATTATTATTTGTTGTGCTGGTTTATCTCACATCCTGATTCTTGGAGGGGAATTTAATTTTAATTAATGGGAAATTTAGAACAGGACTGTTTAATAAATGTGTTCTCCGAACTTAAGTTGAGCAGTCAGCATGGAGTAGCTCTGCTTTTTCATCAGTGGAGGTTACTAATTCTTTAACTAAATAATTGACAAAAACTGTAGGTAGGGTGTGAAGCACTTGATTCATCGTGTACCTTCAGTGAGATGCACTGAAGAGTTAATTTATTTTAGTTTAGTTTTTTATTTTTTTGTTGGTGCAGTTGGGACTCAGCTGTTGTTTCCTCTGGGATTAAACAGCTGTCAGCATTGTTAATGACATCAAATTCATGCATTAAAATTCTCTCATTCCTCTCCGTATAAAATGTGGATGTGGAAAGCACTGCCATATCCCCCTTTGTGAAGGAATGAAAATCCAAGGAAAGATAACAGCACTTATTACAAAACCACAGACCGGAGCTTCTGTTGATGGAATCTCGTAATGAGTAATTAAGCTACTTTGCAGAAGTCAGCGCTGTCACGTTTGCAATTGGGTATTTCCATTCCCCTGTGGATACAGCTGGGAAAAGACTACTAAGGTGATTAAAAAAAAAAAGAAAAATAGAATTGTTCTGGAAATATCATCTTCATGAAGCTTGGAAGTTTCAATGCAAAAGTGGCTGTGAAAAATTAGCCTACAGAAATAGGCTGTCTGGTGTAAAAGACACTCTTTTAAAACATTCATAACTTATATCATCTGATAAAAACCAATGTGTTTTTATTACCCTGTAGACTGACAAGGCTTTGACAATGGTAGGTTTATTTTGGGGGTGGGGTGTCGGCTTTTTTTTTCTTTAGCCTTTTGCTCCATAAATCAAAGTTTTCAACTCTGAGTGTTCAGTGCTGTAGTTCCGAAAATATCTTATAGGAAGCTTATGATCTTTTGAAGGGAAATTATCATTTCGGGGAGGAAAGGATTGATACAGATTTTTTTTTTTCAGTAAAGTTCAAAACATATATATCAGTTTAAAAGCATGAGTAATAATTCTTATGCCCCTAAGAACTCCAATTATTAAAAATAGTCCTGAATTTTCACTAGTTTGAATGTCCCTATTCTCTTTTAGTTCTTTTCTATGTTTCTTTATGGTTTGTTAAGCAATTAACTTAGTCTTAACTTTCTTCTTTCAAGTCGCTTTGTTTTTTAGAGGCAAAAAAATTAAGCGGCAAGCATAGTTTTCTGAATGTCTTTATCCTATTTCCAAGAAGTCATTTTTTGTGCAGAAGTACCCTAGTTTTTTTAATATCCCTATACGTCAGCTGTTACAGTGAAATTAAATTAAGCCCAATGAAGAATCCAGCCTGCTAACAAAATGAATTGATAAAGTAGTAGTTTATTGAATTCAGCAAAATGCACTGAAATATATAGGAATAAAACAGTTAATTGAATAACCAGCTTCCAGATCAGATGGTGAAATAGGAGTATCTGATGAGTCAAATTAATATATGTGTTAACTGAATAATAGCTGGAGTCTCTAAAACACGCTATGCCTTCTTAAAAACTATCTCTGCGAAAAGCCTAAGAGTTTATTTTTTCAAGGCCGTGTATTTTGAAAAACCTCCAGTTTATTAGCAGAGAGGTGGATGGAGACGAAGGCCCGATTTATTTTGATTTGTTGAAACATTAACAATGTACCGAGCACCCCACTGCATGAAATAATACACAGGAACGTGGTCACTATTGTAAGACAGGTTTGTTTAACATCCTAGTGTTCAGTGAGATCCCTACACGACTCCCAAATTCAGTCAAGTGTTACGCTGGTGGTGTCAAGTGTCTTTTTGTAGTTAATTTAATCATGGTTGGCCCAGAAATGGACCTGTAAAGCTCTGTAGTGGTAATTTATATGTCCTTTTTCATCATTACTGAAAATGTGCCCTTCTGGAACTAATGCTCACTAGTTTTATTATTAATGTGTAGTAATACCTTGTAAAAATATTTTTTCATTAGCTTATATTTTCAGAAGAGGAAAAAAAAATGAAATAAATGGGGAAAATACTCCGATGTTTAGATGAAGTGTAAGCAGGCCCTGCAGGTTTTGAAGTGCATTGTGTTCAAGGAGATGAAGGCTTGTGCCACGAGCTGCGAGTGCCACTCAGTCCTCTGCATAATTGTTGTCTCTGAAAATGAAGGGCTTGGAGGGACACTCTGGGAACGGTGTCAGAAAGCAGTGCTTTAATTCCGGGAGCACGCGGCTGATTCTTCCTTATAGTCAGGGTGCGCTCACTCCAGATGTGTCGCAGTGTCATCTTTTTAAAATCCTGGATGAATGAAGACAAGAAAGTCCAGGGGTTGGTAGGGTACGGTAGGAAAATTTGACAGTAACATCTACAACCAAGAAACCATAAAGGATTGTAACCTGGGGGGTGAAGAAGAGGTTATGAGTGTTTTCTCTCCCCGTCACAGTTGAAGGTATTCTCTGTCCAAGTTTTACTGCCTCTAAAAATTGCCGGTTATAAAAGGTATTGTCAGCACTGGGGTGTGTGTGATGCAGTCCTGATCTAAGCGGATGGGTGAAGGAAGCTGCTTAGTGACATAGGAGCACAAGCCCATGCTGGCCTGTGCTAATAAGGATGTTGATGGTCTTTAGCTCCCCTGTGCCCCCCTCATAACAAAATTTTAGACTGCGATGAAAATTTTTCATAAGCTGGCGTCTTTCCTTGAGTAGCTCAAGTGCCAAAGCCTTCTGAGGTGAACTCTATCAAAGTGGTTTTGAATCATGACTTGGAGAAGATCAGAAGTTCTGGATGTAATTCAATTTCTTTATAGTCTGGGACAGGGGGAGAAAAAGCCAAATATTTTGATTGTTGAAATCGGTGAAATTCATGTCAAATTTTAGGAAAATCTGAGTAGCTATTTGCTTTGGCAATAGAAAACCTAGAACCCATTCTGCTGTGTAGACAAGTAAAATGTAAAAAAGAATATAACTTGTAGTCTTCGTGGCATATGTGTGATGAGACAGTCTAAACCTCTTTGAAGTTGTTGACTTGGAGCCACGCAGGGGCAAAATGAGCAATTTAGTGTTGCATATTCCATGTCAGGTATAGGGAAACAATTTCCAAATGCCTTCACACCCAGTCACTAAACCCACGTAAAAACTCCAGTCTCTAAAATTTGCACTTTATCAGACATACTCTATTAATTAGAGGAATAAGTCTAGGGAAAAAATATCCACAAATAGTGGAATAACTGTCAATTATTTTCCCCTCATACTTAGCAAGAACATTTCTATGCGTGGGAGTGTACCCAACTCAAGTATATGTATTTCTTCTTGGTGGATAATATAGTAGTTGCAAATCTTTCATTATCTCAAAGACCTGTATTACTCTGAAAGATGTATATTTAAAAAGATGCTGGCAGTAACTGCCGCTGACAACCAGCCCAATTTGAAATAGACTCCCTCTGTGGCACTGTGTAGGAAAGGCTCTGTACATTGATCTATGGATTTTTCATTTGCTTTCAAATAGTCCTGCTTGTGTGTCTGCAAAGAGCGAATAAGCAAAGTTTGAATCAGTTTGACTTTGGAAGCATGATTCTGAGCAATTACCTTGGGAAAATACACCTCCTTTCGACTAAATAGATCTGTCAGGAGGAGCCAGAGCACGGTGCGCCGCTGCCGAAATACATGTGTGCGCTGGTAAACCGGACCCAGCCAATTAAACATCAAAATGTTGGCTGCATTCAGTTCACAGGAAGACTTATGTAAGTTCATTTTCATAGTGTGTGTGTATGTGTCTTTAGACTTTAACTGACAGATTCCCACAGTGAATAGACGAGGGAGTTATCAATTATATGGTTAGCTGTGCGCTGCAGTTCTATGCTCTGCGGCTTTCTGACAGGAGCAGGCAGAAAGAGGGAGAAGTGGAATAATTCTGGTTCAGCAAGACTGTTAATATTTCACTCTAGGAACCTAAAATCATTGTGAAAAGATGGAGAAAATGGTCATTTTAAGCCTGACCGCTGCAGTGTCTTCTGTGTAGAGCATGTGAAATGCTAATGACCGTTTCACCCCAAAGTAGGAACCCTACAGTACTGAGATCGGGTATTTGGGGGTTCAGTAATACTAATTTGAATCATTCACCTCTAAGAGGACTGAATACTTTTTATCTAATTACCTCAAAGTACTTTACCAAGCAGTGAGTAGTATATACAAATCCACGTGACTTGTTAGAAAATAGCTGCTGTATCCGCTTTCTAAATCTCAGCCTTGAGTTGTTAGTGGGAGTCTGAGTGACTTTTACTACTGCTGTTTTCTGTCCTCGTGTATGTCCATTTGGCAGGACATTTATGTTCATTAAATGTTTGCAGTTTCCACAATGGTGTGTAATGTACTACTGCTTCCCCACCATCACCGATGCTTTACTTTGCTCCTAACGAGGAGCATGTTCAGCCTTGTCAGGTTGGCCATCAAAGCCATTACACTTGTTAAGCAAGAACCTAAAGCACTGGTTTCTGATGGATAGTTTCTGTATCTGTCACGTAATCTTTCCTCTCACTGTGGGCAATTCTTAGAATTCAGGAAAAATAAGTAAATAAGCCAAGTATGTACCAGACCGCAGCTTTTCAGAAGTGTAATACGAAGGTTTGGAACGCGATTACGTTGGATCCCCTCTGAAATGCTTCCAGACCCCGTGTTACACACTGCAGTTTGGTATTGTAGATGCGCTTCCGAGTGCTCCTCATTTTTTTTTTTTCTGTAGGTTTTTAGCTGCAAGTGAAATCAGCCCTGGCTATCAAGGTTCTTGAGCAAAAAAAGTATCAGTCAAGCAAGTTCCAAGATTTCCAGGAATTCTGCTGTACTTGTTTTCTAGAGCGCTGTATGCCAGTATGCGTGTGGGTAATAAACAGATTGCAACTTCAAACTGCTAAAATGCAGTCGTATCATTGGATAATCATGTTTTTGGTACTATAACAGGAAGCTATTTATATTAAATATGAAATTAATAATTTAAAATCAGATATCAATATATTTCTCCTGCAGATTATGGTAGAAGAACCCCCATGACTGAAGGGCTTGAATTAACCACCAGCATATTGGTCCTGGTTGCGATTTAAAACCCCAAGGCTTCTGGATTGAAAACCTGTGATTACTTTGAAGATCTGCTCTCGTGTTGTCGTTCTCACTTGGACCTTAAACTTCCTGGGAACCTTGTAGAATTTTTAGCCATTAGACTTAAAGCTAATCCTGAATTGTCCCTAACCTCATATGGATCTGAACATTTTCTTCTACTAGTTTCTAATTTTAATATTTAAAAAAGTGCAGCAGTCTTCCACTTTCTGAGTGTTTCACAACATCTTTTTAATGTTGCAAAGTCTCCTTGGAATGAGTCTGACTTGTGCAAAATACTGAAAGGAGCATTATGTGCCATATAATAACAGTATATATAAAAATCACGTAAGCAAGTAGGAGAACATCTAAAGCCAGGTCTTAACATACAGAAATAGATACTTTCTAAGTATAAGGATGTAGTGATTCAGCCCCGCCAGCAAATTGGAGGTGAACCAGAGAAAGTGCAGTTGTCAAGGTTCAGGTGGCAGATCTGTGCTTTTAGTGCTTTTATTCCAAGGTGCTCTTCTCTGTCAATTATATATTTAGATTATGTTTTTCTGATGCTTTTAAACATGTTATTAGGTATTTGGCTGCTAGCCTTTTCTGGAAGTTTTTTGGTTGGTCCCCCCGCCCCACTGCTGATGGATGTGACGGAAGGGCATCTGGTGTCCTTACTCCAACCTCTCGTTACGCAAAGGGAGAAGCTCGGTGGAAGAGGCTCGTGTTGCAGGATGGCCCAAGAAACATGTCTTTCTCTGCTCCCATCTTAGGATGGTGTTGTCATTATAGGAGCTGGAGTATTAATGGACTCGTTTGTTTTATCTCTGATTAAAGATTCTTTTAGGTTTTTAGTCCTTCATGTGACATGGCAGTATTTTGGATCCCCTACTCTTTTGGGGAATCTCATAGCTTCTGTATCCTCTGCAACTCAAAACCGGTAGTGAGGGCAGGGGGGGAAATAACTCTTTGGCTTTGTAGCCCTCTGTTTGGAGACCCACAAATATTAAGACTGGATTTACCATAACAACTCGCATATCTTTAATTTTTAGTTTATGAAAGACCTTTCAGTAAGAGACGCATCTCCCGAGAGTCACCCAATGAACGGCTCGCTCACTGCCCATTTGCTCAGGATATCTTTCTCTCCTCCCCCCCCTCCTAATTTTTTAATATAAATGCATGTTTTCCCCTCCTTTTGGGGCAGAAATGTAACTTTTGTAGGAAAGTGATGTGTGTTCAAATGACACATTTTCCAGGCATTAACGTTTGATAATTTCACAGAGATACCGGAGTTACCTCCTAGCAGTGAGTTAACGTGACAAAGGAGATGGGGTTTGTTTGCAGGAAGCGGAGGATAACGGCCCTAAACTTTACTATTGGTGGTGGAGGGGGCGAACGGGAGGCACGGAAAATTGCTTTTTATAATTAAAAAGGGAATCTCAGATGTTTTATATCTTGAATATTTACAATAAAACCTTCAAGTGCTTGTCAAGAGGGTAATGTGTCATTAGCAGGAGCCTTTGCCTCTCTTCTCCTCTCGGACATGACAGTGCAGCAGGATAAGAGAAGAGTAATTATAGTTCAGCAGGGCTGCCAGGTGTGATAAATGAGTAATCAGCACACAGGAGCCCCAGTCCTCAAAGGAGGACTATTACAGTGTTATCAGCTGCAGGCCTGGGTGTACGGCGGCCTCGCGCTGAGACCGAGACGGGGCCCTGGGCTGCTCAATGCAGCTCCTGCCTGCCAGAGCTTCCCCGGCTTCCAGCCCCTTGCCGGCTCCTTTGTGCGGCTGCCACGGGCAGGGGGGGACGGAATCAAAGGGAAAAGCGGTGCTTCTCGCCTTCGCCTCCCGCTAGTATTTACATAAAGCGTTGCCCCCGCTCTCCAGGTGAGAAGGTGCGTTTCTGCCTTTGTGGCTTCCCATGACAAGGTGCTGTAAAAAGGCAGGCTCCTGCCTCCCAGCTTTTCTTCCCCTTCGCGTGGCTTTGACCTCTGTGTGTGTCTGGGTACGAGCGCCCGTGTGTGTTTGTCTCTTCGGCTGCAGCGGGGCAGAGCTATCTCCCACGGACCAACTTGAAGATAATCAGCTTCCTGGTGATGCCAAAGTCTCATTAAGGTTAGATCACATATGCTAAACTGCAGCTCTCACCGTTCCCTCCTCGTGCTGCTGCTTGGAGGGTTCTGGTGATGTGATTCATCTGTTTATTATTGCTGGGAACGGTCGTGGATCAGAATTGAGTAAACCACTTGATTAAAATTAATCAAAACCCAATTCAACCAATCAGTGCAACATTGATCCTCTACTTATTTATTTCCTTTCAAGTTCAGTGCTACCAGTGGCGGTGCTGGAATGGGAATATTTTAAAATAATTCTCAGAAATAATTGTTGCGAAAACCAGAAGATGCTCTGCCTACAATAAATTGTTATTAAGGAAAAGGACATAATGTGCCTTGGAAAAACCGGAGGGCCAACACTTTTGATGCAAGGTTATTTTTACAATACTTGCATTTTTATCGGTTGATGTATTTTAACTGGAGCCCTGACAATAGTCACAAAAAATTATTACTCCGGCATGGAGCTAGTTATCTGACAAATGCAATGCGAATGGTCTTGTTCTTATCAATGAGATCAGATTTCAAAAAAAAAAATGAATACGAGGAATGAGGCGTTGCTTTGTGAACAGATAACCTTGCAGGCATGAACTCGCAAACCTGAATAAAAGGATGTCTCTATGAAATAATCTGTGCATAAGTGCAATCAGGTCAGACTGTAATAGACAGCGGGGGGTGGAATCAAAAGGGGGAAAAACTCATTTCATCACAGTTAATGGCAAGGAAAAGAAGGCAAGGAAGGACTTTCTTTGGAGCGGAGCTGTTGCGACAAAGACCAGGGCTTCAGCGTGTCATGCACCATTTGCTGTTGCACTAGCGCTCTTTTCAAGAGCTGTGAAGCCATTATTGTAATGTGAAAAAAGTAGAAAGAAATACTCCCTCCTGGTCACTGGAAGGGCAAATGAGGTGCAGGCTTTTTTTTTGCCTTTTTTTTTTTTCCCCTACACTATTTGTGCAGGGAGGTTTCTAGATTCCCCCTGGTAAAGCTCCACTGGGATGCAGGAAAGATCACAGTGCCCTTATAAACAACACTTCTTGGCACTGTTTACCTTCTTTTGTGACTTTGCTGCCTGCGAAGGAGGATAGGAGTATCAGAGGCCCAATTGCAACGAGAATGTTTACCCTGCTTTTGTCTTTCCAGAAGCAGAACCTTTAGAATATTCTCTAGCTGAAGTTCTACAGTGTGTTTCTGTGGTTTGGGTTTTAAATAAAAAAAAAAAAAAAGGAAAAAGCTCAGTACATTCCTGTATGGTAAAGTTATCTAGTGGTGATAATAAATCCAATAGTCTGTGGATTTTGTGTGTGTTATTAAAAAGAGAAGAGAAAGAATCCTTTGTTCATTGTCATAATGCAATCCTGTCTCTGAACAGTTCTAATTTGCAAACCAAGTACTTTGTAAATTGTGGAAACCTGGTTATAACTTGAAGGCTGAATAAAATGGGTCATCTTATAACTGAAAGATAAATATAGATGTAAAATAGTGCCACAAATGTCTTTTAAGCAAGAGAAATAAATAAATAATAGGTTTCAGAACTGGCTCGTTCTTGTATAGTTTATGGGTAAAGCAAGATTACACATACAGCCCTGCAGCCGATTCCCAGGACTGCTAAAGTGTGAAGAACAGGAGTGACATTCTAGTCTTCAATAAATCACTATAAAAATGTTTATGAACCCTGCAATTTACTGTCTTTTAAATGCAAATTGAAAGGGGCATCGACGCAAGTGTAAAGGAGACCTGCAGTGGCCTAGAGGAATTACAAAATGTTGCAAAAGGCTTCTGAACTTGTGTGATCTTAAATGGTTCTATTTTAAAAAATGATTTCCCATTTATACTTCTGTGACAGCTTTGTTAATTTATTAAAGAGGTCTCTCTGAATTGCAGGAAGGTGTTTATGAGCCCTACGCTTCACAGAAGCAATTGGCAGAGGCCTGCAAGGAGTTGCAGTTTAATTTGGCAGGCGCCGGAGTGAGGTTTGCTGTTCGTGTACAAGCAGTGTGGAAGGCCATGGGGGGTTCAGAAACATATAAAGCAGTGATCTTGTCTGACGAGATATTGCTAAAGTAGCACAGATTTCCTGTCTCTTTCTAGCTCCTCCATGCAGTCATCTGCTGTGAAATTCCTAAATAACATAAATGAACGTAAGCCATTGCTGGATGAAGGGTTCAGCATCCCTCAGCCCACCATTAGGGAAGTCCAAGTTAACTGAAGAGTGAAACACCCATTCTGTGCCGTAGCTGAGCTTTCTTCAGTTGAAATGGGCTAATTTCCACTTACATGTTTAGCATTTCATCAAGAAAACATTCCTCTTTATGGAAGCAGATTTAATCCCTATAATATAGACATTAGAAGAGGAGTTTTCATCAGTTGGATGGGTTGCTTTCTTTTTTTGTTTCATTGGTTGATAAATTTTGAGGATTTGGGGCTTTTATTTAGCTAAGAGCCATGATTCTCTGCATTTGGGTAATGTAATTGCCACCAAATTTAATTTTTTGTTAAATAAAATATTCATTGAGACAGTATGGGATATGAATGTGTACTGTTGGAACCCTATAATTGTTTGCATAGCTTAGAATCCTCCACAGCGTGCTTCATCACTTCTCTTTAATTTAATGACATAAATAACCACGATGGGCTCACACGATATTTGTGCCGTGTAACAGGAGGCATTGCACATAGTTTGTAAGTGTATCATCATCCGCTGCCAGTGATATTTCTCCTGGCTTCCACATCTTCATACTCCTTAAGAAAAAAAGGTGTGGGCATCTGATTTCTGGCAACCCTTAAGTTAAATGTGCTGCTTTGGGGCTGACTGATTATTTAGCTGTCAGAAATGGTTGGAGAATGGGCTTTCAGGCTCCGGAGTCGTTATAACATCTGCTTGTCTGGCCTGGGCAGCTTCTCAGCATACACGCGATGGAGGATCTTTGGAACCCAAACTATGTAAATAAATAAATTTGGAGGGTGTGGGGATTTGCGTGACTCCTCCTGTGGACAATGATATTGCTTGGCTCTATTACATTGGAGACTTTCTAACCCCTAAATAGAGCAATCATAGTTTACAACTCAATAGCACCCTGGATGTATTACTGCTCATTTTGTTGTCATGCAAAACTGCTGAAGCACTCTACCTTCTCCTGCGGCCCTATGTCTGCCTGGATATTGGTTTCGTAACTGAGTTTAATATGTAGGTATCATTGCTTGACAGGATTAAAAATGTTGTAATCCAGTGTTTTCAGAGAAATGAACTCCCCTCTGCTGTTGGAGCGCTCGCTGCCTCGCCTGCTGTGTCAGACCAGCTTGTGCCCTGTGCTTGTGACAGTCAGGACCTTGTCTTGAGTTGGTCCGGTCTGGAATCGGCCCCCTCGGTGTCCCTGTGACCATGGTGTCTGCTTGTGTGTGTGCAGAGGTAAGGGGACAAAGCTGTGAATATGCAAGGTGCTGTGCAGGACTGCAGGAGCAGGTTTTGACACCTGAGTGTTGGAGAGGGCAGGAACATGTTTTGCTTTTCAGTAACGTTCCACGCTCGTTTTTATCTGACCGTATCAGCTCATTGTGTAGAGGAGGTGGTGGAAGGGCTGAGCTAATTCCAAGGAAAATGGCACATCTCTCCACCTTTGCATTGCTAATGCCCCCATTATCAATGCCATCTCGGCAACAAATGTAGACGTTTAGGAACTGTACTACGTATCCATAATTTCACGAGCTTGAAACTTATGCAAAACCCTCAGAAATCACATCTATGTTCCTTCAACACCGGGAGAGATCAAAGACTCACCTCTGCACAAAGACTCTCAGTAGCGCTGAATCAAATGGCTTGTCACTGTCTGTACAACTGCAGGCACAGTGGAGAGCCAAATGGCGACAGTGATTAGTTAACGAGGGAGCATTAACGTGGAGCTGTTAAATTCTCTTTCTAGGATAAGACCTCGTTTCTGTGTTTTAAGTAAAGGTAGTGTGCTTATCAGTGAAGAGAGAAGAATGATGCATCTTTTTGGTGGTCACTGAAGGAAAGGGTGGCTGGTAGGTTGCCAGGGCACAGCACAGTTGGCCTTGACACTTACTACAGCCTGGGCGAGTGGGACCATTTATACAGAGCAGACAAGTCAGATTTTCAGGTTAATAACACGTATCGAGCAGGGCAGAAGACTTTTGCCGTGTTAGTTCCTTGGTTAAGAGTAAACAGCAGTCCCACTGGAAGAATGCAGAAAGTGATCATTTTCTAGGTGAGGCAGAAAATACTTCCTTTGTTCAACTATCCTTAAAACATACTTAATGGTCGTGATCCAGATCTATCTGTCTAACGTGATTAATTTCAGAGTATATTAGTCTAGTTTTATCAATACTCTCCTCCTAGGTGGAGAGGATCTCAGAAGCCAGGTCTGGCCTTGGTAGTGAGAGGACAATGCTCTAACCACTCGTACGTACTACTTGCATCCCATATGTACGACTAGTTCTAGCTGAGCACTGGCAATGAGCAAGGAGACTGGAGATCTGAAAGCAATTCTCGTGCCCAAAACCGAACAGAAGGAGGATTCAGAGCACAGGCTGTCCTGTTTCCTCTCATTCTCCCCCGAAGATGAGCAAAGGTTGCTAAAGCAACGCTGATAATGAGGTTTGACCCTCCCATTACTCTCAACCTCTGCCTGCAACCCGTCTGCACTGAAAATCCCTGAACTCCACCCAAGGGGTTTGAACTTGGAAACTGTTAACCTTCCAAATATGATCTAGTTTCTGGCATTATTTGCTTTCTAGCCCTTATAATTCACTGATCTTTTAACGTACAACAGCACTCAGGCCCAAATACAGCTATCTGCCAGCACCAAGCCATCATCCCTTCCTCTGGGATTGCTGTTCCCCCTTTTTCCCCTGGCTGCCTGTGGGTAGGAGCAAGCGTCCCCAGCACGTTTATGGATGGGCTCTACAGAAATGGCACACGTGGGCTACGAGGGGTAAGAGCAGCTAGCGGCCTTGGGCTAGCTGGGAGCGGCCGAGGATTTAGGGACAGACTGTCTCTAGCATCAGCATCGGTGTATGTTTGGATGGAACGATTCAGACCACAGTCCTTAAGTCAGTTGCTTTTTCAGAAATATAGTTAGTCCCTGTTCTGCTATTCCTACCAGGATAACGTATTTACTTCAAGTCACCCCAGGTCTTTGGGACCATTCATTCATATTCTGTCTGAAATGGCCTTTGCCTTTTAGGATATTCAAGCTCATTTCTGCATGTGTTGGTTGAATCCATGCTTCTATTTGCTATCTGTGGATGTTTATGAGTTCCTGGCATTCATCAAAAGTGTAGGGTTTTGCCCCTCTGTCCTTGGGCAGGAATTTCCCTCCTGCTATAAATTTGCAGAGTACTATGTATCATTTCCCTCCTGGCTGCCACCCTATACCTCATAAGTGATTGTACTCCGGTGGGGAAGTGATTTGTATGTATATTTTTATAAAACACTTTGGAATCCTTGGGGAAGAAAGTTGTTATATAAATGTATTTCCCAGGGGGAAGTAGTGGAAATCTCATTACTTGGAACATACAGCATATTTAAAAGTAGGTTTGACAAAACACTAGAAAATAAAGGAAACAATCCTGAACTGGCATTGGGATGGTCTAAATGATCTAGCAGATATTTTCCATTTCTCAAGTTTGTCTCATGATTTTATTTAGTGCATTGGAAAAAGGGCATGAGGAATGCTAAAGCCATGCACATATAAAATATCCTTCAGCAGCACTGTGGCTTATTTTAATATAACCTTTAGCAAAACACTGTGGTTTGCTTACTTGCTGATTTATTTTAGGTAGTTCAAAATATTTCTATTAGTGATCTCTTTGAATTACTTTAGGTGGTGCAATGGATTTGTAGCAAAACACAGCATGTAACTTGAGTGTACTCTCTGAAGCCAGGTATTTGGTGCCAAGCAAAATTCGTATGTGTAGCTTCTGTTTTAAGCAATTATACGGCGTGTAATACACAGTAGAGAAATTAAGTAGAAGTACATTTTGCCCTAAGGGATTACTGTAGCTGTTGGATTTATTTTAAACAAGTTTTGCCCCTCATACAGGAAGGTTCCTGCAATAAATCACTTATGTAATAATCCACAGTATATTAGCTAAAATTTCAAAAAAAAAAAAAAGAGAAAAGAAATGTCAACTGAAAACAAATGGTAAAAGTAAAGGTGTGCTAGAGCCAGGAAGCACGCTTACCTGTTTGGAGGAAAGTGGTTAAACAGTGGTTGAGGAGTCTAACAAATAGAAGCTGTTCTGTAGCTGGATTCAAATAATGACCTCACTGCAGTAAACGGCTTATGCAATAAACTGCATGGATGTCACTGGAGAGTAACCACAGCCATCCATCTGAAGTGTTTCTCAGCTTCCTGAAAGTAATGATGATCTTCTCTCTGAAAGGAAAAATTGTAAAAATACATCAAGAATGTCCATGCAGAGATGTTATGAAATAAAACTAGTCGGTCGTTACAGATAAGCCATTTTTGAGTGTGGAGGAAGGATAGTGTTCTGATACTTCAGCTTTCAGAAGTTAGCGATCAGTCTTCAGCCAAGTTATTCTAGCTCCTATTTACTAGTGAAATAAGAAGTGTCCAGTGGGTAAGAGTCTTACCTAATTGCCGTATAAATTGGCCAAATGGTTTTCAAGACCATTTATTTTTAAGAAGTCTTGTTTTGACTGCCATAGCTAAGATATAGTTTTGTATTCCTTTGTATGATATAATAAAATGACAGCTACAACCAATCAAGCTGCATCGCTGTGCAATATGTCAGCTCCTTTCAACAGACCTGATTTCCAGAATAACCTTTTCCCCCAGACATTTGTTTTCCTTTGATTCCAGCGATGAGACGCAAAGGGATTTCATTCAGAATGCTTGTGACTTCAAGCTTTGTGAAGCCATAAAAAAGGGAGGAGTGGCAAATCTCAGAAACAACTAAATTGAAATGCAAATTCCAATTTTTCATTTGCAAACTCTTTTAAGAACTGATAGAAGATTTTTAAAGAAGAATTAAATAGTTAGGAAAACATGGGAATTTTCAGTAGCGCCTTTTGTACAGCAAATAATTTGCTAGTTTTTCATGAATGTCCGCTTTTTCTGCGAAGTATCATTTCATTTCTGTTTATACCAAATATGCAGAATGATAATTTACCACTGAACCTCTTGCTGGGTGTCAGCCTTGGTTACAGATGGGCTCTTCCTTGTCCCCACTCTCTGTGTGGCCATTTATTTATCATGTGAAATTTAGCAAGTCTCTTAACCTCCTTTTTCACTCTTATTTCCCTACTTAAAAACACCAAGAACCTGATTTCCACTATTTGTTAATATTTGCTAATATTTGCCCGCTAGCATTTGTAAAACAGTTTCAGATCTGTTCTGGCAAAGTCCCACCGGTGCGGGATCAGCTGCCCAACTGTTACAGTTTTTGTAATAGTGGGTGCTTCCTGTGCAAAATAAATATTGGCATATAACATGGGATCAGCCTTAAAATTATAGTCTCTTGTTTGTTCCCGTGCTCGCTGAGCACCTGGGAGTTCAGTCCTTTCCATAACTAGTTGTTTTCCTGTGGGGAGTCCCTCTACACCACCTCCTTCTCCTTCTGTCATCTCAGGTAGCCTTCCTGTTCCTATTCAATTCTTTAATGCTGAAAAAAAATTGCAACCAAAAAAGAAAAAAAAGTGATCTCCACAGATCTCAGTAGATGTGTTTCAATAGATTTGAAGAAGCCTTTTCAATTATATGTTTTAGGGATGTTTTTTTTTCTTTCTCAGAGTTTATTGCATTGAGATTTGCCACAGAGACTTTTATTAATTAGTAGTACTTGTGGTCTAAACATAGACAAACAGATTGCTTATTTCTTTATACATTTACTATGGCTCAAATCACTGCTTTTAGGGTTTTAGAGAAGTGCTAGTGATAAGTTATATAATTTTAGTTGTTGTAGTCTTCGCTTTTTCTCAGAGTTTTGGTTTGAGCCATTTTTTTTCCGAATAGATGGTTTGGATGTGGTCATTATTTCCTTTAGCGACTTCTTTTTCTCTGGTGCTCTTAGCTGAAAAAATCATATCTATGCTGTGATGTACAAGTGACTCTGGATGACGAGTGCAGAAGAGGCTCTGATATAGAGCTCAGAGATTTAAACAAGGTAGATTTGCAGAGCAGTGTTGTATTTAGTGGTCACAAAACAAAATGCATGCATCATTTGGAAGTAAATGTATTATAGTACAGATTTTGCATGTAAAATCATTCTAATGTAGAACTTCATCTTTGTGTTCTCCAGTTTCTATGAAGTACCATATGTCTGATATCGTCTGCTCCTATTTTTGCTCTGTTGCAGCAGATACTGATGACTGGGCAGTAAAATAATATCTTAAAGACAAACTCTTTCAAAAGGTGCTTTTCAAAGATCATAAAAAATTTAAATAAAAACAAATGCTTGAGAGATACAAAGACTTCTCTCTCCATTCATATAGCTCTTTTTTTCCTGTGTTTCGTAATCGGTGTTTTCCTACACCAAAGACTTTTTCTCTAGGGGTGTGATCTGTATCCCAGACCATGCTGCATCTCAAGCAGAGTGTTCCCTAACCCTCATTTCGTGTTTACTCACGTATTGCATGTAGAATGGGAAGATAATTTTCAGATATTTTTTTTAAAAAAAAAAAACAACACACTTAAAAACTGTTATGCCCCTGCAATTAAATAATGGCAAGGAAAACTAAAACTTGAGAGTATCGGTGCAGGCCTGTGTGCTGTGTGATGAACACACGTGCTAAATACAGCGCTGCCACTGGATCACACACATCGGACCAGTCATCCATGGCAGTGACATTTAATAAGGAAAGAGTGATCGTCATGAATAAACTCAGTGTGGATGTTAAATAAATGTCTCCGTCCCTCACACCCATTACCTCTACCATGGCTGCTTCACTTTTATTAACTTTGCTTTTCAAGCTCACATTAGGGGGTTCCTGGTGAAGTACTGGGGACTATTACGCTGTTAAATACTTCAGAAAACACCCATCTCTCTCTTTTAAAAAGGTCCTATCTGCTATAAGTAGGCCTAGAAATAAAATACAACCCCTAAGAAAAGACACATCTGGAAACTCTACTCAGCAAAGCCTTTGTTGGTATTATTTCATCAGTTTGATCATTAATGCTTAAGGGTTCTTAAACCTCTGGGGAAGTCTGTAGTGCTAGAAATGAGACTGGTTTACACTGCTTAGTTTTATTCACTGTCAAAGAAATTAGTGGTCACACAAGGCGACAGTCTAACAGCTCTGAGCATGAATGGTCTTGCTTTTTCTCCCAGACCAGAGTTTAAGCAGGCAAAAGTGCAGGCTTCTGCCTCGGTGTCCAGACAACCCACACCCTGAGCAGAGGAGGGACTCTCCTGGCTGTGGGAAGTCCAAAACCTCTGTGCTCAAATAGCATTGGTGTTTATGGTGATGAGTTTTGCAGTCCATGAAGAATTACTTGGAGACCACCCATGTTGCAGACTTCCAGGTAGCCCTGAGAAATGGGTTTCATTAGTACCGAGCTGACCAATAATCAAGCTTTTCTTTCCCATCAGCGACTCTGCTGAGGCAGTCCAGTCCCTTTGCTTGGACTTTTTGGAGCATTTTGCAATAAAGGGAACAATTGGTAAAGAACCATCTTTATGAGCCAAGGCTCTTAAAGGTGTGTAGGCACTAATTTCAAAAAGAGGAAAAGTTTAAACACTGCCTTGAAATGGGTCATTTTTACATCAGAGCTGCTTTCTGGATGAGGCATCATCAGAAGCACCAAGAATGAGAGCATTCTTATTTTGTCTATGAGAAATGCCTTTCCAATATCCAAACATCAATGTTCAACTTGTGAGCATTGAATAACGAGCTGTATTATGAAAGAGGCAACAAACCAATTGGTAGGTCCTGCTTTATTTGAGTCAGGGAGAGTAGGTATGGAATGTCATTGCCTTCCCCATGGAAGCTATTTCTGCTTCCTTCCCCCACTCACCCTCTACTCTCTAAAACGCAATCCCAGGTGAGAAATTCAAATCTTCTATGAGCATGGCAAGGACGTTATGGAGAACAGGCAGCATTTTTGCATATTCTCATAACCATAAACATGTATTTTTTTCCATTTGTGCTGTGATGTTCTCCATTCATATTCTAAGTGGCAAAAGCTTTTAGCTGTGATTGGGCCCAGTCCTCAGTGGGAAAGAACCAAGTGTATCACGTGGTGTTTATTAATCTAAAAAAGTTGTCTTTCAAAACATATCTAAAAACATATGGGAGTTATGCGAAGCAAAGCAATTGCAAGTTCATTTGTTATTTCAACAAGCTCATTTCTTACGATTTTAGTTGTATAATAGATGTGGAACTGGTTGCATGTTGTTTGTCGTCATATATTTTTCATTTGGTTCCTTGGGTTAAAGAAACGGAAGGCTGAAACGTACCATCCCCTCGGAGGGACGGATGATATTACACAATGCATGAGGTTTTTTCCTGCCCTTCTCATTCTTCTGTCAGACGGCATGTGATATGCTTTTCAGGCAGTAATTTAGAGGCTGTCAGCTCTGCAGTGGTCACCGGGGATGAAGCGATCATCTGATGTGCCGCTCTTGGCATTTGGGGTTCCTGGCTGGCAAAGGTGCAGGTCTCTATCTGGGAAAGCCTTTGCAGGGTTAGCGAAGCACTGGGCTATGTCAAGCATGAAAGATTTTCAGCAGCTTCCTCGGTAATCCTTTACTAGCAATTGCCCTGTGATGGCCCGTTGCGTTAGTTACTCCTACAATGGATTTATGAAGTATTACTTGTACACAAGAAGATATTTGTTCTACAATAGTTCAATATACGCATTTCTCCAAAGCATATTATCAGCACTCCCTAAGGAGGGAAAATACCTCACATAGTTGTTGCTTGTCATTTCTAGTTTTATTTTTGTCTTGTACTTCTAGTCTGTGTGTCCTAACTCCAACCTTTTCCATGTCGAATAGTGAGAGTAATTCTGTAAGCTGAGGACTAAGCTATGCTTAATATTGGTTGCTTTTCTACACGCAACAAAATGTTCCTACCTGATGAGATCTTTTTCCTACTTTTGAGACCGTCATGAGGGGAAAAAAAGGAAATAAACATGAATTTGAAACAACTAGAGATACAATTGAATTGGTAGCTGTGTAAAGGTTGATGATACAGTTACCTACCTTTAGAGATCTGTGGGTATCAGCTTCCAAAAGTTTTGCAAAAAGGGAAGTATTTGACCTTCATGTGATGCATTTATCTAGTGAAGATCTGGCTGCGGCAAAGCTATATTTCCATGTAAATTTTATTGATATGACTAAAAAGAAATTGTACAAAGATATGTGGTACATATATTTTAACCTTAAAATCCTTTTTTCATTGCTGCCATTAACTTCAATTTAAAATAATGCAGGTCAATATGATGGATTGAGTGGCTTATTAGTTATAGTCTTTGCACCAGGAAGAACTCGGGAAATCAGGCTTATTAAATGGATAGAGAATGAGAGAAACTCACCTGGGGCTGGTTCTGAAATGGGAGTTGAGTAGCTTACGTACCGGTAGAAAACATGTGCAGGTGGAGAGATGGAAGCTTTCTTCATGTGGCTGTCCCCGGCTGTGCCACCAGAGCTGGTGGGGACGTTTGGGCAGACCAAAGGAGGAGCATGGGGTACAGGCACGGACTCTTCCATGGCCCACGAGACTCTGTGTGTGTAACAGGGATGGTAACACTCGCTGCTCCAGCTTCTGTAATAATTACAGAATAAGCACACCAGTGGGTTAAAGTGGAAGCATACATTTTTTTTTTTTTTCCATGAAGAAAAAAAAATAGTTGGATTTTGTGTAGGAGGGATGTAATTATCACCTCATCTGTGAATCCGGTCAGGATTATTTTTTCTTTCTCAGTTGTGTCTCTCAGAAAAATGAGAATAGGGTAAAATGGTAAATTAACAGTTTATAGCCTGGTTTACAGTGGTTGGAATTTTTGGTAAATGTTTTGGGTTTGGGGGATTTCTATGCACAGGAGAGCGTTACAGGCATCATTCTTGTCTGATATGGTTTGCTGTAGGCAGTAAAGTTGAGCTGACAATTCAGTGGCGTTTCTTAGGAATACTTGGTCAAAATTATTTATTGCATGCCCTATGATGGCTTCTTTTTAGGAAGACTAAATATGAAAAAGCAAAAAAGTAGCTTGATAGATCATATTCTCGCCAGCCCATCTGACACACTGTTGAGTCGGCTTTGCTGGGAGACATCCGATGTTTCATTACCTCGTAGTCTTCAGAGCCATGTTTGAGGCAGTTCAGATGTTTCATTGCCTTTTTATTTATTTTTAAAGGGTGTCAAAAATCCCTTATTTTTCACATATTTCTTTTCCTTTTTAAAAGAGTGTCAGTAATACCATATTTCCCATACAGGCTCTAAACCTGTGGCCCGGGGTGGCCTGCCATATCTCTGTGCCTTATCTGTCAGCTGCGCTGGAGCTGACATGATGTACTTCAGAAACACGGATGATTTAAGACGTGAACAACCATCCATTAAAAGGGGAACTGAGCTACCGGGGTTAGCGTTTTTAAGTCAGGCTTTGAATCAGACCGAAAGCAAACTGAAGCTTGAAAATAGCTGAAGGGAACTCTGGGAGCTAAATGCTCAAATAGCAGGTGTCGTGAAGCTGCAAACAAGCTTACAACACACTGCTTGAAAAGTTGTCCAGGGAGTCCTGTTTCACTCCTCCGTGGATGAACGTATAAAACGTAGAGAACAGCAGCTGTGCAAAGAAAAATAACAACCTGATAATCAGGCTCCTGTTGGCATTAAATAGTTGTGAGAGTCCAGTGCTTGGGTATCGTAACTACGGTGTAACGTGAAATATCCCCCCGTGGCAACATAAAATTCCTCCCATCTTTTGGAAGGGCATAGGGGAGAGCTCTCCTGATCTTCTGATGGTATCCAGTACCATTATTATCTTTTGTAATCCTAACCCAAACGCAGCTATATACTCTTCTATTACCTAGACATCTGTGCCTACATGGCTAAATTAGTTCTTAAGGATTTGGTTGCCATTTATATGTAATATTTATATATATATATAGCTGCGCCTTTATGACAACAAAACATGCAGTTAAAGGACTGACATTCTTACAAAGCCATTATCGACCAATATATCATCTCTTCTGCCTTGGGAGAGTGCTGGCTTCCTAGTGATGCTCACAACAGAAGTGCCCTGAAAGGATGCATCTTAAAATTCCCTCATCACTGATACTTCAATTTTTGTTTTCCTATGCCACAATATAGCATTCATAAAACTTACACCGCGAGTAATCCAAATATTTTTGGAAATTAATGGCCATAGCTGGGATGAGCCTATGTCTTCTCTTATCTTTTTATCCTGAAATTTAGACTTCAGTGCAAAATATGAATTACAACCACATAAAAATGGCAAAGAGTGGAAGAATAAGAACGCTTTTGGACTGAAGTCTCTCACTTGTTCAGTTCCAGGACTCTGGCAAAAACTATGGGCTGGGCTAACGAGCGAGTAATCATATCAGGAGAAAAATCATGGCTTTGGACTTTATTGAATTGGAAGGGCCCTGAGATATCTTGCTAGAGTTATGTCATGTGAATATCATCTCTGTTCTACTTCACTTGCCCCACTCTGTCAGGCTCTTGAGTTACAAAGCAATGAAACCTCATAAGAGAGGCTTGGAATCACTTCTTTCAAAGGATACAAAACCAATCTTTAAATCTACCAGGATTATTTTTTATATTTTAGCTGCTAAATTCATGTCACAGGGGAACTGGGGAAGAAAAAGCAAGATGGTTATCAGAATTGCGTGATATTAACTTCCATTACTTCAAACCTGCTGTGAGCAGAAATGCTTAGATGTAAAAGCAAACAAATCCCTGCCAAGAGGGAAGATGTTCCAAATATGCAGGGTGGGGTTAGTATCAAAAAAAGTACCAGTTTGGAGAGAGGGAAACTCTGTGTAGGCTGTGTTGTAATGAATGGCTATTTTTCTGCAAGTCACTTTGTACAAAACGAATATATTTTCTTTCTAGAAGTTAATGCAAAAAGAAAAACCAACCCCCAAACCTGATTATTTTCCTCTCCAGCTGGACAACAATATTTTTATCAAGTCAACATGCTCTGGAAATACAAGAACCTGATAGTTAACGGTACCAAGCACCTACGGTCTTTAAAATTTTTCAATTAATTAGAAATATTCAGGACTATTGAAAACAGTATCCTTGTTCTTTCAGTAAGCGAGAGGAAATATTACTGTACCTGTCTCGAGAGCTCACATGGTATATACAAACATATAGGTCTCATATAGATACACCCATAAACACTCATTGGAAACGCTGAAGTGCCTGGAACCAAGGAGGAAGATTTTCTTCCCCTGACAGCTGGGCTACCTCAATTGCAGGTCTTAGGACTTTTGTGTCAGGGCTGGCGGCTCCCTCCTCCTTAACTAAAAACTGTGCTTAAAATTGGAGAAGAGCCAACCCGAGAATATTAGAAGGGAAGAGAAGAAACGAATGATAAAAGAGAAGGGAAAACCTCAGCCCTATAAGTAAATGCCATTTACTCGGCACAGAAGATACTATTAACTTTGAGAAGTTGGAGGAGTGACATTTTTAACCTTTTAATAAGAGAAAACAAGAGCGTGGGCCTTCATATCATCCATTTAATTCAGGAGATCTTGGAAGCTAGTCTAAAATATACTATTTAACACTGAAAGGAAAAGATAAAAATTGGTGCAAAAAAGGTAATAAAGAATGCTGCTTTAAAATGTATTGTGTTATACTTCCATATAAATGTTATACTGGAAAATCTTTGAGAGAGGTAGCCTGCCCTTTAAACTTTTAGGCATTTATGGCCTTAATTATGCTTTTCACCAAGATTTTGCATATTTAATATTTCCTTTTAGAGCTTTCAAGAGTCTCAATTATTAATTCCACTGAGGATTTATAGGTCCTCTGAATATCCCTTAAGTATAAAGATTGTAGACTCATCAAATACTGTTTTCTTCCTTTAAATTTTTACGATTTCTATATCAAATAGGCAACTGCGGTTTTAGAGTTGAAAGTGGAATATTTATCACTTGGGTCCTCTCTGCCTTTCCAAACAGGAGCAATTCCTTCATGATCTGCACTGAAATCCACAACTTTAGATGTGGTTACAGAATGCAGAGAAATGATCTTTAATTCACAAGAACAGGTAGTTATTTTTCATATTGCATGGCCAAAACAATAGCATCTCACCTAAAGATGCTATTTATAAAGTGGACTGCCTGAAATGGAGAATAGTGTTAACCAGCAGCCTATGAATAAGTCATGGAGCCTAATTTTCCGTTATTACAGCCATTGTTTAAAAATGCATGTCTACCCAGGACTTTGTAATGATTTTGTATTACTTAAAAAAACTTTTACAGTTCTTCTTTCCCCTCAGTTATTTCATTACTTCTTCATTAACTTTGCTGTCCTCCAGTGTTTGCAGGGCTTCTGAAAACCTACTGGACAAAAAAAAAGAAAAAAATATTTTTATTTTTTTTTTAAATTGCCCCTGAGACTATCAATGCTTTAGATATTTTTATGCTTCTTTCTTCAAATGCTTTCACCATGTTCTGCTTTGGCATCCGTAGCAAAACCCATTAGCTGTGACAGGTTAAGATGCCTCTGCAGACTCCACCACAAAGGAACTGAGTCAGTGCCAACCATTATTCCTTACAACGGGCTGCACCATCTCTCAGAAGAAGGCCAAATCTATAACTCTGCTCTTCACTTTTGGGTCCTGTGGGGGTGGCTGCTCTGAAGAATGTTCTCGGGTGCTCAGTAGAGTATTTTTCAGTCCTGGCTATACTATGGTTTTGGTTGATTAAACCATAGGCAACAAGGACGTTCTTCAGCCACTCAGCAGATCTTTTATCTGCGACATGTATATAATTGTTATAGGTTTAGACAGTGCTTGTAGATGAAAAACACAATGTACTAATTAAATTTCACTGATTGTGGAAACTCCACAAGCACTATGAGCCAACCTGTATTTTCTGCATATCTTTGTATTACTGACCAGGTAGCTAACCAGTCCTCTCCAGCATTTCTCACTTGGCCCCAAACCTATTGGGCCTCTTGCCAGGTGTTGCCATGTAATGAGTGGTGGGATTCATATTGCAGATCAGAAGGTCCTTCAGGAGGATCATGCCTGAACCGTGTCCATTAGTGTCACTGAGAGTGAACCCCACAGGTCCTCACGATGAAGATGCCATAAAAAGGGGTGGATTATATATTGATGTAACAAAGCCCCAGAATCCTCTCCCATTGAGAGGACCATGATTGCATGTTCTTGTGTTAGAGGCTGCGTTTGACAGAACATTTTGATGTGTGCAGAGAGTAGCAGTGATGAATTAATAGCATGGTTGGGGCTGGAAATAAACAGCAACTTCATAATTCCCGCAATGACACCTTTGTTTGGACGAAATTGTGATTGAAAACAGCAGCAAGCAGACTATATGCAACATTGCCAAGGTCAGGAAAATGCATATATTGGAAACACAGGAGATATCAGAAATACCGACATCTACCTTAATTCTCTCTCCCTCCTGCAACACCAGCTTGCTACTGCATGATTTTTGGCGGGTAACAGGGTTTTGCAGTGCTCTGTTATTTTTGGTTCTACATGAAAGATGGAGCTAAACTTCCAATATAAGGCCAATATTTCCTTATGAGTTGGAGGGTGTGTAATCTGGTTTCTGTTGAAGAACCAGCTGCAAACAAAGGTAACAGCACGGCTGGTAAGATAACGCCTAGTCTTCTAGTAGGGTTTCTTCCATATAACTCTCAAATAACTTGAAAAAGGTGTGTGAATATTGTTATCCTCGCTTTAAAGAGGAGTCAGATGAGGCATAGGAAAACTGAGTGATTGCAGGTGAGAGACAGGGTTGGAAATAGAATAGCTTCAGCCCTCCTGAATCCCCGCTCCGTTCCCTTAGCCATCGGACCACCATCTTTTCTCAGGCTTCTTGTTTTGAGTGCCTCCTACCAAAGGCTTTTGAAAAATTTCCTTCCAGCGAATATTCATATTGAGAATTACTGGCTGCAGAGACTTGCTTCGCCCTTTGGTGGTTCTTTCTTGTGGCGCTGAGTGTCTGTTCGCAGGCGCCTCTACACGCCGCGGCTGTCGGTGCCGGGCACCAAGCCCTTTGGGTTGGGAATTCAGCGCAGCTCCATCCTGCTCGGGGTGACTGTGCCCATGGAAGCGCCAGCTGCTGCTGAAAGGATGCGGTCTCAATCAGCTCTAGAAGGCATGAAACGTGCCACGTTTTTTTTCTAGTGCGCTCCATTCCCTGAATAACAAGGAAAGCTAATTAACATGAGATGGCAAATGAATTGCAGTATCTGCCAGTTCAGCGATGCCGAGTCCTCTTTAGCATTCTCTTTGCTTCCATCCACCACAATAAATTCAGATTGGGTATTGAAACATCCAGTTGAAAAATATCTTTACTTTTAGTGTTGCATAACTTATATTCTGACACATCGTATAAGATTCTGATACAGAGCACCCCACAAACCACTGCAGAAATATAAAGAGAGAAGGAATTAGGTTGTGATATCACTTGTCCAATCCAAAATTTTGACAAACGTGTAATAGATGGGATTTCCTCTTTTGGGAAGGTAATTTTTAATTATCTGTCCTACTAATATAATTAACTGCCTTCACAACTCTAATTCTAACATCCTCACATTGCTAAAAATCCAGTTAATTTTAATTCCATTTTTCAAGTCCAACAGTGCTCTGTTACCTGCCATAAAGGGATTATTTAGCAGCTTTAAAATTATATTGCTGGTATTAAGTTCCTGGATGTAGGCCCTGGAGTTTTAAGATGGACAAGCCAAGCTGAAATTCATTAACATTTTAAGACTTAGTAAGTTTAAACCAAATTTTAAAATGCTACTTTGTTTTTTTTTTTTAAAATGGGTTTTGGTGTTTTGTAGCTACAGCTCCTACCCAAGCCTGATAAATATCTATCGAGAAGGGGGAAGCTGTGCGAAAAGGAGGAAGAATGAAAAATTGGGTCCACAGACATTTGTAAAGCTGAGACTCTCAGGAGACTGGTATTTTGACTCTCCAAATGAGTATCACGAACAATCATTACACACGAATGAAACCTACTGTCTCTTTCTGAAAGGGTATTCAGCCCAAGAGGTAATCTTGCGGGTCTTGAACCGAACCACTCCTTATACACCCCAGCATTATTTCAATGAGACTTTTATTCTTAGAAGTTACCGTGTAAAATTGTGGCTGGGCCAGTGTGGGCTCCCGGTGATCTCTTCTCATTTTCATGCTAAAATGAAATTATTGCCCCTCTTTACTTCAGTGGATATAGCGCAGCCAGCCCCTCTAGGAGACTGATGTGGATTTCCTTCCTCCCCATACAGTGATCAACAGAGTGGCCAAAGTCCGTGACAGTCATTCCCATTTGTATCCATTGAGGACACAGAGATTGAACACTGCACCTACAAGAACTTTTATTACAGCTGGGGGGGTTGGAGGGGAAAGAGCATTGAAGTTCTGGTTGAATTTCTAGGCTAGCAAAGATAAAACAGCTTCCATTAAAGATGTTTGAATTGAAGAAAAATGATACAGGAATCACTGAGAAAAAATATAAAAGAGCAATGCAGGAAGGACGTTTCTTCACCTTAACATCTGAGAGAAAAGCTGCGCTTCAGAAGTGGTTCAGGGCGACTTGGTTGCCTGGGATCTGTGAAATCCAACTGCTGGAGCATTGCTTCTGAGGGGTGGTTTCCTCTCAGATGTTCTTCAATGCATTACCCTAAACAAACCATGCTGTTTCTCTGCTTTTTTTTACCCGAGGCTCCTGCTTCCAGGCTCCAGTTGGTGGGTCAGTTTTCAGTGGAGCTTCACAAGCATTTGGGCCAGCACAATGGAGGAGGTCCGAGTGAGCTTGAGACTAACTCCAACTACTAAAGAAAAGGTACCATATGGCTGGCTACTCGGAAGGGTTTGACACCGTGTGGTCCAGATGAATCCCAGATACAGGTTGGAGAAGGATGTAGGGCAGGGAAGGCTTTGTGACGGACCACAGGGTATCGACTAGGGGGCAGGTAGGGCAGCTCACTTGGCTAGTTGGGATTGAACTTGCACATCAGTGTGGACATACTCCATGACTTTAGGTGCTCTCACTCTGACCTGGCCTAGGAAAACATGGACTCTAGCAAGTCAGCTTAATTATCCGTATCTATGTTTACAGATATAAAATTGATGTAAGAAACCCGGCATGGATGCTATGAATTACCAGGGGATCAATTAATTATTTTTAATAAAATGTGAGGATACTTTTGGATTAGAAACTTTTTTTTCATCCTAGTATTTTTCATTTAAAGTTAATGTTTAAAATGTGTTAAATAATTAAAAAAAAAAGAGAGAAGAAAGGATATGCTTAAGCATATTCTGCTGACAGTGCACTGAGTCAGTAGATATTTCACGGCCAGTACTACGGCTTGAATGCAGATGATTCATGCAGGCTTCAGTCACACTTGGTCCACGAGTCCTTAAAAATACCGAGTCCATTTTGGCTCAGTTGTGCTATCTAAAAGTTTACAAGGTGCGAAGTGTTTCTCGCAATGTATGAGCAGGGAATTGCGCTTGGAGATAAAAGCGGCTGCTTTAAGCCCGGCTGCCCCTCAGAAGAAACGCTCTGCAAATGAACAAAGCAGCGGGAGCGGTGTGAGTGCGGCCGCCTTCGGAGCCAGCAGAGGGAAGGAGCATCACCAGCCGATCACATATTCCAGCGACGGCACGGTTGAATCCACAGCCTGAGAGCTATTGGCCAAAACATCGTGTTTTGAGCAGCACTTGGCCGCAGCAGTTTGGCGCTTTGGGCTGGTTGATGGTGGAGTCTCCGCTCCGATTCTGTCTGCTTATTGCGTCTCGTGCTTTATTTGTTCAGGTTTTTTGCCTTCGGTTTGAAATCAGGACTGCAGCGAGGAGCCTGCCCTCCTCTGCTGCTGAGGGGAATCCTCATGTTCTTTCTGCTGCTGAGCAGAGGCTTCCCCCGTTTGGGAGACGTCAGCAGGGCTTTCAGAGGGGCTGTCCTCCTCCCTGTCCTTTGCTCGGGTGCAGCAGAGGCAAATAGGTAGCTTGGGTTTCCACCTGGTCTGGGCTTGCAGAGAAAAATCAGTGGGGAAACCAAGCTGGCCATTTTCGTAGAGCACCATCTGTGTTTAATGTTTTGTTGAAGCCCAAAGCTTGCTGTATCTGTCCTCATAAGGTGTTTGAGGTGACTTCAGGTGAACATGGGTGAAAAAGCAGAAGTCTCAGAGCCGTCTTGTTTTGGCATCTTTCAGTCTCTATTATATTCTTTCCTTTTTGCTCAATATTCACCTTCTCTTTGCGCTCCCTTTATGAGAAAGCATCTCATTGCTCCAACAGAGGGAATTTGCAATGTTTAACAAAACATTTCCCTGAGAGGCACAATAGGCAATGCTGGGGTATTTTTATTCCAAGATTTCACAGATTCTGATATGCTAGACTTGTCAGTACAAAATCACTCCAGGACATGACACTACATATCCATGCATGAAATCAGGTGCATTTAAATAAAAAAAAAAAAAAAAAAAAATGTATTTTGAATAGAGTGTAGTAAAAGTATCTAAGAAAAAGTGGAATATATTGTGATCCATTTCCAGGTTTTCTATTTAAACATGAAGGATTTGACTGGCCATAAAAGACTGTGAGTTGGAGAAAAAGAGTCATTTGGCTACACTTAATCCATGCCCTGGAAACAATCAAGAATTGTTCCCCACAGTATATTTTGTAGTATTTTTGTCTTGTGATTGAGGGTAAGCTGCAGTCATGAGATAACTGGGTGCAAGTTCAATTCACATGCTAACTCTTATTCCCAGAAGAGCACTGTGGAGACATTATATTAAAGCTTTCTCCTCTGTCCGTACCTCCGAGCATTATTACCAGGCTCTGGAGAGATGTGTGCGCAGCTGCCTTCTGCTGGAGTGGAGTCTGAGGCTCCTGTAGTGAAGTCCAAAGAAAGATGAATCCAAGAAATTTCTTCCTCTACTTCCCTTTGTTCTCTAAAAATGAATAATGCTTTATACTAAGCAAAACTTCATTCAAAATTCTCAAAGTACCTTGCAAGTCCCACTGCCACAGGCAGGTACTCATCATTGGAGTACGCTAATCACTCATGAAGTCATTAAATGTAGTTTAGTTGTTTTCTATTTTTAGCTCTTCTTTAAAGCAATTAATTCCAAATGTGCTAAATAGGATTTATAATTAATGAACCTTCAGTGTTTTCTAAAGTAAAAAATAAATGCTGCAATCAAACCTAGAATTCCTATGAAAGAAAAACAAATAAAAGTATCTATTTTAGTCCTGAAATAGCTGTCTCTCAGACGGCACGTGATGGCTATCTTGTTTACATGATTTTAGAAGATAGCTTTGACCACAAGCTGGGGTGCAACTGTTTTTCACATAATTTTGTCCGTGTTTAGCATATTTTCCTTTTTATCGGCTGCATGATATGTTATCTGCCTTCATTACTCTTTAAAAGCATGCCTCACCCATCAGGACAAAATGCAAACTCATCTGAGCCTGTGTAGTCAGGTGACAAAAATCACTTTTTGCAGTTTAGGTATAAGCTTCCTTCCACATCTGACCTTTTACCCTTGAGCATGGAAGTTTATTGACTCTATTTCCTAGCAGTAGTAACTAGCAGGGTCTTCTTTTTGCCAATCAATCCATATCATTTTGCAAAGAAACAGAGCGTGCTGGTGTTGTGATTGATTTACACATTATTTATCTTTTTCTGCCCAGTTTAAATTGGTCAGCCTGATCCTATTCACATGATAAAAATCATAATGTCTCAAATTACTTACTCAATAAACTGTGGGTTTGTCTATTATTAGTGATCATTAGTGTTATAATACAGCATGGAAATTTAGAGCAAATTAACTACATATGCAAGCTGCTGGGCTCATCTGCAGTTAATCATAAGCGTACTGTTCAAGTGGGCAGAGGATTTTGCAAGAATATTTCCAGGAAGAATTTGTGGGAGGAGAGCTAAATATCCTTGGGTTGTTATATTTTTATTTTTTTTTTTCCGTGCCATAATCTTTATCTCCCAAACGAATGTTTATCTGAGACATTGTCAATGCCTGAAAGTACAAAAGAGAATTATGGCTCAAATTGAAACAGCTTTTCGTGCTGCCAATTCCAAGGCCCCAAGTTTTTACGACCATAAATAATGAATGGAAGTTCCATGTTGATCCAACCCCCGCAGCCTCCCCTGCAGATTTGACAAGGTTCCTGGTTCAATCGTTCCCCTTTAATAAAGGCTATCGTAGCCCTGCAACAGAACGGTGCGGTGGGATGTACAGCCTTGCATGTTATCAGATGATGACACACACACTGAGCGCCGTGAGTTATCACTTCCAGTCACTATTATTTCCTATGAAAATAATAGCTTCCAGTCACCGTGGGTTGCTCCGAGATTGCATTCATACTGATGTAGATTAAAAGTGAAGGGATTTCCTGATAATTACTGGTCTGTCTGGCACAAAAAGGCACAGATGGAGGGAGGTTTAATGTAAAAAAAAAAAAAAAAAAAATCATTAGAAAACAGTCCTAGCTTTCTGGTCACTCCTCATCCTTAAATTCCATTGCAAGCTTCAGCTGGGATTTGGTGGCTGGGGCTGTCTGGTCATCCTGGAGACCCTCAAAAGAAAATACGGCAAAGATGCAACATAAATATGCATGAACTGTAACAGTTCACGCAGCTTAGAGCACTTCCCTCAGGTCCAGGTCTGTGAGCATGGCCTGGGAACAGCTGCTCCGTGGCTCCTGGGACCCTTCCATAGCTGGTGGCCATGGTCAGGGCTTCTGCAGGGCCATGGTGTTGGCAGGTCTGTCCTTGCACGGCAGGACTCTGAAGGCTGTGATTGCCGCTAGGCCAGTTTCTAAAGAGACTGGCCTGGTTTATTATTGCTTTGCATATTGCTAGTGAGATGAGTGAATCTGATGGGGAAAAAACACACCTTGGACCTGCCAGAGTTGCTGCATGTGCATGGCAGGAGCTAATGTGCTTGCTCTTTCTAGTGAGATCTGCTAGGTATCTACCAAAGCTATGCAACTGGAAATGGCCTCTCCAAAAACAGTAAGAATATTTCGCACACGGTGCTGTCAGGAGCTATTTTATGAGCTTCTGCTTAAACCTCCGGGTTGCAAAGTCTATGTGTGTGAGCACTCAAATCTGAGATGTAAGGATTTTCCAAAGTATTTTTTTCTTCCCACATTTTTAATGCATCGGGGTTAGACACTTGGCTACGCAGTAAAACTGTCCTGATTCAGGTTAGTGTGGAGCTGCAACGCTTCGCTGAACGGCAGCTGGTCGCACACCTACCAGCTCGCTTTGATTCCTCGTGTGGCAGGGGTCAGAGAGACTCAAACTCCTACTTTTGAAGGCACCAGGAGACATTTTAACTGCTCTGCCACCCCACCCCAAGAGATGGCAATAGGCACATTGTTATAACTTGTTAAAGTATCATGTTCTATTGCATATTTTTGTTTAAAAATACCATTTCAAACCTTTTTCTATGACACTTAGCCAGTGCAAGACAGCTTCTCCCATCCATCCTGGAAATGAGGGCCTTTGACATACTTCCTGCTGTAATTACCAGAAGCTTGATTTCCCTTTCTCCCTCCCATAACTGGCCACCTAAAGAAACTCCAGTCTGCTCTGGGGGAGAGACCATGCCAGCAGGCAGCACTGGCAGCAGCTTACCTGTGTGTGGTTCCTTCTGCTGCCGGGTGGTGAAATATTTCATTCTCGGTGGAGTAGGGAGTGTACTGATGGCAGAACACCAAGTCAGTCAGCTTTATCTCTGAGCTTCACACACGCAAGCACTAACTTCAGGTTTCACCCATGGATGGTATTTCTTTTCCTGCAAACATCCCGCTGCGTTGGGTTATCCAGCTCATGGCTGGGCAGGGGGCTGCAGTGGGGAGGGGAGGGGGGCTATTTGGCCCTTTTTCTGTATTTAATTTCTTTTGGTTAAGCTGAGGGAAGCATTCAGCTGTGCTGCTTGCTCCATAACACAGATGGAAGTCCTCGGTTCGAAGCCCCACCGCCAGCCCCCACGCACATGCTGGCACACCTGGATAACAGCTCTACCTGTTTACAAATTACCCCAATTTTCTGCTTGATTCAGCAGTAACTGCTTACCCTCCCCCGTGATGTAATTAGGCCTTCAGAGTTCACGTGTGCCTATTATGATCTCTCTTGTGTTTTGTCTTTTTTTTCTGTAGCCGTAATCATATATATATATGTATTAAAATTTCTTATCAATTGTTCAGCTAAATTATGCACAGTGGGCCATGCTAGCCCTCCATTAACATAAAGTATGCTAAACAACCTGTTTTCTTTCTGATAATTATGCTCTAAAGCACCAACTGCTTATTCTAGTGAATTTACCTTCCTTCTAGTTTTTCTTATTTCTTCAAACTTTTAGCTGTCTTCATGGCAGGGCAAGTGCTCCTTCTGCTGTCAGCGAACTAGCCTAATTATCTTTTCTATTATCATCAGAACTTCCAGCTGCCTAATAGCCAGCCACTTGGTGTTGAAATGAACTATAATAGTCCATCCAAGATGATTGTTTTCTGATCACATAAAGATCCTTCCATCAGTTGGAACAAAATATTGCTTCCTAACCCCATCAAGGAGTTAATTGCATGATGCACATTAACGGAGCTGTGGAGGGAAGAGTTTTGAAGGAGCCCGCCTTCCCATTTTGATGGAGTGCCCTTAGCATCGGTGCCAGCCTGGCTATAGCTCTGAACTTCTGCTTTGCCACCATTCCCTGAGGTGGGATCTCAGTCATAGCCAACGGTCAGCAAATATTTCACAAAATCAAGGTGTACGAGCAAAACTCTCCCAGCCCAGAACTCTTTTCTTCTTTGGCTCTTGAAAAGCAACTACCCTGCTCTGCGGACCTAAAGAGCTGGATGAGGGTCAGGCTGTTTGAAAGCCTGAAACAAGAAGAATAAAAGTCCAAGGAAGGTTTCTAAAAGTCATTTTCTAAACAGTTTAATTTTGAAAATGTTGACTTTTGTCTTCAGTTTTCACTGGGCAGCTCAGACATGAATATCTAATTTAGGTTTTTCTGAAGGTAATTCGTTTAACTTCCTGTGGGCCTTGTGTAATGAAAAAGTATGCTTTGATACAGTGCAGTCTGCTTTTGAAGGGTTACAAAGCTTACATGGCTAAAAATAGGCAAAGCAATTCTTTGGAAAACTGTTAAAAGTAATGGGTTTCATTTTATCTTAGATAAGGGTGAGTAACAACCTTAAGAAACTAGAACAATCTGTTTCTTTCTTTGCCCACAAGATCAAAACAGACATTATCTTCAAGATACGAACGTTGTTGGTGTTTTTTCAGTGGTGAATGAGCTAATGGAAATATTATTATTCTTTAATAGTTTTTTCTACCCAGAACAAGAATATCTGACCGTAGAGAGTGTCAGTGATATTTAAGGGTACTCATTACCTCCTAGAAACCGCCCTATAGCACCATCTCAGCAAAAATTTGGGATAGGAAAGTCTTTTTTTTGGTCCTCATCATACTCCTCTGAAATCTCTTTTTGTTCAGAAAAGAGCAGTTTTCAAAGAAGGGGGGCATAGTTGTTTACAGTACACAGCCTTGGACTTTTAATGAATGTTCACATGATTTGAGATGAGGAGAAAACAGCGTGCAGCACGCTGGAAATTACATGCACTTTCAGAAGAAAGAAATCTAGATCAGAAAGAAGCATCAAAAAAGCAACCAAACCAATTTTTTGATTTTCATAAAGAATTATTTCAGGCTATTTCAATGGTATCAGTGTAAGATTTATAATGAGGCTCTCTTGGACTTTTCATTTCCATGCAGTTGACTGAAACATTTTTAGCTTTTTAGAAATTTAGGTCAAGATTTAATTTTCACTAGTTAGAACAAAAGCAGAGCTGTTCCAGCGTAGTGGCGGTGGCAGAGGCAGGGGCTGACTCGTACTACAAGCACGAGAAAACAATATGGGTGTCATTTTTGAATATGTAAAGTTGTGTCAGTGTGTGAATGAAGATCCAATTCATTTTTATGAAACTTTAGACTAATTAGTTTTATAATTTGCACAGTAAGGTAATGTAAATGTGTTGCTGCTGCTTGACTTTTTGCCTAATCCTTTGAGTGGATATTTAATCTTTTTTATATATTAGAATTAAAGCAACTTGGAAGATATGAATAATTAATCTAATTATATGCCGATCACTTTAATTTCTTTAATGTTTTAGATTAAAAAAAAACAACTTTACAAATTGGTTTAGGTTGGAAAACCCTTTTAGAGGATTTTGTATTTCATCAGTAAGTGCAATTTATAGGATACAAGCTTTGGAAGTGCAACATTAAGTTTACCTTTATGCAAATGGAACAGTTAATCTGGGAGCTCTGGTGACCAGGTTCTCGAGGTGTGCTTCATGAATTCATAGCTTGAATTTCAGAAGTGAGGTTTGCCAGTTAAAGGAAAATGAGCAACCAAAGAGCTTTAAAATCCTGAAGCCTCGCAAAGGGAAGTGTTGTAAAGAAGCAGTAATCTGCTTATCTACGGTGTGGACCAAAGGACAACAAAAATGGGACCAAAGCACTTTGTGTTGTCTCCATGTAACAAGAAGTGTGTCTTGCGGGGTGGAGGACAGAAAATCAATGTATCTACAATGATGCTTAGGTGTAACTAATTATATACTGTACGAACATGAAGTTATAGATAAATTGAGAGCTATCTAGTTTGCATACATCTGAGCATGTCATGCATATGGAGTGCTGACTGCTTAACTTGTGGAAAATATAAACCCTGTAAAGATCATCACACAAGTGTAGGAGTTTGTATCTGTCCTATTACGGTTGGCTATTTTTAGTGACATCCACAAACACTTAAAATTCCTTGGTGTTTTGAAAAAATTCCATTTTTTTTCCTTTAATATGTGCATCATCCTCTGTTTGTGGAATTAGCAGCTTTGAGCTAACTCCTTGGCTTGTTCCCTGCAACCCTATTCCCTATTATATGACTTTCTCTTCTGGGTTTTTTGGTTGGTTTGCTAAGGGAAATGAAAGTACTGATCATTACAGTAGAATTAAAAATAGCTTCTAACAGCTTAACCCAAGATACAAAAATAGGCTCTCTTCCGGCTTATCCTGTCAAATACAGTGGGAACCCAGTAAGGTAACATCTGTGAAAACCTCATTCTGGGTTTGTATCTCTTTTTTTTTTCAGAATCTTTCCCTTGTGTCTGCATAACGTAATAATTGAAATCAGATTGTTGATTTTTTTTTCATTTCAGATAGTTTGCCATTGAGCTTTCAGGAAAGGTCATTGGTCTTAAAAGACTTATTTTCCCATATGATGCTTCACTACTTTGTGATGTATTTATATGTCATTGCTTAGGAAAAAGGACATAGTAACTACAGGAAATTTATATACAAATACATACTAATATAAATGTTGATCTTCCTGTGCATGAGATTTCCGTATGTCTTGCCTAGTTTGGTGTCCTAGTGACTAGGAATTTGTCATTCACAAGGACGAATGTAGACTTTCTGTCCCGTGCTGTTTAAGTTAGGGCATTGTTCTTGGCTAGTGGAGAAGGGCAAAATGTATTGTGGTGACCAACCCAGCTGGGCAGACTGTGAAAGAAAATAAATACCCACTTCTCAACCAGGAATGCCTTTTTCTCACCCCACTTCTCTGGTAATGGCTGTGACATCAGGCATAAAGTGAAGAGGTAGACACTAGTCTAAGTTTAGAGGCCTGGGAATGCACATTTCCCTGAAGCAACACAAATATTTTGGTTCTTCTCTCACTTCCCTGGTGGGTTTAGGTCATCTCTTTATTGCATAGACCCTCATGGTAGAAACGAGATCTGATTCCAAGAGATGTTTTCTGAACGGCCGCTGCAGAACCTGATCAGATGCAGAGCAATTGTTCGTACCAAGGTTGGGAGGCAGGAGAGAAGCAGGTCTCTAAGGTCGTGCCAGAGCACAGGTCCATGACGACACGGAAGTTTTCTGCACAAATATTGATTCTGAAACTTCTTACAGAAACTCCGGGTATTTCTATGGTTTGGTCCATGAGGGGACTGAACTGAACAAATATTTACCCAAGGCGCTAGAAGCACTGCTGGAAGTTCCAGCACTTCCTCTCTCCCACAGGTCTTTATTTTTTCTAGAGTTTGACAATTTTGCTTTTGCAGTTTAGCTCTGTTAGTACCGCATATAACACGGGCTTTGCAGAAGACTCTAAAACGCAACTGCTGTTTATTTTGATCTGTGAGATATACAGATGTAGACAAAAATGAATTCTCTGCTTATTTACTTATTTTCTCAGCACTCAAGCATTTTTTAAATGTTACAGCTAAGGTCTGCTGGGCCAGGAACCTTCTGTAACTCACTGCTTGCCATATGAACCAGGGAGTCCTCCCAGTTTAACTGTCTATTAGTGAAATCAGCCGATGCCATGGCTGAGATTGTTCTCTAACTCTTCCTATCCATGTCTGTCTGGCTCTTCTCTTGGTTTAGCGGGTTCCCCTTTCATCTCCCACAGCTTCGCATGCCTCTGTGAGCCTTCCTGGCGTTACGTTTCCCTCTCCCAACACCTGGCGTCATTGTTTAGCGCCTGGGAATTTCCCACTCTCCAAATGAAGTTCCCTGCAGAGAAGAATAGTTCTTAGCTTCGTCTTCGCGGTCGTTCAGTCGAAGGGCGTTAGTTCAGGTTAGCGCTATCTGCTGTCTCTGGTCTGGTCAGTCGATGCTAAAGGCCTTACCAGCAAAAGCAGATGTGCAAAACAGAGGTATAGCGTCTTGTAAATAACAACTTCAACATATCAACAAATTCTCTGCATCATCTTTTGAAATGAATATATTGGAATTCCCATGAAAGCTTAAGAAAAAGGTAATCTATATGACTGATGGGGCTCCTGATTCAATTCTGTGGATTTCTAAAGGAATATGTGTAGGACTGTGTTACAGTCCACTCCTTTTAAATTCTGTAGGATTTTTCTATGAAGAAAGTGTGTGTAGTAAGTCTCCCTATAGCAGGTTAATGTTTGTGTATTGTCACCCTGACTGAACCCAGCATGGGAGCTGAAGTGGAGTAGAAATCAATGAAATAGCATTAGGATGCAATTGTCACAAATTATCAGAGAAGAAAGAAGACAACTGTAATTCACTAGAAGTAACACTTTACCAACTGCTCTCACTAAGCATTAGTTTAGTGTGTTTTCAATTTCAAGGCACTTTCTCTGGAAAATACTTGGTCCATAATGACCATTATTATCACCATCCTAAAATTTGTGGAATTTAACCTAAACAAATTCCTCAAAGCTTGCACTTAGTTCTGATAACAACGCTCCATCCTATTTATCCCCAGCTTCAGTGGCAGTTGTGCTAATGGGGATTGTGCTTCATATTGTGAATATTGAATCATTCCCAGAGAAAGCTGCTACGAGCTGCTGTACGAACACCCCGGGTTTATGCAGTCGGTGTTTGTGTGTGTCCTATTTTGCTCACGGTGCCCGGCAGGACAAGGTCACTCCAGAATTCCCGTGGGGGCCAATTCTCTTCTGTTTCATCGGCAGTCGTCACACCCCAGGTTTTGTTTCATCCCTGCGACAACCGTAACTGAGTGGTCACAGTACCACTGGCCATCCAGCCGTGCTTTTTCTTCCCCAGCATCTTAGATTTTACCCTTTCTTTGTCCTGTTCACTAGCCGGCAAATTATTAGTGGAAGGCAAAATTACTGCTAAAACCAGTTAAATATTACCTAGCTGAAAAAGGCATTTTCCCCCCATGCATACTGGATTTATGTCTAAACATTTGTAGGCTACGGTGATAATTGTCTCTCCCATGCAATGTAGTATTTGCATCGTGTCATTCATCAATTTTTTTTGTTTCAGGGGGTAGGATCACTCAAGGGGCCGGTTATGTCTTTCATTTCCTGGTTATCCAGTCATCTCCTGCTCATGCCAGCAGGAATTGAAAGCTGTTATGAATATTGAGAACAGGATTTATGTGAAACAAGGATGGGATGTCAGTCAATCACCTAATAGCAAATCGTTCATATCTCAGTAACCACCTCACAACTATCACTTTGTCCTGGGGCTCAATAGGCAATCAAAGGCTAAATCATCACCAAAGCACAATTAATCTCCGTGCCAGGTCAGGATGGAAATCCATGAGGAATGTGCCCATGTGCAAGGGAATGTCTGAATTAAGATGAAAGTTTTCTTTCAGCGTGCTTTTGATACAGCTCTGCTCTGAACAGGACACTAGAGTCGGTAGGTCTGTCAAGCTGCACTGAGAGTGAATTTATTTATATATAAAAGACTAAATTTTAAAGTAATAAACAGATTGCTTCGTATCTGATTACAAGCTTTCCCTGCACAGGAATGAGGTGAAGCCTATCCTATCAGGAAGGCAGGGGTGAAGTCTGGTTCAACGATCGAGTTACAGAGAGATGGAGACTGAAGACTGTAAAGCTGGGGGTCAAGCAGTAAAGTTTTGGTTGTTTACACTGTAGAAAAGGATAAGAATCACTGGCCAGGGGAAAAAAAAAGAGATTTGAGATTTGAAAAATTGGGGTGATAGGTAGGACTAAAGAAAGCAAGGAGCTACACAGATTGATAACTGCTCTGGTGTGATAAAGCAGAGTATGTGAAAATGTCATCACCTCCCAGCTCCCTTTCTAGGCTGTGCATTTATGCCTGGTCAAACTTATCACCCCTTTCTCCTGGTGTAAATGGGTATGGATAGGTCTTTGGGATCTTACCACACTGTCTGGACATTGAATCTCAATTTACTCTTTTGTCAGTTTTAGGATTTCTGCTCCTTTTTCTCTCTCATAAAAATAAGTTGGAGCGCCTGCTTTCCCAGAGGTCCAGCTTTAAAGGTCCTCTGGCTACAACTTTTGTCTCTTAAGACTTGTGATATTTGAAGAAGGCAGAACCTTGCCAAAATGGATCACCTTCATTTTAGATAGTGCATATCTATGCATTACAAAATGCCTGTGCAGCATCTCTGCATCACTTTCCACACCATTATTGATTATTCTTGAGGATCTGATCACAGACCATTTGATTTAGGTTCCCTTTTTGAACGTACGGCTTCTTTTCTGAATCCCACCATTTCCCATCATGCTAAGCCAGCTTTGTTGGGGTCTTCCTTTGTAAATGCCTCAGTATAAGCAGATCCGTGCTTTCCTATTCCCTGAGGAAACTTCCTCTGTCTCTCCAATGCTTTCAGAGTTTTTATTTCTAGTTTCTTTTTGGTTTTTTTTTGTAAAAGCAGAAAATTTTATTCCTTAAAATCCGACCCACTTTGGAGAAATATGATTTATCTAGGAAATAATTACCCTTCAGGTAGTCAAGCGCAGTAAGCCTTTAGCATGAGTCTGTTCATGGACAGATGTGCTGGTATCACTTTCTTGTCACCTTAGCACGAATAGCGTGATACAGAACACTACGAGCCAGTCAGGAGGTATGAAGATTCAAGCAGTTCATAAAGTAAGAGGATAATTAAGCGCTTGAACATAAGACAGGTTCCTGAAATAATGACAGAGATGAGGAAAGGGGACAAAGAAGTTTGGTCTGTTGAGAAATGTAGGAAATATGTTGAGAGAGAGGGAAGGAAAGATGACAAGTATGGCAAGATAGGAGGAAGTGCATATACATCTCCTTCATATATGTTTCTGGCTGAAAACAGAATGGTATCTGTGAAGGATCTTGAAAATTGAGCCCAAATTTGGTTTGGACTCTGGAGAAGCCCTCTGGGATGAGGGCTGCTAAATGACAGCACGTTAGAGCTCAGAGCAGCCTCGGCTGAGGCATGAGAAAGTCAAAGAAAGTTCAAATGGACGTGTGAAGTTTGCAGAGGAACAACGCTGAAGATTGATTTAGTAACAGATGTGTTCAGGAAGAAGATTAGAGAGAAGTGAATGTAGGAAGAAAATCCAAATATCAATAGGCCTGCAGCCCTAGGAGTTTATGTTAGGCTACTGAGAAGATTAATCAGATTTCAAAAAACCCAAACGGCATGCTGCATGGCAGACTGTGCTCCACAGCACACAAACCAGGCCACACAGTTTGCTTCTTTGCAAAAAGCATGGTTGTATATGCAAGTAATTTCCATTTTTCTGCTGCCTTATTTTTAACCCATTTAATAACCTTTATGATCACAGTTCAGTCAAGTAGCAGCAATCGTGCCAATAACAGCATTCCAGCTGGGTTAATGAATACACACATGATTTCGTGAAGGAATATATCTTTTTTGACCCAATTTCAACCTTTCCCGTTTCAAGCTGTTTAATTATAAGATATATTGGTTGGAAACAAACAGCCATTTATGTGACATTAAAAGTTTAAACAAATTCCAGATGCAATTATTTTAGGCACCGAGTGTCTGTGATCGGTATATGCAGGTAACAAATTAGTCTGTTAGCTGCAAACTTCTAATTTGTGGCACAGTTGATAAATGCCTTTCACAGAACAGATGCAAATAACCAGACTTCTGTGCTCCTTGAGTCTGCATGATAATAGGTTCTTTAAGCACCCTGCTAAGAATTAGGAAATTAGTCAAATGGGATCATATTTAGGTTGAGCTAATACTGCACAGCTGAATTTACCCACCATTATCTGTGGGCATAATTGGAGACAACTGTTTTTTGGACCAGCTGTGCAGGTCACAAAAGGATAATAATGGGGGCCCAGCCTTGCTGTGTCAGATTGATAAATGTTTATAGCGTTGTGTGACTGGAGGAGCTGGCTTTAAACAGGTACAATTTGGGATTTTTTTTTTTTTTTTTTTTTTAAAGATTCCTAGAATTGAATATGCCAAATTAAATGGTGTATTGCTCATAATTTCTACATGGTATGAGTCGGTGTAATTTGTAGGGAGAAGATAGAAAAAGGTGTGGTAAGAGGAAAAGCATCTAAGAGGTGTCAGATAAAACTTTCCCACCACACACAATCTATTTTACACCTTTCTGTTATTTGCTTTTCCTGCTATTTTCTCACCTTTCCTTTCCCTGGGTGGGTAGGTTTACATCAATTTACGCTGATATTGTGGAATTTAAAGTGCCACTAATGCACTTCTGAATTTGTCACTGGCTCTTTTTAGCATTTAGGCTTAATTTGTTTGAATAGCTGTTCCTGGTATTCTGACAAATATTTCTTTTAAATGTTGCATCCAAGTACAGGTCCTTACTACTGCTAACCTATAAATATGTTAACAGCTGCACTATGTTTTGAAAATACAATGTGATATTAATGTGAAATGTATCTTAGCTGAATCTATTAGTCACAAGCAGGTAAATAGAAAAGCACATTCTGATTTTAATTGCAAGGAATATATTTCATACTAAACATCTGTCCTATTTCTTGCTCTTTTTAAATGCTTGATTAGGATTTACTTCTGTATGCCTTATGTATCTCCTGTAAATTACGCTTTCTTTAACAAAATTCATTATTTGTGATGAAAAATAGGGAACCCTAATTATCTTAACTAGATACTACTAAGGTTTAAATTAATAATAAAATAAAATGCTGCTTCTGCTGAGTACTCTCCCTGTAGCACAGACCTGGATTTAGCTGCTATCATACAGGAAGGGGGAGAGGTGGGAGAAGAGATCTAAAAGGTGAAGAAGAGGGGTTTTAGTTTTATTTTGAGTTAGCTCCTGCTAGTTTTCCCTGAACTTCACAGCATTACATCTGCAGTAATGGCCAAAAATAGTGCTGGAGCCCTCAGCCTGCTGCAGTGGTGACTCTGCCAGCAGCTCAGCCACGGGATGCTGGCTCCGCTTCCACAGCGCATCCTTCTCTCTGCTCCTGCTTGTTGGCTGTTGATCCCTGTGTCCTGGAAAAATAGAGGGATTTATCAGACAAGGGAAATCTTTACCTACTGTTGGCACAGCCTGGCTGGAAGGTGAACTCTAGACTCATGGATTGAGAGGTGGGCTCCCCCCAAAACCTCAGCGGTGGCAGAGAGGATGCTGCTCCTGCTTCTTGCATCTCCCATTTGTGGGATGGTGCCGTGTATCTGGAGTGTGGGATGGTGCTGGCTTTGGCCAAGGGCATGTTCCACTTCAGTCTCACATGTGGGGAAACGGAGGCAAATGGTCGTTGTATGAGGAGCCTAGTGGCTGTGACCCTTCCTCGAGCGTCTCAGGGGGCCATCGCTGCCTTCCTGAAGCAATGTGCTCCACCAGGACTCATTGCCTGAGAGAAGTGTCGCATTTTCAACTCGTTATTGGCACGCAACGTGCACAGACTGTCTAAAGTGTATAAATGGCATGCCTGAAGAGTGTTTTATTATGGAAGTAATTGCTGTATTTTCTAGATTAACATTAGCTAGGGGAGTAGACTGAAATCATCATTGGTTATCTTATCTATGAGAGAAATTTTATCTTTCTGAGGCCTCTGATATTCATGAAGACAGGAGATGCTGGGAAAGCCAGCTGTCCTCAGGTTTTCAGTCTCCAGAGCCAAGTGATCTTGCTTTCTCTGCTCAAGACGGCATCATAGAACTTCCTCTGGGATCCGACTTCTATAAAAAAAACTTCAGAAAAGATCCTCTGGAGTCAGAATTAGTAATTCCACCAAAATCCAAATCAGATTTCTAGTGCGTTCCTTTCCAAATTAGTGATGTTTCTTGCTGCTGCGGGAAGGGGGAAGGGAGAAGGGAAGACAACAGTTGTAAAATGTTTTTATTGAAACTTAAAGGCAATTATTTCTGAATTCCCATTTCCTTAATTAAAAGTGTCACTGATTTGTATTTAATCAGTACTTAACAAGCCTTATTGTGAAGCGAAAGAGCTAAACAATGTCTGTAATAGGCGGGGAGGGTTAGCTGAACTTTGTTTAAATATAAAGGGAGTAGTGCATCTGCTGAAGAACTAAGCCCTTTCAAAGTTTAGGACACTCACCAGTGCCATACAGCATAAATCACAGTGCAAACTGTGTGATTATACCCTGCAGGGAAATAGACTGTGTGTTTATGGGGCTCTTCACCAAGCACTTAGGAATAATCTGATATAAAGCAGCAGGGGAGGAGAGTAATGACAACTTCAAATTAGTTTAATGAATGTTTACATTAAAAAAGGCTTTTCTACAAACCTGAAAACACAAAATGACAGTTTCCTCTCCAGACAAAAAAGCCCCAACCTCTACTTTTCCTTGAAGTACTGGCAATGGGGAAGACATTGTAAATTTAACTCTTTCAGTGCGGTGGATAGTAGTATCTTTATGTTCAGTGTTCTGCTCTCATTATAGTGGGACTTGCTGGCAATCCAATTACAAACACCAGTATCTGGTTTGTAGCTCATCTATTTTAAATCATGCTGATCTCAGGAAAAAGAAAAATTGTTGAGAATTTCGTTCCCGTAAAAGAACAAACATCTCCTCAAAATGAACTTTCAGGCTTGTGTGGAACAAATGCTTAATATCTCTTTGGCCGTATTCATTCAAGAGGCTAATGTGGGTTTTGAGAGTTCGTTTTCACTTCAAGCAATAGGTAACAAGTTTGCAGAGAAAAAGAAAGGGGTTTGTGTGTGAAGTAGAAATAATGCAGTACTTCTAGTTTTCTTCTCTGACTCAAGATAAATAATTTGTCAAAATTCATACATGCACAAGACGTCATTATATATACTGAACTTCTGGGTAGTTTGGAAAAATAAACAACCTGTACATCTGAAGCAGTTAAGATCCTTCTATTTGAGAAATTACTCTGTATTTCAGCTCCGACATTGCAGCATTTTTCATTGCCACAACATACATTCATGATACATTTTTAAACCTGGTTTTGTGGGGCATTTCATATCGCATCAGGTGGAAATTGGGTTTTGCTTTTTCCAGACAACATGCTAAGTTTTTCACTAAGAATTCTGCAAATCAGCATTTTTAAAAAGGAAAAAAATGAAGACAACAACTTTTATAGTTGAGATACAGGTTAGAAATAAAAGTTTGGAGGTAGGTTAGAAGGTAACTTCCAGTGTTTGGAAACTTCCCCAGCAATTACCTGTGTGTGAAATAGTTCTAGGTCTGACTGTTGCCATACAGGCCTTTACTGAAATATCTTCTGGCTTTTGTCCAAGGATGTGGAAAATTAATAACAAATCAAGTACCCATTGTTATTAAGCACCATGTGTATTTCTTAAGCAGCCATAGGAAACCCTGATTTTATACACCAATTTGTCAAGTGCCGTATTTGCTAAGGGTTTTTCTTAATACAGTATGCATCCCACAATAATGCTTGTTCTGTAAAGCTTTCACATAGAACAAAAAGTATTTTTGTGTATATGTCACTCACACATACTAAATCCTGGGGGGTCTGAACGCTTTATAGTTATCACAAGTGTCTTTGAGATCAGGATAAAGCCTTTGCACTCTCACATGATGGAAAGAAGAGCTTATGTTCTTCTTGAGAAATAAGTAAAACCACAGAGCACCGATCCTGCAGCAGCTTTTCTGTTCATCATGTGCTAGATATGATGGGGAATATCTTTAAAGTAGACCAGATACAGTGCGAGTGAGGAAATCAATAGGGCTTCTGGAATGAAGTGTGATTGATGTTTGTAAAGTTGTTAGAAAACGTTACAAACTACTAGAAAAAAGTGTCAATAACGCATGTCATTTCAAAAGAAGGATTAAAAGAAAAGGACTGAGGCTGGATGATGCTAACCGGGAAGCTTGGAGGTCCCTCAGGTTGCAGGCTGTGGGATATGGTCAATGGAATAACAACAGTTTTGGCATAGGTGGGAGGTGCAGTAAATAAAGTTTTCTTACACTCTTTCTTAAGCTGCATTTTTAGCTTTGTCCATTTTATTGCATGTTACAATCTACTCTAAAGAGCCAAGCCTGTGGTTGCTATTATAGAGTCCCTCCTGTTTTGTCAGTGCAAATATGGAGGCATTTTACTGAATTTTTAAGTGTTACAGAAAGTATGTTTTCCTCTGGGAAGCATATTAAGAGCGCATTAGAAAACCACAGTATCGATCTCTTTGGGAATTTCCTGCAGTACTTTTTGGCAGTCCTATGGAAAAGCAACCTTGTCCATCTTACTGGTGGGGTGGGATAAGCCATCCAGGATGAAAGCTGTGTTTTTCCAGGCAATTTCTGTGTACCCTGGTTCAAGTCTTCCTTAATCGGAGCCTTATTTTCAGAGAAGCAGAGCATCCGTGCTGTCACCTATAATCAGTTGAGCCTGTGAAGGCAAGTCATAAAATTGTTGCTGTTAAGGGAATACCTCTGTGTTCTTTACAGGAAGCGTATTGTTTTCATACTTACCGTTTCTTTTGCAGTTATGCCTTCAGTTATCAGTGGGTCTGGCTGAGAAAAATGCTTAAATATAGGCTGAACTGGTTTCTGAGTCAGAGTCATAGTACATGGAATTCCCTTTCCACGCAAGTAACTGGACTGTAGCTCCAACCATCTCAGCAGAGTAAATGGCAGAAGTTGCTTTATTTTCAATTAGTGGTGGTGTGTGTGTTCCAGTTCCCTTGGTGCTGGAAAGCCCAGATTCCCCCCTGTGCGGACCCTTTTTATGCAGGTTAATGGTGTTTTAGTGGGCTCTCAGTCCTTTCATAAGGACGAGATGCAGCCTCTCCATCGTCTCGGGGACGCAGGGCTGAGGCTTAGTGCCCTGAGCATGTGTTCTAGCCTTTGTATTTCAGACAGCTTAGGGGATGCTGTACCCAGTAAACCTCTCTGTGGGCTGTTGCGTAAAGGTATCTGGATGGGTTGATTTTAATATTCGGTTATTTCAGTTGAAAAAAGGTGGACTATATTTGTTTTAACCCATTTTCTTCTGATAAGGCTTTCTCAAATACGACCCTCTCCTGTATGCGCATAGTTTAATATTATAATTAAATATAAATTAACTTAATCTCTCTGTTTTACATGCTATGTCTACTTCAGTTTAAAGCTTTTGGTGAGTAATTCAATCATAATTTATCAGGAGATCACAGAGTGATACAAATGATCTGAAAATGAATTTTGCTTCCTGTTACATTTTTTTCATAATATTCCATAAGGGACAGTTATTTGTAGTAAGGGAAAGGAGATATTTTCTGACTTGGTGGATTTCTACTCAGGGCAGCATGTATCTGGGTGTAGAAAACCTCAGCATGCAGCACCGGTGTGAGAGCCAGTATGATGAATATCATTTTGAGTTGCCAGATCTTTTACGCGCTCTGGGTAGACACTGTAAACTTCACATTAATCATCACCAAGCAGTGGCATGACCAGCAAACACCAACTTTAGTAAGAGAGCCAAATGCTTGGGAGCGTGTTCTAAACAGCTTTATTCCACTGACGGACAGGACTGCAGAACTAAAAAGAAAACAAAACAAAAAAAAAAACCCAAAAAATAATCCCAATTTGCCATCAAAACTCCTCATATGTGATTTTATTATTCAGCCACTACATAAACCTGAAGTGTGCACAGCTGGATTATTTATCTGAGTTTATTGGTCGGTATAGACATACGAAGAGTATCCATTTAATAGTCTTTTCTTATGCAACTTCATCATGCTTATGAGAACAGTTACACCATCAGCTGAGGCAAAAAAATGCTACCAAAAAGACTTAACTTTGAAAAAAATCAATTAGAAATTGTCTGCATGTCAGTCTTGCTCAGGAAGCTGTAGAAAATAGACAGGAAACACGAAGCAAGCGTGGCCAAGTGTTCGCAGTAATCAATGCAGGAAAGATTAAAAAATAAGTAGTTGTTTTAGCCCATTTGTGGATTACCATCTTCAGTGGGTTAGTGCATACGTGAAGGGGAAAGTAATTTTGTTCTCTTTTTCTCACTATCATTTGCTTAAAACTGTTTTGCTGGGAAGCAAAACCAGGTAAAACTGCATTTATTGGAAGTCTTTTAAACATTAGTCTCTCAGCTGTTAGATACAGACATGGGACCCCTGAAGCAAGAAGACACAAGCCCTTCTCTTCGTGCAGATGTGGTCAGGAGGGCGATGTAACCCTGTCCTTTTGTCCTCTGCTCCAGGGATGCCTGGTGCCCGGGGTATATTAAATCAGAAGCCCGGTAACAAAAACTTACCCCATCGGGCGCCGCATATAGATTTACCTGGAGGGCTCCAGGTAGTCTGGGTGGGTGAGAAGGGTCGTGGGGGTATAAATAACAGGAGCAGATCATCTGAGTGCTGAGCTGTGCTTTTCCCAACTCCTCCTGGTAAATTTGATTTTGGGATTCTCTCTGGAAAGGGAAAACCCTACTCAGCAATAATCGATCAGTGCCTTTTACTATGCACCTCCAAAGATAAAACTTCACAAAATAGAAGATGCGGATTAAAGCTCCTTCCCCCAGCTGCTCCGTTCAGATGGGCTTGGCCCCGTTTTCCATTCCTAAAGCAGTACCAAGGTGCAGAAAAGCTCATGTAATGGGGTAGGTAGAAAATCCTTGACTCTTCAACCTGCCACGTTCTCAATAACCCCGGAGCATAAGAGAGAGAGGAGTGAGGAGGGCAGAGTTTCTCAGGAATACAGGGGACACAGAGGAGTCGCTGGGGAAAACTAATGTATAATTAATTATAGCTGCATTTGTATAGCGATAGAAAGATTATGCTTGCCACACATCTCCATTTCATAATTTTGCTGTAAAATTATCACAACACCCTCCTGTGGTTTCCCAGCTGTATATGTGTGACCCTGCAAAGACAAATTCAAAGACACCGTGTAACGTGATGCCCGTTGCTGGGCTCGGGAGCTGTGAGGACGTGCCAGCTCTGCTGCCTTTTGCTCTGCCCTGCATCCAGCACCAACAAACAACTGACCACATCTCCCAAGTTTTTCAGTGGCTCTCTCCCTTCCTTGTCGGTAACAACTGGCTGATGATAATGGTGTAACAAATTCTTTGAACCATTTCTTTCTCCCTCAAAAAAAAAAAAAAAAAAAAAAAGGCATCATTTTTCTCCTTTAAACCAAGCTAAATAAAAGAAATGCGATTCTCTCTTTTAACTGGGGTGCTACAGCCTGGATACCTTGGCTTAACTTTAGGGACCAACATATCTAAGGTAAGAACTGGGCTCCTTGGCAGCCTCCAGCCAAGGGAAAGCAGCACTGGCCTCCAGGCACCCAATAAAATCAGAACTGCCCACTAGAGGTGCCTCTTCCCTTTCTCCACTGAGGGCCTCCAGTGTATGTGGGATCTGAAACCGGGCACCCCTGGTGGGTGCTTAAAGTTAGATGAGAGAAGTTGTGGCCTTTACACGTAATTTAATTTGCGGTGGACTTGACTGGGATGAGAATTTCATTCCGCGTGTCAGGTTGGCTTTTCACGTTTCATATTGATGTTTATTTTTAGTTCTGTTTTAAGAGATGAAACTCATGGCAAGATAAATAGCACCATAGGAATTTTGTCAGTGGTAGTTTGAGTTGCATAAAAGGGACTAGAACTGTTGTATTGGGGGTGGAAAAGTTTCTTATTCAAATAGTGTCCAGATTAAATAGTTTTTCACTGCACTCTTTCTTGTCTGAGTGAAGTGCCTGAAGTAAGCAATGAATATTTGAAATGCAGGCACAAGCAACTGATAAGGAAAATACAATTACAACTAGCCCTAAAGATACTGCACTTAAAGGGGGATCACACTTATGTGCATTTAGAAGACAATATTAATAAAACACTTAAAATAACTTCATATTAGGGAATTAGGCTGTTATTTTTTAATGAAACTCTGGGGCCATTTTATCCAGACAAAGTGTTACATTTTATTCATATAATAGAAATCCAGATAAAACAATCACATTTCTTTAGTAACTGGAAGCTGTGAATTTTAACAATCACGTTAATAGTTTTAGATAACTGGAAAAGTAGATTTAATAAATTATAAAACTTTCCATTTAGAAACTAAGAGGCCATCCTAGTTCAGTGGGTCGTCCGCTCCCCACGCTGGCACCATCCTGGGACAGCAGTGCTCACCCGGGGCCTCATCCTGCCCCTCCTGGCTGGGTCCCACAGCCGTGGTGCTGCAGCCCCCGTTGCCAGATCCCACTCCTTGTCCTGCCCCACAGCAGCCTGAGCCCTCCTGGGCTGGGGGGGATGCAGTGGGGCTGACCCCAGCCCTCCTCCCAGCTTAGAGCGAGATGTTGGAGCTGAGCGTGCAGGGCCAACAGCCCACTCCCATTTCTCCCTCAATTTGCAATTTTCTTTGTTCTTTGCCTTTTTCTTGATCATTACTTTCCAAACCTACAGTGGAGACTTGTGGGAATGGGGCTGCAGTCTGCCCCCAACCCTCTCCCTGTGCTTTAACCATCCATTCGCACAGCCAGATCTTTGATCACTTCCCTTTTTATTCAACTGTTTGGTTGCACTTTATTCCTGTTTTCAAGTATTTGGAGCAGGTTTTGACCCCATTTTCCCACTTGTAGTAACAGTGATTTTCCACCAGCCCTTTAGTGTGTAAAAATTCCTGACTGCTCTGCAGGTACTAATATAACATGGCTGTTGTGCAAAGGAATTTAGACACCTCTTTTTTTTGTTATGAAGGTATGAACAAGTCTGACCAGGAAATTTAATCAGATCACCAAACTCTTTCAGCTGAGAAATTAATTTAAAGAAAAAAAAATCCATAATTTATAGTTTCTCCAAATAATTCAATGTTGGAATAAACCTAGTGCTCAGAACTTAAAGGTTATGCTTGACTTCATGAAAACCAGTATTTGATGTCACTTTTCTGAGTGTCCCTGTGAAAACCACAGCCATTGTAGAGGGAAGATGCATCAGCATTTGATCTTTGGGGGTTTTTCGGTGTTTCTGTGCAGCAGGAGGGATATCTGCTGGTTGCTACGTATATTTCTTTAAAACTGTGATTATTGCAAATTATGACTTGTTTTTCTTTAAAAATAAGGTGCGGGAATGAAATGCTTAGTGTAGAAGTCTTTGGGAGTTTGCTAAGAACATTGCAGAAAGGAGTGTTGTTACTTGTTCGTCATCATTGCAAGGTCTCGCTGTTCTGGCCTTTTTACATAAATCACCAGTGTTTTCTTTCATTTTTGTGTAAACTGACAGTAAATTTCTTCCATATCATAATTGGGTGGGTTTCAGTTGCTTTTGATTTGCATTTTCATAGAAAGAAGCACTACGCCCTAACTGAGCCCTGCCCTGAGAGCCCACCCTTGCTCTCTCTGTGGGATTTACGTTGGTTAACCACTTGCTGCTGTTACAAAACACCACATCTAGAACGCCGTCATTTGTGAGCTACTTTGTGGTGGGAGAATGCGAGAGAAGCACAGGGACAGAGTGTAAAATGTGGATTTAGATGTTACATCATTGTCCTCCAGCCTTGGAAACGGTCCACCCTCGTTTTTCTTTGTAGCGTAACAAATAATGTTCAAAAGAAAACAGCTAGTGGTGCACTCCTGAGTTCTCATGGCCAGCGTGTGGGGCACGGGGGTTGCTAGCATAAGTGCTATTTTATTTGTGTCGGAATCTTCCCTTCGTGTTTGCAAATCAGGAGGTTAAACACCATTTATATGCTCCAGCAAATAATTAGAAGCTGAACATTGAAAGTGCACGCAGTGTGGTCTCTTGAAGAATATTATTAGCTGATTTAATTTAAAATGTTATATATATATATTTATATTTTTTCAACTCTGAAGCCTTAAAAGATTTGCTGTGAGCATGGCTATGGAGGTGAGGGTGCCCTAAGCATTAGTTCTAACATAAACAGGAGAACAGCAGCTTTTCAGAGGAAGTGGTTGTGTGTTCTTGGCCTTGTGCTGTGGGTTTCTTATTTTTCCATGGTTGAGCACTACTGTTTCTTTTCTGTCTTGGCATTTGCTGCTGTGGCAAACATCTATTTCTTGAGACAAACAATATCCACAGACCTGCACCGTCCAGCAGAACTGCGTTTTGAATGCCCTTTTTGAACCTACTTCCAATGACATTGGGATTATAAATTTGTGGGAGGATGGAGGGAGGATGAGAGAACTCTGAGAGGAGCTGTATCCTTTTTCTTTTGTCCCTGATGATTTTTTTTTTTTTTTTTTCCATTTTGGTTCTGACGTACCTCTTAGCCAAGACCACAGTTACTTGTTTGTGTAAGAAATAACATCTAAATGGAGCAATTGATTTGTGGATATCATATGAATTTGTTTTATGGTATTACAAATGAGTTTATGGCCATCAACAAAATAAGTGCTATATTAGCAGCTTTAGCAGCTTGCCAAAACCTGCTACAAAATTTGAATGGAGGTAATAAATTCATGCTCCTTGCTAGGTTTTGCTCTTGTCCATGGTGTAACTGTCCAGTGGATAAGTGAACGACATACTGTCAATCTAGGAACATCAGGAAGACAAAATATTCATATTTTTTTAAAACCCACTCTTCTGTTCATCTATTCCCGTCTCTCACTTCCAATCTGCCGTCTCTAGCACATGGAGCAGCCATCTACCATGCATCAGCTGGGAGCAACAAGCTACTATTTGCCATTTGTCCAGCATCTTGCGCGGCTGAACTTCAGGCATCCTGGATGCCATAGGTATAGAGCAGCTCCATTTCACCATTACCTGTGGTGTAGAGTTTATTTATATCATAGAATGGTTAGCATTGGAAGGGACCTTAAAGATCACCGAGTTCCAACCCCCCTGCCCTGGGCAGGGACACCTCCCACCAGACCAGGTTGCTCCAAGCCCCATCCAGCCTGGCCTTGAACCCCTCCAGGGATGAGGCAGCCACAGCTTCTCTGGGCAACCTGTTCCAGGGCCTCACCACCCTCAGAGTAAAGAATTTCTTCCTAATATCTAATCTAAATCTCCCCTCTTTCAGTTTAAAACCATTACCCCTCGTTCTATCGCTACACTCCCTGATAGAGTCCCTCCCCATCTCTCCTGTAGTCCCCTTCAGGTATTGGAAGGCTGTTATAAGGTCTCTCTGGAGCCTTCTCTTCTCCAGGCTGAACAACCCCAACTCTCTCAGCCTGTCTTCATGGGTTCAGCAAAAATCAGAATTAAAAGCTACCTTTGGTGTAAGATTGGAAAGTCATAAGCTATAGGCAAGCCATATGCACGAGGCCAGACCAGGAACTCTTCGTAAATGGTTGATTTCAGGATAACACTCAAGTGCCTCCTCCCTCAGGACTGCCTGCAGAGCCCTAGCAGCCTGGGGGATTTTTTTGTGGTGGTGGGAGAGAGAATTTATTGGAAATTTCCTCTGCTGCAATAACTTTTCTTCCGAGCCTGCCCTGACTGCTGAACTCCAGGAGTTCTTGGGTAGGATCCTGGCAGGATGGCCCCAGGGGTGCAGGAGGGAGTTGAAGAGCACCCGAGAGGCACCCGACCTCTGCTCGCAGTTAATCCTCTGAGATTGCAGGGGTCCAAAGGCTGAATTTCCCAACTGTTTTGTCCGTGCTCCCCAATCCGATCTGCCACTCCTGTGGGATACAGCTTATGGGCCGTTCTCCGTGAGGGTGACTGAACTAGCGGGAGGGATCACCCTTGCGTTTTATCGTCAAAGACGGAGTTGCTAACTTTAGGCAAACAGTGGTTAATCTTTCCAAGAGGGTAGATTTATAGCCTGGCTTCTAAGCATTTGAATTCATTGTTACAGCTAATGGACATCTCATATTGTCTTAAATCACTGGCTCCTTAGTGTGCCAAATAGTAATAGAAACCTTAGAGCTACCCTAATTTGGCACCTATGTTTCATATCAGTTGCCAAAGGAACTTAGAAAAAGATTTCAATTGATCTTTCTTTCCCCCCCTCTGAGTGCTTTCCCTGTGAAATGCTTTTGCAGGGTTTGGACTCCGGAATATCCTGCGCAGCATATGGTACTTCAATAAGGTCATGCTTCATGATAGCTACACGATTACTTTTCACGTTAAATGAATTTATCTAATCTGCCATAGAAGGAAATAAATATTGGTTTGGTAAGCAAATGAAAAAATATGCTATAGACAGTCTGAATTTCTTTCAGTATGACACCGCTGCTGTTATATGTAATCAAACAGCTGAGTCTGTTAATGATCTCCTGTAGAAGTTATCGCTGTATAGAGTATGGTCAGTGACTTCACATGGCATGATTGATGGATGTACCTTTTCATTTACATAAGCAACCTCCTCCCATACATGCCGGTGGCATATCACATTGTATCTCACTGCCCAGTAGGTGAGAAATTAATACGGAGCCGGTGAGCACCGAGTGAAGGGCCTCTGTGCTTGGCTGTGTCCGAGCATGGCACACACATCTTGGTGGAGCCCAGAGATAAAATCCTGTGACGCTTGCTTTCCAAACAGTGAAATCTGAAGAAGATTTCTGATCCTGTCTAGGAAGACCACCTTCCTTTGAGGTAGCTGCTTTGGAGAAGTGTGGAAGGGCTCTGCCCTCCCTTGGCGAGACCCATTCATTCAACCATTGCATCTGCCTTCACACCAGAACAGCTTTTGTGCTACAAAACCACAAGTCTTTGCCCATTTCATGATAACAGGCACAGGGATTTTAATGCTAAAAGAAAGGTCTGGAGAGTTTAGCCTTTAATGAGATAACCTGAGAAATTTTGCAGGAAACCCATGATTTATCTTGCCCAGCACTCACTCTTTGATGGCATAGACTTTTTCCTATTTAAGAAAGACCTTTTCTTTGTTCTAGGAAAATACCAAGGTGATCATTGCACTGTATAGCAGATTTTTCTCTTGAAAAACTGCCTTGCACATGATTAACTTTATGGTGTGTAATAGAGAGAAAGCTGCAAGGTGATGGTTAATGACATCTGAAAAAAGCCATTGTTAACCTCAGCTTGTAGACATTTACAGGGATTGCTTAATATAATCAATATGCTGATTACATTGCTATAAATAAATGTTTATGAACATCAATTCTTCAGTAGAATAGGGAAATATTTAATATATGTATCTGAAAAACTTTCACCTTCCTCTTCCGTGTTTATAAAAATTAGTGCATTTAGCGAGTTATTTTCCTAGTGAAAAGTAGGTTTTTGTTTTGATTAGAAGCTTTCCCACTGTAGTTTGTTTATGTATATATATCTATATATACACTCAGGCATACGTGTGTTTGTATATATCTATATACTTTTGTATATGCAGTTCATTTCCCATACCATTTTCATTATTGTGCGGGTGGCTGAATAGCGCAAAGATGAATGATAAAGTGATGTGGGAAAATGCAAGTGTGACACACCAGGGAAAACAATGAAAAGACCTGAACACTGGAAAAAAAAAAAACAAAAAAAACCAAACAAAAAAAAACCCAAAAAAGATTAAGAAGCACCAGGAGTGAAGTGGTTAAGGAGGTTGCCACAGCAGGAAGCGGGTATAACTCTGTTTTCAGTGTGCTCATGGGAACTGAATTGGAAAGTGTTGTGGTAAAAGTGTGTGGAAAAAAAAAAGAAAAAAGAAAGAAACATGAATTGAGCTATAAATATCTGTTTTTCTTTGAAGTTTTGTGACCAACAATTAATGTTACTGGAAATCTCATCAGGAGTTGTTGTTTTATAAACTCTGGTTTGGCTGAATGGTGTGAAGTAAAGAGAACATTAGCTCATCTCCAAAGGCAGCTTCTCTACGCTGATTTTTGAGCTCCTGTGGCAGGTATAGACTAAGTGCAGAAAAAAGGCCTTGTATTCCTTTCCTCTGTTAGTGATGCTGGCTACACAAGTGCCTTTAAAATGATATGAATGAAAAAAAGGTGTGTTTGTAGGAACGATGTCTGTGTGTTACACGTCCTGTTAGTGAAAATGAGATGGGAACATGTATTTTCTGCGTTTATCCATGCCTTTTGAAAATCAGACCACTTAGAAGAAATGAACTCTAACACAGCAGGCTGTTGTCTGACCTGTTTTTCTTTTTATCAGATTAAAAATCCAATAACTTCTAAATGAGCAGTAGTCCAATAAATGGACTTGAAGATCAGAAATTATTTTTGGGCATTTATCTGGAAAAAAAGATTGTTCTCTTCTCTAAATAAGCCAAATGTAGTGTTAAGAATTTTTTTTCCTAATAAATACCTAGCTGTTATGTTGCAGTTAGGTGCTATGTTCCCCGTGTAAGGGAGAGATGCCATTACCGGTGAATATGATCATATTAAAAGTCTATTTAAAGCTGGTAATGATGTTGGAAAGCTGGAGATTCTAAAGAAATAATCTGTATCATCTCCACATTGAGCAATTTAGGTGGGTCTGTTATAACAGCTATAGTTAGTAATTGTGGTGGCTTCCATTTCTTTAGCAGATTTTGTCTCAAAGTCTTTTACAAACTAATGGATGCCCATTCTAAAACCGTATGCTGAGATGTGTGTGTTTTAACTCAGTGTAATTAGCACAGTGCAGTTGTCAGGATGATTCTCTCAAATGCGTCTTCCCTACGTGCAGTAGCCTATTTCCAATGTGTCTCTTATCTAGGATAGACAGGTATCAAGCTTTCCTGGAAAGGGGGGACAGATTGTACTGCGTGATGTGGTGTAGCATCACGGTCTTGCTCCCTCCTGAGGGTTTTTCCCACCTCTGGGTACTCATGTGTAAGGAAATGTAGGTGGGGGGCATGGAGAATAAGCATATCCTGGTATCCCTTGGTCAGGTGAGACCAGCATCCCTGGGAGAAGCTGTGACCAAAGGTGTGGCTCCTTTACCGCTCCCTGGCCACAGAGCGAGACTGGAAAAAAATTCAGATTTATAAAATTTGGGCACATCCTCTACAGATCCATTGCAGGCCTAGAGAGCAGGCAGGGTTTGCAGGCTGGACATCTGAGTTTCGACCCAGTCCCTTGGTGGAGAGATGCAGAAGAAACTTTGCTTAGAAAACCTCACCGAATAGCTCACCTCCTCCTCTGGCCTCGCAGATAGACCTGAGGCCTTGCCTTACGCTATGTAGCATGCCTGTTTTGCCAAGGTAAGTTGTGGTTCAGAAGGTGAAACTCGTTAAATCAAGTTTTATCTATTTATTACTCGCGTGGTGTGCAGCTGCTACAGCAGAGGACACGGTTGCTGGGGTTCTTGTTTTGCAATTTTTTTTGAATTGGCTGCACAACTGTCAGCAGCGTGTCCGGGTGAGTTTCTTCCTCCAGTGCTCGTATTATTTGCTCTGGGGGCCCTTGTCAGCTCACATTCAGCTTGTTTGCAGACAAAAACTACCAGCAGGGAATGAACTGTGATTGAAATTGAGATGCTGAGCTACTGTACAGACTCTCGGTGAGATAGGGCTGCTTTGTATACAAGTGTCTGAGCTCTCTGGGACTGACTTTACTGTTGTTTAAATAAAATCCAGTTCTGATTGGTTTACTGAAAAGCTCTGCCTACCCTCAAGGCCCTGTTTTGCGCTCAGATTATTAAAAAATTAGCTGGAGGCTGTGTTTGGAGTTTAATTCACTCCATCACTTTCCTTCATACATAGACGTATTTCCCCCTACAGCTGCAATCTGCAAAAAGTAGCTTTAGTGCTGAGACATGCTGCGGTCTCGCAAATCAGCCTAAAATACGTGAAGACAGTAGATTTGAATCAAACTTCAGGAGAGAGAGAGAGAGAAAACTTCTCCTTAAGTCAATTTTTTTTTTTTTTTTGATTCATTTTCACCGGGGTATAGTTCAGTGCTGCAAAACAGAACTGGGGGAATGAAAATCACCCTGGGACGGACTTCTAATCACAGCTGTCCCGTGGCATGTCATTAAATATAATAATTATCATAGAATCACAGAATGGTTAGAGTTGGAAGGGACCTTAAAGATCATCTAGTTCCACCCCCCTGCCCTGGGCAGGGACACCTCCCACTAGAGCAGGTTGCTCAAAGCCCCATCCAGCCTGGCCTTGAACGCTTCTTCCCTTGCGCTCTGCTTTTAGCAAAAGAAAATCCTTGAGAGGAATTTGTATGGATGGAACAGCGGGTGAAAGTCTGGCTGTATTAAACCACTGGGACCATCACAGTTGCCTTCACTGTGCCCAGATTCCTACCCTCTCTTACTGTTTTTTCTTGTATTCTATTTTTTCCACATTGCTTCTATCACAACATTGCGCCAATGACTTGTAAATGAAATGTATATTGGAATAAACGATCAGGACAGAAAAGTCCTAGGCTTTTTTGAATGCACCACTAAGCACCTTATCTGCATCTAAATATCTTTACAAATCTGTGTCTTAGTGAGAAACTTAATGCTGCTTTATTCAGGCAAGCCCAGGCTATAAATGCCCAGCACTCAAGTTTTACTTTTGAATGAGTTTGCACACTCATGCAAATGTCTTACACTCCCTTTAGGAAAGTGCTAATTTGATTTTTCAGGCCAAAAATTGTTCAGCTTCAGTATTTGAGAAGCAGCACGTTAAATGAGGAGGAGTGCAACACCAGGCTCGCAGTAATGCCATACAGAACAATATAGTTCACATTAAATGCAACACTTTCTTTTTTTAAATCAATAAAATGAAGACTTATTAGTAGGAAGAAGCTTTGGGAGGTTTATTTAGTTGTTTAGTTCTTTGCAATGTTTTGCATGTTACGATATGACATTGACAAAAATACATACCTTAGGGCTTTGTAAAGCTTCAGATATTGTTTTGGAAAAAAATAGACATATCTTCCCAGAAATCCTGCAGTACAGTGAGTGCAAATTTCATACGAAACAGTATTTGCATCAAGGAAATTTTGCTGTTCTTTCTGTCCCCATCGCTGATACTATCGTGCTGAAAACATCATTGTAGAAATTACTCCAGATTATGATAAACTAGATACGTTTGTGAAAGGAATTATATGATGTGGTGCCTGCAATAACACGGATATGCGACTTGATGGTCCAGGAAGTCTCCTTCACTCCACATTTCCATGTCTTCAGCTCAAAAAAAAAAAAAAAAGTGTTTGTTTTGTTAATCATTAGGTAGCTAATCCAGCTCAGTTATTTTGATTTTTAATCCTATCAGAGACAAGGCTCTCTTTACCTTGGAAAACAAATCTTAGCAGAAAATGCACCTCATTTGGCACTGAAAACAAAGCTTTAGACTAATTGAATTTCAAGAAATGTTAACACTATTTCTCCTATTCTTGCAGAACAGTATCTTAATTTTTGATGCTTGTCTTCAGTTATACTCTTTGTTGCTAATGCTGAGCTGATGGGAGATTTGATCGAACAATGACAGCGTTCCTTTATGACAGATCTTATTTGTATCTAGCCCTAAAGCTGGTCTTGCTCTGCATGTGTCACTGCAACTGAAGGCAGAAGGGCCCAGCAATTAGTATGATTCCTAAGTAATAAATTAGTTCATCCAGTTCTGTACCCGATATAGTCATAATGTGGTGGAAAATTGAATCCATGCTTTTGTTTCTGGTGGGCTGCAGTGGTATAATGTGCACTACAGGCTTTTTGATATCCTTTGTTTGCATTCAGAAAAACTTAACACTCTCCCACTGAGAACCAGAAATCCTCTCGTTCTTGTGAACGTGACATTCAAAAATGCAATGTGAAGAGATTCTGATGTTGGCAAGGAGCATGGAAGAGGCATTTTATAATGTGCCACCCGTCTCCTGTGAAGAAAGGAGCAGTGCTAATCCTGGAAACATGCTCAGAAAGGTTTAAAACTATTTGAAGGCATTTTATGAGTACAAGGTAATCAACATATGGCTGTCCTCAGTGCAAGGGAATAAATCCCATTCAGACCTGTGCTTTGGTAAATGGAGAGTGATGGGACGCTCCCAGACGTGTTTGCATGATTGGGATCCTGAAGGCTTAGGGTGCAGTTCTCATATCTCTTGTATTCTTCAGATATTGACAAGTTAGTGATAGGCCATGAAATTGTAGTAAATTTCAAGACAGGAAAACAGGAAGGTGTCTTGCTGATTAACCCTGGTGAACCTACTGAGGTGGACAAGCAGAGGAGGAGCGTGGCCTTCTGAGCCAAGGAGCCATCGCTCTACCTTCCCTTCTTCGTGTGTGATACAGTATGTTAGTTTAAATTTGTGGACCAAGGGAACAGAGCCATGGGTAATGCTTGGGGGAAATATGTGGGTTGAGCTGCTTAATATACTCTTGGATTGTCACCCTCATCTGAAAGGAAGCAACGTCTTTAATTAAAGTTAATGAAGATTGTCCTTTAATTCCCAGATGGCAAGAAGGGAATGTGAGTTCATGATTGTGCACCTTTGCATGGCCATCGCTCTTTAGTTACAAACACAGTTCAGAAACAGCATTTGTAACCTGGCCTGAACCGTAATTCCTGTGGTCTGGTGTACTGCGTTATGTACCAGGAGTGACACGTGTTTTATGCCAAAGGAACCACAGAAATGAACCCTTAATCTCAGAGACCATCGCAATTGTAAAGGCCTTATGACAGCAAAGGTTTCAGTCTCATTAAGAGACCGTTTCACAGGTTTAATTGTTTAGAAATATAGTTAATAACTACATATCATGTCTGGGAAAAATTAATTACTGGACAATTCTTGTGTAATCCATGTGATATCTCGCATAATTCAGTCAGCTGAATATAGTGAGCTGGTTTTAATAAAATAAATACAGTCTATTCAATATGTAAATGAGCTAGTTAAAAATATACACTAATGGGTCATTAACCTCTCTTGAACTTATATTCTTAGTGAAAATCACATTAAGTGAGTATAGGATTATGGCAATATAGACCTGTTAAGAAAGAATCCCAGAAAGCATACTGAGCTGGGTGATACTGCAGTAGGGAAATGAGGCAGGATGTGCCGCGTGTCTCAAAGCTCTGGAGACTGAGTGGGAAACTGGGATGCTGCTCCTGCCGGGCAGAGGGCTGGAGGGATGGTCATTGACAGGGACGAGCATCTACAGGAAATGAGAAAATGCTCGTTTTCTCTATCTCCGCTTCCCTGCCATGCTAAAAATGTGGCTTTGGCAACCACAGAAATGCATCAAAGTTCTTTCCTGTGTACCATTCACACTCTGCAGTCTCTAGATGGGCTGTGCTCCGCTCCTCGAAAATGGATGGGCTAAGAAGTTAAATAGGTTTGTTCACTAGCTCTATAAAAGGCCTAGAGATTGGTGTATTAGGCCTTTAGCCAGCCCTACTGAGCATACATCTTTTATCGCTTTAATCTAGGTTACAGCCTTCTGTGTGCCCCTCTGGGGAAGCGAGCACCCATCCCCAAAAACCAGCTGGCTTTATCTGCCCCAAAGAGACCCAGCTTCCCAGGGGACCGAAAACGTTGGAGCCAACGCACGTGTGTTGGGCTGCGAGGTATTTGCATGACACCTGCCCACACTCCAGCTCTAACCATTGTTATCTGCTTTCAATTTCACAAGCACAGGATTTTACTCCTAAAAATAGCTAAAAAGAAAGCCGTGTTAGACCCACAGCAAATAGGACTTCTTTAAATCACTTTGATCGCTATCTGCAGTTTGCGTGGGTTTAGAAGTGACAAAGTGGGTTTTGGTATCAAACATACCTTCGTCTTTTGTAAGTGTCTCTGGAAAGAAACTGCCACATGTGAAGGAGAGAGGATGCTAAACCTGGGCCGTGTTGTCAACTGTATGCCAGTTCTTTGCAGCTAAGACATAACTGAATGCAAAATCATCTGGGTAAAGCATCCCAAATGGAGTTATTTTTAACTAGAACAGTATATTGCAAAGCCGTAGCCCACTCTGCATTTAGTTTTTCGTATTTTAAATACCCAATTCTTTTTATAAATTTTCTCTCTGTTAAAACCAGAGCTTGACACGGAATAGTGCCCCCTCAGCCATTTAGAAATAAAGCAGTGGGGACCACTAACTGTGGCTGGCTTTGCAGCTTTAACTGGCCTTTATTACCATAGCCATAAATAGCAAACCGCCCCAAATATTACAGGAGTTTTGTTGGCTTTAACCAATGAAGTAGAACAAGACCTCTGAATACCCCATTAGTTCCAGTGCTGTGCTTTGACGACTTTGCATTGGCAGCTCTTTTTCTATACAAGTCACTAGCCTCACCCGTGTCTCTTAACAAATACCGTTGACAGGCACCATTGCAATTTTTCTGCATGTTCTGACAGTTTAATTCAGTACCTCCTGGCTAAGCAGCCAGAGCCTGAGGGGGTAATTCAGCACCTTGGCATCACACTGCTGCAATTAAAATAATTAAGGGAGTTGGGATGGGCTTACAGAGCTTTCCTTCTTCTGCAGCCTTGTACGGAGAGTGCACTTTCCTATTCCCTCGTGGAATGAATACAGGAGCTTCCTTTACAATATGCTGCAGTGAAATTTTTTAAGAAGATGCTTATTTCCAGCCTCTGTTTGGAAAGATGTTTACATTTATGCCTAACAACTTCTTTCTTTTGTTCTTTGCTTGTATATAACCTGATTTCCTTTTCTTTTTCCTCCTTAAATATAAAGGGACAAACACTTTACATTTCAGCTGTGATTTCTTTTGATTAAGAGAGGTGACTAACCCCTTGGCTGCATAATCTTAGCCAAATCATTCACTTTGGTGCTTAGTAAGGACAACTAAGCATAGCTGCCTAAATTGGTAGGTCTCATTTTTCTTACTGAGAAGGAAAGAGAAATACCAAAAATGAAAGCTGCTTTACTAAACCTTTATTATTAAAGAGAAACAGAAGAGCTGGGCAGAGTTTTGTGTGTGTATGTTTAGAAAATCCTGATATATCTATGTATGTGTGTGTATGTATAATGAAAATGGTTTGTTGCTTTCCTTTGTTTGCGTGTCTCATACTGGGTATATTTATACCATTTGCATGCATAAGAATCCTACAGAAACACGTTTTGCTGAGATATGTATGCCATATCTCTCCAAGCCAGGTGATATCCTGGTTTTACTGAATGGAAACCTCCCCTGACACCTCTGGGCCGGCATTCCACCTGGGAGTTCACCTTGTTCGCCGTATAAGTGAACTCCAAAGGATGGAGATAAGCATTTGAAAGGAGCTATGATAAATATCAGCTGTGTGAAGTGAGCAGAAATACTCTGTGTCATGTTGGGCTCGTCTAATGTACGCAGCACGCACAGGTATATCACACGCTGATCTGAGCTGCCTTATCTGCACGTACGGTATGTGTGCCTGATGCGGCCTTTCCCTGGATAACTCATATCAAGCTCAAAAAAATGCTGCCCCTGTATTTTGTCAGACCCTGAAACATTAATCATGAGAAGCAAAAAAAAAAAAAAAAAATAGTCTCAGTCAACAGTATTGCGAGAGATTTGTTCTGCGGATTCAGGTCACAGGTTTTCCACAGCTCAGGAGACCTGTGTGGTATCAAGGGAATGGAACCTAAGGTGGTAATCCATGAACATCGGGGCTGGTAATCAGAGCCAGGCTCTAGCTTTGAAGCTCACTTCCTTCAGCTTGGAGACATGGGCTGTCATTGGCATATATTGCCATTCTTCTTCCTTCTCACCCTTTTTGCAGTGACTATTTTTTGCTGTTGGTTCTCTTGGCTTTCCCACTCAGCATCCTCACACCGTTCTGTAAGGCCGGGAAGCCAAGGCTGGTAGACACCAGTGGGGGCTGTTGGGGAGGGAGAAGGGTTGTTTCCGCAGACCGGTTGGGAAGTTGGCCAGCAGAAGCCTTGATGCTAGTGTAGATTTACCCTGGTCACATCTGTGTCCCTCACAGGTTCCCAAGATGGTGAGGGGGAGCAGGTTGTGGTTGCATCGGGAGGTGGCCTTTTGTCAGGTGACCATGCAAGAGAAGTCTTTTCTCAACGCTCTTGCTTGGGTAGGGAGGAGTGAACTGACAGTTCCTCCCTTGGGTCTTTTATATTTCAGCTTGCAGGCTTGAATTTAATGTTTTTCTGCCTTTGGCAGCACTGCTTTCCTGGTTTCAAAATGTTTTTATTCTACCAAGCGGGGTGACCTGATGGCTGTGCCGTTTGACCGGACAGTGCCAGCTGAGTGCGTGTGTATAGCTCCGGCTCTGCACCCCAATCCCTGCTCCCCGTGCACAGCCCTGGCACAATGACCGCAAGGGTTTGGTATCTTCAAAAGCGCTTGAACTTCTTCAAATAACAAATTAAAGATAGTAAGTCCTTAATGTTAATTGCTGTGCCTGTTAAAGACTCTCTTTGGGCCATTCATTCTTTTGGATTCTCTTCACATTGCAGTCTGACCATTGCAAAGCAGTCTGTTACCAAAAATAAAACCCATCAAAACCAACTTTTTTGGTTGTTTACCTAATGTATTAAACTAAGAGATATTGCAATTTAAAATGTTATTTTTGAAAGACAAGATGTATCCTCCATGTGCGTTGGTGTGGGCTTGCTCACCCCAGGCAGCAGCACAGCTAGAGGAGACCTTTCAGGTGAGACGGGTAGGTTTCAGCTTTGATGCTCTCCAGCGTTTCACAATTGTCCTGTAAATCTTTCAGGAGTGAGGGGGAAGGAAGTGGGTTTTGAAGTTTCTATTTGTGATTGAAGTTCCTGATGACACTTACAAGTGGGTTGTGTATTTCTGCCAAAGCACTTTAGTTTTTTGGGATAGCTAGTATCAATACAATACCCTCAGTGACTTGTGTGTACGTGGGGACATTCATTGCTGTGCCCTTAACTGATGCTTAAGGACATTAAAGCTGTAGTGACAGGGTTGTGTCCTGATTCTGCTACACCTGCAGAACATCCTTACTGTTACCAGGCCTGCGCCTGTGGTGAGATGCGTAGCCATGTTAGTTAGATTTTCCTTTTATCTTCACAAAGGTGTGCTTAGGAAATGATACCCCTGTGTCTCACCTATTTTACTAGTAAGATCTTTTGCCCATTTCCTGCATACTGAGAAGCCTCCCTGGTGTCAGCTCGTGATGCAGTGGAAAGAGCAAGAGTCATCTCCCATCTTCAGGCTGGGCCTTTCCTGTGCACGCTCTCTCTGGCTTCCAGGAAGGCAGCTGTAACTTTAAAAAAGATTTTTGCAAAGCATCTACCTCCAGTAGCTCAGCTGAAATAAGAGTGTCTCATGAGTTTAATGGATCAAACCGCGGTGATGGGTTTTATGGCTCTTTTTCACTTTAGGGCTAAGGGAAGAGAGAGCAGGGCAGGTTGGTTTTAAATTCAAGGATTTATGTTGTTAATCCTCCTGGCTAATTATAATTTATGGGATCCTGATAAATTAATATGCAGTTGCTATTCAAACACAGAGAATAGTGTAAGGCAGGCATAAACAAGTCTTGTTCATTTTTAATTTATTTTCACCAATGGAGAATATTAAATAAAACGAACACTGGGGCATTTCAGGGGAAGTTTCATTTTCATTATTTATCTTCAGATTTATGGACTTCATATACCAATTTTCCAAACATTTCTCCCTCTAATGAAAATCACATTGTGACTTTGAGTGTACTGAATGCCATGCAGAAGCACTAGTTGTAGTGTTCTTTTTTAACACAGATTTCAGAATCACTGTAAGAGGGGGGATGGCAAAGAAAAACCCTTGATTGGTTATTTTTAATGCTGTGAATTTAAGCATTTATTAAAGCGAGAGGCTGACATCAATAGCATTGTGTGCATTTCTCTTTGAAGCTCTTGAGTATGTTTAAGCCCTGCTTGGCACTTTCCCAGCCCTGGGCTTTCTCTGGCAGAAATTGTGACAATCGGGAAGAGAGTGAGTGTAAAATTATTTCTGCAGAGTAAAAAAAATCATGGAGTTATGGGATGGCTCTGGAGCACAGATTACTAGACATCCAGGAACGTGAGCATCGCACAAAGTTTGTCTTAATCATAAACAGCATCCTCACTTTCAGTAATTGCAAGGTCAGACAAAGTAGAACCTAAACCAGTGGCAAATATCTCAGTGACATTGGATAAATAACGGCTATTGTAGAAGGGGAGAATTATGATGAATCAGCATGTTCCATTTAGGATACAGAGAAAAATACCTGAGTCAGGACTGAACACATGCTCCTGCGCAGCTCGCTTCTCTCCGTCCTGCCTTACCTCCCCCGGATTTATGCAGCGTAGAAAGCTTTTGGGAGATCCCGCTGGTACTGCGTAACAAGGACTTATTGTACGGAAATGTGTTGACAAATGAATAGCGTGTAGGGGCACAGGGCTCTACCGCTCTGGTTTTAAACCAAAGGTAAATTCTTCACACTGACAGTCTTTTTCAGCCTTCTTTTGCCTTTCCTGCATCTATAAAGTGGACTTTAGGCAGCATCTTGGTTAATGCCATGTAAATCTGACCATGTCTAGCCCCAGAATACATATGGTTTCCCATCAAGAGTGACTCTATCTCCTGCCAAATAGAAAAAGGAGGCTGCTGGACTATTAATCAAAATTGTTGTTACTTGAAAGTAGTAAAATATGTAATTAATGCCTGGGAGATTACACTGAAAACTGGGGAAAAATAGTGTTTTCCCTTTTAAAATCTTTGATTTCTCTTATGTGATGTGTAGCTCGCATGTTCCTGCCATGTCTTTGGCCACCTGAGGTTCTGCAGACTGTGCCATTTGGGATTTTTATGAGATTTATTTTAAGGAGTGGGATAAACTTTTTTCTAAACAAATCTGATCTTTTACATTGAAATTTAGTCACGAGGTTTTCATAAATGAAAGTAGATGTGATTCCCCTTTCTCTGGAGGGAAACAAATCATACAAGTATTCCTGGATCTTGTTTGGTTTTAAAGTGTTTTATTAAGCGATCTGCACTCATCTTGCCTGTTAAAATTTCCTAAAGCAAGAAAATTATTTAACACCAAAATGCCTAAATTCGCATGTGACTTAGCTTAAATATTAGACTGTACAAGAGGGTCTGCTGCAATAGTTCATATGTATGGCTGCCATAGCAAGTCCTTTTACTTTAGATAAAGCTTATAATGACAAAAAAAAAAAAAAAGGACTTTCAGGAGTTCCTTGACTAGTAGAAACACTTTTCCCCGGGATGTTTATGCGTACTGGGATTTTTTGATGGCAGAGATATGTCGAAAGAATCATGTCCAAAGACAATTTTGTTACACTGACATAAATTCCTAGTGCAGAGCTATTCTTAGACCTTGAGGGCCAGGGCCCTTATTTTTAGTAGCAAGATATAGGCTCCTACATCATGGTAGTACTTTTGCAAACATTGCTTTTTGCCTAATGTTGTAGTCTATTCCTGTAGTTCTGAGATATAGTTTTACTTCCCAATTTACCACCTAATTACTGATTATTTTTTTTTAAAAAAAGTGTTTTCTAAATTCATAACCTGACTTCCAGCTTGGCAGGTTTACCAGTTCCCAAGGTCTCTGCAATTTTATTTTCCATAGGGAAAAGCTGGCAGCGTAGCAAATAGTGTTTTGAAATTAGTCTGCTCCATCCAATGTTTTTCAGGCAGCAAAGGCTTCTGTCCAAGTATTAGATGACCATATAATGGCATCAGAGGGTTCTGGTTTACAAACGTCTTGGTAATCAGTTCTAATTTTACATTTCCTGGGTATGTTTGGCACTGCCAGATTCAGCATCTCTTGAGAGCTTTGATTAGAGACATAGAAAAATTTAGACTGGAGGGGACCTTTGGAGGTCACCTCATCCCCCCCGCCTGCTCAGAGCAGGGCCAGCTTCCTCCCTGTGCATCCCAGCAGCAGTGAGGAAAGGATTTAAGAAGAAAAAAAAAAAAAAAAAAAAAGAAACAAACCCTCAGCAGAATTTAGGAAAACCAGGAATGCTTGATTTGTGCTTCTGTCCACCCCCCTGTCCCCATCCTCAGTCATCAGTACTTAAAATTACACTTGGCCTGTTCCTACCGTGTCCTCCCAACCTCTGTCCTTCAGGTTTCATTTTATGGTAACGGATTCAGGACAGCCAGTGTACTACAGCTCCAAAACTACAATTCTGCAAGTGTGCATTTGCTTTACTCATTTAATGTAGTCTCCTCTTGCCTCAATACTGTTTTCCTCCACTAACTTGGTTTCTTTGGGCAACCATATGTGCATTTTATTTCCATTTTTGTTAAGGCTGGACTGCAGGTTCGGGAAGAGATGTGGGTTTCCCATTGCATAAATCAGCCTGATTACAACTTCTCAATGAGTTAGATAGTGGTGTATGAACTTGTTCAGCTCCATTAAAATCAGGGTGACAGGAGCTAGCTAAGGCTCAAATTAACACACATCTGTCATGCCCTCGTGACAAAACCATGATAGAATAATAAAGAAATAGCAAGTACATTTAAAAACACATTCGCCGCCTCCATTAAAAGAGATAAGTCCCAACAAAAAGTGCCACAGGATCCTGTGGAGTTGAGTGGATTTTTCCTGGGGGCTGTTCCCGAGGTGAGGGGAGTGAGACATTCAGTGAGTCAGGAAGGTTTCGCTGCCAGCATGGGCTGGAGCAGCAAGAGTTCCCCTTCTTCCCTCTTCCTTGTTAAAATCTGTAATGTGCATAATAGCCAGGCCAGGGTATGGTAATTCTCAAAATAGAACTGCACGTATTTAATTAAGTACTTAGATTTATTTTTTTTTTAGGCTACAGTCACTATAAATATACTGTGCGCTATGACAGAAATGGGGAAGTCTGCTCTGAAGGAGGAACAACTGAGCACTGAGCAAAGCAGGTGGAGATGCTGGGCAGAGAGAACCAAAAACCCAATTAGTCCTGTGCTGCAGTCCACCTGCTTCAAGAAGAGGGTACCCAACACAGAGAAATGGGAGTGGGAGGCTGCTGAGCTTGGTCGATTCTCAGTTAGAAGGAAAATTAGCCTTAAGAGTGGCCATGACCAATATGGCGTTGGTTTAAGAGTTATTTTGCTGCTGAACAACTCCAGCTCAGTGGAACGATGTTAAGCAACTGAATTATGGAATGCAAAAGGACTATGTTGTAGCTACCACTGGGAAAATAAATCCTAAAGCAAAATGTTTGCATTGTTTTTGGATGTTGTAAAAAACAACAACTTCTTTGCTTAATTTTCAGAATATTTCATGCCATAAATCCTTTCGCAGACTAAATTTTCAAATTAAGTAAATCTGTATTGAGAAACCTGGGATGGTGTTTACCCAATAGACCCTAAAGGTTTTGGGGGATAAATATTTCTATTCTGATTCTTGGATAAATGGTGGGTTTCAAGACAAAAACCTTTAATACTTCCCAACCAAAACATTCTTGGTGTGAAATGTTGCAAGACAAGATTTAACACTATGCCTTTTTGGCTCTGTAGAATAATGCAGAAAGTATTAGCATTGTATTTTTCTGTTGCTTGTGGATTTTGGTGCATCAGATGTTGGGATAAACTGTTGATTTAGAGAAATTATTAAAACTGAATTCTAGTGCACTCCCAGATGCCAGCAATAGTGGCAAATCTTTGTGGTTTTGCCTCAAAAGTGTTCACTCGGGTGTCTGACTTTTGGGAAATTTGTGTGTTTTAATGAATTAATAACAGAACTGATTTCCCTCCTCTTTTCAACTTCCCTCTCTAGTCCCCATCATTATAATGAGCAGGACTCATGTTGCTGAATTCCATTATAAGTTACACTAAATGGGCAAATCTAATATGATTCCTCCCCTGTAGAATTAACATGAAAATCTATCGCAAATGGTTAATGTGGCATAACTCATGCATGAATAGAGTTCTGTGCTGTCTAAACTATGTAAGCAAATACCGCTGTTGGAACTGAATGACATTTAAATAATATCACATTTTTAAAGGACTTTTTTGAACCTCCCAACATGAATAGAGTACACAGAGCAAATAAGGGGGGGGGCGGGGGGAGGAACTGTGGGGCTTATTTCCAGCAAATTTTGAAGCTGTAAGGTAGAGTTCAGTGGGGAAAAGGAGGTTGAAGCACGAGAAAGCCAGTTACTCACCAAAGTGGTGCTCGACTTTAATAATAAATAATATTGAATGTTGGGATATTAAAACAATTCATTCTTGGCAAAGCGCAGGGAGGTTTTATTCCCCCCAGTAACTCGGCTTGAACAAAACACTACTTATAAGCTGCAGATTTTAATATAGCATCGTGTTCCTACAGGTATAATAAAATAAAAACGTTAAGAGTATTAATTCCTTTAAAAGGGGTGATTAATCCCAGATGTGGAGCGTGCGTGGAGCCGTGGGGGTGGGCGCAGGTGCTGACGGGGCTGTTGCACAGCGATGCACATGTTCCCCCAACACAGCTGTGCTGCAAATCCTCTGCCAGTTGCTCCGAACCCTCTCTGAAGTTGTACCGCCTCTGGGCACAATTAAAAGCTGTATACTACATTTCATAAGGTAGTGTTAGAAATTTAGGCTGAGCCAAAAAGAAGAAGGGGGGGGGGAAGAGGAGGGGAGAGCCCCTCGTTAAAGAGGAATTAACCTCTTTACCTTTGCTATTGAAACAATAAAGCTTCTAAATGCCACATAAAAACTCCAGTGTTAAGAGAAAAGATGGCACATGGAGCTACAAACCAAATAGTGTTTTCATTTAATATTGATTTTCAGTAATTCATTAACTAATATTAATACTTAATATTGGGGGTAAAATCTGCCCAGCCTCTCCCGCCCCCTGTTACTTGTGTTTTCTTCGAAAACGTGTTTGCTGGTGCATGTGAAAAATAGCTACCCTGGCACAGGACTACACGTGTTTCAAAAACATTTTAAGTGCAAAATATTCTGAAGCTAAAATGGAGAGTAAAATAGTTTGACTTTTTTTTCTTCCTTAAGCACTTTCACCTTCAAACCTTCATGGCCACTTTGCCATGGGAAAAATCTGGGGGAAACCCCAAATTTTGCCAGCATTAGAAACGTAGATGTTTTCCTGTGACCGTGGGACAGAGCTGGTCATGCTGGCAGGTCTGGAAACCCCTGCTGGGGTTGGTCCGGGTGCCTGCCCACCAGCCCCACATTGTCCCAAATGACAGGATGAGTGACTGCCCTTAGAACTACCACCAACGTCAGTAGAGTTGGCGGGTCCTCAAGGTGTCCACGTTTCTGTCCTTTGTGCTCTGCCTCTCCAGCAGAAGGAAAGGATAGGAAGCACAGTACAGTAGTGTCCAAGCAAGCACGTAGACTTGGTAGAGCCTCATAAGACCAGCTGGGTCTGTGAACCAGAATTGTCCTGAAAAATGTTTAATTTATTTATTTTTCAGTACAAAATATTAGTAACAGCTTTAGAAGTCCCTTAAACAATCATACAGAGGCCACCTTGAGAACCCTCACACTGAGCTTGGATGCTAGGATACAAGCTAGCTGCAGCAGACTTCATAGATTTTTCACTGAATATCAGAAAGAAGGGGGGAAAAAAAAAAGACTTAAAGTATCCAAGAAGCACATTTTATAACTGTTCATAAGCACGCCTCAGAGTCAACAAGAATTTCTCTATGATATGTTTCAGCCCTAGCGTGCACAAGTCTCCTTCCAAAGTGAACTTACAATCTGTCGTTAAAGAAAAACAAAGGACATTTCTCTAATGAAAAGAACTAAGAAAACCAAAATATCTCTCTAGATGAACTTCCTGGCAGATGTAAAGGTTTTCTGATGCTACAGCACACTACTTGTTGGGCAGGGTAATAAAACATAGAATGGATGTTATGGTACATAACTATAGACAAGGTAAAGCAATAGGAAAGTCCTGAACATAAGTGACGCCATAACGTGATCTGCCACCCTTTGCCATGCGTGATATGCACGAAGGATTTGCGCACAGAGAAATGACAAGATTTCATTGATAGAACTTTAAACAGAGAATAGTTGAAGTAACGTTGGAGTTCTGGCATAATTTAGTGTGTATGTCCTTGGGCTCTAGTTTAGGACTATGCTTACCTTTAATCCATCCAGAACCTAAACTTCTATTAAAATCCCACTGAAATCAATGGGTCTTAATATGATGGGTTTTTTATTTTATTTTGGCTTGCTTCCATATCCGTGGTTGAACTTGACTGAATCACAGCTTTATCGGAATGGCAAGAGCTTAGAATGTTACTATTTATTGTGTTATGTGTTTATTATTCCTTTAAATTACTGTACTGTAATGTGATTTTTCAGTGAAAAATATTAGCCAGTTGGATTAGAAATCACAGCTATGAGGGAATATAAATGCTCCGCAGTTAATATAATGCGTATGCATTTAGTTTGTTCGGTTCCTGTAAAATCTATATCCATTTGTCCAGTCCAAAGAATTCAGATACTCTTTGATTAGGGAGGTAACTAAAGTGCAATTGATATAGTGCCACACAAGTAATGAACCAGGTGCTCTGAAAGTGTTTGATTAAACTAATGTAAATGTTGCATCAAATTGTGAAAATACATATGCCGTAAATTATAGGTAGATGTGACTCTGAAAAGCAGAGGTGAATAAACTCTTGTCGTTGTGATTGTCGTGTTAGATTACTTATCTGTCACTTAATTTCACATTTAATGCCTTGCAGTTATGATGTGTTTCAGTCCCAGCTTGATTTCATAAACTTTGGCTGGAATCCTAAGCAGGGGAGTTTTGTAGCCTGTAGGACACCCGCGTGTTTCTGGTTTTGATCTTGACTATTGTGACTCAAAACTTTTAACTGGAATTACAACAGAATAAAAAGCAGAAAATCAGAATAAACTTGTTACTCAGTTGTTAGAATCCATCCCTTCCCAGGAGAGGTCAGAGAGGAAAGAAACTAAGAACAGACAGCTGACTTCTGTTTCCACCTGCTCCATAAAATGTTAACTTTAATAAGATACAGCAGTCCTTGTTTCTCTTCCAGTCTATTTTGAGTTTGTTGAAAGTTATGGCAAAGTCATTTTTTAAAGATAATTATGCTTTGTAAATGTTAACTTGATTTTGTAGCAGTAAACACACCTTCTGGTTACGCAGGAAACAAATTAGGAACATATGTCATCTACCAAAAGCCAGCGAGCTGCATGTGGCGCTAGCATTGATTACAGATCTCTCCTGTGCATATTGAAAGGGCCAGAAAATGCATGCTTGGTTATGTCTGCTCCTGTACAACGAGACATGTATGATGTCCTCCCTCCCATTATAAAAAGGGGGTTTTTTGTGGACATCAGCTCTCCTGAAACGTCTGTTACAGCCTGTGGCTGGAGGTGAGGAGGCTGTTGCTGTACCTTCACCTGTGGCTCTGCTGTTCTGGGTAGAAGTTTTATTGCTGGTTTTCTTTTCAGCAGCATGTAGCACTTTTCATGGCTGTTTTGAACATATACTTTTCACCTGCTTTGATATCTTAGGAGAAAGGCCATATTAAGTTATTAAATTACAAGAATATATTATCAGTCCCTTGCCAGTTTGGGGAAAAACCCCACTATTCTTGACTTATTATTGTCAGGTCTAATCATCTCCATTCTCTCTCTCCCCTGTTGTTATTTATATCAGAAAACAATGATAAAGGGTGATTTGGGGAATATGGACTTTTCCTTAAAACCTAAGCTACAGTTATAAAAATGGAAAGGTGTGTCTATGGACACACATGTACACTTGGCCCATAAACCCAAGACATCCATTGACTTTTACAAAGTCCTATTGATGGCAGTTTTGTTTGACCAGTACACAGTCTCATGTCTCGCTTAATTGCCTTGTTGATTTCAAACACTCTAATAAACCTTTAAAATATTTCAGGACATTCAATAATGTAGTACAAAGGCTTATATATAAAGGCAGTTATAGGATTCACTGCAGCCAGGCAGCGTGTTTTGAAATGAATGAGTCTTCTGCAAGCTGAAAGACCAATACCTGGGGAACGGCTGCACCTTTGATGCTGTTTTCTGTATTTGTACATGATCCAGGACTTTATGACATTAGATTTGTACAACATTATAGCCAGAGCATCAAATGCATGAACTGTTAGTGAGCTTCCTCATAATCAGTCTGACAATGTTTCTTCTTTGCACTGGGAAAGTCAAAAGATAGCTTTGAAGGAAAAAAAAAAAAAATCAATACGTGGCAGGTGTATATCGAATGCAAAGGCTGAAATGAATTCTCCAACGGCAACTATATCTGGGAGGAGGTCTTGATTTTTCAAAAGTTTTAGTTTCACAGCCTAGCACAGCAAATACAGGTGTAGCCACCTGCTTTGCTCTTGGCTCGGGAGTTTTTGATTGTGAACAGAACTTCTTGGAGTGTTTTTGGTTTTTTTTTGCCTGAAGATGACTGGTTACACATCTTGTGAAAGTTTCTATATTCAAGCAACTGACCTTTTTTTCATGCAATCCTCAAATCAAACACATCAATTAGATGGAGAAATACAAGTATGTAAATTATCAGGGTCTATTTAAAGCTGTGCGTTCACTTATAACTTGCTAAATTGTTTCACGTAGTTCAGAATAAAAACAATCGGCCCAGTGCTTCGCCGTTATCAAAGCAGCACTGAGAATGCTGGAATTGAACTGTCTGTCAGACAGTTCAAAACTTCCCTACAGTAAAACTCTAAAAGCCCTTTGAATTCAGTAGGGTTAAGGCCTAGCCGAATACTTGGGCAGTAACCTGAGATAGAATAAATGGCTGTTATCAGTCATTGCCTGTGTTTTCCCAGAAAAACAAAATCATCGTAAAGCTTCTTCTGGCATTGAGAGCAAAGGATAGACTCGAATTTAAACTTGATTTTCCACCTATGACTGATGCTCATTAAATTGGTTAATTACTTATAAATGTCATTCCTTTCCCTGTCATGCAGATAGAAATATAAACATAAAAGCACATGCATCTTAAGGACTAACCTAACATAACAATTTAGATTTGTCTGTGAGTCCAGTGCAAATATATTATTTATATTAATATGAAACAAAACCCCCTGTTCTTACTGCGGTTGTACACGCTATCTGAGTATATCTGAAGTCATGATACGAAACTTAATGGTTGCATATATGTGCTCGGAAGCCGGCACATGGGAAAACACAATGGTGGTACTAAGAGACTTTACTATTGAAGCTAAGGCAGGAGTAGCAGTAGTCTGTTTAAATAGCATGCTCTAAGGAAACATTCATTGAAACAATGAGATTAATTTTTTTTTTGTTTGTTTGTTTAAAACCATCTGATACATGGTTAGGCTTGCTTCTCCCACAATAATCGGTGGTTTTGACTGTCTTTTGTGTTGGGCTTTTGCATTCATTTGAACCTGAAGTTCAAAGTGAACTTGTGGGGTCGAAGTGTGAAACCACATGGGACTGAAACTGAAAGGAGGTGTTTGGGTGACCCCCCCAAGCCAAAACTGAGCCCTGTTCCCCAAAGCATCTGCGGGGGCTGCCTCGATGCAGGCAGACCCTGCCACCGGGACCGCTCCGGGACAAGCAGGGAGTCCCCTTAGGGAAAAGGAGGTGGAGGGGCGGGGAAGAGTTTGTGTTCAGTGCTCAGATTTACAGCTTGGGCCCTAGAGTGCTCGAGCAGCTGTGTTTTCTATTGATTTAATTGGATCATAGGTTTTCAGCTCATTTCAGGAACAGATCCGTAATATTCACTCTGCACTTCATGTTATCTTTCCCATATTATGGCCTTCTGCAGTTCAGAGGCACCGCTTTAGCTATTTGTAAATCTCCTTTAAAAATACACGTTAAATACACATAAAGCCTGCACCTGCAGTGAATAAAGGTTAGAAAATTGCTATTCTAATACCCATTTTCAAATGTTAAAAGGTTTGTAACTTTTGCTCTCTGTAGATTGATTGAATGTGGGCATAGAAATACTTAGGGTATTAAGTCCGGCTAGTTTTTCTTGCGTGGTGCACAAAAAGGCAATTCAGTGGAAGCTTTTAAAGCTGTATCCTTCACTCTGTGTTACCAGCACAAGCACTCTGGGCATTTTGTTTCTGGGTTTTTCCTTCCTGTGTTTGTAGCAAAAAGAAATCTGCGGAAAGTGAGTGATAATGAATATCAGTTAACAGATACGAGAAGCAAGGAAAAAGTTCTGGCTTTTTATGTATTTTGTTTTAGAACGCAAACCGAGTAAGCCGCAAAGGATGAAGGGTTATGATTAAATTGCCGGGGCAGTAAATCCTGACTCCCGTGGCCTTTACGCTGGCTGCACAAAAGCAGCATTGTTATGCTGCACGGGGGGGACGGAGGTTCCGCACAGAGGTCAGAGTGACGCTGCTGGATGGGGGAACGTTGTTTTGCATTCGCAGATAAACAAGGTTAGCATCTCCCCGCCTCGACAAAGGATCCCTCGCCTGTTTTATACCAAAGGGTTGCGAGTGAGGATCTGGCAGTTGCTCTCGCGTGAAGCGCTGTTGGAGTTTTGTGTTTTATCAGGGGCTGTTACCCCGATATTTGACCTTCAGAGGTGACAAGAAGATTGTTGGTAGAGCTCATACAGTAAATAGTAGGGATTGTTGGTTCTGCTGTTGTTCTGACTTGCACTTGTAGTATGAGATTCTTTTGAATAAAACCTGTACAAGTGGTGAGTGGAGTGTGGGATCTACAATGAGAAAGCTTGATGTTAAACCTCTAAGCTCTAGTACTCATATAAATATGCTTTGCATGCATTCATTAAAATAAGAAAGTAGTGCCACTTAGTAAACTCAGCTTTCTTTGAGTGTAGGAGTTGGAGAGAGGGAGAATGGTATTAAGAGGAGAATATTTTAGTCTGTGCCAGCTCAGGGAGATTGCCACTAGCAGAAAATCCACAAGGGGTAGAGTTGTAATGATGCAAAGCTGCTGCTATTTTCATTTTGTTATACAACTTGCTGATTCAGAGCATCCCAACATGAATTATTATTAGTATGGTCTTCTCAGTCCCTTAAGGGCAACCATTAGCAAAAGGAGGTACTGCTACGTGTTGTGGTGTAGGGCAGCAAACGTACAGTTTTTGGTGGCTGCCTGGCTGAGTCTGGGCTTGTGCATACAGCTGACTCAGGGGTGGTTGAAGACAGAAGCAGGGGTTGGTAAGGACAGCTAAAGATGGGGTTAAACATGAAATAGGGAGATCTACACACCCATGCGAAGCTGAGAAGCAAGTGGCCCTTCTATCCCATCATGCTGCTATGGTGCCCCACGGTAGCCAGGAGAGACTCTGGTGTGGCTTCACTGGAAAGGTCTTTCTGGCTCTGGACATGGCTGTCCAAAACATCCCTCAGATGACACTGCATAAGTAAGGAATGACTTTGTATCATCAGTCTCAAAATGTGAAAGTTTTTCTTTTTGTTTTGTTCTGCTTTCAGTAAGACAAGAAATCCCAAGCCCGTGTAAGGTTAACCCCAATAAATCAGGCTGAAATTGTTTCCAGATCTAGTTGTGTGTTTGCATGTTCGGCCACTGCTGCACGGACCCGAGAGACCTTTTCCTTTATGATTTATGCTACATGACCTTGAAAATTAAAAATGTTGGAATCGTGTACATCTCCATTCCTATCCAAACCTGATGACGCATTAGGATGTTATTTAAAAAGCAAAAAAAAATAAAAAGAAACAAAGAGAAAAAAGTCTGGGTTTGTGTGAGGATCTACATGCAGACTAAAATAGCAACCAGGAGGACCTTTCAAGGGACTCTCTCATTTGGAAACAGCACTAATCCTTAGTTTTTAGTGGACGTTGCATCACTTCATCACATCTCGCTGGACTGAAACAGTGGATTCTGAGGGGGGCTTTACTGATGGGGTGAGCGCATGGTGGTGATGCTGTTGAAGTGAAATGCTATTGCGCTCTCACAAGATAGTGGTAGTCTAGGAATAATTAATAAGTAACAATGGCAAAGGCTGCTTTTTTTTTTTTTTCTTTTTTCGGTCCGGCATATAAACCCTAAAATAGTGAGTGTGGCAACAGATCAGCAAAGCACACATCTGTAGTGAAGTGCACTTAAGGAAGAAGATAAATTTCAACTGATTTTACTGGGGTTAGCACTAGCGTGTTTTTCTACTTAAGAAATTTTAAGGGTTTGTTTCCAGTGTTGTTCAAGTAAACAGTGAAGTATCCCCCCCCCCCCCAAGGCCATAAATCAATTCTTCAGTGACGGTATATTAAATGATAACCTTGCCGTGTTTAATGTCACAGCAGAAGTAGCTGGGGAGGCAGGGTTCCTTCCAGCTCTATCTGTGAATTAACCAAGAGAACCTGAATCTGAACTTCCATAAAGCTGATGAGAGTGATCTTGCAAATCGTGGCACTATTGTGTTTCTCCCAGCTGCTGTCTCCAAAGATGTTACCACCCTGTCTTAAAGCTGTATTTTTTTCCTTAGATTTCTTCATCTCTGCTGATGTAGTGGGAGTAAATGGTAGCTTTTTCGGTCACTTGGTTTGGGGTGGACTTTCTTTACAAATTGAATAATGCAGTCTTTTATCAAAAAATAGTTTCTTTGCTTGTTTACAACGGTCCATGCTACAACACTCTTCTTGAGACCGTTTTAAATCAAGCTCCTTGGCTTCTGTGGGAACAGGATCTGGCCCTGGAAGGGTTATATTTCCTTGAGAAACTTGACTTCAAAAAGAGCCAGTATTAAGCTCTGAAAGAGTTAAGCAAGTTCAAGTCTCCGCGAGCCAAACTTCACTTTTCAATGTGCTTGTTGTACTAAAATGTCAATCTATTTGAAAAGGAGAGTGTCCCAATTATTTAGATGGCCAAAAGAAACAGCTTCAATTCTTTATCGCATAAATACACTTAAAAGCGTGATTTAAAACAGATGAACGGAGAACTGGATTCGTGTTTTGGTTACTCGGCGGAGCCAAGTGCAGGCCTCCTTGGCACAGGCTGCTCCTGCTCTGCAGCTTGGGTCCCAGAGCAGCACCGAGCCCTTTGAAGAGGGTGAATAGCCCTGGCAGCCGTACAGCTGCCGCCGTCGCCCCCCGCGCCCGGGAACCCTCCTCGATCTTCCCTCTGCCCTTACTTCTGGAAGGGCTCCGTGCGGAGATAAAAGCCCAGGCGCTCGCCAAGAGAGGGGCGGCAGCGGCTGCACCTTCGCCGGAGCCGGCGTTAATTTGGGATGGCACGCTCTGAAGTTCCTTTCCAGCTAATTTGTTCATATAATTAAGTTAGCAAAATCATATGTTTTATTAATCTAATAAAATGCTTTTCATGGTTTAGACTGTCTTTAATCCTTTGACCTTTGAAGTCACTCTTTATAGTCTTCAGATTGCAGTAATTTATTTTGGTTGTTTCTGTTGGGAAAACAGTTTAACAATCTGCTTTCGTTCCAGTTTTACATTTTTTCCCCTTAAAGGTAAATGGGATTAGTAAACATCTGCTTCTTTTGAATATTTACAAACTTCACAATCAAGATTTAACAATGCCAACAACATTAGTAGTTTAAATGCTTATAAATATTCACAGACAAATAAATATAGCATTGAGACACACTGTGCAGGTGTTTCTAATTTCTAAGAGTTTAAGAGCTAGCTATTAGAACAAGGCACATCTTTTATGCAACTCAAAATATATTTGGTGATACGCTACACGTGCTTTTCACATTTAAGTACCTTAGTTAACCTGCTCTCCCTACCTCCCAGGGCGCTTTCAGGAGGAAAACATTTGCTCAATTGTATTAAATGCTACAGAGAGTTTTGCCTGTCAGTATAATTTTAACTAAAACACACTAGCTTGCTAACTCTATGTGTAATTAAATATATGGAGTTAAACATGAAATGATGTGAGTTCGTATTTGCCTGGCTTTTGACAGTGGTTTAGTCCGATGTTTGGAGCCGCAGCCCGGGAAAAGAGGAGTCAAGGCACAAGTCCAGTGCTTGCTTAAGCGCTTCCCAGCTCCTTAAGCCCACTGGATGATACTACTGCAGGTACTTCCAGTATTCCTGTGTCCCAGAGGTCAGCGTTCAGCACAAGGGGATTTCCTCCCGATACCCTTCAAAGGTTTTTACTTTAAAAGTATCTTTTCCCTGCTAAGCCAGTGCGGAGCGTCCCTCTGCCAAGGCTGCCCTGGGAAAGGGCTTTGCTGTGTACAAACCAGTACACTCACCTCATTGTTTGCCGTTTTTCTCAAAGACTAAATCATAATTTAATTCAGGAGAAATGCAAACCTGAACTGCTTCAAGAAGAAGCAGGAATCCATGAGGACTCAGTCATTTGGTGAAGACAAGGAGAGGAACAGGGGTCAGGAGGTCCGTCTCCTTCTGAAATGGGCAGCTTTGCCCTTTTTGGCCAGACTTTGGGTGTTAGGAGAGACCCCCAGCCCCCCCTGTAGACCACCTTGCTCTCTGTTCCCGTGCAAGCATGGCAAGGAAAGACTTCATTCTGAAATATTCTGCGCTCGTTTGGTATCCAGACAAGGCGCCGTGTGTTGGCAGGGTTATGTGCTGCAAAGAAAGAAAATTCATAAAAACGAATGCAGTTTTGTGGGGCGGATCCTTTTGGTGTGTGTGGAGCAGCAAAAAAAAAAAAAAAAAAAAAGTTCTCTTCCTCTCTTAATTTGCAAAGTCTTTGTAAAACTTCAGGAATGAAATCCCTTCACATTTCACATTTATTTACACTTCCAGGGCACAACCGTATCAGTCGCAACCTTGATTTGTCTCTTTGCCTTACAACGAGTTCTGCTCTGGTTCATCCTTTATCACTTTTTCACAGTGCTTCTGGCAGTGGCTGCATATGGTCTTAGCCCTGAAACTTGCACTTTTAACAGGCAGTTCTTTAAGTTATAATAATAATGAAATCATGCTTAAGAGGCGAACGTTGTGCTCTCGCCTCCTTCAGCCATCTGCCTTTGCTGGGGGAGAACTACTCCCAGCAAATCCACCTTCTAGCCAGGGTTAAGGCGCGGGATTCATTTAGTCTTTTCTTCGTGTTGTTTGAACTGAGTAAGGCTTTTCCCCAACACGCTTAAAGCCTCAAAAGCTCCCAGTGATGGGTGGGACGGTGTGAAAGGCCTGCAGCCAGGCGGAGCGGAGAGCCCACGGTGCCGACTCGCCGTTTTCTGAAGAAAAACAGCAAAACCCAGGTCTGGCTCTGCACCTGGACAAACAAGGTTTATCACAGTCCGTCCCCCCCCCCACCTGCCTCCGAGTGCCAAAAGTCTGTTGCTGTTTACCTGGAAATGACCCGGGAGTGGTGGCTAGACAGCTGCTTAGAGCCCAGACTTGGTTTTGTGCTGCATATTTGCTGTTTTGGGGGTTCTCTCCCCATCAGGGCTGAGGCCACGTGGAGCAGAGGTCAGAGCCCGGGGAGGGTGAACGGGGCCAGGCTTTGTCTGTGGGGAGCGGGAGATGAGCCCCTCCATCCTCCTACGTGGGAAAACCAGGAGCTGGGGTGTTTGTGGCGCCGTTCGTAGCCTGGGATGAATCTGGGAGGATACAAAAATAACCCTTGTTTTCCTGCCTGACGTTGCCTGGTGCCCTTCAACCAGTTTGATGGCCCAAACTTCCCAAAATGATTCCTTGCCCCATGTAAAAAGGACAATCTCCCACCTTAGACAGAAGGTTGTGTTTAGTTTCACACGCATGAGTTGCAGGTTAGTTTGCCGAGGGAATATTTTGCCGACTATGGCAGGTACCACACCAGCCCTTTTGGGACCCTACTCAGATCTGAACTATTTTAAAAGAAACAAATGGCTGCTTGCTCTATGAATGGAGAAATCGGGGGTTTATGCTAAAAAAAGTCATCAAGTCGTTCATATGATAAACACACTGAAGTCAAACGTGGCAGCAATGCTGTGGTGTTTTTCATTAAAATCAATATGATTTCCAAAAAAAGATGCTGTCTTGCAAGTACGGAAGTTGAGCTCAGCATCCATCTCTTCATTTCTTTATGATATTGTGTTGGGATACCATGCCTGGCTTGAAATGAGATAAATAGAATACGAAAAGCTGATTTTGTAGACATACGTATCTAAGCTAAGAAGGGTGAACAAAGCATTTTGTGGCGAAGCCAATGTAAAGAGAGAAAAAAATATGAATAGTTAGAAAACTAACACTTCTGAAGTGAAATTGTTGTGTTTTGCCTTTTCAGTTATCTACTTATCACACAAAAATAGCAACAATTTTAGCTCCCATTCTGTTTTCTCAAGACAGCCTGCCCACAGATTTTCTAGAAAATGTGGTTACCAGCTGGTATGGCAGTTCACAGTGCAATTTCTGTTTTGCTTCCAACAATCTGGCATCTCATATCTATATCAAGCCACAATTTACCAGGAAATATATATATGTGGAAAAAGGAGTTCTAAATCATATTAGCATTTTTTCTTTTTTTAAAAAAGAAATCCAAACAAGCCGTAGAATTGAGCCTAAGTTTCAAGAGAATGACTGTGGAATAATAAGCAATTGATTTTATGTTTTAAGTGAACGTGATCAAGAAAAGAAAAATTATTCCTGCACTTTTAAAGTTAAATATTCAAATGCTTAAACATCTCTGAAAGCTTTTGCGTTATTCTTTGGGAACTTTCTGGTCCTTTATGAGGTTTCTGTCCGTTTCTATCTCAGCCTGACATAATTGGCCTCTGACCCTGCCCTGGAGCAGTACTGCAGAGTTCTTTATAATGTGTTTGTTTGCAGTTTGACTCCTTATTTTGAACACCTTTGGCTCAAGGTTACCCTAATAGAAACAGGGTGTCAACATGGAGAAGGGGGAGGATGGAGTCTTCCACCCCTCCCTTGCAGCAGGATTTGAAATGCAGGTCTTAATGACTTCCAGGTGTACCCTGATGTTGCACATATTTGGCTGTAATCCTGTAGAGACTGGGTTTCTGCCTTAAAAAATACAGCAGAAAACAAACTTTGAAGTTTTGAAGATTAAATTGGTAAAAATAAACTTGAAGTAAGTCAGCTCTTCTTGCATTCCAAGAAGGGGAAATGGTTTCGGCAGGTTTTTTCTATAGGCTCTATATTAGTGTTGGAAAAGTGTTGGTACCACTAAATATTCTGATTGAAAACTGAAGGCACATATTTCTCTCAACTTGATAAATTTTGCAGCAAGAAACGCAGCTTGAATGAATTGCTTAACAGCCCTACAAGCATCTTCAGATACTCTAGAATTGTTTTTCTTGGAGGCCTCATATTTTAAAGGCCTTAGGTTGCTTTCAAGGAGTCGATTAAAGTCTATAAAATTTGATTGTATAATGACTGTGGGCTCTATTCATAATATATGACCTATGAGCTGCCAAGGTATGCCTCTCACATTTTACAAGCCTACAAAGGTTTCCTGATTGCTCATGAACCCCACCTTTCCAATGCATGAAGGGATTTTTCTCACCCTGTGGTTATAAAAGCCCCAAAATGAGTAAAGACTTGTGAATTTGTGCTTTGCAGGGCAAGGAGGGTGGATGGCAAATAACATCTGATTTTCTTCAGGCTCTGTGAGTTTCTACACCACGGGAGAGCTCTTGGGTAGGTCTGAATTAGAGATAGGTGATGACTTCTCGATGTGGTATTACAGTTAACGAAATCGTGTCTAAACAGCTGTAAAATAGCACTGTAGGACTGCATAGATGCACAGGAAAGACAAATTATCATTGAAATGCAAAACGATTTAGACTGGGAGGATGTGGAGTCACTAGCTGGGGGCTCCTTTGCCCTTTTGGGTCTTCCTTCCCCAATACCTGCTGCCTTTTCCTGCTCATAAGCTGCACCAGCGACTTGGTCTCACCCACACGCTCTCTCGTCCCCTTTACCTCCTCGCGTTAAGACTATGACCACTGAGACAACATTTCCAAGAAACGCCTTGTGTATCTTCTAATCCTCCACTGGTCAGGTGGACATTATGTTCTTGTGCTTATGTCTGTTTGCTGTAATTCGTGTCTCCTGTTCTTCCTTCCTATCTTTGGAAAACAGTGCGATGGACACAAGGGTCCAGATTGGTGTACTTTGTCTGCTTTGCACCACTGTGCTGGCAGAAAACAGATGTAAATCTGCCTCAGCTGGTCATTTACACTGGTTCATGTCTTCAGAGTAGTGCAGGAGAGCCATGGCCTATTGATAAATCCAGCCTGAGAACTGGCTTTGTGAATAACGGAGCTGGGTGCTGCTGGATGCAGCCTGAATTGGTGGAGGAGAGGGGACTGGCTCTCTGGAGTCCTGTCACACCAAACCTCAGGACTCCGGTGCAGCATTGGCAGTGCTAATGGGACAAGACAGGGTGCACTGGTATCCTATCACTCTTCCAGTGGTAAATCCACACCCAGATAATGTTGCTCATTCTTTGACTGGGGCGTGAAAGCCGGGCTTCTCCATTTACTTCTTGCGTCTTTGTTTTGAGGCTTCCAAAGCATCCCTGTCTGTCTCGTGCCATCCCGCTCACAGCCCTGCTCCAGTTCATCTCCCGTTACCAGTTTCTGTACCAGCACTGGTGTAGGGAAGGTTAAGAAGGTAGACTAATGACAGGACACGTTAGCCTTACGTAGTCATTAACAGAAGTTAGAAATATTTGCATTTTTATGCTTTGATCAAATGTCTCCACTGTTGGCCTCGCAGCTGGTGACAGCTCTTTTGTTCACGGAGAAGATGACATCAGAGAGAAGGGAAAAGAGGGTCAAACAGCTAACGATGAGCGAAAGGCAAAGCGTTTGGCAGAGACAGAGTTGTGAGCACCACTGAAATGGGGATGGAGCACCCAACAGTCAGGGAGCGAGAAACCAGCGGTGGACGGTTTTACTGCTGGGTGATGAGCAGGGAATTTTTCCTCTTTACTTCCCCCAATTAAAAATTTGTGGCCAGCTTTTAAAGCCAAGTGGAACTGCCTGGGATTTTTATTCCCTTCCCATTTAGGGGCAACATCAGTCTTGCTTCTTTATACTTCTCAATGGGAAAAAAACTGCTTGGTTTCCAATTGCAGCTTTTATTATCACAGGCCAAGAAGAGGGGAAATGAAAAATCATCTTAATTAAAAAACACTAAAGTCTCATGAAATACGTAGTTCTTGTTTTTTGAAGTGCTTTGTCAGGAACTGTCCACAGCCATTATTTTTAATTAGCTTATCTTTTAAATTAAAAATGGGTTATTTGCATTTTTTTAATGGGGAGTTGCTTGATCATCCAGTTCCCCTCTATTTTCATGTTATAAGTTGAGCAAGTTATGCAAAAAAAAGAATCCAGGCAATTTGATTAAAAATACATTGTATCTTTTTCTTTTTCTTTCTTACTTTTTAATACAAATTATGTGAACTTACAGAGTTATCATCCTCTAAAAGAGTCTCTAAGCATTTTACAGACATTGAGAGAAGATAGACAAAAAAATTTAGGTCCTGTAAGAAATGTGGTCATTTAAAAAATAGCTTCTCTCTCAAATCATAATTAGAGGTCAAAAGGCTAGAACAGAAAAAAAAAAATCAAAAAGATTGAAATTGAAAAATTTTGAAGAGTCTGATTTTCACTTCAAACTATATAAGAAGTTGTGATAAACTAACATCCCTTCTCAGTAAAAAAATCAATGTTTCTTACCAGAAAATGGATATTAAAGTAAAAATTAATAAAAAATATTTTCTAGAACAATAATAAAAAAGAGTGTTGGTTTTCACTAAATTGTATTTTGTAGTAGAGAAATCTTCCTTTCTATTTCAAGATGTTCCCTTGAATGGTTTGATGTTCAGAGGGGCTGAACAGCTTGGACTCTACGTGAGAGTCAGCACCACGACAGACCACACTCCCCACGAACACACTGAGGTAAAGTCACTTCAACCAACAGTGAAAAACATCCACATTTACCCTGAAAAGCGTCAGTTAACAGCGCGTGACAGCTCTCCCGAGCTTTTGAATCTGTGTGCAGTGGAAACATCCAGACCTCTGGGAGTTTTCTGAGCTGGACTTTCCCCAGGACAGCAGCGTCTACACCCTTAGGCTTAAGAAAATTTACCTTGAGACTCTTAACAGCCACCAGGGATTATTAGTCACTGTTTATTTTGAGATGAGCTGTACATTGATCCTTGGAATGGATGGCTTATCAAATTGTTCTTTCTTTTCTGAGTTCTACATGATCATTTGTACCAAGTAAGAAAATGTCATTCCCAAGTTACTGCAGTACGTACTGGAGTCTGACTTTAATACCAAAGTGAGGTGGTGATGTGGAGGTAGATCAAGCATTTGTGATAGCATTTATTTACACCGCCTTGGCTTTTCTTTCCTTCTCACAACAGTGCACGGTCATGGCAACAGCTCTTTGTGGGTTTGCAGCCTTTCTGTCACATTTCCTTACAATTATGTTGTTAAAGTTTAGTTCATAATTCATCGTTTCCATGTTTACAATGAACTCAATTTGGGTTAAATTAAAACCCTGACATCTGGAAAATAAGATCATCTTTCTCAAAACTATGATCCTTCAGTTAGGAATCTACAAGTATCTGAAAACACTTCTTGGATTCTGGTTATGTTAGTGCAGTAAAAAGGAGTTAGGAATATGATGTGAATTACAGGGTGAAAAGAAGAACATTGCTGAACAAATATACAAATATGTAACAAATATTGTTGTCAAATGTTATGCTGCATGCCAGTAATCAAAGGCTGTGTCTGCGTGCCTTCCTGCTAGCGGTGGCAGAGCCAGGCATTGTCTCAAAAGGACACTTAGACAAAATTTAGGCTCCTAATTTTGTTGTTTGGGTGAGAATGATTCGGGGGAAAAAAAAAAAAGGGAATATACTTAAAGCAAGTATTTTATAGTTGTTTTAAGTGATAAAACAAATGCTCAGACAAGTTGTAGCTCCATAATAGCCTTGAGCCAACCTTCCTGTTTCTTCCTTCTTGCTGCCAAATTGCATCACGAGGTACCATGTCATGAACTCACCATTTGTTATTATTATTATTGTTTTTGGAGAGGCAGGGACCGGAGTTGTGGTTGTGGTAGGAGGAGAAGTACATCATTGAAATCACTTACAGTAAAACCCCAGTTTTGAATATCATTTTACTTCCTAAACAGGAAGTGTCCTACGAAAAACAACAACAAAAGAAAACGCAAGTGGAAGAGGATCTCAGCCCATCAACTGAGACAGGGCCATTGCACAAAGTCAGGCGTGGTTTCTACACGAGAGTGCTTTTCAGCCTGAATTGTGAAGACCTATTTAAACTTCTTTTCAGCAGTCTTATAAGGATGTCTCCTACTTGGCTATCAATGGAATATCAGCTGCATTCAGCAGCTCCTCCCTTGTCTCCTGCCTTGGCAATAAAACCCCTCCAGTCCTGAGCACATCTGATGACTTTGAACTCAATTTTCTAGCGTGAAGTTAATCAGTTCCTGCCTTTCACCCTTCGTATATAAGTCTTTTTGGCCGTCTAACTATTTCTATTCAGGATTCTGGTAGTGGTTTTGGTAATTATATTATTGATGATTTTTCAAATGTAGGGTCAGCCCATAATCTGACCAGCAACTTTAGATGTTGCGGTGATCCAGATTCAATTCTAACTGACTGCTGGAGTATTATAATTTGTAACTCAGAATGGATTAAGCCTACAGGGTTAGGCAAACATCCCAAAGATTCAAATCTCATCTTGATGACTAAGAATAACCAGCTTCTGGCTCTTAGAAGGTTTTACATATCAACAAAGCTGTGCATTTGCATTAACGGCTATCACACCACAGGGGCCTGCTCGTGTTTATCTTGGGAACTACCAGAAGCTGAACATTTAGTTTAAATTTGTTTAAATGTGACTCCTGTTGAAATCAGTGGCAAGCTGTGTGCACATATGTGAGCTAGAACTGTGCCTAAGGACTGCATTTCCACTAGTTTTTCATATCAGAAGTTATGTCTTAGAGAAATATCGGGTGATAGATCAGAAAATTGCACATATTAGTAACAAAAATTCAGTTAGAACATACATTTTCTGGGGCTGTGCTATGTATTCTGACTGAGAGGAATAGTTGCCATTTTGCTGGCAGCTTGTGGCTGTGTTTAAAGGTTGCCTTCCAGTTGACATCAGTGGCCCAAAAGGTGTGCCAGTGTGGAGGATAGTCAGTTGATTGACCCAAAAATTAAGCCTGAGAAAATGGTTGAGTGGGAATATCTCAGTTTTTTAAATGGTCAAAACGGTTTGGGCTTTAGCATCTAGGTTTCAGATTCGTTTCTTGCTGCATTTTTATGTTGGAATGACTCTCTTTTGGCTTCACCTTAAATTTTACATCTGCATTCCATGGGTGAACAAACTGCCAGTTACATTTGAAAAACAAATCCTTCTTAACAAGCTGAAAAGCAAAGTTGCTAAGAGATAGAATTACTGAAATTGTAGGGCTTCCAAAAGAAGTCTTCAAACATCGTTTTTGAGAGTGTGGTAGAGCATTGGGCCAGCTGCACGGAAAACGGGTCATCCCATTTACCTCCTCTACTCCTGCATCGCACTTGGGCTTCAGTTTTTACCTGCAGGAAGTTATTCTGTAAAATCACATCCCTCCCTTTCATTGCCACCGGTCGCTACCCTGAGTCTTTCGGGAGGATTCTTGCCAAAGCATTACTCGCTGTAGCGCTTGATGCGCGATGTTTATCCTGTGTTTATTGTTCTCGGTTTCCCTTCGATGCAAAGGAATTTCCACATCTCACCTTCTGTTTACAGAAATGATCGTAGATCCCGCAAGCGAAAACACACAAGTGAATGTGTATATTTTTCCGCTATATTGTTAGTAACTGGAGGAAGTGGGAAGGTGTTTTGAGTTTGCTGTAAATACCTGTTTTAGTTTTTCAATAAAAACATTATACGTGTGACTACCTTGGCAGCTAAGGCAGGAAAAGTCTTCTCTTGGTTTGTTTATGAGTCTTGCGATTTCTTCTGTTCGGTCTTTCAAAACATTGAGAGCTCGTTGTCCCAAAGCTAAATAAGAAATGTTGAGGCATGAAAATACTTTTAGCTTAGCCATTCCAGTACTGAAACTTCTCTGAATGAGGAGCAATGCCCTCATTTTGAATTAGATTACTGTTATTGTAAGTACAAAAGCCTTTTTGGCCTACTTTCTTCTCTTGCGTTGCCCCCAGACCTAGAAGTAAACACCTATGTGAAAATCCTGCTCCAGACACATCGGTCTGGGAGTTTGGCCTGTCTTCTTCTTTCGCTTTAACTTTCACGTATTTCCTATCTCACCACTCATACCTTTAACTCGAGCATCAATGTTTTTTATTGTTTTGCCTCAACAAACTGAGGAATCGGCTCCCTCTGTGGAGTTAGCAGCTTTCATCTGGTGCGTCTACAGTCCCCTTTTGTCTGGTTTGGGCTGTGCCTCTGCTTGCCTTTGTTGTTGTTATTGTTTTTTAACCGTGAACTGTTGAGATAAAATGACTGAATTGAGGCAGGAGTCTTTAAGAGCAAAACCCGCTAAAATGTCTACATTATGGGAAAGCACTTGAAGGCCCTGACAACGTATTAATCATAAAGGGAACGGCTCGGAGAGCTGCTGCTTCTCATTTACGGAGGTTTGCTCTCTAATAGCATTTAGAAGTTTGTTTTACCCTGTCTCGCCGAGAAGAAAAGGCAGCTTTAACAATTCTGTCTCCCTCAGCAGTGCATTTGAATTTTCGTTGCCTCCCTTCGGCGCGCTGGTCAGAGGTCGGGAAGAGCAGGATTAGTTGACCTGTGTTGACAGAGCGGGTGATGGATGAGCGGAGCACAAAGCGCAGCCTGTTCCTACCAAAGTGGCGGCAAGGCACAGGCAGCCTTACACCTGCGCCGAGCCGGGGGGAGAGCATCCCACCCACTGGCTTTATAAAGGCTGGCACTTTGAATCCCCTCCCGTGGTCCCGTGCTTGTTCCAGAGAGCGAGTACGAGACCAGCCGTTTGCTTTTTATTAGCAGGATTTAGGAAAACACCGAGGCTTAACGTAGTAAGGTCAAATGGTTTGAATTCTGAGTAATTACAGCAGATCACACTAAATAACGCTAAATCTATATTAAAGAGCACATCTTATGTGAAGAAATGGACTTTACACCCACCAAAACTTCCACCATTGATTATTTCTCTCCTGCTTATAATAATTTGCTGAACACCGGGGACGCTTTGGTAACAGAGGTAGCTCTGCAGATCCGCTTCTGTGACTGATGAGGTAAATACGCCGTCCTGCAGGTTATGTACACAGTTTCTTTTCAGTGGCAAAAAAAACCGGTTTGCTGCTTAAAAGGGACCCAGAGGCATAGAGTCAAGCTTTGTGGAAACCCGTGTTTTGGAGAGCCTGTGTGACCACTAATCCATCTCCAGCTCAGACTTCTTTTCAAGTGGATAGGCGCCGGCTGAGCTGTCAGTCAGGACAGGCTGTTGGAAGGGAACCAACACACACTCAGTTTCTCTTTCTCTTCCTCATTAGCACTGAAAATCATCCATCATAACCAGGAGCGTGGAACCAGCAGCGGCAGATCTCGTGGGAGTATCTGCATCCCCTGTGTGGCGCGGCCAGGTTACACACAGAGTCAAAGGGCGGTTTGAGCTTGAGCCAGTAGAGGCATCTGGTGTAGATCTGCAAGATGATGCAGGTCCATTGGCCACAAACCGCTGTGTTGGGGCTTCACAGAGATTGCAGCCTTGATTATAACCCGTTAGTGAGAGTCATAACCCTGAAAGATATGTCAGCCCGGGGTGGAGTCAGACCTGGCGGAGCTGGCTGCATGGAGCTGGCTGGCTTCATCTCAGTGGGTACAAGGCGGGGATTTGACACTGAATGGCACAAAAAATAGTTTGAGAATCAATATTCCAATTAAAATTAAACAACCTGAGAAATTAAAACAGCTAAACTCGCATTGCTGTGAGCTACAAGATTTGCCAGGTTTCCCTAAGCAGAAGTAATAGGGTTCGTTTCTTCGCTTTTAATAGCATTACCCGTACCGTGTATCCAACAGTTTTACTGAGGCGGCCATTCAAGATGTGTTCAAGTGTACTCTTTAGGGGAGGAGAAGTAGCAGCGAGACCTACATGGGTAGATTTGGGCTGGAATTCACTTTATGAACAACATACAAAAATAACAATGTGTAAAAATATCTTGCAACATGTCTTTATTTACAGTAGGGCTGGGAGGTCAGGACTGTTCTTGTCTGATTGAGCCAGGAGAATTAGTTCAGCCAACACACAGATTCCTCCTAGAACTTCAGGAATGTCCAGAGGCAACAGCAGACTGCCATGCAAAGCTCTCAATCTGCTGTGGACACCAGCAAGTAACTCAGGGCCAGATTTAGGAATGCTTTCTCCTTAGCGTACTTGTGCCTGCTGTATTAACTTTTGCTAAATAAGTCCTATTTTCAATAGCCAGGATGTCAGATCATTCTCATCATGTATTTGACATCTCTGAGCTGCTAAATCACTGTTAGGAATGAAACTCAAGGTTTTTAATCCAACTGCTGACAATACTTTAATTTGCCACCTCTTGGTAACTGAGATACCACCATGCTTTCTCAAGTGTGAAAAATAACAGCTGCTTTGTCACTACTAGTTAGCTACTTACAGAGTTCAAGCAATAGATGGATTACTTTTTAAAAGCATCATCTCTGCTTCCGTTTACCTGTTATTTTGTGTGAGAACATGGAATAAAATTAAAAGAACATGCTCTTAGGAAACAGGAAAAGAGTTGTGGTGAGATCTGTGGGTAGGGGATGCTGGCCTGGCTAGTAACTGGGGAAGAGACATTTCCAAGCCCCAACACAGCTTACACAGCTGTTTTTTCCATGGCCAAGGGACTGTAATCAAAAGTTCCTTATGGGTGGTACTCACGCTGTCTAATTTAGGCAACCCTAGATATCCAGTCTCGATGCAATTCAGAAGATCAAAGTAAGTTTAAAAACAGGTGAATTAGCCTTGGTGTTGGTTTAATTACTTTTTCTGAGTGTTGATTATTTTTCAAGATGAAATACATGGGGTTTTAGGACATGTTGTTTTGAAATGGTTCCATCAGCCAAAGTTCTAGAAAAATGTTTATATTTTTTCACATGTCATCGTAACACAGCTGCTGCCCAGAGAGAGTCTGCATCTGATGGGATCAGGTGGCTCCTCTGGAGTCAAGACAGCAGATGTGTCACAGTCTGCAAAGGCTGTGCTATAACCATGACACCTTTGTAGCCATTGATCTGTTGCTGACAGTCGATAATTAATGTGGCTTTAACAGTTTTCAGAGGAAGAAAATCATTTCCCATTAATACTTTTGTTCTTGTCCTGGAAGCTTCGTAGGCCAAATGGCTAAAGTGTGGCTTTGACCCACATAATTCTTGCCCCCAGTGATGACACAGTCTTATCGGCGAGGCTAAACTAATTCTATACATACAAAGATTGTAAGAAAGGTGATTTCAAGCTCATATGCAGACCTTTCATACACCATTTCAATGAGATGTTTGTAAAGGTTTCATTTTCCACTTGACAATAAGCAATATGAAAAGTCCTAGACTATGTACCCTTGGATGTATGTACAGGTAGATGCACACCCAACTGTACATTCAGTAACCTCGGATGAGATCGTAGCTTCGCTCAAGCCGATGTCGAAATTCATGTTGCCTTTATTGGAACCCAGATTTCATCTTTTGCATGAGGTAATTGAAATCAAGGGCTACTTACTGAAACATAAGCTTGACCTTACACTGTTTCCCAGTGTGAATGATAACAAGCAGTGACCATAGTTCCACATCAGTGCATATTATTAGAACTCATAGAGGTAGCCTTTATGGTGTATTTAAGTTAAAACTGAATATGGATGCCAACTTACCTTCATGCAAAAGTGGACACTCTGTAAGTAGAAGTGGACAAAACTACCCATATTTAAAAGATCAAAGTGCTTATTTTAACAATGACCATTTTCACTCCTGAAGATTTAGTACTATCAGATCCTCAAAAGATCTAACTTTATTACCAGAAATGCAAAAAAAAAAGTTAAAAAAAATAATCAATCAATCTACTCAAGATTGGTCACATTTTTCTGTAGACCCATTTTCTTATTAATAGGAGGTCTGCCAGCTTTTTTTGTTAAGACTTATCTGTTTATTTGCAACAGGTTTTTTTGATAGGTTACCTCTCTTTTAATAAAACCTGCAGTTGATCTTGTCTGAAGGAATGTGATTCATGACTTAGGGAGACACTAGGGGACATAAGTTCCTGGAAAAATTGGATGGGTTTTCCTGCTTCTCACAGTTGTGAGTGGATAATGGCTATTTAGATCCTGTCATGTCTGTGGTTGCCAGCATAAATAATCTCTGTTTCCAAGAAATAAAATTCACATTACACTTTCAGTTCTGGAAAGCTCAATGTACAAGCTGTGTTTTTTAGAGGCAGAGCTTCCGTTATACGTATCTCATTGTTTTTATAGAAAACAGTATTCTCTCTGACATTTGTAAGCTCTTTTCTATAGAGAACGTGTCATCAGATCATCAGCTTCATATATTATCTTCCCTGGCGGAAATAACATATCCATCCAAACGCCAGTGACCACTCCTGTAAGAAAAAAACTTTATGAAAACAAAAATGCCATAACTGACCATTCCTGGGAAAGTCCTGAGTATAAGAACCAGTTTTTAAAGGACTTCCTAAGTCAAAGCTGCTAAATCTGTGAATACACGGAATATCGTGCCTTTGTCACAGGGATGTTTTAGCAGCTCTTGATCCTACACAAAGTTCAAGAGAAAGAGCTTAGTTCTGGAGGCCTCCGAGTGGATTTACTGTTTTTCAGTTCTCGTCAAGAACTCGCAGCTTAGCGGCAGGATATTTTTCATAAAATTAGATTTTGATTCTGTTTGTAGTCCAATTAGAGAAGGTGGCACTTCTGTACCACATTTTATCTCACCTTAGGGTAAATGACTAAATTTGATCAGGTGAATAGTTCTCAGAAAGTGGCTTTTTCTCCACTGACAGCAAAGGAAGTCTAGACATAAAGCTGAGATACAGACACCTGCATTAGTCACGTCTAAAAACAGGGCAGATGACACTTATCCCACATTACTGGTCCCTGGTGGCCACGCGCTTGGCTTTTGCTGCCCTGAGGGCAGGAAAATAGCCCCCAGTGTCGGGTGGAAATCCGGTGGACTTTAGTCACCGAGTCAAAAGAACTGGAGTTTATTCCACTGCATCAAGACACTGTTGTACCTCTGCATCTTGATGATTCTTCACATCTGTGGTGACAGTGCTGTTTGGAAATCCAGGAATAATTTTCCCTTCCAATTATCACAGTAAATAGCTGTTATAATTATCACCTATAATTTGTCTGGCCTTTTTTGCCTCCAAGATGAAATTGTTGCTGTAGTTGCTATACTTAATGCATTTGCTGATAATAGTTTCTTTCTCCCACATGTTGGGCCCATCTGTATTGGAATTTTATTTTACCAGAGTAAGTGAGCAGAACCATTACTTACTCTTGTCAGATCCCATTTCCACTACATCGTTTCACTTCAGCCACCATGGATTTTATATCCATATTGTATGAACAGTCTATCAAGTAGTTTATCCCTTTCTTGAGTGATCAGGATCTCAGGAAAAAGTCAACGCTGCTCTGACGCATCCTTTTCAAACATACTTTCTGAAATGGTTTACCGTGTGATTCAGATAGAAATCAGTTTTCAGTAATGATATGCATTTTAAGTCATTTTTTTCTACATTATAAACACACATCTGTTCAAAAAAGAAACACATTAAACATCCCTCCTAGCATTAGACATATTGATTGAAAATTTGTTCCGAGTTGGCTTAAGTGTCAGTAATCTTGACAAGTTTTCCAAGAACTGATAAAATGAGTCCTTGTACTGCTGAAATGAATTTTATGTGGATAGATGTTTATGCTTTTAGCATTAAGATAACTGCGAGCTGTGCCTGCATAGACAAAGGTTATTTCTTGTAGGGATTTTGAATTTATTTGGCTATTTGAACCACCTGGGTATTAACCTTCTAAACTGTGCTGACTATCTGAAGACACAGTGTCCACAATTGTTATACAGAAATGTTAGGAATGATTTTCAATATTAATCACAACAAAATTGGGACTTGGTTTTCTTTCTTTGATGTAATGCACCAAATTGGAGCATGCTGCACACCAGCAGCAACCTCTACTTCTAACCATTAGCTGGGTAAAGGGCGAGCGAGCTGTCTCTCTCCTCAGGGTCCCCTCCTGCTCCTCGGAAACTGCGTTTAAGCACTGATTATACAGATAAATAATTACATAGCGAATTGCGATGCTTGTAAATAAGTTGTGTCTTTTTGTCTAAAGCTGTGGGTAAGGATGGGATGTACAGAAAGTGGGGGGATTTGCTATAACGTAAGTGTAGCATCTGTCCACAGCTGGCTACATCCACAGCATCCTGCTTGTTTGGCTGACTGGGCAGGAGCAGATAGAGGCACCATTTAACTACAGCCCCCCCCAGGTAGTTTCCAGATATAGCTACAATAAACACGTGTGAATATATAGGCATATCTAGGTTATGGCTTTTTTGTGTGTACCGAACCCATCATCGTGATGTTGGATGTGGTCGCTGCCATTTGGGTTTGCAACATTTAGGGGTGTTGTTTTTATTTTATTTTTTGAGTGATAAAGGGAGTTTGTTTCAGAGCGTGCTGTGGTGGTGGTGGGCTGCCAAATTAAAGCAAGAATTCACAAAGGGGCGCAAAATAAGGGTAAGAGAACAAAAAGAGAATGAACGGGTACCAAGAATGCTTCTTAGCTCAGTATTTCTTTAATTTCACGTAAATTTCACTAAGTAAATATGCCTTAAAAGTGAATAAAATTTTATTTCACTTTAACAAGAGAATATAAAAGTTAAAAAGGTCACTGTAGTAATAGACTAATCTCAATTACCAGGGCAGCCGGTGAAACCCACAACTCCCACCTAATCTCATTCGGTGCACACGCAGTGCACCGTGTGATTTCCAACACGGCTAAATGAAATTATAAAGCAGTGTTAAATTTATTAATCATTTAATTAGCTAAATGTTCCTGCAACTACTCGTGAGATGAATGGCATGTCATTTTCTAATGCAATTTGCCTCTCAGCCAGGCAGGGTCAGGAGGGAAGCTACTGGCATCTTAAATGATCTTTTTTATATTGCACCTTCTATTAAGGGACAGTGTGATATCGCTGATTATATTTGAGTCTTGTACACAAGGCCAGGGAGTTTTCTTGTTATAATAACAGCTTATATTTAAACCAAAATAAAAATGGTAAGATCTGAGGAGTGAACAATTAACCCATCTGTGACTGTATTTCTCACCGCGGCTTTGCAAGGCAAATCTTTTTCATATTTAACAAGCCAGTGAACAGTGTGGGAAACTACACCAGCAGGTATTAAAGCAATGCTCAATCTAGTTTTATTTCTTTAAATTTACTCAGTTGTGAAGGAATTTGTGGGCTGAAAACTCTCCCAATGCCAGGTTAGTGTGAGCCTTCTCGTTGACTCAGAATTTATTTGCACTTCCCCTGTTACTGCACAAGAATCACAGCCTTTGCTGTTCTGTACATTCAACAATTGCCTATTTTTGTGAGTTGCTCAGCTGGGGTGTTTGGCATGTTTATATGTGCACGTCACACCGGGTTGATAGGCTTATTTATTTTTTTTTCTGATGCTTTGTTCTATAATTATTTTTCCACTGCAAAAATTAGTGACACGTAGGATTCAGCAAATCTATTTGGACCAGCAGCAGGAGGTGAACTGTGCTGCTCAGGGTGAAGTATACATCAGAGACCTTCAAGTGTATTGTGCTTGCGTGAAGCTGAAGCTGTCCAGTTTAAAACACACTGAAAACAGTGATGTTTTAAGGTACTTATTTCCCCAGGTTCATAATAGAATATAAATACATTTTCTTTATGCATCAGGGATTTACTTTCAGTTCCTGGAGCGTGGTCTCCATATGGTAAGCATCTATGGTGAACTCCAAGCCAACGAGAAGATGCATGCGGCTTTGTACAGGCTGAGGCCAAAACGCAGGCAATGTGTCAAAATATTTGTCTCTACCAAAGTCAAATGACGCAGCCAAAAATAAAGCGAGAGGACCTAAAGCAGGAACAGTGGGAGATAATCTTAGCACAAGTTGGAAAAAAAAGACAGGCAGTTATTATTATTATTTATAGTATAGAAACACGCGTAGACCACTTGGAAGAAGGGCCCCGTTGGCTATGTACTTCATGTGCAGCTAACTGTCCAAGACCTAGATTCAGGCTGATTAGTCAAGGCTTCTAAGATACAAGTTGTCACCCTTGGTTTTGTACACGGATCCACTGTAGTGGGTACCACCAAAGGGCCGCTCAACTCAATTAACTTCTAGCTCAGCCTCTGGAGGTATCCGATAACTCCACTGGCAAAAGGAGGGCAAGAGCAACCACATTTACACAAAGGTTCTTGTTTAGGTACCAAACGTTGGATGGGATAAGCCCTGGCATCTGTTATTAGCCATTTTAGGTGGATACGGGACAAAGAAGTGAATCCGAAGGAAATAATGGTAAAAAGTCTCACTTTTGCTGGGAAGTTCTGATCTCACATTGAAAACAGTCAGTGAGTGAGCTGTTTCCATTTCATTTTCATATGTGAAGTTCCGTAGCACAACCCAGCAAATTTGGGAGTGAACTCTTACCCCTTTTCTATGCACTACATACTTTTTTCTGCTGGCTCTGCAGATAGTGATTTATTTGTGCGCTACTTGGAAGACACAAAGTGCACCCCCTTGCAGGGAAAGTGCGAAAGACCAAATGTTGAGGCATGACTTGGGCAGGAGAATGTGCTGGAGAACTGCTATGCACAGCATCTCCCCTGGTACCTCACACCTGTTCTTCATTAGTACTAATGAATCCAGAAAATAAAACATTTTGTACTAGTGAGTCATATTGTTCTCTCTTGGCTGTGACTTCACCGTGGATCAAATTAAGTCAAAAACATTTTTGCAAAAGCTTTCATTTCTTTTCCTGGGACGTTTTGTGTCTTGGGAGAGGTCACTTAGCACCTATGGGATGTGGGATGGTATCCCATTAACTTCTTTCTCATTAGCAAAACTTCTTTTGATTTGAACTGGGAGATGCAGGGCTTCCCTCAGAGCTTTAATTTCCAGCCCACGCACAATTTATGTGTTTTTCGCTTCCCCATTTGTAAAAGATGTATAATCATACTTGGGAAAATGTTGCGTAGCTAAATCTCCAGTGCTTATGTAGCACCATAGGAACCTGGGGAAGAAATATAGCTTTTAAGTCAAAGTTGTTATTAGCATTGTTACTTGGAAATTAGAAGCGTTGTCACATAGAAACAAGATTTGGAATGCACGAAGGTTATTTTTTTGTTTTTCTTTCTTTTCTTCTTTAGGTCAACTACATTCTTGCTCGTGTATTTTTTGGGCTGTTCATGGTAAACTTGTATCTATTTTTCTCCCAGCTGCACCCTAAAAAAATCAAAAGTTTAGAAAGCGGGGATCTGCAAATAGTAAGATTTAATTGAGAGGTGGCCACATCTTAAAATACTCTGTTTTCATGAAGGCAGGGTTTCTTATGACAGCACCTTAGTACCTACAAGTTGTTTCCCGTACGTATTAATAGGCTGTTTGCATGTGAGTGTATGTATAGCTATGTATACACACAGCAGCTTTTCATTTAAGTGTCTTATAAAGCACATATGATCAATATACTGTATACACTGTGGTATGTGTGCATTACGTATTATGCACTACATTTTTTATGAAGAGTTTCATGGTATAGCTTTATTATCTAAATATTTGGCTAAAAGATCTGGTTAGATACTTCCCTCGTAGCAAAATACAAAGCAATATTCCTCTACTTGTCTGAGTTCAGTGCAGATAAATACAGGCTGCTGCCGCTTCATGCATTTGGTTTCCGTTCACATTTTTTAACATGTTAAATATTTCTGGTTAACCAGTTAAAACGGTGAGATGAACATGATTGCTTTTAGATTGCAGCTATAACATCGAGTGAATTTTATAATAAGAAGCTTTTTTTTTTTTTTTTTTTTTTTCTCCTGACGAGCTGCCCTTGTGGCTGCCTGTCTGACTTTGAGGTCCTCATTATTGTGGGTTTAAATGAAGGATGTTCATTCAGGCAGGGCGGGGGAGGCCAATAGACATCGGTGCCGTTATCTGGTCCTTCTATCAGGCCAAGTGACAGGCTTCTCGGGGAAGAATGCAAAGCTCATGGTGGAGACCTCAGCCTGACACAGAAGGTGACTCCCCTGACTCTAACCTTGAAAGGAAAAAGTTCCCACTTTATTAAAATGAATTTCGAAAGGGCCGCTCTGACAGCTGCATAATTAAATATTGGAGTGTCAGCGATAATTTATTCTGCTCGCATTTGGTGGTCAGAGCCTGCTCGCTGTAGGGTCAGCAAGCACGGTGACAGAGCCAAGGATACCGTGGATTACGGGGCCCTTCAGCCTCGCCGGTGAAATGAGAGACTGTAATTTTTGTTTAAATAGAGAAAACAAAACGGCGAGGAGATGAGCAGGCTGTGGAGTGCTCTTAATAGCTGCCTGATAAAAATTGTTAGGTATTACAGTGAAACTTGTGCCAAAACTGCTTTGTCTGGCGCTGCAATGGGCTCCAGGCTCTGTGCTTTGTTCCCGCGGTGCCTCTTTCAGGAGCCAGCTTGCCTGCTAGGACCATTTTCTGCTTTCTTCTCCAGCGTGCACCTTAGGAATAAACCCAGCAACAGCCAGCACAATGCGCATCCTCACTCATAAACATTTTTCTGTAAAATGATGTAAATGGCCATGAATATGTATGAAACAAGTCAGAGATATAGAGTGTAAGGGGGTTCCGATTGATCCTGTTGCATTCGAAGTGAAACACCGGCCATGAATATTCTTTTCAAGAGGGTAGTGGCTGCTGGAAACCAACATCTAACAAGCACTTTTCTCAAAACAAGTTTAAATAAAATGGCTGTGTGCCCCTATGCCCAGTCATAAAGCGAGAAAGGTCACACCGGGAAGCAGGGCTCTGGGCTGATGGGCATCTCCTTTGGAGGAGGTTGTTGGGAGAAGGCTGTCGCTTTTCACTCTTGGATTGTTGGTAATTGAAGCTGACATACCAAAAATACAGCCTTTTTGCACACACCAGTCTTTCAGCAAAAGCACGTTGCTCACACAAACAAAATCATTTGCAAAGACATTTTGTGTTTCTCTTTCTTGCCTCAGCTATGAAACACCTATTTTCCACATTTTCTTTGGAGCCCGCTTGAGTGGATATGTTACTAGAGCTCAGGTTTACTAGTTTTCATCTTAATGTCATGTAGCTTTTAGCAGCTTTTACAGAAGAAGGATTTACTGAATTCCTTCAGCACCTTCATAGTTATTGAATGAAAAGTTGACCTTATTATGAAGGATGAATGCTGGTTTTGTGGCTCAAACACTGGATGTGAACCCAGTGACCTCAGCTTATTTTTTTAAACCACCTTTAAAACCGTGAGCCAGATAGTCTTTCTGTGACTCAGGTCCTCATCTGTAAAATGGGAATAACTGTGCATTTCATGGGATTGCTGTGAGAATAAATACTTCAGTGTTTATACTCAGTTTTTATCTTGCTGAGCATAAAAGAAAATCCCTACTTGTGTTTCTGCCTTCTTGTTTGAAGAAAGACCATGAAAGCATCTTTGGCTGCTTGATGTCAAGATACAGACTCTTAAAATGACACTTGAGCATCTTTAATGTAATTCTTTTGGACTCCAGACAGGCATGTTTCCGTTGCTTAGATCTCCGTAACCGCCTATACCTCCTCTCGTTACGTGTGCTGTATGTTTGCAATGGGGAATGTTCTCTCTCCACATGGGGAGGATGTTTTGGTTTTATGACATTTTGCTCCTATTAAGCAGGCATGTTCAAATATGTTCTGAAGTGGTTTATCAAAAATTTGGTGCTCTGGCGTAGAGGGAGAAGGGGGCATTTAACGTCCATATTTAGAAGTAGCAAACAAATATTCATACTGGCATGCAAGTACACATATACAGTCACGTGTCTGGTATTAGAATCCTGTTTTTCTTTTGGGGTATTTCTTTTTTTCTTTCTTTTTTTTCTTTTCTTTTTAAGCTTCACTTACACAGAGCTGGTTTTGTAAAACCAGGTTTTTTTTTTTTTTGAATTAATGGCTTATGGGCAGAGATTTGCACCGATACCTGTGGCTGGATCCAGTTACGGACAGGTGTCACGGTGCCCAGTTGACCAACCCGCAGGGGAGCGGGGTGTAACTGGTCCCAGCACGGGGCCGAGCTGCCGCAGGGAGGAGACGTCAGCCGGCGAGGCTTGACAAACACGTCGGGTGTATGTCATTGTCAGTCGAGTCAGGCTGGGGATAGGGCTGTGGTTTAAAAATGATAACCCAGCTTCATAAATCAGAATGCTACCACTGCAGTCAAACTTCCTTGGAAAGTCTTTGAATTTGGGTAGTGCATACTAATAAATTACCATCGGCGCTGACTGAATGCACCGGCTGAAGCTGCGCAGAGGATGCTCGCTCTGGCAGAGCTCCCCAAAGGATACAGCTCCATCGGTGGTACCGAGCACAGAGACTCCCGTGTTGACTGAAACAAGCTGTCCCTCCACAAAGAGAAAAATCAGAGTGATTACAAATTGACCTAATATTTTTTTGGCTTTCAAGATAAACTTTTTGGGCCTCATTATGCAGAAAGTATTAGGCTGTGGCAGGGAGCCTGAGCCAGAGGGAGAACTCCCGGTGCTATTGGAGCCAGTGGCAGAACTCCCATCAGTTCAGCGGGACGAGGATTTCATCCAAAGTTAACAGTGGGATAATTAGTGTCAGCTCAGTACTGGTAAAACACAAGTAAATCTGTCCTGCTTGTAGCTTGCAAACTTTTACAAACAGCTCAAGCCTTGGCTGGAGTTATTTTTATTTTGCTTTGAGATATAAACCTTCAACAGCAGAACTTTAAAATGAAAGTTCGTTATTACTTTAATGCCGTGCACATTGTTTTGAGCGTGGGAAATTTCTTCTGCATCCACTGACCTTCAAAACAACAGGAGGAACGATATTAAAAACGTGGTGTTAAATGTGTTAACTGTGAATTAATATCCTGAACTCCGCTTCAGCGTTGCTGTTCGGAGCATTGTGTAGCACGCAGGCGGACTGCTCTGCTCGCACAATATCCCAGGGATTTCACTGGGGCTCTGCATGTCAACAGCAATCTATCTTCATGCTACACGATTCAGGATCAGGTCATTAGTTTACACTTGGAATTAAACATTCAGTTTGATTTTAGCTGTGTGAAATGAGAGCCGAATATGTAACACCTGATTTCAGAGCAGCGCCTTGTATTTTTGCAAGTCTCTAAAATACATGGGCACACAGAAAGTGCTTTTGCTCCTCTGCCCCTGAAATGATTATATTTGGAATGTTATTGAGATTGCAGTTTTCTTTAGAGGTCTTGGATTATTTTCTAAATCCATTCTAACCCTATTTCTCTGTGGCATTTAAATAAATTAGAAGAAATGAAAGATTTTTAATTTCTAAGAGAAAATGCAAAATTATTTCCTAAGCGCCTCCTTTCATCCTCTCAGATTTCTTCAGAAAAAGAGTATGATGACATCCTGGTAGCTATGAAAACCAAAGGAACGCTGATTTGTACTTTGTAGGGGAATATGGTCTGAAATTACATCTAATGTGTGGCAATTTTTAGCTGAATATCTGTGCCTGGTTTCCTAGTAAAGCAGAGTTTGCGTTGGACACACAGAGCCTGAACTGAGTAATTTTAATTTAATTGAATCTTTTATGTAGGCATTTTCCTTCTAGGGAACCTTGGCCAGTTATTCGTTTGTGAAACTTGCAATAAAATAGCAAGACAGCTCGTCAGGGATGGAAGGAAAGGGGTAATATTTAAATTATGCTGACTTTGAAGACATTGCTTTTGGTCCGTTCCTTGATTTAAAAAAAAAAAAGTATGTTCTGATGTTTAGTATATAAGATGACTTGCAGAACTTTTAAAATTCCTTTCTGTGACTACTTTTTTCTCAAAGCACATATTCTATGGATGCCTGATAGATAATTTATATCACATCCAGGTTACCAGCAGGGGCATGGAGACAAAGTATAGCAATTAGAATTTTGTTTTCTCACCTTCTTTGTCTAATTGTTTTGGGTGCCTTTTTTTTCCCTGTAAAGGGAGGCCACCTAAAATATCTTTAAATAATGGCAGTTAGTCTAATGAAAGAGAGGCAATCAAAGCCCTCGTGCGTTCAGGTCTGTAGCTGAATCGGTTTCTGGAGAAATGAAGCCCCCATTCTGTGGCACAAACCTTGACTTTTTTTACAGCCTTTCTGGAGTCATTACAGGGTTGAAATGAGATGGGTTAAAAAGCAACACCAGAACTCTGGGGTCGGGTGCGTAGGTAAATCAAGATACGTTCAGTCTGGAGCTGAATTCAAAGGGATGTAGATTCTCTGCTCTGAAACTGGAAAGTTTCCATTCTTAAAGTTTTTAAAAATGGTGTTTAATTTGCTTAATTTTAAATGAAACCTGTAGCAGAAAGTGTCTGCCAGCAGAAAATTACCATATTGAGCCGAGGGAAGCGCACAATTCATCATCCCTCGCCTGACCCCGCGGTGTTTACTCTGGTGGGGTAGGAGAAGTGGCCGGCCAAGCTCTGCTGGTCAGAGTGTATTACCCTGTCAGGGAGAGGCGAGGCTGCTCGGATTCACCCTGAACAAATTACATACCTCACTACATCTCCCAGCAAGGTAGCAGGGTTATAACTCAGTCTAAGCACCGTTCACTCTTCTATTACCTTCATAACCAAGGTCATACTAATCAACTCAATTACCAGTCCTCTTGGACATTTTCATAATGTTTTCTGCTAGTTGCTCTCCTGTGAAAATCTCCCAGTCTAAGCAAATTAATGCCATTTTTATAACTATCCACATTTCAGGTACAGTGATCATCTTTCAAAAGGCTGCTTCATGGCAACAAATACTAGTTTTAAATACCAGCCAAATGTTAGAACAACATGGAGGTTAAGCTATATTCTCATCTTGACATCCTTTATTGTGAAAACAAGTTTAAACATACCTTAAAGTAAAGATGCACATGTCAGAAATCAAGAATAAACTACGTTAATGTAACTCCTAAGAATCTGATTGCAGTTCACCCAGGAAGGCTTATCGGGAAGCCTGATCTTACATGTTGCTTATTTTTTGGAAAATCCTTTAAATGTCACATGCGGTGTTTCAAATGCAAAAGTAATCTCAGACTATATTTCTCTAAATTTTTTCTAAATGTAAGCCTGTCTCCTTCGTTTTTATGTCTCTCTAAAATTCGTTCTCAAAAATTCTCCCTATGCAGGATTTTATTAAAAATATTAATGCCTAAATATTTAATTAGGAAATTCCTAATATTTGCACAGCCACGTCTTTTAAAGCCTCCACCAAAGTGTTTGTCTGTCATCAGGCAAAACAATCAGAGGGCACTAATTTTTTATTAATTTATGCTTTTTAAGGGCTAAATTGTTCCCTTAGGCAGATTTTCCCACCGGAGAAATTCATTTGGTCTCTCTTCAGGGCTTTAGTGTTCAGTGGAATAAACAAGGCACTTTTAATTCCTCCTAATTCTCTGCTGGAGCTATCAAGACACAGCTCTGAAGTCTCGCCCTTACGTGGTTCCATTGGACACAGATATTTCATTTCCCTTAGACCCAAGTCTCCTGCAGCCCCTCACAAAAATGCTTTCAGTTGACTCTAGACACCATTAACTTATTTTAAAATAGGCTCAGTGAATGTCTGGGCTGTTCCTAGCCAGGCCCTGTCTTGCTTTCACCAGCTCAGAAGCACCTACGATCCCCTGAAGTCCCTTGATGTGTCCTGGGGTAAGTGAGAGGGTAGATATGGACACGGCTGGTGACCTTAGCAAAGGTCTCGTCCACCCTCATGGGGCTGAACCCCTTGCTGTGTTTGGCTGTTTCATACACTCTGAAAGTTCAAGGAAGCAAACTGACTTTGCTCCACTCCAAAATCCAAAAATGCACAATTGTCACTGGCATTTGTCACCTCTGGAAAACAAGACCTGCATTCAGAATTAAAGTGTTTAAAACTGGCATTTTGGAGCCCCTAGCTGAAAGCAAGCCCTTCTGCATAAGCATGACAAAACACATAATTTTCATAATAAGGGCAAGGTGAGAGACTGTCGGGCAGTTTGTGTAATGCCACTGGCCTGGTCGAACATCCCGAAGAGTTTTAGCTAGTTGAAATTTTAATACACGTGATGTCCCATGCACTGAACTGTGAAGCCCAGTGGTTCCTGGAGTATTAAATTGATATTGTAGCAGTTTGAAAACCCATCTGCAGTAAATACGCTTTTGTTCTGCATTTGTGCTGTTGCTGTTAGCGTTTAGCAAGCTGGCTGACTCCAGGGAGATGGAAAAACTTCTCTCCTGGAGAGCTGGAGAGAGCTAAAGGTACCGTTAAGAAGTGAATAGAAGGTGAACCCACACAATCCTGAATTTATCAAGGCTCCTCTGCACATGGGCCAACCTTTAGGCGCCTGGTTCTGGATACGTGAGGGTTTACGGGGTGCGTTGCTGAAGGGGCTGGGTCCTGGATCCAGGGTTTATGGGGTGCGTTGCTGGAAGTTTTACATAACGTCGTGATGTTAAAACTAAACTCATTCAGAGCTAGGTCTTGCAGTATGAAATTCATATGGATAAAAATAAGCATTGCAAACTCCTGATTTACTCTTTCACAAGTAACTAACCTGTTTGCCTTACCTTGTCCTTCATAAATGTTCTGCATGGTTTTCTGCCTTAGTTTTTTGTCTCTATTCAGCAGCATCCATGCTTTAATTCAAATGTGAACTTTCATTACTATCTGTGCCCCAAAGGACATGTTCTCTGTTCTTAATAATGCAGAAGATTTTAATTTATGCTTCCTCCAATGTAAAAATCACAGCGCTTTTGCCACTGAGAACCAGTTTCTGTCCCCTCCCTCAAACTGCTGGCTGTTCTGTATTTAATATTGCTAAGACTCTTCCAGCTTTTTTAAGTATTTTGACAAAGTTGACCAGAAGTCATTTTACTTTTATAGTCATTATACTGATGTATAATTCTCTTTTATCGATCAGTCCTCAATGTATGACTATAACCATATTGAGTGTAATAAGCAATATTACTAGGGATTTTGCTTCTTCATCCTGTTTTGTTTGAAGTCTCAACTGTAGGGCCAATTTTCACATTCCTTAAAGAAAGAATTGCTAAAATAAATTCAATCACAGAAGCTTTTAAAATTTGAAATCCCAGGAAGCCAATTAGCATTTCCTTTTAAGACTGCTTCCTGCTTTTTTATGTACATATAGATTTGGACCTCAGATGGGCTTGGCAACTTTCCAACATCAAGATCAGGTGATTTTATTATTTTTTGTTTCCCCTGAAGAACATCAAGCTTTTGCAGAGCATCATGGCAGTTAAAAAAAAAAAAAAAAGAAAAAGAAAAAGAAAAAAAAACCCAAACCAAAATGCCAAAAGCCTGTCGTCGTCGTCTTTTTCCCACCTTAGTACTGATCATGTATTACATGGTACTTTAAAATTTGTGGTTGTGCCACATTATAAATAGTTGCTTATCAGATGATATAGCTGTACCAAAAATACAGTGATGTCGTGCAATGTTCCTGTGTTTTCCAGCAGTACATGCAGCATTTGGAAATCAAATGCCTGTATACATTTATAATCCATGCATACTATAATGCTCCAAGCTGCTCATTTGTTCCTGGGCTGTGTGGTACACATTTCAGTTGTGCAAGATGCTTACAGGATAAAATGCTGTGTACAACAGCTCTATGACTAAATCTAAATACTAGCAGTATGATCTCCTTAATAAATACCATTGTGCATCACATACCCACTCCATAATCATAAAGAGGTGCCAAGTAAAAAAAAGCTTTTGGGTATATAATGAGAGATCCATATGTTTCCTCTCCGAATCTGTATATTCAAACGAAGACCTAGGTGGAACGTTAATACCAAATTCTGCTTTTTTATCACACACTCACAGTGTAAAGTTCAGTTTGCACAGAGTTTTTTGCTTCCTTTAAGGCATGATCCACATCAGGCTCTGCATCAAGCTTTTGCACCCGTGTGCACATTTTTATTTTTAAAGGAAGCGCGGAGGCCTGTGAGCTGGTGGGGAGCAGGGGGGATAAGGGAATGATGATGCAGGTTTTAATAAAGAAATCCTTCCCGCAAGGGAGGAGGGTAGAAGAGTGTGGCTTTAATAAAAGAGAAAAAAAAAAAAAAAAAAGTCTGCCAGCATCAAGAAAATTAAAACAAATAATTTAAAGTTCAGTGTGTACACTTGAGATGCTTCCAAAAAGAAGTGTTTGCAACCTTTGAAGAAAATTGTGATTTTGGTATTCTTTAAAGGTCCTTGGAGTAAAGAAAGGGGAGACTTCATTTAGTGGGATCCCCTGGAGCTGCTCTGTGGGACAGGAAGGCAAAACAAGAAGTTCCTGCCTTCAATCGTAGTCCAAAGTTTAAATAGGATAAACTTCTCAATACCAGCAGCCTGGCAAAGGATCTATGCTGCACGGGATTCACAGCTATTTTTAAAGAGTATCTATGACAGGATGCTGATAAATATCTGTATTATTAATGAGTCATGGTTCATGTTAGCCAGGTCTTTGGTGATATTTTCGCTTCATAGGTATTCAAGTACCGATGGGAAAATAGCTGATGATTGTCAGGTTTAGGTACACTTTCCATTTGCTTTGCTGTTCTAAATCATTAGTCAAATAGTATTTATAAACCTGCGCTCGACATTTATGGTGCTTTTCTTGAGATGAAACTTTCATCTGATACTCCTCAAGTCAGGGCTCTCTCCTGACTCTGTGTTTTATGGTTTCTCATTCTTGCTGAAGGCAAGTCGAAAGAACCGACTTGCGTGATATAAAACTTGAGTTTCCCGGTATCTCCATATGTGAACTTTAACCAAGTTCAGAGAAAATTCCTGTGGTGGTTTCATATGCGTGATGCTGTACAATTACATCGTGCTGTGGCTCCATTAGTGAGGAAGAATTATTGTAAGGACTTAAGAATTTTTAATCTCAATCCGTTTTTCTCTTCAATAGGGAGTCTCAGTTACAGTAGCTGGTATCAATATCAGTACCCAAGTTGGAGTACCTGCTGTAGGTGACTGATTCTGATACTTCTTATTCTACCCTCACCCAAAGGAAAAGAAAGTAGCTCTAACAAAGAACAGACATTGTGGCAGAGATTCAAGTGGATCCCACCTAATTTCATGCCAGAAAATTCACTCGTGTCGTTGCAGTCGCAACTGCGAGGCATGCGATGAGCAGGTAGAGTGGTAATGCTCTAACGAATTGTCCAGAATCCGTGGGAGAGGTGCCGGAGCTGGCTTATTCCCCGCACAGTGCAGCAGGCTCCTTAAGTCTGCTCCTCTTCTGCCAGAATAGATGTTTCATTCTGCTCTACCAGAACTGGACATAGAGAACATCTCAATGCTCTCGTGATGGGCTTCACCATAGAGATCAAACTTGTACCTGACACTGTAGGAGACCAAAGAAATGCACATTTTAATATCTTTTTTTTACCTTCTTGTTCCCTGGGCCCTTTTCTTTTCCTTTTCATTTTCTCTGCTCATGATTTTCACAGTATTTCTCACATGAAATTAGAGAGCTAACTACCAGCCGTGAAATGTTGTTAGCCCCATGATGAAGTTTTGGTTGCTGCTAGCTGGTTTTCAGCTCGTCACTTTGACTCTGTTTCTCTTGTTTTAAGAATGTTAAGAGGACCAAAAATTCATTCTGTGAATGTGGAATTTATCTGCAGTTTATCTTCACGCCATGACTGCGGTTTCAGGTAGAGCATCGTAGAGGGGCTGTCTTCTAACATTGCTCATTTGGCAAGACAAAAACAGGGACGGGTTCTGAATGATTTTTTTAACATACTGAACCTGCTTTTGGTGCTCCTGGCTCCGTGGGGCTGGGCAGGCATCCACAACTGCTGTTTGCTGCATATATGGGATTTTTGGGTGGCACAATAATAGTATTGGTTATGCATGAAGTGTTAGATTTCTGCTATATTCTGGTAGCCTCACAGCAGCAGAGTCCCTTTTTACCCTTCATTTGCCTCAACGAGGGGAGTCACTGCGGTCATATGCAAATCTTGCCATAATTACCCACGACTTTCTCACTTCCTCACTGAGTGGCTGCACCAGAGCTTCCACTCCAGATCTGCTAGGAAACTTCACCTGTGAGCTTATCCTCTACTTAGAAGTGTTTCCTTTGCTCTCCAAAATTAACATGGATGCTAAGTTCGTTCTGAAGCAGCTCTAAGCCCTGGTTCGGTCTGACAGCATAAAATCTTGTTTACTTTGCAAACTACAGACCAGACCAGCTTGTTTTCTGGAGCGGATAAGTTTATTTTCAACAACGCAGGTCTAGAGGAACTCAGCCTGTTGACCACCAGGGCAATTGCATATCTCTACCCAAAGCGGAGGAGTTAATTTGTGATGGGGTAACCTTTATGTCTTGGTGGAGGGGCGAGTGTGTGAGGCTTATGTCAGAATAGGAATATGTCTGCAAATAGACATTCCTGACGGGTAATAAAGTCACTTAAATGTACACTCACCCAAACTGGACACTGTAAGTCAAAAGTTATGCTGTTTTAATGAGAGCTTTGTAATTAGGTTGTTCATTTGCTGGGTAAAATTGTCATTAGTAGAGGAAGGTTTTATTAATTCACCTTTTCATATAAAGAATATAATGAATCACTAATATTCTTATAGATACAGACCACGATTATTTCTGCTTCCTGCCTTGCAAACATCTTGTTTCAAATTAGGTTTATCTGCTGTCTAAAACTAAATACAATGAATAGATGTATAATAAAATCTTTTAATTGTCTTAGCATATGTTGCTTTTATTAGGTGAGAATAATTGCATTCATGGGATCACCTACAAAGTCCTTTAGAATATAAAATTGAAATGGCTTCACACTGAGTGCACAAGTCCTTCTGAGCCGTGCCATTTTCCCCTTCACTGCCTCTTGTCCCCCTTTCGCTGTAAAGTTCACATTGAAGTGTGACAAGAGACACTTGACAACTGACACATGCTGGATCTTATCAGCAGTGAGTGCAGTCATGGGCCCTGACTGAAGAGCGATTGTCATTTCTACACCATTTATTCCTCTCCTAGCCTCATTGCTTGCTTCCTTTCTGAGGAAATTTTCCCTGTTAAAGTACTGTACTTGTCGTTCTTTTTTGGTGCGTGTCTCTGGGATTTTTTTTCCTTTTTTTTTTTTTTTTCCCCCTTACGAAAGGATTTTGTTATGCATTCATCCCATAGGCAAGCCTGTAACAGACTTCCTCTAACCTCTTAGTGTCAGGACTGCTCTAAGCTGATTCAGGCTAATAAAAGCAACCCAACAAAGCTTTGATGGTGTCATTACATCTTCCTTAAATCCCCTTCCTTGCTAACATCCAATAATTCTATTACCTCTAATCAATTCACAAGCTATTTTATTTGAAAGGAAGAGAAATCAACTTCAAACCACGCCAGTGCAGTTTGCCCAGCCTTCACAGAAGGTGGTGATGTTTCTGCCGTGGCTTCAATTGACTCTTTAAGTGAGTTCGGGGCTATTGATCAGTCTGAACTTTTGTCTGTGTGCTGCCAGCCCAGGCCAACAGCAGCAGAAAGCCACCCGTTGTTGCCTCCTGGAAGTTCCTTTACTTCTACCTGACACTGTGTGTCATTTCTGTAGTGTAGACAGCATAAGCAGTTGATAATTTTAGAGTACTGAGGATAAGGCATCAACTTATTGCAGGAGTTTGCCCAGTCTGTTTTAAATTCATTGTTCCTATAATCCTCCATATTGGACCTCCTTTATTTTTCCTTTTTGGAACAAGAATTTTGCCGCTCTTGTTTTAACTTGCCAGAGCTTTCACGCATGCTCAATCCCACCAGGGTGATTTCTGGATATTGTCATTAATGCTGCAGAGGTGTCTGAGCAAGCTCTAAGGCTATGGTCATGCACCGCTGTCTGATGGGGGCTGCAACTGCCAAAAATCCTATTGCCCCCGGCTCACGTCAAGCTGCACGTCACGACGGCTGTGACAGAACCGCTGCCACCGTTGCCCTAACGTGATTCTTGCAAAATAAGCCTGGTATCTTCAGCAGCTTAAATCATAGGTCCCTGCTGAGGCTGTCTGTGACTGAAACAAGTCTGGAGTGATTAGGGGAGCAGGGGGGGCTGCAGGTAGTGTCGGGTGGTAACAGGTAACGATGAGCGGCAAGAAGGGGGGCAGAGGTGCTGACATCTCTACCTGACATGGAAGGAGCCAATAAAGGACTTCTGAACATACCCTACATGATAAAACTTGGCTCCCCAAAGCAATTTCAGCCAGACTGTCTATCCACAGAAATTTACCAGTCTTAGCATGATCATTATTCCTGGTTAACACAGCAGAATAACACATAAATGTACATTAGACATCAAGATGCCCCAGGAGAATGACACTGAGCAGATGGATGACACCCGGGCCTGTACCCCAAAGAAACTAGGGTGTAGTTAGGAGAATACCCTGTCCATAATTTGCTGCTGGGAAGAGTCTTCATGTTCAGAACTAGCTAAATATTATCTGGGTCAAGGCTCTGTCTTATTTCTAATAAACTTTTAAAAAGTCTGTTGCTATTGTCAGTTTTCTTAATAAGAAACATACATCATTTCATCATGCATTGGTTTCCTCCTTTATCTCTTCTACTATATGAAAGGCAGAGGGGTAGGCATCCTGTTTTCTCCCACGCTGTCGTAGTTGTTGGTTTCAGAATAAGTTGAATTTAAGCTCTGAACTGGGGAGGAATTCATTGCAGTCCTCAGGTTGGTAAGCGTTTACTCATGCAGAGCCACTGGGATGACTCAGCTGAGCGTGGGCGGCAAACCAACACAAGTTAGGATTGCCTGCGCTCTGTAACCAACATCTATTGTGCTTGTTAAACCATAGCCTGGACTGTTTGGAAAAATGAGGGCTTTGTTTTCTACCCCATACGTTCATATCGTAAGAATAATGCGTGTATTTCCTGTAAAAATCTGTCAATCAGAGATAAATTACAGAAGCTTTTCGAAGCATGGTTTGGGGATGCTGCTTGTAATTTCAGTTGTCACCCGCAATACACCTTGTACAACAGGATTTCATTGCTCTCAATTGCCACGAGAGATTTCTAAGTGTACGTGACATGTAAATGACACTGGTGTCACTGCACATCAGCCTGTGGTTGCGCTTGTGCCTGTTCCCATGTGCGCTGCCTCCCAACCTGCACGTCACCAAAGTTCACAGCCAGGCTAAGCGCCGGCACCCCCTCATCTCGGGGATATGCATCCCAGCCACGGGTGGCAGCTCATCCAGCTGAGATGGCCCCTAACTCCTGGTGATGGTCCCCACAAGGCCACCAGTGAGCCTTTGTCCCGCTCAGGACATGCGGCTCATTTCTACTTGCATCTTTCTTTTAACAAGGACAGAGTAAGGATGGGCTCCCTGACCATGGTGACCATGGATGATTTCCCTGCAGCAGCAGCTGGTGGTGGGGTGCTGGGGACAGGCTGTGGGAGCCCACGGTGGCAGTGTCACTAGCATATGGTCCTTCCCTGGTGCTGAGTGAGAGGCCAGGGGTGGCAAGTGGAATAATTGATTCTGATTGAGGTGAAATTAAAATGTAGAACCAGTAGTGATTTATGATGCTGTAGCTGAACTATAGGTTTTAATAATGTATTTTAGCTCCTAAAATGATGGGAGAAATGCACCAACTTCTATTATCCCAAAAAAGAGAGGGATCTTTGCATGGAGGTGCTTGTTCCAAAACGCAAAGTTCATCTGAATTTCTTTTTCTGATCATCTCAGGAAACAAGAAAGATTTAAATGTGCCTTTAGTGCATGCAAATGACCATTCTGTTAATGTGTCTGGCCATGAGATTTTCCACAATACCCTTTTTTTTATTTTTTTAACTCCTCCAGTACAGCAGCAGGTAAAAAGTACCCAGAGAAGGTAAAGCCATTCAGAATAGAAATTTGTAGTCTGTTGAATTAAACTCTTTGTAGCAGAATCCCTGAACTTCTAGTTAAATTTTCTTTTTATATTACGATTTCTGACCTGAGTCATGACAAAGTTCTACCCTACAATTTCAACAATATTCAAGGAGAGAAGAGGTAGACAGGCAAGTTACAGGTTAACATTTTCCTTAGGTCGGTGTACTACTTGTTTATTTAGGGATAATTTGCTTAAGCAGGCAAAGATCATGCAAGAATGGTTTTTGTTAGTAGGGTGTTTATAGATCAATCCTAGTTTGATTACTGTAAGTCTATTCTGTTATCAGATATATTTCTCATCAAATATTAATTAGTGTTTCACACGTGGACAATGCTCTGTCACAAAGCCCGTCATCGTAGGTTATACATGAAGTGTTTACTGTGTCACTTCTTTGTTTAAGGCCCCCTCTAAGCAAATGTCATTTTAGGTTTATGAAATCAAAGTCTTGGAATTTGTTGTCTTTCAGATAAGTTTTTAGATAGCTTTTCCAGTACCAGGACATTTAAAACAAACCGCAGCTTCTGCATTTCATAGACAAACATTAGAGAAATACAAATCCTGAATCCAGTTCTGGAGTTAGGCTTGGTGGCTTCATAAAACCAGAGAGAGGAAAGTTAGGAACACTGAAGAGAAAATGGAAACAGAACGGAAAGTGGAGAGGGAAGCTAGACAAAGTGGATCTGTTAATTACTTAAATTGACCCATGGGATCAGAATCAGGAGCTGCCCGTGGGCTGCAGTCAACAAGGGTTTTTCTCACCTTTGCCTCTCTGGGGTCAACACCAGGTATAAGTTAGTATAACATTTTGATTATAAGATTTAAAAATTCTACCCAGCAGGATGAGGTGGATTTAAACCACCATGCTAATTCCAAAATCAATTTGATTTCCAAATTCTCTGTGCTGCAGTATCAGGGAATCCCAAGCAGAGAAGTGGTTGGTTTGGAATGGATGAACTGGAAGGAAAGGAGATATAAACAAGGGAATGAATGGGAGGAGAAAGAGAGTGAAGATCAGGAGGGAAGACTTATGAGAAATTGTTCTGTATTAGGATGTAAGTGGGATGGTAATTTATTTTGTTCCTGGCACAATGAAACTGCTTAAAAGGAGGAGTTATTAGCTCTTCTTGATCATTATACCAAATGGGGAATTTGGAATGCAGACAGCTGGGAAAACAGAGGTTTTGAGAAAGAAGCTGACTTATTAGTATTATCTGCACCAGATGTAATTGCCATCTCAGTTCTGGAATAGCAAGTAATGGCTTTGCAGAAGCAGGGAATGTAAAATAGTTAGCTTTTGAGTGGTGAAGTCTAAATACATGCAGCATAAGCAGCAGTCGCGGTTATGTTTGCTGTGGAGCAGCCTGAAGAGGATGTCGTGCAGACTAACACCAACGGTTAAAGGGTCAGGTTAGACAGTGTCGCTGTACTCAGAGCTAGAACCGTTTGGGGTCTGGTTGCTCACCAGTAAATATGGAAGAAAAAATTGTCACTATTTCGGGAAAGGTTGAGGACAGAGTGCTTTGACATTCAGTAAAGCAGGATAAGACCCTGTGCCCATCTTCAGCCTCCTGTTTTGCACTGTTATTTCTTTGCAAAATGATAGAAAACATTCCTCTGAGGCACGTGTCTAAGCATTAATCAGGCCAAACCCATCAATTCAACAGTGATACTCTATTTTATCCGGACTGTATGCTGTAGCAGAAAGTCAAATTATTTCTGCATTAATTATTCTCCCTTTTCCTGTATATTTTTGTCTTTCCGCCTTCTGACTAGTATTTGTTGCCGATATCTATGCACCAATAGCCTTTTTCTCGTGCCCTTCCTGCCCACATATTACAATTGAGCCCAAGTGACACGACAAGCGGTTGCTGTAGAAGTTACTGAGATATAAACAGAGAGACGCAGCCTTTGTTATCTAGACACGAAGGAGGAAATGGAGAGTGGGGAGGGGTGTAGATTTTTATTAACTTGCAGTTGGAATGGATTCACGCTGTAACAGCAGTGGAAAGGTATATATTTACCTTTAAGTGTCTCGCTTAGTTTTGTGTGTTCATATGAGTTCCCTTTTACGGTGTGCAATTGCTTTCAGAGGTTTCCAGAATTCCCTCTTCAAAGGACTCGTGCAAAGCAGCAGAGCTATGCCATCTTAGCAGAGAAAATTACAAATTACTAATTTAAGTGCTTCTTAGAATCACTTTCTTTTTGTTTTGTATAATTTCCACACTTATAAAATCAAACTTTCAGTTAAATGTTTTATACAGTAATTCAGTCGGCTTAAGCCATCTGCTAGCGTGGCATTTGCGGAGTTGTTTTGATGCACACTCGGTATTGTTTCCTTCACACATCTTGTAGCCTTGTATTTTGGTTGCGAAAGGATCATTTATATTTTTTTTTCAACATGAAAGAAGTGCTGTTTATATCCCTGGATCTAATTGCCAGCTTTATTTCCAAACTCTACTTCAAATCAACTTCTTCTGCTTCTAAAAACCTTATTCTGATTGACATTTACTTTTCAAGACCTGTATTCAGGCTTATCTTGCTCTTTCATTATTCTTGCCTTTATATCACTATTCAAAAAAATCCTTATCATTTGTGAGGAGTATAGGTGGGCTTGGAGCATTAGTATTCATACTCGCATGTTAACAACAGTTATAACATGTACCAGAGGGAAAATATTATTTCTTGTAAATGCTCAATAATTACAGTCTTTATTGCATCAAAACCTGTGTTTTGACAGATAGTGGAAAGCTTTCAAAGCTTGTGTGGGATGGATGACAGATAGCTGCAGGTGGAAAATATTTTTTTAGGTATTGAGTTTTGTATCATTGATACTGTAAATATTCTTCCAAAATAACATTAACCTTCCAAACAGGGTTGGTAGTATTCAATGATAATATGTGTTTTAGCAAAGGATACCTGGGAAATAATTCTTAACGATTCCATCTAATTAATCTATGGTTGGGACATTAATGTCTCTTTTCATTAAGTTGGGAAGTATGAAAGACTAGAAAATTACTGCTGTGCTGGATTTAGTGCTTCAGGTATAATTTGAATGGATGTGCTAAATTCTTGGTCGTAACTTGAACTAACACCTAGTCTAAGAAAAATTAAAAGGAAAGCTTATCTGCTATTGCAGTTTACAATTTAAGCCATTTGGAGCATATGCCTACGTGAGTTGATTGTTTTATGCATCTTATGAACGTTCTCCTATTATTTTAAGCATCTGTGATATTTCAGTTTGTGTAAACATTAACACAGAAAATGGAGTTGGATGGTAACTTTTCCCTTTTTTTAAATTTTTTTTAAGTATGCTTTCTCATTGGATAAACATTTGTATTTGCAATTAAGTTGCCTCAACTGCTAGTCCACCCCACTGCGAATGAGGTCATGAGAAGTCTGAGAAAGTTCATCTGATCTTGCAATTCTTTTGTTTGGAGTGTAGATGTTCTGATCAAGATTGTGCTATAGTCAACTGGACCCAACAACATGGTTTGTGCTGAAAGCGTAACTCGTGTGTTTTAAGAGTTTAACGAGCACAATAGCAATGCTGCCACCTCATTTGGACACATCCTGGGTTTTGTGTGAAATGCCTGAGCCTCTGCAGTTTCAAGTGTCTCTTGAGTGTCAAGGCACCTCTATAACTTAATAGGATTTAGGTTTTCAATGAGTTTGAGAGCAATCCGGTTGTGTTTATTCCATCTTGAACACTATGTTTGTAATGTTGGGTCTGTTGAAGTCAGTGGCAAGGCTCCCACTGACTTCAATGGGATCGGGATTGCAGACCTTGAGAGAAAAGGCAGCTGGATGTAAGATTTCTGTCAACTGCCTTTAATATTGCATCTAAATTGAGAAGGCCACTTCTCTTACTTGGAGGATGTGGGGATGCTAAAGTGTACTTGACAGATGTCTTGCCAATGGTTTGAGCTGATTGCTGAGAAGTAGCTCTCAGCAGCCCTCTCGCAGACCGATAGTGAACGCAAGTTGGGCTTGAGCATCAGTCCATTCAGAATGATTAAACGAGGCAGAGACAAACTATCTGGCATCAAGCGCTGCCACCTTTTATTAGCCCCTTCCATCACGCAGAAGGCCAGAAGGCACCAGTCAGATATGTGGGCAGATATAAGATGTTCAGATTCCAGCTATGCTTAACTGATAATACTGCTAGAAACCAAATTAACTGTGTCTGGCACCTGCAAGGGTTCAAATTCGACCCTTTATCCTTTTTCTCATGATGAGATGGCCCATCCCAAACTGTAGACTTAAGTGCCATTTCAGATTACCAGTAACTTTCTGAAGATTGATTCTTTTCCGAGAAAAAGGCCAAAGAGCTGAGAAATATGGATGAATTTTGTACCTGAATCATTTCATAGATGGGACTCCCTATGGAATGTCATTCCTTGAGAAGTCAGCAGGGGTCACTTAAGTTCATTATTTTACAGCAAATTCACTTTTGGACTTGTCAGAAAGTGAGAGCTAAAAATCCTTTAGGTAAGTAGCATTTACGCTACTGAGTGATTCTTTCCTTCTACAATCTAACTAGGCTAAAAAAAGTGATCAAAAGTATGTAAGGAGAGTTAGATAGTACAGCTCCAATGCAGTATTTGGATGGAACACAAATGTATTTCATGTTGCCAACTGTCAGAGATTATGCCACTTAAGAGCACATTGCACTTTAATAGAAATTTATTGTCAAGAAAGTATTCTCCAAGAAGGATATGGCATTGTGGCAAAACAGGGGATAGAGATCTCGTTACAGACCATCATTTTTACTTGTATGAAGCAAATGGAAAAATACTGAGATAGAGTCAACTGGCTGGTATCGCCTGAAAAGGATCTTATGTGCATTTGCTGGGAAGCCAGGCACATTTCCATTCCTCCTACTGGAGGGAGCAGGAGAGATGTGTATCCTGGCTAAATAACGTGTTTCTCTGAGTGGCAGCACACGTGCACGTTCACACCGTGGAGGTACGTGCGGCTCCAGCCCAGACGCTCAGGATGTGCTTGTTCCCCGTCCTTCCCTGCAGCCAGGGCCAGGCAGGGCAGGAGATGCTGTGCTCAGCTCCCTGCTCTCCCCTTGCCCCTGGATGGAGCACCTTAGGTGTTCCCTCAGGAAAGCATTTGGAAAGGGATACAGATCCAAATATTGCAAAAGCTAAATTGGTTGCTTCTTAAAGGTCTATTTTAGGAGGTAATTTAAAAGGGAGGCCTGTGAAACCCTTGTGTGCCGTCACTGAAATCTTGGCGTTTTCTATACGTTGATTTTGTATTTCAATTTTTTTCATGTAGGACAAACAACTTATTGAAGTTTTGGTGGGATTCCTCCCTTTTCCCACTTTTTAAGATAGTTTCATCAGAAACCATCTTGAGCAACAGCCAGAGGAGTAGCCCAAAGAAAAAATGTCTTTCATCTTTGTGGTGGAAATGATGTTAGCTTGTTTGTCAGAAGAAAATCATGCTATCGTCCAGAAAAAGTGTGGACATCCAAAAGCTGGGATAGGAAGAGCCTCAAAGTGCTTTTGAAGCATTGAGTGGCATGTGTGGGCTTAGAAAGGGAGTTTCTTTAATCCTGAGTTGGTACCAGCAGAAAGAACTGACGCTGTTTTATAAACATTGTACAAAAGAACAGAATTGCGTGGGTTTTGCACCTGCATGATCCGGAAGACCTCTGCATCCATCTGTTATGTACCCAGAGCAGTTGCCTTCCCTAATCTTTTGGGATTTTTTTTATATCTATCTGCCTAACTTGATCAGGACACACTGTTTTCTTCCAGTGGACTTGGCGTGGGTTGGCAGTACAGGTTCATGCTTTTTGGTTAGCACCAGGACACCGAGCTGAGCAGCAGGGCTCTCTTGGGCTCCCATTTCTCAGCCTCCTCTTCCCTGGCATTACAATTTTTGTGGCTAGATTGAGTGAGAGCTTCAAGAAAAGGAAGTTAATGGTTCTTGCAGATTAGACTGCCTTTGCCAAAAGAGTTTAAGAGGTGCATGTCTTTGTGTAACAGCATCGGCATCATTAGTACTGCAGCGCAGAACGCTATCCAAGGAGCCTCGCTGAGGCTGGAAAGAGGTGTTGCAGACAAATGAAAAAAAGCAGCATAAACCCTCTAATCCTTCCAGAGATAAAGCATTGAGGGTGTTGCATAGAGCTAATCAGGGACACATACATTATCAGCGTAACAGATGTAAGAAAGAGCATTGCACAGAGAAGAAAATAGAGTTCAGCTGAATATAGATAGGTCTGGCCAGATGTGCAGACATGCACCTAAGCTGATAGAAATAGGGGCAAGGAATAAGTGTTCTTCAGCAAAATTTAGGATGCCCCAGTAATGTCGTTCCTCACCTTACCTCTACCATGGAACTTACACTTGACCTTCTTTGCTCTCGTTATTTTGCTATTGATTAACCTGGTCTTTTTACATTCCGTTTTTCTTTGTTACTTGGTTTGTTGTTGCCGTTTGTTCATTGTGTGGTTGTCTTAAAAGCGTAAAAGAAATTTGACATGGTGACAGAAAGCACAGAGATGCAACGATGCTTCACAGTCTGGTGAGGTCAAGAAGCATCATTAGCTCCACACACAAAACTCTGCTACTAAATGTGAGTATGATTTGTGTGTGAGCATCTTCATGAGCAGTATGAAGCAATTGCATGAAAGGCAGCTGTAGGAGCTGTATGCTCAGGCAGTTTATTAGTGTTCACGGTTTATTTTAAGTGAGCAATTTATATATCTATATACGTATGTAAATATACACATACACACTTGTATATTTGAATTCCACTGTTTGGTAGCACCAGAGAAAGATAACCTGCTGCTGGACAGTATCAGTTACTGCATCTATGGAATTACTGTTGGGCATGTACTGATTTCCTAATAATAGTCAAAGTGATCGTTCAACCTACATTTAGCATGCTGGATTTAAAATGCAAAATAGCAACATACTTCATGCAAATGTCAACTCTGCCTATGTTCTAGGGGGCATGTCCAGAGGAGGAAACAATAAGTTTATTCTTCTCCCCAATTAGACTTTTGTGAAAGGCTCAGTTATGTCTCCAACTATCACATTGAACACGCACTAAAGCGGCACATTAATGTGCCTTTTAATGCTTCTTAGGAGTAGATCAAAAGAGATGTCAGGTGCACTTTGCATTCCTCCCGTGATGTGTCTGAGGCTCTTAGTGCGTCACCTCTGCCAGGCCCGTTGTTCCCAGCCGGCCCCGCTTGGGCTGTGGGTGCCCCTCCGGGATGCCGGGCTCCTGGAATACTGGGGGATTTGTCACAGCACCTCAGCATCCCCTGCCTCGGCTCCATGGTTTGCCGAAGCCAGTAGAGTCATGCTGCTGCCACTGAGGGCAGGTTTTCGGCCTTTGTTCTTCAGTGGGAGAAAAGACTTCTTGCAGTCAATCCTGGAGAAAATGACTTAAAACTCAACGTGCTGGAAAAATGGAACTTAATTAATGGGAGCAAACTTGCAAACCTCCACTGTAAACTGTTATTATTTTGTTTGCTTGCTTGAGGGAATATGTCAGAGTCGTGTTTACCTTTTCTTAGTACAAGCTTGGCTGTTCTACCCATCATTTATTTTTATGTGATTAGCGGGTGGACTTGTGGCTCTGTCACTCTAAACACAGGATGTTCAAAATGCGCAAGAGAACTTTCCTTAACAAGGACAGCATCCTCATTTCACTGGTTCTGCGCTGCTTGGCTCTGTAACGGAGTGGCGACTGATGCGGCGCATAGAATCATAGAATGGTTAGAGTTGGAAGGGACCTTAAAGATCATTGAGTTCCAACCCCTCCCCAACCCGACACCTCCACTAGAGCAGGTTGCTCAAAGCCCCATCCAGCCTGGCCTAAAACACTTCCAGGGATGGGGCATCCACAACTTCCCTGGGCAACCTGTTCCAGTGCTGGATAGCACGTGGCTACTGTCAGAGTATGGGGCTAGTATTGGCCAAAAGATTGCAGAGTGCATTTAGTGTGTGAGAGACGAGGATATCCTGGGCACCCACTTCTGTACCAGACACTGTGAAGACAGAGTCGAGCCTCTGAGGTTTGCCACGCTGAGCGGGTATAGCATTAAAATGGAAGATGAACAGCAAAGAAAAGGTACCCGATGTTGGATATAGGATCAAAACAGCAAAGCAGGAGGCAAGGCTAAGGAAAGCGGGAGAGAAGGAAAGGAGAAGCAAATGTATGGGGGGGAAAGAAGCAGCAAGGAAAGAGAAATGCTGCGGTGTGCAGGATGGGGAGGATGAGGACAAGAGGCTGGAATTAATGCAGAAGCAGGGAAGCAGTGAGAAGGGTTCAAGTTTTGTAACAAAGTTCATTTCTATATGTTTTCCTCTTTCAAATGGATGCTTTGAATAAATAGTGCTTTCATTTCCCGTGAGGCAGAGGTGAATAATAAGCACCTCATCTGGGGACGCCGATCTCCCCAACATCAGTCATCTGCTCGCAGCCTTACGCTCTGGCAGTGCTTTGGCTGAGCAAATTAGCCTGAAGTGTTGTGCCCTTGGCTGGCAAATCCTTTCAACCCGGTTGAACGGACAAAATGAATACCCAGATTGTTCCAACGTCTGTTATTCTCTCGTGTTTATCTGGCTGAGCTGTCAGTCAGGCCATTATAACTGCGGTGCACACTCAAATGACTTGTCCACTCACAAAAGCAGAGTCTGTTGATGATAAGCTAAACAAAACTGGAGAGCGACTGTTGACAGAGTTGGGGGATCTTGCAAATGTCTCAGGTAAAAGCAGAAATGCAATTTGGGAAGGTACAGAAGGAGCTTTTCTTACGCGTGCGTAGTTCTAAAGTGTTTGCTGGGATTTGTTGGCAGACGATAAATGGGCATTTATAATGAATTGGGTTCCTCTCTACTTTAAACAAATTAAGCGGCACGCCGAAGATTTCTGAAACTTGAATGTAAGGGTATATTGCTCTTACTAGAATTAATTAGCCTGAAAAGACATAATTTACTCACGCAGGCTTTGGCAGGACGGAGTATGGCTGCGATCTGCCATGTGCCGTCCTCTCCCGGTGCCGGTGGGAGGAGTGGCAGCACCCACAGTGCATCGGATGGGCTGTGGGGGGGGACAGCCGCCAGACCTTCCCACCGCGCTCTGGACACGGTTAACTCTGAGCTTTTAATTACCCTGCTTCAGGTTTGCAGGTCCTGCGAGTTTGCATGTCTTGGGTGCTCGCGCCTTCCCAGGCAGTGGGGATGTTTGCATGTTTGGTTTTACTCATAAAAGGAATTGGTCTTCTTAAATATCTAGCAAATCAGTGAACGACACAGGTGGAGTGCTGTATGAAGATTTATTTCCTGACTTTTAATTTTTCTACTAGGACCCAGAGTTAGAAGTAGGACTCTGAGCCACTCCTGAAACTAATTTGATTGCATGACATTAAATACGGCAGTGCCTATCTGCTGAATGTGAGTATAGCCAAAGCCTTCTTGGTCCTTCGGCCTCGTGTTTGTGATGATAATTAACAAGCTTAAAGTTTACAGATTGTGAACACGAAAGCAGTCTCAGATGTCTGAACAGTGTTGAGCCATGTAACAGAAAGTGTCTCCTCCAGCTCCTTCCCAGGAGGAGAAACTCATTCAGTGCTGGATTGTCAGAAGAGTTTTCTCCATCATCCCAGCATCCTACGTTCTGCAGCAGAAAGGGAAAAGACAAGACTGAGGAAGGCTGTAGTGGCTAAAATCCTCCTAGGTGTCATGAAGAAGCTTAAGCAAAGGAGGCCTGTCTTGCTGAGGGTTTGTTATGGTGCAAGGTGAGCAGGGAGGTGCCACCGGCAGCGTGGCACCATGTGGCAGCGTCTCTCTTATCAGCAGCTGGTGCCTTCAAAATCCCAAGCCCGGTAGCCTTGTTGGGTGTGATGATAACTGTAACGGATGGTACAGCTATTTTTCATCAAATGCTTGTTAGTCAATTTATTAGATTCCTAATATACTAATGCACTCATTTGGCAGGCGTCTCAGCAAACGAGACTTGCGGTGGAGTGTACTCATTCAAAGTCACGGTAACTCTCAGGTTGCTGATTTCTCATCAGCACTCAGAAGATAATTTGCAAATGTGCCATTTATCATTATGCGTTTTGTAGAAGCAGATCTCGTGAATGGGATAAACAGATAAGAGTCCAATAATGAACACTTCCTTCCAAAATACCATTCCCAGCTTCCAGAGTGTTATGTTTTATATACATTGCACATACTGCACCTGCATGTGCACCTGAGTTTGCATGTGCTAGTAAGGTAGCTGGGGACACAGTTATTTAAGGATGGCTAATGCACTTACTGATTTCTTTGCTGGGGGACACGGAGTTGGAGCAGACGACGTCTATTGAAGGACGTAAGACTTATTTGTAGTAGTTTAAGAAGCGATGGGCATGTGTGGACTTTTTCACCAGGAAAAGCCACCACTAACCTTGCGGCTTTCCTTTCCTCCCTGGAAACATAAGCATCTGTGAAAAGGTGCTGGTCAAGCCAACAAAAGGATTATTCAGAGGCTGGATGGTAAGGATTATATGGCAGAGGCTGCTGAAGGAGCGCTTTTCTTCCACACCAAAGACAACACGCCGTATGGATGCTCTGACCTGTGCTGCCGTTTGCCACTGCGTTTGACTTTGCATCGATGGCTGCTTTTTATTCGCTTGTTCACTTTTTACTGGGAAGAAGACTAAAGTAACAGTAGCCAGGCGATCAGTCTGCAAATGTGATTCCTGTCTCCTCTTGTGACATTCAAGGTGGAAGCCCTGCATACAAATCGTTGCTACTTATTTTTCCTTCTGCGAATGTGATTTTATTAAATGAACGGTGTAAGAAAAAGCCCGGCATAGGAAGGGGCCCTTTTGCCAAATGGCTCTGTGTGTTTAGCTCTGCGACTGCTCTCCAGCAGAGCCAGGAAACCATGCAAAGATATTGATAATTGATTCTGGTTTATATAAGTTAAAAACTAGCTTTTCCCTCCTAGTGTGAAGGTAATGGGTTTTGTCTGTAGAAAGATAATAATCCTATGAACCATTTCTACGCCCTCTATTAAAGAATAGTACAGCTTGCACTTGAACATAATGCCCATGTCAGCTCAGCTTTTTAAACATTCATCTTAAAAGAGTCTTCAAGGACTGGAAAGAGATCTTCCCCAGACACCGAGCTAAGTTTGAGGAACTTAAAAAGTCATGAAGATCCTGTCAATTAATGTGTTTATTCTTATACATCTACTCTGGAAAAAGCATCTTCAGACATGAAAGCAGTTTTCTTTCGATTACAAAGTTGTCATTGCATTTAGTTTCCATAGATAATGCAGAGGGGATTTTTCCCGCCCCCCCCTTACCGTATTGGGGGATAAATGCATCTCTTTTTTCTTCTTACCGTTTTCCTCATAGGAATCTTCATTTATTACAAGAACAAAAAAAAGAGGGAAGAAGAGAGCTAAATTGAAACCTTGCCTCCAAATTTGTATGCAGGAGGTGACTTGATTTATAAGCTTAGGTAATTTCATTTTTGTTCACACTCCTTCAATTGAAAGGCTCCCACAAACAGTGTTACTGCACTGAAGGGAAGAGATGGGGAAATTTATCAAGCTATTTATCAAATTATTTTCACAGTCTGTCAAAGTCGTGAGCGTGCTGGGAGAGAAGCACAGAGAGTGTGTTCAGACAGAGGAGCGTGTCTGAGCGAGCGGCCGGGCTGCCCCACGGCCAGAGAGCGGAGACACGGCCAGAGGTGTGGGGACCGCTCCGTCTGCCCTCAAACCCACTCCTGGCACCAGCGGTATTAGATCCTTGCTTGATGGATTATGGGCTGAGAAAATGAAATAGAAAACATCATTAAACAGACGGAGAGGTCAGAGCAAAGGGGATAGGCTTCCCCCTTCTCCAAGGTCAAGGTTTTACAAAAGGGATGGTGTTGAGTCTAAGTGTGCGCATCCTCGGCCGGGGAGTGAATCGCATCCGGGGACGGGACTCTGCGGTTTGGAGAAAGCAGTGTTGGAATATGCATCCTTGGTGGCAGGTCTTGGGACACCACGTTGACAAAGCAGGGAAAAAATTAAACAAAAAAGCGACTGAGATTGAAAGAACCAGTCTAATAAGAAATCTTTAATTTCTAATGAGCTTTAAAGGGTTTGAGAGAGTTGATTTTTTTTAACAAACCAATTCAAGTACATGCCTTCAGATTATAAAAGTACCTGAAATTGCCTAGAATATCAGCATGCATAGCTTGTTAGTATTTACATATATTTACATAGGAAAACAAGAGAAAGATCTACAGTTATTTACAGTCTACATAGAAGAGAAAGGCAGCATAATTGTATTTCCTAAAATACAGTAGTTGAATAGTCAGCACATGCATATAAGGTATATTTGCATGATAGAACGCAAATGTTTTAAGACATACCTTTTTAACTCCCTATGCTAAGGTATAGCATAATAAAGGTAATTTTTTTTGTGTTTTGTTTCTAGTCTATTTGCATCAAGTGCTTTAAAATGTTCACTAACACAGCGGCAGCATTATTTACCCTGGCAATTAAAGCAACAGTACACACGATAATTTCCTACTAACTAGCAACAAGCTGCTGGTGAATGAAATATCTATTGTTTCTCATTATCCATCGACCAACATACAGGGATCTCTCCTTGTAAAGGCAGTGCCTAAGCTATCACCATTAATTATAGAAGTAATATAAATGAGACTCTACAGTATGTACTAAATGAAATATTAACAAGGCCAGTGTCTTTGAGCCTGAAAGATGCACTAACAGGGCACACTTTACAGCAGGCTATCTATGAAAATCACACATACATAATACAGGAGTGCCTGGCTTACAGCTCTAAGCCTAGACTTTAGAGGCCCGTTTGCTAGATCTGTATTATTGCAAAATACATTCGCTTAATTAGTTTCTGGAAGACAGAGTTAGTAGTTAATTTCTTACCATGATATGTCCCCATCATAACACCCTGTGGTTTTTCAATGCATTGTATTACTGAAATGTGTGTGTCTGTGCATGTGTGTCTATCAACAGATGAAAAACAATGTTTATCTTTAAAACCTAAACAAACAGCTTGTTAAATGTTTGTCCCAAAAGGTCACTTGCTTAAAAAGCATTGTGTTGTGTGTGTGGGGGGGTTCCCACTTGTATCTAAAATTAAAGTCAGTCTAAAAAAATTATCTGTGCAATGAAGGAGGAAGCCAAATGTCAGTATTGTGATGGCATTCTTTGCAATACTGCATATGAAGTCGTCTAAATTTTGACTAGTGATAGTATTAAAAAGCTATATAAATATATACAGCATATACAGAACTGTATGTATACATACATTTATATAAAGTATATCTATAATTAAAGTTAGGTACAGCAAAACCATAAAACATTTCAAGTCAGCATAAATTAATAACAGAAGTGATTTCAGTGAATTCTCATCTACGTATGCCCAGACACCAGCCAGCCCTATTCTGATGATTTAGTTGCAGCAGCATATCTAAGCTGTCTTTTTGGCAGGATATGTTTATTGTCAACAACCTGTTTGCCCAACTCTTCAAATTTCCCTTGCCCGGAAGAATCCGCCCTCAGCTGGCAGGATGTGTATCTCGGGAGGATTTCCAATATCCTCCATAGGATTTCCATTTTTGACAGTGACCGACAAGTAATGATAGGACTCATGTTTGTATAAATGCATACTGTAAAATCTCAGAAAGCGAGTGACAGAGATTTTAAAGTACGATCAGCTCCCGGTTGTGCTCTGTGATGCCCAAGGACTGTCTCTTACATGCTCTTCGCTTCTCACTCCCCTGGCCAGTGGTGGCATGTAGGGCAGGGGACAAGCAGTGGACAGCAACGTAATACGGTCAACCTGATTGCACCCTTACACCGTTACACTCTAAAATGAAGATAGATAGTTTTTCTTGGGGATTTTTCCCAAATCCAGAAATGAGCAGGAGTGTGCAGTATCGTACCTCTGCTCCATACTAGCCTGTGAGGAGAAAAGCAAAGCAATACCGGATCGTAGCAATTTGCATGCAGTGTTCAAAACTGCTACTTCAGTGGAGCAATGATGTCTTAAAAGTGTAAATCAGGAGTGAATGGGAGTTCAGCAGGCAGGAGGAGAAAATGCAGAAGTGATCTGTGTGGAAATGTGATGTGGGTATAGAGGCCAGGGTGAGCAGCCTGCAGGGTGGCTGCTGCTCCCGCCGCCGAAATGCTGGTTGAGCAGGGTAAAGCCATATGCTTCATTAAAGTTTTTGAAGCTTAAGATGGCTCTGTGTCAGGCTTGAAACAATTTTCAGACCCTGACTGCGGACTTCAATAAGAAAGGAAGGACTAGGATGCTGCCTGTGGGAACCAGCTCCCTCCCAGGTGCTGCGGTAAGAGCAGTTGGGTTGCACAGACATGGGTGTCTGGTGCTGTCTTGAGCATCGAATGCTTTTTTTGTCTGAGCTGTCTCTGAGGGGTTGGCAAATACAATACTGGACCCCTGGGAAATATGTGCCCTTCTGGAGGACAGCTGTAGAGCATGCGGGATATCCTAAGGCGGCTCAGATGTTGTTAAGACTCGTGTTAGGCAACTGAATCCCACCCCTGGTATGCAACGGTGGCTCTTTCTAACATGTGCAAAGGGTGGGAGAGATGAACCCATGGATCACCCTTTCAGAGCTGGTTCCCTTTAAAGCATCCATTTTTGAAGAATTCAATGGTGTTTGGCTAATGAGAGTTTTACCAAGTTCTCTGTGAGCTGGGCAAAAAGAAACAGGGTGAGAGAGGGTAGAGTCTGGAATAGGGCCTGGTGTAGCAGACATTCACAGGTTAAAGAATTAAGTTTATACAATAGAGAAGAATATGCATGATTTTAAAAGGTTAAAGCTATTTTGCCAACCTTGTTCTACATCTTCTACACATTTTAACAATGGGTTTTATACTTACACAGTGCTTTTCAACAATAAGTGTGAAAGCACTCCATAAATCTGACCTAGTCCTCACAACACCCCTGTGAGGTGGGTAAATAATAGTACTCTCCCCATTCTACAGATGGGAAAAGTGAGGTACACGGAGTTGAAGTGACTTGTCCAAGTTCACCAGGGAAGTAAAAGCCAAGAAGAGAAAACCAACCCAGTTCTCCTGACTTGACATCCTGTATTGTACATTTTTTTTCCTCCTGTGGAATGATTGCAGACAATCTGTTTGACACTGGATGTTGGAGGTTGGAAGTTTTCAAGATCTATCATAGCCTTAATTGAGAACATATGGGGTGTTGCATAACACAAACAACATGGTGCATTATCAAAATACATTTATTACAATGGACACATTTTCTTTTGCAAAGTTAAAACCCAGAATGTAAGTTAAATATAGCTGCATATACTGAATAGTTGAAATAATCGCTAGGTCTTAATGCCTCAACAGTTGAAAACAAATCCTCTTTCGTGAACTACTGCAGTTTCCTTACTCAAAGAACATAGCACATTTTTCTTCTATAATGTATGTAAAGAATACTGTAAATGTGTAAGGGTCTTAATGACACTAAGAAAAGTTACAGCTTGAAACCAACTATGCTTTGCAAGTAGGGAAGCTAATGGAGTTTTGAGTCTTTGTAGTTGGGAATTAATTGAAAAAGGAATACATCAGAGGAAAAAAAGCAGACCTTATAGATTTCAGTTTATCCGTTGTATTATCTTCTAAGAGATGCTTTGCTGGTTTAAATGTGGTCATGGGGGAAGGGGAGGTGGTTGAGAATCTCTGGTTTAGATGTGGTTCGGTAAGACTTTTGAAAAGACTGTAATTACAGAGTCAGTTCAGGTCACGTTTTCCTGCTGGCACTTGGGTGGAGATGGGACCTGAAGTCAACTGAGCTTGATTTGTTTCTTAGATCATATTTGGCAGCTCCAAAGTTTTATTTTTTTAGCTGCAGATATGATTTCAGTTTATCATACTCACCCAAACTAGCAAAGGCAGGTCTCAATTTCATATTTCCTTGCCGAAAAAGCAATCAGGGAATCCTGTTTTCTTACAGGGGATTAATACATACATATTCTGAGTGTTACTCATAAGATAACTGTGCATCTGGGATTGCTGTGAGTAAGAGGACTGCAGCAAGAACCAAACAGTTCTCCTGTCGTCTCACACGTGAGACCAGAACTTGTTTACTGCATTGTAGGAAAAGTGACTGTCCCTCAACAGCTCTGAGTTACCCCAGTAAAAAATGGAGCAAAGTAACACCTGATGTTGAGAAGTAGGTCCCTCAGCTGCGACTGGCTCAGCCGTGGCTGACACCACCGAATGGCTCTTAAGACTGCTCCTAAAAGCACTTCAGATACTGGGGAATGGTAAAGTTGAATGAGGGCATGAGGATTTTAGACTTGCTAGTGTTTTTCTGAAGAGATAATAGAATCGTTATGGTTGGAGGAAACCTTTAAGATCATCAAGTCCAACCATCATCACACTCTGCATAGTTTGCAAAGACTTGATGAGAAAAACTACTGATTCATCTCACCCGCTGAAACATTTTAACATTACAGAGAAAGGAGTAAGTCTATTTTGGGAAGACTCTGCACCACAATCCCAGATGGGGGTTTCTAGCAATCCCAATAAGAAACAAATGCATTCTGAGGGTAGTTCTCTTCCGGGAGGTAAGCCCAAGCTGGGCTGCTGAGCCGCATCTGGAGCAAGGGAGCCGGGCTGATTTACACCAGGTGAAGGTGGGGCTGGAGGAATATAGAATTGCTGCTGTAACTTTAGGGTTTGGTTTGGGCAATTTGGAACCGATCATTGCGGAAATAGGCTCCATTTATTATGTTTGTTATTCCAAGGAGATTTTATATTTCCCATCAAATCAGGAAAGGACTGTTGCTGAAGCTAGCTGGTGGAGAGTATTCTCTCTCTAGCAGAATGGATTTGAAGTCTTCAGGGTGGTTTTCAGGGGCACAAAGAAGATATGGGGGACCCCATTGGTTCCATGATCTGGAATATGTTCAGACTACCTCGTCTTCTCACTGCTGTGTAATGAGTTATTCCACTATAAATAGTATTTTCACAGTGCCATTGTGTGGATCTGGTATTTTTGTGTTAGGGATGTGTTGGCTTTGTCTCATAGTCCTGAGATGAGTAAGAGGAACAGCCTGAAGAGTTTTAAGGAAGCACTTGCCTTTTTGTTTCACTCGAGCTGCTTGCTTTGAATCTGGCCCTTGTCATAAATACTCGCCTCTCTTGTCCTTTTGAATTCACCTCTTCCCACTGGCCATCGTTTAAAATGCTCTGTGCTAAACTTAACCTCAGGCTACCAAGGTAATTGGCCTTTATCCTTAATTTTTCATAAGAAAATAAAAACCTCCTTTTCAAAGAAGCTGATCGCATCTCACTGGCAGGCCATGTTTAATGCTACCTGTGTGCCCTTAGCAGAGTTCAGGGTGGATCTTACTCATTTGTAGTTGATAAGTATACAGAGAAGTTATGGCATTGTTTTTATATGCTTGATATGCAAACCTGCTTCAGAACAGGAATCTAATTTTAGAAAATAAACATGCATTTGAAAGTAGACAAATCTGAAAACTAAACATTAACTGTGTAATACATGTTCTTACTAGGAACATAAATGGTATCTTAGAATACTAACGGATGTATTGCATATATTAATGAGGGTTTTACCGTATACTATATATCAAGAACCCCTTTTCTTTTACTGTTAAGATATTCAATATTAATTTGTATTCAGTGCCATCAGTTACAAATTGACAGCTAGCAGTTATGAAATAAATGCCTATGAACTAGTAGCTACTTAGTATTTTCATCTCAACAAAGGATTTGGGAAGGATGGATAATTTAGATCTTTGAGCCTCAACTATAAATAAACAGCAACTGCTGTATAAATCCCACCCTGCTGCAGTTGAAGATTGTATTACAAAACTGACAAATGATTTGCGGAAGAGAATGATGAACCCTTATTACTAAGACACTCTTCAACTTAATCCAAAACAAGATTCCCGGGTAATTCTACGTACGCTAGAAAGATTGATAGCGTGGTGCTTGCCTAGCAGCTTTCAAATGTTTGACTGGATCGGAAATGGCATTGAGGCATGATTAAAGATTCAGTTGGGCTTCTCACAAATTCTTTATCCTGTGTATTCATCATCGCAACCCGCCGCCTTTGTTGCAGGTTAAAGAAGGCTGACCCCCAGCCCTGGTGATTAGCACCCTGTACAACTGACGGACGTATGGAAAAAAAAAAATGTTTAGGTTGCCCGGTGCTTTTAGCATTGTTTATCGGTTGAAATTGTTGGGGGGAGAGCGGTAATCACAATAGATCAGGGAGAGTCTGTGACAACTGACAGGCTCATTGTTTAAGACATTTTTTAACGAAGTTGTTAACATTAATTCTTTTATATAGTACTCTAATCTTCTTCAAATTATGTTCTGACATGGCACAAACCGCTTGGCATTGAAAGTCATTCAACAGTGATTAAAGTGCTCTTTTTATCGGTTTAAGAGTGTTTCATCTTGTATCAGCAGTATGGAATTGTTTACTAATTAGATTCCCTAACATCCTCTGCTGTCGTATGCTGATGATATGTGAACAGGAAGGCTGATGAGCAAAAAATTAAAACTTGTTATTAAACTGTCATACGGCCCAACATATAAAGATGTCATTCAAAAGACTGTGTTCATAAGGGATAAACAATATTTGCTGAGAAACTAAGCGGTTTCTCAGCCTGGCTTGGCACGGCTGCCAGTGCAGGCATTTTGCAGTTATCTGCAGCTCTGGCTGTTCCTGGCGGTTTGTGGTACCTGAGCCGCAGATGGAAAGGAGGAGTTTGTCCCTTGAGGACCTTCCCGTTCAGCATGGCATATACGGGACTGCCAGGCGTCCCGCTTTGGGCAGGAGGTTGGGCCAGAGACCTCCTGATGTCCCTCCCTCAAAGTGTGATTTGATTCCCGTCATTCTGCGATACTCCTTCCCCTCTGTCCTTGGGCAAGTCACTTAGATCCTCAAATGTCTGAATGCAACCAGCTCACATTCACCAAAGGAAACTAGATGCTTAAATGGCTTTGAAAAACTGAGATTTACCTTATGTTCCGTAGTTTTGCCATCTGAAGGAACGTCCTAGGCTTGATGAGTTCATTTGTCCATTATTTTGAGATATTAAAGCATTACCCTCTGTCAACAGAGGGATAAATATGACTGCATTTCTCTTAAGTAATAAGAAAGGTACTTTTCTTTCAATGATAGAACCATTGAACTTTCTTCTTCCAAAACAGCCAACATGATTGAAACGTTTAGAAAGAAGTAAAGATATACACAGCCAAAAAGCAAATGGCACATTGCTTACATCCAGTTCTCAGTGAAACACTGGAGGCATTGCAAGATAAAGTGCTTCGGGCTTCCAGCCACATAATCTTTTATCACTTAAAGTAAATATCCTACGCTCACACAGGGAAAACTATTCTCTCCTTTTGGAGTCTAGGTTGTGTCAATGTTCGAGGTATAAAGCACTGCCCTTGTACTACGGGGCGATTTTCTGCCTGCTGAGAATTTTGTTTAAAAGTCGTCAAATTTGACTTATTTGAAAAGATAAATTATTGTTTGGTTTGGATTTTAAGCTGCTCTGATAAACTTCCACTTTATGAATTAGCTGAATTCTATTAGAGCTAGGCTGAGTTTAGCTTGGCTGGACAGATGCTTTTCAGCAATAGCTTAAGGGCTTTCACTCTGCATTGAACAATTTAGTTTAATTTTACCTTTCTAATAAAAGTCCAGTTGAATTGCTTGCAAAAAACTAATAGTACTTTTCAGGGGCTTTGAATCATTCTAAACAGCTGAATACAGCAATCATACCTGTGCTGTGGAGCTTTATAGGATAGTTCAAATGAGCATAGGAATTTTATTGTTCTCTATTAATATTACTTTTAGTAGAACTCTCTTCCATTTCTGCTACCGCCTTTAAGATACTTTCTCTTTTTTAAAAAAGATATTGGTTTAATAAGAGGATTACTATGTATTATACTAACTTTAAAAATATTTTGGTCTGTTGATAAATATATGCCTTTCTAGATACTTAATACAGACAGTTTTGGTTTACCTTGTGATGGGAGATCATTTCTAAGCTGTGGAGTCATCACTATCAGTTTAATCCCATCTTCTGAGAAAAATGCATGTCTTGCAAACAAATATGCCTTTCTTTGCAGTTACAAAATTGAGACACCTCATTTAAGGAGAATTGGGGCTTTTTAGACTGCTTGCTGCCCTTGGAGGGTGAGAAAGTAAAGCAGAGGCCTCTTGCAGGTTGACCCCCAAACAGCACCTCACCCTGAGTTTCCTTGGCTGTGACAATGAAAGGCCAGAAAAAAAGAACTGGAGGAAAATCACAAGAGATTGAAGCCTATTCTCTTTCACCGTTAAATTATCCTAATGTGGCAACATCTAATTTCTCTTTGCTAACTTTTTCAATCATACTTGGCAGCCTCTTTATTCTGATTCCTATCAGCTCTTAATTAGTTACCACAGAAAGGACTAAGATGTACATAAATAATCATAAGATGCCAGATAAACTGTATTGGTTTTAAATTAGCGTTGTGTCTTGCTATGCGCTCTCACCTATTGTTTTTAATTATAGTTCACAAAGCAAACTAGCTTCTTATCCTCTTTACAGCTATTCTGGCACTGCACTTTTAACCTGTGCCAGGGAGAAGCCCATCGCCGGTGCTGGGGTGCTTGGCCCCTCCGAGGCCTCAATCTCCAGGTTTCCGTTAGAGAAATTCAGAGAAACCCATTCTTCCTGTTTGAACATAAGTTCACTTGGTATTTAAAAGAAAAAAGAAAAAGAAACCGTGATCCACAAAAGCCTCTAATCTACCTGCTCCTTTTCTTAAAGCATTATAAGACATGAAAAATGGTTGTTATAGAACAAAAAAAAACCCACTAGAAAGCCTCGTGTCTCTGCAAAATCAGAACCCCTCTCTGCCTGCAGCAGATAAACACTCTTACAAGGCAGCGGTGACAACTGCCACAGCGGAACTGTCGATCCGAGATGTATGGGCAGGTTTGGCACCAATCCCCATCGCACTTTACATGATAGGTCTTAATTGGAGTGCCCAGGTTAATTTTGTACAGGAGGTTTAAAAACCCAAGCTGACCAGCTCCATCTAGGCCTGCACTGCTGGGCAGGACGAGGGCGCGGGGGGGCCCGAGGTGGGGGGTGAATGCAAAGGGAATTCAGGAAGTTTTGAGATGCTGATTTTAAACCTTCCTTGACTGTCCCAGGGGCAGACCCTGCCCCTCTGCATCTGCTGATGCTCCCTGCCAGCCAGCCAAGGGGGGGCAAAACACCCGAGACCACGGCTGGGGTTCAGGAGCGTCTTTTTCTTTTCTTTTGCTCTAAGAGGAAAGGAAAAGAAAAAAACCCAAATCCTCACTAAGGTGTTTTGTAAATAAGCGGCCAACAGGCAGGCAGGCAGCAATGTTTCAGCCTTGTCACCGTGCAGGTTACCCTGTCAGCTGCGATCCTTTCCACCCATGCTGTCACAGGATGCACAGCTTCAAAGGACCGCCGTCAAAATCACAACCATAAAATATCTCGATACATTTGTATAGAGTTTTTTTCCTCTCTGATTTTTTTTTTTTTTTTTTCTTTTTCTTCTTTTAATTCCAGCAACAAGGAGCTGCCACAACCGTCTACTGCGCCACGGCCACGGAGCTGGAGGGCCTGGGAGGGATGTACTTCAACAACTGCTGCCGCTGCCTGCCCTCGGAGGAGGCGCAGGGCGGCGCGACGGCCGCAGCCCTCTGGGAGCTGAGCGAGAGGCTGCTCCAAGAACGAATTGGCAGGCAGTCCAAATAGCAGGGAGCTCCTGGAAGGATCAAAACACACCGAGCGTGTGCACGCTCGAAAACTGCCAACGCTGGAACCTGTCCAATCTTATCATCTAGAGGGTTTCCATATACCTCAGATACAGATTAACCAGTGTTAAATGAAATAATAGCAGTCACAACATCGTGAAAAATGTTAAGTACTAATGGGAAGTGGGGAATACTGCGGGTTAAAGGGACAATGCGGCTTCCTGGGGCTTAGTTAGTCTTGGTTCTCTTTCTTTTGATTATAGCCTGTTCAAAGTGTAACCCAAGGAGGCATCTTTTGTCTTATTTTAGAAAAGCAATGCTGCAGATATTTTCTGTTGTTTTGATTAATGGGTAGGTATGTAGCCCAATATGGGATTTCCTCTTTATTTTGATAATTACTGTCTGTTAGGCGTTAGGTATTGATCGGGAGTTGTGTTGATTCTTTTTCCCTACAAGGATTTTATTGGGTGTGGCAAATAAAAAGATTATTGAGGAAAGAAATCTTTCCTGCCCTTGACCGCTGGCTGCAAATACATCTGCGCTGTCTAGAAAAAGAAGGTGCAGTAAGACAACTGAACAGAAATGGTAAAGTCACAGCTAATTAAATATTTCTGTTTTTTTTCTTAAAAGATTATAATAAAAGATATGTTGTAAACCATTTACTAAATACCGTCGAGTTAGCAAAGATGATGTTGTCTCCTTAAGAACACACAGGGTGTAATCAGGGGTTTAAATGGTATTTCCATCCACTTCTCAGTTCACAGTTTTAAGGAGTTTTTTTTCTTTCAAAGTTCACAGTTTCTCAGTTCTCCTGATACTGTATCCCATTCCAAATCTCTCTTTTTTTCCTTTCAGTTTAAATTCAATAAAACAACATGCTTGCTTGAATATTGTCACCTGAAGAGAAAGTTTGTCTCATTTCTGCAAATGTCTTAGTTCCAACTTTTTTTTTTTTTTAGAAAAGAAAACTTGAGGAAAAATAAAGAGCTTCTTGTCGATGCCAAGAAAACGCTGTTTTTTTTCTTGTTTCTTTCTGAGTTCATGTTTTGTATTTTGTGCTTTGTAGCTGTCTTCATGCCGGAAGGTTGTCCTAAGCCATCCCCAGTCCAGCATCGCATTTTCTGTAGACAGAATATAAACAAATAAATAGAAGGACACATTGTTAATAGATGCTTATTTGACCCCCCTTTGTTTCTTATAATTTATTGCTAACAGTCTGCCTTCCATGATTTTTCTTGTCTGTAATCATAATGTGTTTGATTAGCTCTTGAATAGGTCTTAAAATAAGACGTACATTCACCTGGAAGAAGCAGCCATAGCATCCTCCCATGAAAAAACCCACCAGACTTCTGTAAGTAATTAGATATTGCAGTGTAACAGCTATACTTTACAGTAATATATACTACAATTTTTTTGACTCTCTATTTTTTTGATTTTATGGCTAATTCTAGTTCAGTGTGAGTTCTTGTCAGGTAGGTGGTATTCAGCCTTCTATGTACATAAGGGTTGAAATCTCTGCAAGTCAAGTCTCTGTCTGTGAAATGATGTCTTCTGAGTGGACAGGGGAAACCTGGGAGCCACTGCTCTCAGATCTAGGGTCAATCAGCTGAGATGGCTTTATACAGAGAAAATTAAGGCTTTTTCATCTTTCCAAAGCCCTTGGCATCCTTCAAGCTTCTGCCCAAGAGCAGCCTCAGCCGCTCCCTAGTTGGCCACTTCCTTACCTGGCACCACAGTCTTTCCTAAAGCAGTAGTAAAGAATATATGGCCTTGCTTATACCTGCTATACCATCTGTGTAGCAAGAACCTTCAGTAAATAAGCAATCCTGCCCAGGCATCTTCCTCTACTATCTCCAGCAAGCCCCTTCCCCAAGGCCAGCACATCCTAATGAGCTTGCTCCTGCACTGAAATGTTTGGTGGAATAAAGAAATAAAAGGGGCTATTCCAGAAAGAGCAGCAGTTCTTTTCAGCCTTTCTGGAGAAGAAATAAAAGAAAAAGGAAAAAGAAAAAAAGTTTTTTCTTTTCTCCTAGAAGTTTTGTCTGGTCTGTGCCAGACGCTGCTGAGAACTGTAGTGGTGAGGGTCAAAGCGTTTGCAAGTTGAGGTGATGGTTACAGTCAAATTCATTGTATTGTCTGGAGTTTGTCTGGGGAGAAAAACTGATTAACTTCTGTCACCTGTGCAACAGCCTTCTCGAATACATTATTTTTCCTTTTCACAGCCAAACAGAATTAATAATAATACAGCTGGACTACGACAGCAGAGCTTCGCATCGGAGCTTGGCATTGCTGGGTTAAGAAGAGGCAGTAATTAAGCAATGCTGGGAGCTCTGCACTCCCCCGAAGGCCTGGACCTTATGCTCCATTTAGGCAAACATTAATAACCGATAATGAACACCCTGTCATTCCTTATTGCTGAAATATTGCATGCTTTTATGAGAATTCAGTACTTAAAGAGATTGCCTGCCTTGCTTCACAGAATATCTGGGAGGTGTTTTTCCTCCGTACACAACTCACGATTTCAGTGTTACAAGGTAAAAGCATTTTTAATGTTAGCATGGTTTTGTGTTAGTATGAAGTAAGCTACGCCCCGAACTTTGTTGAGTTGGTTGGGTTCCTCTGGTTAATAAATATTTATTGACACTAGTGTATTAGAATTTCACTGTCACTATTTTCTCCAACTGAGATGAAATTACCTTCTCTCTCTGTTTCTTTCTTGCTTTTTCTTTCTTTTGTTCTTTCTCTTTGTTTTTTTTCTCTCCCTCTCTCTGTCCTCCTTTTTGTCGCTCACTCTACAGTGTTAAGATAGCCAAGTATAAAAAAAGCTTTTTTTTTTTAATCATTTCCATTCCAAATTGAAAAATGGCACAGAGCTGCAGAGCATTTGCTTCTATTAGAACCACTTGTGAAAATAATTTTTCTTGCACTCTCAGCTTGGTTTCAGCACAGGAGGGATGTGCAGGGGACATTAAAAGGGAAAAGCAATTGAAAAGAAACAGACTCCAAACCCTCCATTTTAATATCCTAGATGTGCCTAAGTCATTGGCTTTCAAATATATTTTGGTGTAAAATTTGGCACATTTACAGCCGGTCAGATTTATTTATTTGAGTGGCTTACATTTTTCCAGTTGATTTACCTGAGGCAATGTCTGTGTGAATTACTCCACAATGCATTGACTCCGGTGTTCATTAAAGGTAGTTAAGTGATCCTGTGTCTAATATTAAAGCAAACCCCATTAACCTTAACTAGTATCATATCAGCAAAACAAAAAGAACTGAATAAAGCAAAATAGATTGGGTATTCATAGTTCTTGGAAAAGATCCAGCAAACTTACATCAAGCTCCTAATTGTCCTAATAAGCACTTACTAGCTATCCCCATAAAAAAGGAGGAGGCTGGGTAAGGATGGTGTCCCTGATGCACTGCTCAAGCCCCACAAGACTTTCTGAAGGGGAGGTGTTGGAGGGTGATGCCTCAGAGCATTTCCCACCCACGCGCCAAAGGGTGTTGCTTGACCCTTTCCCTCTGCTTCCCTTCCAAAGTCCCCTTTGAGTTGCGGGTTTTTTGCCCCTGTCTCTATGGGTGCTCCGGGTCTGTCAAGTAGGTGAGCGAGCAAACTCCCTGGCTAGGAATGAAGAGCCACCAGAAGCTCTGAGGGGAATGGAGGTGCCGTTTCTATCAGTGACAGCTTCCACTGCTGTCCGTGCAGTAGATGTTGCCCGTGGTCTGCTCAGAAAAGTATCAGACTGCTGGGACCTCTACTTGCAAAACCAGATAGAGGTGCAGCAGCAGAAACCCATGCCAAGTCTTGACTTCTTCCCCCCCCACACTTTTTCTTTTGACATCTGGAAGACAAATTTCAGCTATTCTCAGACCAAGTAGGGATTTTTATTAGAGAAAGTCTTTCCAGCAACACTGCAATAATTTGACTTATATCAAGGTTGAATAACTCCTTGTCAGGTGTTAAGCTCATGACCTTTCAAGCCAAACACACTTATACTAACCAGTTTACCATTGGAATGATCAATATCTTGTGAGTGAGAAAGTCTAGACAGATCTTATTTTGTCCTTTGGTATCACTTGTGGCTTTGGAATTGATCATTATATGTGGCTGGGGAAAAATTGCCTATACATTTCATGCTCTGTATTTATCTTGACAAGGTTCTCTAGGATTATATTTTCATAATCTGAATGGCAGTGGAACAGCTGCTCAGACTGTGCAAGCCCTTCTTATCGGGCTGCATTGCTACGGTAATTACTCTTTCTCCTTATGTATTTCTTTTTTAAACAAGCATGTACTATACATTAAAATGTATGGTTGGGGTGGCAGGGGGGCATGCTGAGAAGCTTGGAAAACGCTGCTAAAATGTATTTCTTTCCGTCCACAGATGTAGGCTTGTATTTTGTTCTAAATGTAAGCCCATGGCTGAGCGCGCACGGGCTCTGAAGCAGGATCCCAACCTACACAGGGAATATGCTGTTTTATTAACAAATCTTTTAGGGCGAGGATGCTCTGGAAAACCAGAATAGCCATTGGTTAGCCAACAGTAGCCACACAGTAAACACACTATCAGCTGAATCCCTCAACTCGTCTCTTTGCAAAGAGGTCCCTTAGTGAACCCCATCCCCAGGGGTGTCGCCAGGAGCCCAGCACCCCAACGGGACCCTCACAGCTTAACCATCAGCCTGCAATCACAGAGCCGCACTGATGCCAGGCACGGAAGATGCCTGGACCACGTGGGGATGAAAGCACTGAAATACGGACAGCAGATGCACGGCTCTTTGCTGATGCCCTTCACCGTGGGACGGAGACAACAGGAAAATAGAGAGGTATCTTGGAGAATGTGACGCTTTTCTCTTGATTTTAGGTTTGTTTTGTTTGGTTTTTTCCCAGTGCTAACTATGTTATTTACTAGATGCCTTTTTTGGGCTGTGCTTTTTCTTCTCTCCCCCACCCCTGTTGCGTTTGCAGAGTACTTTCCAAAGGGTGTTTCGTGAATTAGCTTCATGCTTTAAAAGAGAAGATTGCTCTGGCAGAGAACAGCATAGTTGTAAAAGTGTCAAGGTGTTATGAATGTCCTGATGATAGAGCCCAGTTGTTATCTGCTGGGTAGTGAGGGAGGATAGCTAATGATGTGCAGCATGTAAACCGTTTGTTGCTCTAATCCATCTGTGTGGAGAGGAGTGAAAAAGAGGGGCGAAATCCTGGGAAAATTACTTGGACAGCTGGAGATAAAGTGTGTACTGATGGAGTCATCCAGAGGTAGCTGTCAACATGAGCTGTGTTTGCATATAATCCAAGCGATGCACAATGATTCCTTTTGGTATTTTTTTTTTTTTAATGGGGGGATTCATGTGTCTGTGCGCAGACCTTAATTACTATCCAGTATCTCTTACCAACTGGGCTCCAGTTTTAAGTGAGGGATGTGATTTTAATCAACTCATGGCTGGGTGGTGGAGAGAAGTACTACAAACAGACCAAAGCAAGACATACGGATCCCTTTGGAGGACCTGAATTAAATGAGAAGCAGTCATTTTATTAATTCTGCTGTGTTTTATAGACCTTTTATATGGAACATTACCCATACAACTTCACTATCTAATTAAAAAGGGCTCTTATCAATTTGCTGGGCAGTTGCTTATGCAAAAAAAAAAAAAAAAGGAAGAAATAATATATATTTTTTTGAATCCCAGAAAATCATCTACCTTAAGGGAGTACAGAAGAGATTGCCAAGTGCCTGGTGAGGCTATTTTGGCTGGTTATCTTTATTCTTTTAAAAGAAGTGTTATAAAAACTGAGCGTTAGCCAGCACTTTGGGAATGAAGTCTGCACCATGTGCATTGTTCATATGGAATCCTTACGCAGGTCTGGTGCAGCGCCCACGGATACGCGAGCAGGGTCTAAACTAGGGGCTTTGTACACTGGATTTACACCATCCCTCCTGGCAAACCAGGCACCCTTTTCCTCGAGCTGGCGTTATCCTTGAACAGCGGCGGTTTGAGCAGCTCTATAACGTTCTCAGTGGAGATTGGGAAGCGCACGTGATGCTTGCAGGTGGGAAATGTGTAAGCTTTTTTTGCAAAGGGAGGTGAGAGAAAGCAAGTGCCTGGGCGCCACACCGGTCCCAGCTCTGAGCATCACCTCAACAGGTAACTAATGGCCTTAAAATGGTCTTTGCCTTTTGCAGGTGGCCTGAAAGAAAGGGCAGGAGAGATGGGGAAAGGTTATGGCAATGGGTAGGGCCTTTCTGTATGCAGCCCCCTGTGCTTTGTGCCTGGTTTGTGTGGGAAGCAGCTGAAGCCGTCCCAGTGCCTAAAATCGGAGTCACAAGAAACCAAGCAGGAGGGAAATGGAAAAAAAAAAAAGTCTTCTGAAGCCCTTGCACCTCCATAAACCCTTACTTTATGCGGCGTATTGGATTTTACAAGCAGGGAGTCTGCTGGGAGCTGTCTGCCGAGCACACAGTTAGCAGTGATTGAACACCAGCGTTTTAGCATTTTGACTTAAATCCAGTGTAAACTTGTAAGTGAACTGCTGGCCTGGGCTGGGTCTCTGGTGGACGGCAGTCAGCAATGCATCACAGGCTGCGCAGCCCACGGAGCGCCCGGCCGGCGGCCACGGGTCACAGTTCAAAAGAAGCCTGAAATTTCGCTTCAATGGATCCTGAACTACCTCTCATCCCAGGGAAGGCTTTATTTCTCTCCCTCTCTTCCCCTCCCAGCGTTGAGCCGGCGTGGCTGGAGAAGAGAGGAGAAAGGGAGCCGGTACTGAGACCATCTCGAATGTACCTGGACTACAAACAAACCAGAAGTATTTTCCTTCCAGCAAAGCTGTTCCTTTAATCTTTATGAGCAGCAGAAATTCATGCATTACAGAGGCACAAAAATGAAAAGGGAAGGGCGGGTGGGAATAGTTGCATTAGAATTAAGCCCTGTTTTTAATATGACACCTGTCAGACTTATTGTTAAAAATATGGAGAAAGGCTCCCTTCAGAAATAATAACATTGCAGCAAGGTTAGTTATAACACGGTGAGTCCTGTCAACAGCCGCAATTAGAAGTTGTTTACCATCGAGCGAAATAGCTCTGCAGCGGCGGGGCTGTACGGATGTTACGTGTTGTTTCAGCCCCAGCCGAGGGCTCACAGATAATCCTCTCTCTCCAACACCGCCGGGATCTGAGATTCTTCCCCGCAATCCCATTACTTCCCTAATGACACCATCGCCCAGCCAGGGATGAAGCGCTGCTTCGCAGTCAGTGAATGGTGGCACCAGGTTTAGGCTGCTGGAACAATTAAAGGGTCAATTTACGGCGTGTGAGTGGGTGGGGGTGAAGGGCAGGGGAAGGGGGATGACTGGCACCCCTGGCAAACAAGAGCTGTCAGAGAGCCCTCTACTGCAGGGGCAACTAATTCTGTCAGCTGGCTATTAAAAGGCATCTTTCGCCATGGCAATTAAGCCCCTGCGCCGGGGCCAGCGCGGCACTGCGGCGGCCACCAGGCAGAAATCCCCCTCCGCGGCGGCTGCCAACTGCGACGCCGTGTTTGTAAGTCACCCGGCGCTGGTAGTTAAACTCCGACCACAAAATTAATTTCATTTATGCCTTCAGCCAGATTTCAAAGTAAGGCTCTGGAGACATAGGAGAAATTAATTTATTAAAAAGCAATGGCTTGATAATGCACATGATGATAGAATAAATGAATCTGTTCAATATCTTATAAAACAGTTGGCAATCACATAATAGAGCATTCATTGTCAATTTAGTAGCTTGTCTCATTATACTCTGCAAATAGTAGTAAAATGGTGTATTATTCATGAACCAACATGCTTTAATTACTTTTAGTGCACATTTATTTTTTCAAATGTAATATGAGTTAGATTCATCTATAACTGTAACTCAGCTTATGAATCTTGAAGCGGTAACACAAACTGGAAGAGAAATTTTACGAGCGCAGGAATCAGTTTTCTGGGAAGTTTGTAACATTTCTGTATTCTCTGAAAGCAAGTCCTAAAATGCCAAGCTCAGATATCGCCCCAAAGTTGGATTATAGCCGACAATACGTTAATAAATACAATATTATTATTTGATAATTTATTCCGATGTAATTTCGTGTTTCATCATTTGCTAGGGTTTTCTTTTCCCTGCCATAAAGCAAATCCCCAATTCTAATACAGTTTATTTGTTGGCTTTACAAACAGAAATCGTCATGTTACCACTCCCTCCCTTCTTGGCTTCCCACACACACACACTTTTCACCGGCTTAATTTGCTATGAAGGTCTCACATACATACAGCCAAGGTCAGTGAAAGTCCACTGCTCATTTCAATTAAAATGTTTGCAAGGATTTATAAGTAATAAACTGATCTTGCCTATAATAACAGGTTTCCTTAAATCGGTCTTGCCACTACTAAGTATAATGTTGCAGCACATTGTTGATTTCTATGTACATAGAAAAAAGAGCACTGTAAAATAAGATGACTTAAAAATGCAATTAAAGTGTAAATCTTTACACCCATTAACATTTAGGGTCCATTAGATTACTTTGTCTTTTACAATATTAAATGCTAAGATGTTTTGCTTTTGTTCTGTAACAGTATATTCTAGTTCTATTTATAATACAAATGTAATTTAGCTCCCAATAAATCTTGCCTTTAATTGGTTATTAAGTATGTGCTACCGTGTCATAAATTTCAACCACAGAATTTCTTTTTCTTCCCGTTCGTGTCAATGGCTTTGTATTCGGGGGTCAGGTACGGGGTTTCGCAGCATCGTAAATACTGAGCCCCTCTGAGCATCCCCCCCAAGGACTTGACTTGAATGAGGAGCATCGCCCTGAGGCTGCGCCCTTCAGTGTGTGCTATGGGGGAGCCAGAGCTGGCTTCCACGCCCCTGGGGCCAGAATCCAGCCCCCTACCTGCCCACAGGGGCTGTGCGAGGGAGGTCGTACACTGATGTTAACGGGTAACCCAGGTTGGAGGCTGAACTTCCACAGGGACCTCGTCTGAGTCTCTGCCCAAGGGGAATTGCTCTTGCAATGTATTTGCTCCCTCTGCGGTGGCTCCAGTGCCTGGCCTCCGGCATGGGGTCCGTCTGCCCGGGCAGGAGACGAGGTTGTGGCCTGGTGGACGGCCAACGCTGGAGCTTTGGCGCTGGTAAAGGTTGCAGAGGGTATAAATCAGGGCCGAATTTCACTCTCATGCTTGACGTTATCTTCTGCTTTGAAAGGTGTCCAAACCATGGCTGCACAATTATGACTCTTTTCCTCAGGCCTCAGTAAGCACAATTTAGGCTAGTTTTTATTGGTCACTGAGGATGAGTTTCTAAGGTTTTTTAGATTCAAGAACTGGGGTAATAGCATTGTGAGGGCATGGCCCAGTTTCCTTTGTAATCCTGATTTCAGTTCCCAATAGTAACCTGAAGCCATGACTATTTAATCCTTAATTCCTGCCACAATTAACATCTCATATTCTCTGAGATTTGGAGGGAAATCTGTCCCCAGCTAGGTCAGCCCTAGCCGGTCTCTTTACTAAATGGGATGGGATCCTTTTCAGCTGGAGTCAAATACAGTAACACCTCATTTAATGGGGCAATAGAGCAGAGAATCTGTTAGCCCGGCTCCGGTCGGATGCAGTAGGAATCAACATCCTTGCAATTAGAGCTAGCGAGGAATGCAAGCACACAAACTCATAAGCTACTAATGAACTATTTGAGCAATTCTACAGGTATTTATATAAGGCTGAGACAGCACCGTCAGCTGAAGAGCTATTCCCCCCCCCCCCCCGCCGCCCCCGCCATGTATTCCCAAGGAAGCTGTAACAGAAGTGAAATTTCTTTATGTAAATACCGGCAACGCTGAGCGACCCGCATTTTCTGCCATCGCCCCTGTGCCAGCACCATCCCAAACAAATGGGGCCTGTTCATTGTGTGGCAATGCCGACAAACGTCACTCTGCTGTCTCCTCACCAACAATTTTACACCTGTGTGAGCAACCACACCACCGCAGGTGAGCCAGAGAACGGCTTTTTTAATCCTTTTTCCAGCACCCCTATGCCACCTTGCCCCGTTCACAGTTATTCTGGATTTGCCCACCCTGCACTAAATCCCTTGCAGGATAATCTGAAAGAGGACACCCCCCCCCCGCCCCCACTAAACGGAGGATGTCATCCCTTTCTACAGATGATGGCAGATGGTTTCCAGGGCAAACCCCCTCATCACCAAGAGCCCGAGGACGCCAGGCTGTGACCGACAGCAGGTGAGGCACAACCCTACCTGCACTCCTATGTGTCCCCTACTCCTTCTTGTGGGTCAACAGAGCAAGGTGTAAGGTAAATGGTGGTTCACACCACCACCTCTCTGACCTGGTTCCCAATGTTCTTGAGAGCTACCAATGGTTTATGGAAACAATTGTCGTTCTCTCATCTGTGTCTGCGTTACTCTGGGTTTGCAAAACCTCACAAAAGCCAAAACCAGGATGGTGACCTGGTTGTTGAAGTGCTAAAGCAGCTGAGGTCCCCAAAACCTGAGCTAAAAATGCCACGGCACAAATAGGCACTTGACTGAAGCCCTGCAGAGGCCACGGAAGGCACTGACCCTGCTTCCCCCAGAACTCATGCACGGCTGGGCTGAGTGGCATTCCACAGGGAGAGCTGAGCAAGGCTTAGGATTTAAAATAAGTCTTTACATGAGTTTACTATTTCACTGTGTAAATTGCATATGGAGCACTTGAATCAGGCAGACTTTAAAAACCACAGAAAATAGCTACCTCAATTTGTCTTTAAAAGAAATTAAAAAAAAAAAAAAAAAGTCAAAAGCACAGCCATGATGATCAATTGAACTACACTTCAAACAACTTCAACAGGCAAATTGGTCAGTCAGTCATCTAAATATTTGTTTTCATTCCATGAACAAGTAGAAGAAACAAAAAAATTAAAAGAAATATTTTTTTCCAGAGCACAAGCCACAGTCTTTGCCTCAGTGGTCTTATTGGCTGATTAATCCATATGTTTACTGCACTTCAAATGAAATACAATAGTTCCATCTGAATAACCTGATTACTCTCAATTTCCTAATTTTTGTAGTAGTCCCCTGATTTTGAACCCTTTGGCAAGTGACAATACTAAAATATTTTCTCAATTGCAGAGCAGTTGTTCGCAAGGATGCCATTACTCCTGAATGTAAGGTTAATGGCATCTTTTGTGCAGATACACATTCACAGATACGCTCCCATGAAAATATATAAATATATATATATGTACAAATACATACTCTTATACACCACTAACCATTATGAAAATTAAGCTGTCAGAATTTCTTGCCTGCCCTAAGTTAAGACTCAATGACTTTGTCTTTCCAAATTTTGGAAATCTGAACGCATCTGCAAAAGACAGTTGCTGAAACAAACAAACAAACAGCTCCATAATGTTAGAAACGACTTCGGTTGCTTTAAAATGTTCACTGAACTAGCTAGGATATCTTCCAGTCCTCCTTAAAATTAGTTCTTGGCTCCCGGTATCTGTTAACATATTTGATATACTTTCCCCGATGACCCTGGATGCGTCTGGAGGTCAGTGCTCCAGAGTTCCTGGCTATCTTTATTGTCCCTAGCTCACTTTCTCTCCAAGCCTCTTCCTCCGTGCCAACAAAAATATTTCTGTCTTCAGCAGCTCCCTCTATCAATGCATAACAGATGGAGAGTCTTTTCTGCTGAAGAGCGGGACCAAGTGCTTTTGCCCGTGGACAATGGGCTGGATGAGTGTGCTGAAGGGATTGCAGACCAGGATAAACAAGAGAGTTGCAGAGAGCAGGAGAGCATCTTAAAACTATTCATGACACGGGCTTGCAAGGTGGTTTTAGGAAAAGAACCACGGGAGCAAATATTTACACTTGAAAAACCTCTTGCTCCTCGGGAAGCTGTGAGTATTTTTTTGGGTGAGTTTTTTGTTTGACTTTGCAGATGTTTCCGAGGGCACCACTGAGCCCCTTCCTCACCATCTCCCACCACCATCACACCTCACGCTCCACCAGAGCTTCTCTCAGGGGTGCTTGCTTCCTGTGCTTGTCTCAAAATACCACTCTTTGATATCTATGGCTGAGATCTCATCCAGCTTTGCTGCTTCAAGGCCCTGGTGCCGCCTCTTCTTAGTGGGAAGAGTACTCTGCCAGTGCAGACCCCAAAGCACACCACTGACCGTCGGCTTTTTTCCTTCCCTCCTGCTGTCACTGCCTCTGAAGCTGCCACTTACACCTAAACCCAAGCATATGCCATCAATGAACCTCTCATATTCATTGATCTTCCTGAGCACATCAACCTGTCTCTCTAAATCTGCACTCTGATTTTTCAAGTAATAGAAAGAATCCCTCTGGATAACCACATAATCATCTCCTTTTGGCTCCTGGTCAGGCTGCCTTGCTCGTTCTTGCTCGCTCTCTCTCTTTTCTGAATGAGGAAGGTGATAAAAATGCTGCCTTCCCCTTTCAGTCTTCTGCGAGGCTTCCTGGGTGCCCCACCAGACCCTCTTGGCTTCCGGCGCTTTGAAGATGAATGAATAATATTCCTCTGAGTTTCTATTATCTGCAAACTACCAATTAAACAGAACCAGCAACCAGAGATAAAAGTCTAGCCTTGGCGAAATCCACAGCAAAACGGACTCGGAAAGCCCAGGATATTTTCACGAATGCAACTGATGGGAAGTTAGAGATGCAGAGCGGGAGGTGGGGGGAGATGCCAGGTATCGCCATCCTTATCAGGGCTCAGATACCCATGGAACAACTAACTCTGTAATTGCTGTGGGACTACAGGCTAATTATTATATAATTATATACTTATATATAGTTATTTATATGAGGGGAAGAGGTCAAATTTAGCACATTATCATAAATTCACAAATCAGGAGCTTTATTTTAAAATCTTTGACTGCGTGGCCTTTGATCTTTGAACTGTTTGGTAACTTCAAGCATCATTACCCCATAATGTGCCAGAATGTGCAATTAGTGTGAGTACAATTACATACGGTATGATATTTGTATCGTGTGTAATACAGCTGGTCTGTGAGTGTGTATGCTCTGAATAATAATGAAATCTAGGTTTAATTATTGATTTTTAAAAAATGCTTTTAATATTCTGATACTGATGCAGCTAAACATCAAACAGCGTAAATATAACATGAAACTGTAGAGCTATTAGGCTAAAATGTGACATTATCCATCCATCTTTGCTTTTTCCATTGCACCTACCAGTACAGCATGTAAGTGATATGATTTATTTATTTTGTTTATTTAGAATTAAATAATAAATAAAAGGACTCCTGCGCAAGGCTGCAGGAGCCCTCCCGCACCATTAATAACGCGAGGCGATCCCAGCCGCATTAGCGTAATCCTTTGGGCAGGAATTCAGCCAAGAAGTCACCTCCAGGAGTGGGGAAGCGGCCCTGCAGCCCTCTCTGATCCTGACATTTTTTCTGGAGGGGCTGGAAGATACCCAGGGTGGGTTATTTCTGACCCAGACCCAGTCCCCATCCCTGGGGGGGGAGGGTTGCTGCCAGCTGCCCTCTCCCTCCCGCAGCAGCGGCAGCCGGGCTGGGCACCACTGCTCATCGCAGCAAAAGGGTCACATATTCGCTCCCAGCAGTCACTGTCCCCTGACCACGTAGCACTTAATGAGAGCTTATTTATTTAATTTATTCACACTTATGTCTCTATCAGGGCCGCCTTTGAGGCTCCGCTGAGGGCCAGCTACGCTCTCTCAGCCGTGGTGCAGCATCCTCAGACCCAAGGCTGGGCTGTGCCCTGCAGCCTCCGAGCAAACAGCCGGCACGTGGGAATCTCATCTCACCTCTGAAAGGCCTTTGAGGCTTCCAGATTTCATAGGGGTAGGGTGCAGGACTGCAAAATGTGCCCTGACCCCCCCCTCCCCCAGCAAAGTACTTCAGCATGTGCTTAACCATGGGCAAGTGAGGGTATGCTCTGACCGGGATTATTTATGTCCTTAAAGCTAAGCACATGGAAGATGCTTTTCTAGGTTACTGCCACAATGCTCAGCACGGACTGAGACTTTGATGTCTCACACTGAATTTGGTGTGTAAGAGGAAGTGGACGCCTTTATTTTTATCTGTCTGTCTAGGTATAAAATTGTCATCAACTCTTTTTTCTTTTTTTTTTTGCTATGGTATTTTACTGTTGTTTGTCACAGCCAGCAAGATAACTGAACAGATATCTTCTTCTCAAGTGAAATGAAATGGAAATAGCATCTGTCTACAAAAATCAATTTAGAAACTACCTATATATTTTTGGGCTCAGACAATGGGTATTTCCAAAACCATGTCTTTTAAAACCCTCTGAGTGTAAAAAGAAGAAGAAAAAAATAATACCTGGATGTGAGCTATCATCCATCAATCAGGAAAACTCACTCAGACTCAGACGCATGAGCCAAAATGAACTTCAGATTGAAATGGATGGGAGACAGGCTACGTTGTCTGATTTGCTTGGGTTACTTCATTATTAATCTCTTTGCTTCCATTTATTTTAATGATCATAGCCAAGAAAGTCTCATTTATGAAGACCACTTTTTTTTTTTCTTTTTTTTAAAGGACTACTTTATGCCACAGTTGAAACCCACACTCCGCTCTTTTTCTTCACGACTGCCAAAAGTAGGGCTGCTTTCCTTACAGCACGTGTAAAACACGTGTCAGTGCCTGGACCTTGCAAAGAGGGTTGGACCTTGGCCCCACAGCGTTTGCGTTCGGGACCCCAGCTGGGTCCCTGGTCACGCACCCCTCCCTGAGGGGGGTTTCTCCCTGCACTGCACTAGCAGACGGTGAGAAAACTCTGGGATGGAAGAGGGGAAAGCTTAAAAACCAGAGTTTTTTGGACTGGATGCTAACGGGTCTGGCTTTCACATCTGGGATAGAGGAGGAGAGAGATTTGCTTCAAACTTGCTTTGTCTCATTGCTGTCGCTGCTCCCCCAGCACAGCCACCTCCTTCTCCTTGCGTACCGTCCCGTCCCCCCAAGACAAAACTCAGGCAGATACACCTAAATAGTAGCTAGTCATAGACTTGCTGATCAGACAGATTTTCAGCCCTTTGTTTATTACCTGGCATATGCATCCATTTTTACAAGTAAATATACACATTTCATTAAAAGCACCGTCTCCTATGCTGCTTCCATTGCTTTGTTCTGTAAAAGACCCTCGCAAGTATTCTTGTTTATTCCCTCAGCCAAAAGGGAAAAAAAAAAATCACTTCCATTATTATATTAATGCAATTTTAACTAATTAATGATTGATTTTCCAGAGTTATATTTATAATCCCTGGCAAGAACGCACAGCGGCAGGGCAAAACACCATTCACCTTGCAGCTTTTTGTGATCAGAGAAGTGAGTGGGAGCATCATCCAGTTTGACTTGGGGGGGAAAGCCTGGTGCCAGGCAAGTATGGAAAGTATGGGAAGGAAACCTAATTTGGGGAGCAAAGGAAACCCCGGGAATGCCCAGGGGTGGCAGGGAGCCTGGGAAGGAGGCGGACAGGAGGGTATTGCCCATGTGTGGGGCTGGGGCTCTAGGGGTTTGCTCCAAGGGCACCATGAAGGGGACCGGGGACCACGAGGCAGCCATAAAGCCTGGGGATGAATTATCATCCCTGCCAGTTCCCTGGGCATCAGGTAAGTCCTGTGGTATCCATTTCACACGCACACGAGCTGAACTACCATAGAAAGGCAAGATGAATACTTTGCCCAAAGCCACATTAATTCACCAGCAGGGCCAGGATTAGACCCACAGAGTTTTTTGTCCCAGTCTCTTTCTCCCAACGCCAAAAATACTTCACTACAGCAGCAATATTTGGAAGCCTTGCAGGGCTCTGGTGCATGCAGATACCTCAGTCAGACTGCAGCACTGTGTGTCTTCAGGGTCTGCAAAATTAGGGATACACAAACATTGCTAATGCCTCTCTGCAAGGCAAAGGGTACTGGCACTTCATTACATCTGCCATCAAATTTGGTGGTACAAGTTTAGAAATAATTCTTTTCTTCCTCTAACTTGGCAGCTCCTACTACTTCCCCTTCCCATGACTGTCAAATTTGTTCAATCCCATAAGGATAACTGCTGAAGCAACATCTAACAAATTCCACACCGTGTCCAGAAAGAAAGACCGGACGGAGGGATGGCGCAATGCAACGGCTCATCTGAATGAAGGTCATTTAATACGAGACAGGTAGTGGTCCCCGCACCGCCGGCAGCAGCAAAACGCTGCCAACTGCTGTGGCTGGAGGCATCGAGCCTCTGCTTGTGAGCTTTCCTTCACCCAGATGTGGAGCCCCCTGTTAACCTTCATAACATCAGCCATCTTATTTTGCTTCTTAAAGCATCAAAAAGCCTCTTCACATAACCAGACAACAGTATGCTTTCCCCCTAATGACCTTGTATTCTGGGTGCTCTGCAACAAGACCAAAAGAGAGGGGAAAATGTTGTCAGTTCGGTGCCAACTGGATTAGGGGAAGGAAACAACAGCAAGCTACACTTCTGTACAGTTTTATCATCTGGGGTCATAAAACTGAGGATAAAACGATGCTCACAGAGACAGAAGTGTGAGTTTCTTTAAGCAGCAGTATCTGGAGAAAGTGCATCAGTGTGATTTGTCTCGGCACACTCATGGTGAATCATACGCACGGCCAGCCCCTCCACCCCGGGATGATGTGGGCAGGATTCAGGCAGCTGTGGGAGCTGCCAAAGTCCTCCTGCGAGGAGGAATTCCCCAGAGCCCCATGTGCTCGCTAAAGCCATGGAGATGGGGACAGCCCTGCCCGCCCCCTGCGTGTAATGAAATCAAAGCTTGGTGCTGGGAACAGCTGGGGCGCAGAGGGAATCGGTGGGGCAGGGCTCTTCAGCAGTGGGAATGCTCTGCCTTTGGAGGTGGAGGGCTCCTGACATTTTGCCAGGATGAAAAGGAAGAAGCAGATTTATGGCTGGCTGTGGAAAGGCACAAAGCAGCTCTTGCAGGGAGAAGCAGGAGGGGAAAGGTAACCCCACGGCGATGGATCACTGCGTGCAGGGCAAAGGAGATGGCCAACATATGGGTGAAGCAGCTAAAGGCGAAGAATAAATGCAATTTATCACATGCTTCAGCCATTAGTTTTGCAGCTGATCATGTGGCTGTTATAACCATGTGTTTGCATGTCTGCATGTATAGAAGAGGTGCTGAAGGTTTTGTCAAATTCTGAATTATAAAGAAACTCAAGACTTGGTCAGGTTTCAATTATGGTAGATATAAAGAGTTTGCTGAATGTTTTCATTACTTTACAGACTGGTATTTTTCTCTTCTTTTTTGTTTGGTTTTTTTTTTTTTTCTCTCTTTTTTTTTGGTGTGGATCATGTGTTTGGCAAAGCCTTGCAACAGAACCTTCTCTTAAGAACATCAACAGCCTGCCTAGCATACCTCGTATATACTGTACCCAGAGTCTTACAACATAAGATTTACAAGCTCCCAGAAAGGGAGAGGCTCATTTAAGAACAGGCCATTACACACAAACATCAGGAAAAGCTGGAGGAAGAGGAGAAATAGTTTGTTTTAAGTATTGCTAAGCGCCATCCGCGATTACGAAGGAAGTGTCTACAAGCCGCCAGCTGAAATTGCAGCTCTACCATTTGGTGCTCAGTTTCGTAGGTTTTAACTGAGCGTTAACAATCATTGTGTAATTGAACACCTCGTTCAGTTCATTAGCTGATGGCTGTGCAGTGCTGTCAATGTGCAAAGTGCAAGCCAGGTGCTAAGTATTATAATTATTTGTTTCCTCCCCAGCATTTAAACCATTGGAGATCCCTGACTGCTGGAGATGGAAGCAGTTTGCTTTCCATAGGAAAGGTGGGGACAGATATAACCACAACAAGGAGCATCACATGTGGCCCAGACCATCGTTCCTCACTTGCTGGCCAATGCGGTTGGTGCTCTTTGCCCTCTTCTAAGAGAAGGGACACCCCCCCTTTAATACTCCCCTCTGAGTCCTGCCTGGTACTGCTTGTCCACCTCTCGTCCTGCCAGTTTTCTTGTTGGAAAGTCCAGGTAACTGCAGGAGTTTTGCACTCCCCAGCCCGCCCCTGTGTCTCCAAGAGCCGATGGCATTTATTGAAGTACGACCCCCCCCTAGACCTCTCCTGCCCAGTGAGTGCTTTGCAAGCTCTAACTTTGGGGAAGCTCAGAGCCCAAGGAGAAGCCCAGGAGGGTCAACTGGTGGAAGGATGCTGAGCACGAGGGAAAAGTCCATCCGGCCTGGGCTGGGGTCTGTACCATGAGCAGCCAAGCACCACGTTGAACACAGAGAAGATCGGTTTTCCCTCCTGCAAACTGGTGCTCCTCTTGTCCTTTCATTCATTCCCCACATACTAACTGCTTGGTGCAATAAGGAGCTATGAAATCTGTGCCCAGCTCTTCTCCAGACCTGCTCAGTACAAGTTAGGGGTTCAAAGAGTTCAGCTGAAGAAAGCTGACGTTTGAGCCATTTTTGATGCCCTGATTGTCAAAGCTGGAGGCTCAGCTAGATCCTGTCCCCACTGCGTGTCTGGTGCTCACCCAGCACCTCAAAACACCACCCACCAGCTGTGGCAGCTCAGCCTTCTGCTGGTGGCGTTACTTGGTGACCACATGCCTTTGCAGGGAGCATCTAAAATATGCAGATCTTGGAGTTTTCCTCCTTGTCTTTATTTAACTTAGATGCTGACCCATAGAGTGCTAATTAGCTAGATTCAAAACCAAGCTTAAAAAATGATAATGAGTTTACTGATTATCAGGTATGAAAATAAGGTCAGTTGAAAACATATCAGTGCTTTAATTAAACCTCAGTGAACTTCACAGAGCAAGATGGAATGACTATTAATGGCTCCTATTTTTGCTAAACTTCCCTTCTGTGGCCTGTTACTTCAAGGTAGGGACTGTCCCCGTTTGTCACACTTCCGCTCATGTAAATTGCCTGAGCGAGACCAGTACTCGCTCACCTAAAAAGTTCTGCAGGATGGAGGGAAGGTAATAAGCATGTTCCTTGTGCCCACGGACAGACCTACTTTTTATTTTAGGGCAAACTATTGTCAGTCAGCAGCATGTCTTTGATTTTTTTTTGCCTCTGCACAATGATTTACTTTGCATACACAATGTCTCGTTCCATGTGGCTTATTTGTATTTTTGTCCAGGCTGCAGCTAACATTATCTGATAAACTGATATATGTGCACTTTTGTTGCAGGCAAATTTAAGACCACGGGAACTGCAAGAGTGGATCAGACTAATGGTTCATCCAGTCCAGCCACTGCTTTCTGACTGGGCCATGTGCAAATCCCTGGTGGGATGTGGAGGGAGGAGGGACAAGGAGCTGTGCTGGAGGGAACAACCCTTCCTCCAAAAACCTCCTCATCTTCTGGGGACGAGCCCTTCTGGGATGTCCCATGTTGGAGACCGCATCCCAAACACTGCATTTATTATCTTGCATGAATTTAATCAATTAGGTTTTGAACCTGTATATACTTTTGGCTTCCATGACTTGCTGTGCCAATGCACAGGTTAAAATTGCTTCCTCTTCTTTTTTTTTATTTTTTGGGCGGTGGGGGGGAAGGGAGTTGTTTTGGTTTGCTTTCAGTTCCTCTCCTAATAATTCTGCAGCTCCAAGCAGAAGGTCTGGCAGCTCTTGCTTTTCCTCTGAGCTTGGAGGCAGGGGCCACGCAAAAGGAGAGCTCCCTGGAGAACCAAGCCCTCTTCCCAGAGTTGCCACTGCAGTACCTTTGGGTATTTCTAAATGTCTGACATTCTAAGTGTCTACCTTCTGCCTATCAGTGAGAGTGTCCGTCATGATGACGCACCAGCAATCTGTAATTTGCCCACACTTGCAAAATACCCATACCCTCACCACAAATGGCAAGCCGCAAGCAGTTGGCTGAGACCACCAGCTTATAGGTCACTAGTTAGGAACTGACTGACATGTAAAGGTTGACTCTACATGGTTTAAAGAGAGGCCTCAACCTGTCCCTTCTCTGTCTTCTATGTAATCATTTATCTTTAAGCTAAGTGAGTATAAAACACCCCTTTCAACTTGGTAGCATTTTCTAATGACTTTTATTTCAAATAAGCAAATGGTCAGCACCAGCACAAGCGTGGGGAAAAGCCAAGGCTTTCTCTATATATGTTCTGTGAAAGGTTAAAAAAATTCTAGTACATATTAGGAAGTCAACTGAACTGGAGTAACTCCCCTGAAACCATGTGCCACACAGTTAGTCCATTAGGGAAACATGCCTTGAGGAACTTTAAGAATAGACTGGGTTTTTTTTTTCCATTCAGCAAGCTAATCTGAAAGCGTATTTACAATATTGCATGCTAAACATGGAACTCTAATACGAAATTAATAGTATAGAAGGTTTGGAATGATAATTAATGTGCAAGAGCAAGAGGCTCTTCTCCAGCCTAAATGCTAAGATGAACAAAACCAGAGGCAGGACGCCCAAAGGGACTGGGTTATAATAAGGGGTATTTTTACTCAAAAATGTACCCATCTCCTTGGAAACTTGGTTTTCTCTTCCTCAGATCACACCACAGAGAAGTCCCTGCGTGTGAAAGCTGCTGGAGTGCCTGTAACTCAGGTGAACGAGCCACAAAGGCAGACCCCCATCGTGCACTGCCATACACACTATCCCAGGTCAACAGAGCGGGGCTATTTTAGTGGTGCTGTGGCATTTTGCAGCTATTTTCCTGCAGTGCGTGGTCATTGTCATGAGGCAATGCTCTTACAGAGGGTTGAAATAGCCAAGCCCAGCTCCCTGGCACTGGGGACAGGGAGGCAGGAGCCCACCAGAGACACATTGCCCTTTGCCACCTGCAGAAGGTGCCACCAAGCTCTGAGAAACCGTGCTTAGCTGTCTCAAACTGGGCACCAAAAGTAAATGGAAACTTTTGACCTTCACTGTTATGTGTCTCATTTCCTCATCTCTACAGTGTGTTCATTAGCGTCTGCGGAGCCCGTGCGTGATGGGGAGAGGGCAGGGCAGCAACGCCGGGGAGGAAGCACGTCGTGCAGAGAGCACTGCAGCATCTGAAGCCTTTCTATATAAGGTCTGCGGCTACTTGTTGAGTGATAAGGATTAAAAGAAATATTGAGTGACTGCATTTGACCTGCATGAAACAATAAACCCATGACTGGTGATGATGCAAACACAGACTGATGCAGACCAGAAAGACAACTTACAGTCCTGTAAGAAAGCAAAACTGACGCATTTAAGTTCCCCTTCAGTTTTCAACATTGATGTTCTTTTGACATGTTTGAGTTTGGGCTTTTTTCAGTTCAGATTCAGTTCAGATACTTTATCGTATATGAAATGGGTGCAGACTTCTTAAGGGCAAAGGTATCTTCCAGTAACCATCTCATCTCCCTGTCCATCCCCGTACTGCAGACAGCAGACTTTGGCTTTGCAGTTCCTGCATGCAACCCATGATGTCTTCAGGAACCATAACCTTTTTTTGCAAATAAAGGTAGAGTCCTTATACAGTCTCTGTAGGATGGGAGATCCCATCCCTTGGTAACTTAACCCATAGAAGACTGACTTCTATATTAAAAACCTTTTCCTTGTTTTTATTTTGAGCTTGCCTAGCTTCCCTTTGCCAGCTAAACCAAACGGTACTAGATTTCATAGATTCATAGATTGGTCCAGGCCGGAAGGGACCTCCAAAGGTCATCTAGTCCGACCTCCCCGCAGTCAGCAGGGACACCCCCAACTAGATCAGGTTGCCCAGGGCCTCGTCGAGCTTCACCTTGAATATCTCAAGGGAAGGGGCCTCAACCACCTCCCTGGGCAACCTGTTCCAGTGTTCCACCACCCTCATGGTAAAGAACTTTTTCCTAATATCCAATCTAAATCTCCCCTTCTCCAGCTTAAAACCATTGCCCCTCGTCCTGTCGCTGCAGGCCTTTGTAAACAGACCCTCCCCAGCCTTCCTGTAGGCCCCCCTCAGGTACTGGAAGGCCGCTATGAGGTCTCCCCGGAGCCTCCTTTTCTCCAAGTTGAACAACCCCAGCTCCCTCAGTGTGTCCTCATAGGAGAGGTGCTCCAGCCCCCTGATCATTTTGGTGGCCCTCCTCTGGACCCGCTCCATCAGGTCCATGTCCTTTCTATATTGTGGGCTCCAGACCTGCACACAGTGCTCCAGGTGAGGTCTCACCAGAGCAGAGTAAAGTGGCAGAATCACCTCTCTATTTCCTGGCAGCTGCAGTAGGTGAGCAGGCACAGGGTAACCTTTCTACAGCATGGGACTGAGCCTATGAAGTATTAAGTGCCTTCAAGGTCCACTAAAATCAATGGGATTGAAGAATGCCACATCCTTGAAGGGCTGGGCCCCAAGGGATGGCTTCTTCTGGGTTTCACTGATTCTGAAGACAGGCAAAATAAAATATTTAAAGCAGCCTGACATGCACAGGCTAAATTCTTTTCCTTTTGTGCTGAAACATAATTTTTTTAATATGCCCTGAGCATGCTGTGAAAGCAATCTTTCTACATGTTTCCTTAGTGGGGAGTACTTGCTCTCTGTGCTCATCAGTTACAAACACTACACTGATACGGCCCCAAAGCATCAGGAAAGTTTAAGTTCTATAATATAACATTTTTAAAAAATAAGATACAATTGTTTGTGGAAGAAGAGCCTATCAGGTGCCTACGATGGGAAAGGGTTACTACAGGGACACGTATCAGCAGTATGTACTTTACATTCTTAGTCCATTGGTTTCTACAGCAGTTCTTGTTCACAGTAATGTGAGGCAGTTAATACGGGATCTGAACACCACTGGACTGATAAGACTTCATACCGACTTGCAAAAGTAATTTTCAGTAATCTTTGAGGGGAAAAATTGCATTTAGTGGGGAAAAAAAGAAAAAAAAAGCTAAGCCATTCGTGCATCCTATTTTATTGAGTATGCAAGTAATAGACTATGCAGAAATTGAACTTTTGATCCATTAGGCTGTGCATAGGGACAAACCGCTGCTGAGTTACTGTGAGAAAGTCAGGCTTCCAAATAGAAAAGTTTCACGGTATTTTTCCAAAATCTTGTTTGAAAACAAGATGCCAATATTACTGTTTAAATGCAAACTTCCATCAGAAAGGCTGGGAACAAGGTTCCCGATCCAAGGCTCTGCTCTCACGTATCGCACTCCCACTGCCACAATTAGTCATCCTCAAACTAACTTTTTTTGTGGCTATTGTGCAAGGCAGTGGTAACATCCTTTCCTAAAAGTCTAATGAACAGAGCTGTCTGTGTCCGCTTTGCTCCAACGATTGCTTCATACCCTGAGCCAGGCCAGGCAAAATAGATAACTTCCAAGCCATTTTAATTTTCTTGACAGAAAGATGGTTCGATTCCCAATCAGGCCTAATCACCATATATTTCTTCTAAATCCCCAGCCTTCATGTGTTCAGTACAATATGATTATTTGTTTATTGCCACAGCCTTTCACCTAACAGAAGTTTCTCAGATTTGGATGAGCATCATAGTAAAAGTTTTCCTTTTGCTAGAGGTGGACTTCAGAGTCAAGTTTGAAAAACACCATCAGGAGAGACATGGGTGAACTTCATCGGCCCCATGTGTGTGCTGAAATCACAGATTTCAGGGACCTTCAGATGCATTTCTTGAAGCATCACAGGCCCAGAGAGATAGATTGCTAAGGTTAATTATATTGTTCAACACTGAATGCTAGGTAGCTACCACCCAATATAGTCTCCACCCCCAAAGTGACGGGCTTCATGGGCACTTCATGAGGAGAGCGAGGTCCCTGAGAAAGGACTTGCCAGAAAACACTGAAAAGTGGCCAAAATGACCCGTCTTGCTGTGTTGAAGAGGTCTAGGCGAGCTTCTGTATCTGAAATAACAGCAGCAGTGGGCTCCTCAGCATCCCTGAGGAGCCACAGACCCTCCCAAGGCAGCGCCTGTCCCCACTGGAGGCCCAGGTGACCTCACACCAGCTTCACATGCTCCAAAACCAACCATGTGGCTCCTTTAATATCTCACAGGCATGAGCCCATGGGAGAAGAGCGATGGCTGCAAACCCCACACAAAGACCTCGACGTGCTGCACCTCGCCTGCCACCCGCTGTCCCCACTCAGGCAACACCTCCTGCCCAGGACCTTGGGGATCCCCTTTTCGGTTTTTCCCCCACCTATCACACAGGGTCTGGAAACTCATGGCCGAGCCGTGGCTTCAGCCCAAGGGCACTTAGGACCGTTCGTTATTATTCTTGGCATTTGTGTCTAAACACTTCAGACTCCTGAGCCCAGTAGTGCAACTGTAATAACAGCAACGCCTAAATCTCTTTAAAACCTAGCCGAGGGGCAGGAGATGGGGAAGATGGAGAGGGAAGGAGTGGTTGGACAAGCCTGGGAGGGGCTTGGGCACAAAGAAGGCTGTGCTGGCAAATGCCGAGGCCCCGGGCAGGAGCATCCCAGAGGAATCATGGCTCTCCAGGAGGGCGGCTCCAGAGAAAACACACAGGCTGTCCAAGACATGGGCTACAGCAGCAGAGCTTGCATCTACCGTACCAAACACAAACCTGAAACAAAAAGGGCTCTGAAACACACAGAAATCCCTGGCTTTGCATATTTGAAATAAGTCATTATTCAGGCTTTCCAGCTCCCTATCTCTCAGAATTCTGCTCAAAGAAAAACCTTTGCACTAATCCTTCTCCTCCTCCATCGTTATGCAATATTGCTTAGGGTAAAGGAAGTTTTCTTGCTCTTTTCTAAATATACATTTCTGCGGTTAGAAAATTAGAGAAATGACACGGCCGACCTTCCTAAATGTGAAGGGCTCGTTTGGGGAAGCGTACAAGTCCTCTGCTGCAGCAGACCCTTATCACTTTGTGGTAGGCAATTGCAAAATGCCTCTCAGCCAGAGTCACATTGGGTTTAAATTGAGCTAGACAAGGGAACCACAAAAAGGGCTTGTGGGCAGCTGCACTGCTAAAAGCATGGGGCCTGGCACTGGAGCGCTGTTAGTTAAAACAGCAATTTGTCAAGGAAAAAGGAGCGGAGCAGCCTGCAACGCGAATGTCATGTGCGGTTTTTCAGGCACGAGGCTTTGCACAGAAGACGAAGAAAATACTTGGTGACCATTTTAAACTCAGCCACTCCCAGCGCAGCGGGAGTTAACGCTGCGTCAGACTTTCCATTAATGCCTCTGTTTTTGCCGGGGCTGTAAAAATGTGCTCGAGGCAAAAACTTGTGATTCAGAGGCTCAGCTGAAGAGTTAACTTTTCTTTTTATACGCATCCATTTTCAGAGTGGCGATTAATGATAATTTTCGTACCGATCTATAGATAGTTCTGGTGTGGTGAAAGAGGGAGCTGGGGTTGTGCAAAGCCTCGTGCCCAGCTGCCTGGTGGTGCTGCTGCTAGAGAGAGGACAGACAAGAGGCTTGGTGTCTCCAAGTGGTTGGTGTAAGCAGGACTTGGCATCCCCAGGGCCAGTGACACTGCTGCCTAGGGAAAAAAAAAGGCCAAACCCAGGCTCCTTTTCTACTTAGATGGCAGTCTGGGATAAAACTTGCCTGAGGAACCGAGGCATGCTCTGCTTTTGCACCATGGAGCATCCCACTTGCCTATACCCGACGTGCGTTGTCTTCCTGCATGTAGGAGAGGGACAACAAATACCTACATTATTTCCCCAACCAATTTCTCTCCCAACTTTAAGAGGGTTTGCACAATAAATCTTTGGAGGTAAATGGAAGCCCCTGAAACGTGGGATCACACAAAGGACCAGGCTCTTGGCCTTGCAGTAGGCAAGGTCAGTCCTGCTATCCTCTGCTATATAACCACTCTGAGTCCCCCATACCTCAGGCGGGACGGCTGGGCAATGGGCTTGTCACTCCTCCTGTTACCCCTTAGACAAAGGAGTTACTGCTGGGCGAAATGGTCTCTGATGTCTGGCAAATCCCTGACTATCTGTATGGCCCATCTGGGCCATAGGTAGTCTGGGATACCTCAAGCAGCTCAGTGTATCTTAATATAGTTTTCTCAGTAAGATCATACTGTCTTTTACAACAGCTCCACTAATTACTGCAGCCAAGTGCCAGCAACTGGACAGATTTACAAGGACACAGTATTGCCACTCTCCTCCCTTGTCCGTATCTTAGAAGTTGAATCTCATGTCCTTTCCCTAAATAGCACGTTAGCCCATGTCGTCCCACATTATCTGAAGTTATTTTCCCTCAAAATATTTTCCATACAAAGAAAAATACAGTTATTTTTATCCATTTTCAGAAAAGGTTTCCTTTTTTCTTTGCTCTTTCAAGAAAATAGGCTCCTAGCAGGCATTTATCATGATAGCTAAATTAGCCAGTACCTTTAATACTCACAGCACAGAAAATCACTTCATCAGCTGCACAATTTGAGCTTACTGGAGAAGACTTTTAAGAAAGAATGAGAATGAAACCTAGAATAACCATTTCTTTCCCCTTGTCCCTTCGAGGCACCGAAGTTCAAGGTATTTATTTCTTCCCTTGTATACTGAGAAATCTGTGATGGTGGTTAATTGAGCGCTAAAAGCCCATGCAACTGCAGTTTCTCTAAGATGCTGTATTATTTTTTTACTTCCAATCCTAAACTGCTACGAGGCGAAACGAGGCAGAAGCGACTGCACTTGGGTGATGGGGGAGAAGATTCTGTACCAAAAGAAGCAGCGTTCTTGTGAAAAGAGGAGTATGAACACATAGTTTGGCTCCTGCGCGGTTCCTGAGCTAACTGCTAGATGCCAAAGTTATTCAACAAGGGCTGAGGAAGCACCTACCCTGGAAGGGCACCATGTAAAGTCACCATGGAGAGGTGTGCATTGACTTTCTTGGGTGAACAAGAAAGGAGGAGGAGCTGGCAGGTGCTTCTCTAGCTCCTCAAAATTTTTGCTTTTGGAGGAGCCTACAGGCAGCCCTCAGTAGCTGCTCAGACCTGTTCTGCAGTCCAGACATGGCAGGCAGAAAGGTAGCATGAAACCACATGTATTACCATTACCAGGTCAGGCTCTCCCTGCAATGCCTGTCCGGGATGTGAGCCAGTCAGTGAGGGTGGGCTCACAGAGGCGGTGGAGGTGGCAACTGAAGGTGTGCAGCTGTGGAAGGGTGATAGGTAAACATGGCCAAGACACAGATGTCCATCCATGGCAGATCCCTGCCACCAATGAAAAGCTGAAAATTTAACATCGTGACTCCAGTTTAAAGAGGGAAATACATATGTAGGGAAAAACACTCTCCGTGGACGTCCCTTTGGTTTCCGTGAGAGGATGATTCACTTGCAGCTTATAAAAATGTGCTAGGGTGAAAGTTGCTATCTGCTTTCCCACAGAACCAACATGGGTGCAAACGCAAGTGTGCCCATGCACACGCTGTGCATGATCCATCAGTTATAGGTCAAGAGGGCAGGCATTAGTGAAATAACGATTAATTAATAAATAATGAAAATATTTTCAAAATCTTTCCGCTCTTCCAATTTTTAATCTCCTTTTCTTACAAATAAGTCAGTAGCTGAATGCTGTAAAAATGATTTTTTTCTTCAAGGGTTGCTGATTACCTACTTTGTGTTTTTCCAGCAGGTTGATGTAACTGGCTCTGGCTCTAGAAGACAGCACAGCCTTTGATCATCACAGTTCCTTCATTATTACCTGAGGGAGCCATCAGGAACTCTCTCTCATGTCCAAAAATTATCTAGCCTATCTTCTTGGATTTCTTTATTCAGTGAATTAGTTTTCAGAATTATTCATATTTGTTAAGAAGAATCACTGGCACTACATGGTTTGGTTTCCCTGAGCTATGTCAGCTCACAACCTTGCAAGGTGTTCAAAATGTGCATCTCCCGCTGCGTAACACACATCAGAGATGAAAGTCCCTGCTGCCCCTTGCACTTGGAGAGACTCGGGTACTACCCCCAAATTGGTGCACTTCAGTTCCTCAGATGGTGGTAGAACATGGCAAGGTAAGATATGTGGCTCCTCCAGCCTTTCAACTCATCCACCTAGCACCTTCAGAAGGCTCAAGAACTTCTGCAAAGGTTCTTGAAACGGATCCTAGTGTGGTCAGGGCACTTCACTCAACACAGGTTTGTTATTTCCTGGGGGCAAAGCCTCCAGGGCTGGGCCTTCTGCTTGGCACCAGTGGGCACATCCAGCTCCTCACAAACATGTTGCTTCAGCAGTACAAACCACATTAGACCCAAAGAGAGGGATTACTAGATGTTTTTTCTAATGCTCATAGAATGATCGTGATAAATGACGGTCAGACATTTGCACCTTCCTATTTCAAGACAGAGGACACAAAAGATGAAGTCTTCAACTTCAGTTCAAGGTTTGGAGGACTTTTCTTGCCATCCAGCCGTGCACCCCCAGCCTCCGTGTTACTGCTAGTAAATACTCATCCCTCCCTCCCACTGCCAGGACACTTGTGCTGCACCTTCAGCGTGATTCATTCAGCTACCCAGGACTGGACGCTTTTCACCAAAGCCCTTCTCCTCAAAAACCCGTGTTCTCTTACTAGTTCACGTCAAAACCGTATTATTTCCTTGGTGAGCTGGTTGCACCAACACTTTTTTCTATGTGGTCTACTGCGCTAACATCCGCACCTTTTCTCTTCAGCATCCGGGTTCCAGAGCCACTTTCAGCAGGGTGACACAGGAGACCTGTGTTTGTTTTCCAATCCTAACAGACATCCTGTATGCCCTCGGGTCGTGCAGCCACTCTCAGCCTCCTCCTGTTTACAACAGCGTAACACAAGATTTGTTCCACCTTGCCCGCTGCACTGCAACTTCTCTCTAGCTCTCCTTGATATTCCTCTCCCCCTTTCCCTCTCTCCTTTGTAATCTGACTTCCACGCACCCAACCAACTGCAAGGATCTGGGCTTCCTAAAGCTCCTGAGATATACAATCATAGAATATAAATAAATAACAAAAAAAATTGACAATGAGTTGGTATATGGCTAAGCAAAGGCAGTTTTGTTTCTCAGCAGGTTTGTGTGAGCTGTTTCTGGTTTCAGTTCACATGAGTTCTTTCACCTTCTGAGTTTCTCTTTGACGTTCAGGTTTCTGCCTTTTTTTCCACCTGAGGCCCAAAAAAAAGCCCAAAGAAAAAGCCAGGTTTGCTCAAAACTCACACCATTTTTTTAAAGTTAATAAACCCCTTGATTCTAGAATGGGACCATTTCTAACTTGACAGTTTCTTGTTTTTTTCAGTACTCAACATCCTGATACTGGGCTGTTCCTATTGAAAGCAGTTATTCTCAGAGCACGAGGATATTATTGCACGTACCCGCCTGTCATCAACCATCTCTGCTTGTCACTAAAAACAGAACGAGTACAAAAATAGAAGCACCAAAATCCATTCTCAAAATGAAACAATTACAGGGGAGAGTTCATAACTTCGTGCTGAGGTGCTCCTAGGCCTTCCACGGGAGAGATTTCACTATCCTAATAAACAGGGAGCCAACATCAGTACAGAGACCTACGTTCAAGCTTTGTTTGGCACAACTGTTGTCTTTGGTCTGGTTTCATTTTATCTTGATTTTGTACCAATGCAGCTGCTACCGTTCTGCACATAGTTAAGAGTAGGTGCAAATCATGAAGCATAATTAATTGCCCATTAATGAGTTTTTGCAAAGGACTGGACTCTAAATGCTAATCTGTGTTTCAGAAAGAATGCCAAATGATATCCACACACTGCTTACCTGCTTCTCCCTGATTTCTGTTTAGCACACGATTGGAAGAATTTGGCTTTAATGTTAATTAATGCCTTCAATTAGAGCTCACAATGTATATTAAGCCTCAGCCATTTCAATTTCACGATGAACCCATACACAAAATCTGCTGATTCTACAGTTAGTGAGAACAATCTGTATAAACTAAATTTCCATTTATTTTCCAGCCTGAAATAAACCTGTTCCCAGAACTGAGTCTTCTAAACCTTCATAACTGCATGGCTACGTTTGTCTGTCGTCTTTTCCGATCAACAAAGCAAGCAAAACAGCAACCCAAATGTACTTGCAAACAGTCGGCCGGTGAAGAGAAGTGTGAAACCGCAGAAGGAAATGGGCAGAAATAGAGTGGGGAGAAGATGCTGGGGATGTTTCCCCCCCCCTCTCCTTCGGCACAGTGGAGGAATCTGTCCTTTTGTGGACAGGCAGAGTGAGATTGCAAAACACAGAAGCGAACAAATTTTTGTGCAGAGCCCCTCTTAAAAGGCGCTTTTGCCTGTTGCTAGATGACTTGGTGGGAAATGCAGCGTGGCACCCAAGCCATCCCACTGATAAAGCCCTTTGCACCGAGGATGCTGCACAGGTTCCAGCACAGCAGAGAGTCACTCCCACCAGACCAAGGCCTTTGGCCAGCACCTTATTTTTATCCCAAAGGATGCTCATGCTTCCTTGGGCTCTTACTGACCTTGCCTTGGGCTGTATCTCTGAGATCACCTTTTCTCACCTTTTTTTTTTTGTGGGAGCATTTTTGTGTGAGACGCAGCATTTTTAAACCAGTGTACAAACCGGTCCTGGCGGCACAGGTTCTGCTCTGCTCGGGCAGCCGAGGTAAGGATGGATTGAGCTGCTGCCTCAGCACCTATTTGTCAGGGCGGTTTGTGCACGTTTCCAGCCAGTGTCCAGCACCGCTACCTCAGGCTCTCCTCACGACTCATCCTCTCACTTGCCATTGCGTGCTGCCGGCTGGGAAGTTTACAATCTGAGCATCTAGACCTATCAGTAGAGCATTTTGCCAAATTAATTATTCTGCTTGGGTTTTGTTTGGCTCTCCTCCCCGGTGAGATCAGAGATAAAGCATATTTACTAGTTGCTGCTTGCCCCGGTCAGCTGAGGAGCTGGGCTGGAGTGAAAGCAGCTGTTTCTGAGCAGCGTGCGTGGCTTGTGCTCATTCTCAATTCCCAGCGAGCAGGATCCTTCAGCAGTGATGGAGTAGCTCCGAGTTTCAGTCTATCTGTCACTGCTCGACTGTTTTACTGTGCACACAATGCACTGATGGGCGACATCACTCAACTGCAACAAGTCCAGCTACAAAAGCAAGTAGCAGCAATTTGTAGCCTCAATGCAGCCATTTAATCATTCCCAACACTTCCCTGGTTGCCACTCTGGATAAACTAACTTGAGAATTAAGAACAAATATTTGACTTCAAGCCCCCCCCCCCCTATAATTTTACACAGCCCTGTTTAGACTGTATGGTACTTAACAGGAGACCTTTGCCCTTTAGTTAAAAGCTGTGACCAGGAAATCCCACCTCCTCTTAATGAGCTTTTTTGTTCAGCTTACAGGGAGGGATTTGCACTCCACTCTTGCACTACAAATGCTTTGTCTGCTTGGCTTTTTTATTCAGCTGATGAATAAAAAAAGCAAACGCCAAACTCTACACATGTTTCAGTCTCCATTAAGACAACAAAGAACTCTAAATGCATGTCCTAGCAACGGCAACAATATTTTTTAAAGAGTGAGAAGAACGAAAACATGGTCATCTGAGCGGTGGTACTTTCTATAGCTATTCCTTAATGCTTTTGTCAAAAGAGCTATACGCTTTTGACTATCAAAATACATAGCTCTAGGTAAAAGGACAGACAGCACTTTTGGAATCAGTATTACGCTCTTTCTACTGCGAAACAATCATACAATCAGCCCAAGCAATGGCCTTTGTCAAATTTTTTACTTGCTTATGTCTTTTACCCACATGCTGAGACCTCTCCTAAACCAGTGGCCTTGAAAGTGTTTTCCCCCTTTTTTTTTCTCTTTCTTCGTGCCTCAGACAGCTCTTGGCTTCCTCTAATCTCTCGTTCTTTCCTTCTAATCACTGCATATGCTTAATAACGATAGACTGCAGACACCAGCATCAAATTGTGAACGGGCAGAAACGCGGAGGATTAAATGCAGTCACAACAAGAGACAATTCTGCAGGAACCTCAAGATATTTGGTGTAGATGGAACAAAACGTATTCCAGCGGACAGTGGCAGAGGCAGTCTCTCTTTCCAGAGAGCAAGACTAAACCCCGAGCGTGCCCCTTGTGCACAGAAGTCGAACGGGAATGATTCTCCAGCCCATTACACAGCCACGTGCTGACTGTACGCTGGTGGCTTGCTAGGCTGGTTAAAACGAACCTGGCAGAATGGACAGGGAGACTTGGTTATCAGGGAGCATATAATAGAGTATATTAAGCAAAACTCTGCTGCAGGAGAAGGATAAGGAGCCTTTTTTTTTGATGCTGGGCCTCATTCTGGCTGTTCAGAAGTTGACAGTTTAGAGAAATCAGACGTTTGGAAAATCTCTCATTGCAATAATTCCCAAGCCTATTGGGCTAGTTAGCGACTGTCAACCTCTTACAGGCCACCAGGCATCCATAGCATTTACCTTCTCACGTGAAAACCCAAGAAAATCAGCACCATTTGTGTTATTGGCAGATCCCTTGGCATCACTGCTCAGACCCTGTGCGGGTGGGGGACCTGAAGGAAGCCTGGACCTGAGCCAGCATATCCGAGGTGCACATGGCAGCCTGTGTGATCATCACAGGTAGTGCAGAAAAAGTCCACGTGGATGTGGAGCGGTAGCATTAGGTGAGATCAATCCAATAAGCCTTAGTTCATGCTTAAATGTGATGAACTAAACTGCAAAAAAGGAAACTGCTTTAGAAAATTACAAGGTAGGATCGACTTTTCATCTCATTATAGGTGCCAGATGTGCCCGTGTGGCAAATACTAGCTACTCTGCAGAAGGGCTTGTCTGTATGCTTTAGGTACCAACAGTTCTTTTCCCAGATGTGTTCTCCTAAAATTATTTCGGATTCAAAATCAGCTTTTCTTGTTGCATTCCCCGCACTGCCAAGCCAGATCTTCAAATACGAGTCTAACATAACTGACCTGGCATCAAAATAAACATTATCCAAAGGATTTTAAAATGCTCTGCATCAGCATATTTATATAAAAAGAAAATCAAGAAATTGTTTCTCCACAATGGCTAGAAAAACCTGGATGAAAACCTACCATTTATTCTAATGAGGGATTTCTGGCTGCAGGTGTTATTTCAGGGTCCTGAACAGTATTTGCTCCGTGTATGTGATCAGAGCTGCTAAAGAGGCAAATCTTCAGGGAGGATGGGTGAGAGAAGGAAATAAATTTTTCAGTGGTAAAGGCTTCCCCACCACCACCTTTTGGGTTGCTTCTGAAATGGTGGCTGTTTGCAGCTGCCAAAACCTTTGAACTTCTCACGGGAGAAGGGCACCATTTCAGCAGGAGCATGGGGGGATGTCACCAGTGCACTTTGCATGCCCCTGTACTATCAGTCCCTGAAGACTCTCCCTGTCACCCTCAGGCTGCAGAAAATCATTGACCTCAGGCTAAAATCCAAAAAAGAAAAAAAAAAAAAAAAAAAAAAAAAGGAAGAGGCTCAGTGCTGCACATCGTCATGTCTAGCTTTTACTCCCTGAAATCAGAAGCTGGAGTCAAGCCCCTAGGCTCACACACAGCAATTTGGGAGACCTGGGATCCAGACCCTATGCTACTCAGCCAGCGGCTTAAGAAAGGCTGAAGACAGCTTTGCCTTAACCATTTTGCTTTGAGCTGGTTGGGCTGGATCTCTTCAGCTCAGGCTTCATGTCCCCAGCCATAACCTGAAGATGGGCACCTACAGTATTGCCTTCAAAACCTGTCAAAAAGGAGCAAGAGAAGCTGCTCCCTTGCTTTCCCAAGATGATGACACCTCACAGGGTGCTCAGTTTGGTTGTCTTTTCTGCTACTGGGCAGAAAATAATGCTTCTCTTATTGGAGGAGAATTTGACTTAAAGGAAGAAGGATTTACAATTCACATTGTAATTGGACCTACATCCTCCCTGCCAAATGCTCCAGACACCAGGATTAGCTTTACACCGCTCTCATTTTACTACCTCGTGAATCTTTCATACTATCTGGACAGCCCTAAATCTTGCCGATAAGCGATGGATGTTGCTCCCACCCGAGACCATCCTACAGTTTCATCAGGGAGTCCTATCACCAGGTGCGCGAATGGGGAGGCAATCAACCCCACCCCTCTGTTTCCAAAGGAAATGCAGACTCCCATCACACCTCTATCAGGAACCCAACATGGATACTTGGTAAATGTCAGCCTCTATTTCTCTATTTTGGTTGTGCATCACTGGAAGATAAACAGACACTAAGCTTCTTGGCACCTCTAAAGATCACATCGCTTTCCATTTACACAGGGGGCAAGACGGCAACTATCCTGAGAAGCTAAGACTCCAAGCCTACTTCAGCTGCCTTCAGGATGAGATGTTTTCAACCAGTTTGACCCCACGTGCATTTTACCACAGTCTTCTCCACTCAACCACCCCTACAGAGGAGAAGCATTTATAGGCCATAGTGGTTTCAGGCCAATATTCCAGGAATCTCAAGATTTAATTTATAACCTGCGGTTGCAGACCAGGAGTTCCTGCACTCGCCGTTGGTGGCATGGAGAAGCATGGGCAGGAAAGCGGGTGATCACCCAGAGTCAGCTCTCAGTGTTGTCTGACGCAAGATCTGACAGCAGTCAAGCGCTTTTCCAGAGAAGAGTCTAAGAAGATGAAGCACCACTAGGGCTCGCATAATGTTTTTGGTACCCCTCAATTAGAAACACTTTCTCACATACCTACTTTCATAAAATCACCAGCGTCCGCATCTCTAGCAGAAAGTTTGGTAATGAAATTTTTTTTTTTTAATATATTTTCAGCTGTAAACAGCAGAAAACCCCCTTCAGGCACTTCACTAGACCTTTTATCCGCACGCAGGAAAAAGAATTGATTGATTTTGAAGTTAAACGTTGGCATCTGCTGTTATTCAAAACCAGGACCTTGGATACACTCATCCGCCATGCTTTCAGCTCAGCCACCAGTGTGCTGCAAATGAAGACAAGCTGTTGTCAAATGAGAAATGCAAAATAGTCAATCTGTTTGTCTGTTTAATGTAACTGGGAACATAAGCTGCTAAAAATGCTACCATTCTGCACTGTCAGATGGGAGACACTCTCCAACAAACGAAAGCCTAATGACCCATTTTACTCAGGCGCTCTGGAGTTCCTCCTAATGGTATTTTCCATATGCACTTCAACATGCTTTTAACTGAAACTGCAAATGGTACTATTTTCTATCTAACACAAGCGTGTAATCTGTGTAGCGTATTTTTTTTTTCCTCTGGCACCATGAAGGAATGCTGATGTTCAAGGCGTCTTGAAACAGTGAGCATATTGCTCAAGCATCTGATGCTCATCTTCTCTTTACACCTGTCATTGTACTGTATTAAAGGAAAAAAATCAAGTCATTAACCATGATAGATATGTTTTTAATAAGAAAGTGTTGCGCCTCACCAGGCAGATAAATAGCAAGTCTTAAGATATCTTCAGAGCCCGAGCATACAATTACAGAATAAAGTTAAATATGCTGGGGACTCTTCAAAGACTGCTATAACTTGTAAAGATTAGGTCTCTATCAATTACACAAGCTGCACTTCTTCAAGAATTTTCTAGCATTAAAATTGCTAATTTGACTTTTCCTCTGAAAGTTCCTCATTCCCCACAGATAATTATGTGTGAAATGTTGCCTAAACAAAACGGTGATTTGGCCAAGAAAACAAGCGTGCTCCATTTTCAAGTCAAAAAACAGTGAAAAATAATGCTAGTAGTGCCAGAGCAGAGCGAGAAGGAACTTGGGATATCTTGGCCATTCTATTAAATATTCTTGGGGGTTGTACAGTGCAAATTTCATGGGGCTGATTTGAAAACCCACAGAACAAGGGTGGGTTTTTTCCAAAAAGCTGTAGCATTTAGTCTCTTCAGAGGCAGCATAATACCAGCCGGTGCTGGTTTTGCTGTCTCCTTAGAAAACACAACAGCCCCACGGTCTGTTGGCATACTCGCAGGATGTGCTCCTTTAAGCCATTATAGTCTTAGACTCAGCTTTATCTCCGCTCCTGCTGTTATCACATTGATATTTTGTGTTAATTATTGACACAAGAAATGCTCGGTCATAAACGGCAGATCCCCAGGAATGCTCTGCTGTGCTGAGCCGAGCGGCAGTGCTGGGAGGGTGCCTGCTCCCTCCCGGCTCCCTCGCCCTCGGGGTGCTGCCAGCATCGATTAGCAAACCCCAAAACAGCACTGAACATCTTCAGGCACTCCCTTTTTCCCCTGCAGAAAATAAGATCCTACTCATCTGGACTCCCACCCCACCCCCCCCAAAATACATGACATTATTTTTTCCCATAAGGTTGCTTGCAGCCTAACGTGGTGGGGCCAGAGGGTGCAAAGGGACCAAAATGTCTCCGGGGAGGACTGGCCAGGGATTCTGATGCAGGTGAAGCCCATCCTCTGACTACCAGGGATGGGACCACCGCACTGTCAGCATCAGCTTCATAGGGTACCACCCAGCCACGCTGCACACTGAATTCAGTGCTACTTAACCTCTTGAGGTAGTGTTAGAAAACATAAAGGAGATAATTATAGCTTAAAATAGTGGGGACTTGCAGTCTGTGACGATGTGTCAACGCTTGGGATTTGTGGGCTCAGGAGAGAAAGAGCAGAGGAGCAGGAGGTGCAAAAGTGAAAGACAGAGGAAGAGAGTATTTCATGCAGGGGGTTAATACAGTGGCCAGTCATCTCCAGGATTATAGAGAAATTTAATATGATCTTGGAATTATCCACCCAGTAACCAAGTAGATATTAGTACATCCAAAAGAAAAAAAAAAAAAAAAAGTTTTTGCTTTATTCTAAAAGAGTCTGGTACCTAAGGGAGAGATTCCAGGCTAGGAGGGAAAAAATCCATTCCTCTTTGCTTGCTATATGCCTCCTTCCTGCATAAAAATAACCCAAACCCTACATAAAACCAAAACCAGGCCTTTCCATCACAGATCAAAAGTCAAGCAAGTAGTGTTGGATTGCAGCTGCCTGAATTATACTTGGCCTCTGAATAATAAATAGGGAATTTTTCGAACCACAGGCTCATTAATGAGCACTAATTCAGAACTGATGGCACAATGTTCAGTAATTTAAGCAATGTAGACAATGAAGGTTCTCAACTCTGGTACAAAGAGTGACCTACAGAATCTCGCGGAATGAGTAATTACAGCTAATATCCATTTCAGCTTCTATTAGAACATCCAATAAAACAAGGTCATGACAACAGGCAAGGATCACATCCCGGCAAGCATCGCAGTGGGGAGAGATGGAGTCACCCTGGAGCAGGTGGATGGTTCCTATTAGTTGGGCTCCTGGATGAATAAGGAGGCTGACAGGTCCCCGGAGGACGGCGGTGGTGCAGCAGTGGCGTAGGCAGCTTGGGGAACACAGGGATGGTTTTCAAGAGCACAAAGGTTAGGCTGGGATGGGGTTTGTTTTCACCCATAACTAACAAAGGCTCGAAGGACAGATTATGCGCTACTGGCTTTTTATTTTTTTTTTCATCCTTTCAGATAGTTTGGTATTAACATATAGAGGGAATGATTCAGTGGTTTGAGAACTGAGGATGGACTCACGACAAGTTGTAACAAAGGATAAAAGTTAATAGATAGAAACAGGACAGCAACGGGCGCCTGTGGTGTGAAATATAGTTGAGTGAGCGGCAGCAGAGCAGAAGGAACTGCCTGGAGAGTTTTCTGCTTTGTACAGATCAGCCTTATTAATTCCTAAGAGAGGATGGAGAATACGGTCAAGAGAGGAAATAAAGAAATGATCTGCAATTTTTTTGGTACAGTAAGTGGGTAGGTGGCTGGCCGTTAAAACAGTTTCTGACAATCCTCACAAGACCTCCTGGTGCTTTTAAAAAACTGAAGGAAGACTTATTTTCTTCCCCCCAAATGTGCTAAAATTTCACACTTAAATGCAGACGGTTTTTCAGTGATACTATTTAACTTTTAAAAAAAACATTCAGACAGCACAGGGCTATTCAAAGTGATCCCCTCCCAAAACAATTCATAGGCTGGAAATTGTTTATCACAACCATCTGGGCAACACTGAGAAGGCCGGAGAGGGTGGCAACCAGAGCTAATTGCCTAACAAATATAATTCACAACAAACAGTTTGACAAACTCATAAAAAATCAACTCTGCTGGCTAAATCTTTGGCCCGCACGAGAGTTCATTGTGTAGCTAGAGCAGCACAGTGCGGATGTGCCCCGAAGTCTGCTGTAAGAGGAATATTTCCTTGACTCTGGGGAATAGTCTGGTGGGCAAAAGCTGGTCCAAGAAACACCACGGCTTGGCCTCTGCTGATCAGTGTGGCTGCAGCCAGCCAGAAAATGGCTCTGAACCATAGTTGTGGCTCTTGGAGTTATGAGATAGACACTTAGGCATCACTGTGGCCAGTGTTCGGTGTTTGTCTTTACCCCTTCCCTTTGAATTTTTGTATGTCCTGCTCTGTGTGTGGGTTTGGACCTACAGAGAGGTCCCATGGAATGGGCCAGGACATGACGTGGGCTGTCAGGTGTGAAACGCCTTGGAGATATGCAGGGCTTGGCTCAGCCCCACCAAGGACTTCAAGGCCTGCAATAAATTGGAAGAAAAAGGCATATTTCCCCTAAGAATCAAGAGTCATGAATCCCTTGAGTGGATGTGAGAAAGTACATATTTTTTTCATGAAAACCTGAACAAAAGAGAGCCTTTCTTTTACACCATACCTACTATGTTTTCCTAATACTCCTCTGGCAGAAGCAGGGTTTGGACAAAAGGGTCGATCTCCCTAGAGGTTTGATTAAATGCTGGATTTTGGAAGCTGAAAATGAGCTTTGGTGCCTTAAGTCCCTGTGGCAGGGACTGACCCTAAGCACTTCTTGCACTACATAAACCCCAGCACCAAAATCCACTTAAAGGATCCCAAATACCTATTCATGCCCCATGACATGGCAGTCTTTATCTAAACATCATTTCATCTCCAGTTGTGAAACAGCTGCCCCGACTCGCTGGTGGGTCCAGCAAGGGAACAACCCTCAGACACTGAATCACCTGGAAAAACCCTTCTCTCCAGACATTTTTCCTTACGTGACAAATCTGCCTCCTGGAAAGATGATGGACAACATGGACCATGAGCAAACAGTAAGGACCATTTCAGGAGGAGAAAAACATCTTTAACAGCGCTGGAAGCAGGAGGATCAGGGGAACCAGGACAGGACCAGGACCATGGTGGAGGCACCAGCCCAAGCCCCAGCAGCAGTCCCCAGGTCGCCCCACTGTGCTGTCCCACTGCCAGCACAGAGCTACGCTCTTGCACTGAACTCTGTTGACTTTAGTAATATTAATTGCAGAAGAGTTTCCAGGATTGGTCCCAGGGTTGCTGTAGCATCAAATGAATGCCAACAATTTAGATTACCTTCAGCTATACTAATTTCCATACTGGCTCGAGGAATTTTTCCTGCATCACTTGAGCAAAGTATCTTAAAAAGCTGTATATTTTTTTTTTTTTTGGTATACTATCTAGTAAGGACTTCTGCTTTCTGTTAAAATGTGCTGATAGATATTTCTTTTCTGTTTAACTTTAAGGGACCTTGGTGAATACTTTAAGGTTTACAGCTCAAATGATTGTTTAGTAAGTAAACCTTTTCTCCTCCAGATTTTAGTAAAATACTACATAGTTAAAATATTTTATTTGGATTCATACCTCATTTCAAAGTGTGGCTCATAATACCTGACAGGAGCTGAACTTTAGTTAGCTATTTCTCCTTTTTTTTTCCTTCTTTTTGGAGGAAAACAAGAAGTCGAACATAGCTTCTGACACATTAAGCACGACTACTGGGAAATTAAAACAAATGCTGGTACAATTCACAGGGGGAAAAGAACTTAAAGTTTGTTTATAAATTTGTTCCCAGCTCCAAATGCATGTCATAAATTAATAGGTCATCAACGTACTGTATTTAGCTGGCAGCAAGTAATTTTCTGTGAAGATATGAGACAGAATATAGCCAGAGTAGCAAATTGGCTGAAAGCGAAGCATTTTGAGTGCTTTGTAAAATTCATACCAGACAACTTCAAGCTCCAACAAAATGGAAAATCTTTTCTCTATATATACTTAAGTCCAAGGATTTAGAAAACTGACTAATAATGCAAATACCCAGAGGTTAATAGCCTGGTGCCACGGCTGGAACACACACCCAGCTTACAGGAGATCCATCACGCGTGTATCCGGGCAGTTGGGGAACGTGGGGCTACGAACCGGGATGCTCTGAATGCCATCAGTGCCTACACACTCAAATCAGGAAAATTTCCTTCAAAGCAATCAGAATCCTGACTTCGTACCCTCATTTGGACTGGCTTCTGCCAACCTAACGCAGCTGAGACCAATCTTTTTGTTAACAGGTTATGAAATACTCTGTGGTCCCAACTGCAAAGCTGTGCCTCGTAACTTGGAAAACCAGGTATTCAGCTGGGTGGGAAGTGGCGGGGGGGATCAGGCCCCAGCAGCCTTGTTGCAGAGTTCGACTTTCACGTTTTGAGAGAGACTTTCTCCAAGATTCAGGTAATTAATCACCTGAATTTAAACACGCAGAGAAATGTAATACTCCCCTCTACAAATGTGTCCATACACACTGCAAACTCAGAGCAAAGTAACCTTTGGAGAACACCAAGACGTGGTGTTAGGATTAAATGCATTTCTCTAGTTTCTGGTCTAGGCCTGCATTTTTCAGCCCATAAGGTGCAAGTCACCTGGAGGTGGTGTGAACAGCATGAGGCACAGAGCAACCTTCAGCCCTGGGAGCTCCTTCCCAAGGTGACGCAGGAACAAATTATTAAGGAATTAAAGCAAGGCATGGCCTAGAAAGCCATTGCTTTGGCCCTGAAGAGAGAAAAAGCCTCAACCAGTCCACACACAGCCCGAATAACCTCTTTTTAGGTCTGGTGGAGGACATCAGGAGAGAACGGCTCCAGGGTCTGGCAGGTGGAGAGGCATATCAGCAGACCTACTTGCTCTGGGCTTCACTATCAGTGTTTCATTTTCCACAACGTTATAACCCACCATTTAATATATGTATATACATGTACTCATGCTTTAAAATTCTTTCAGCGACGGGACGAGGCAATATTATCTTTGAGAAAATGCAGATCCTAACTTAGTCTCCCAAAAGGAAAATTACTGACTTGAGCAACTCCTGGTAGTTATCCAAATAGCCTTGTCAAATTATTTAAATACCGCATTGTGATATTATTGAAGTTGGTACCAAGTTACTCTTGGCAGAAACAAGTGTTCACTGGCAGGTGCTGAGTAGATGAGCTGTTACTGCTCCAGCTCTCTGTGTCAGCAGCACGGCTGGCTGCTGAGAGGGATTTTAACCAGGGAGCTCAGCAAAATGCCCTCCAAAGGGGTTACCTTTCCTAAGGGGCTCTGGGGGGGGGGGGGTTGCTTTTACCTCTCCGAGGCTGGTTCCTTATCTGCTGTTACACTGGAGCAATGCTAGATATTTTTTTTAGGGGGGTGGGTGGGAGGGAAGCATCACATAGCTGCATTCAGCACAAAACCCACCCACTAAAGAATAGCTCGTTCTTCTGTCTTAAAGCAAATTCAGTATGTAAATCTCCAGAGAAGGAAAATGGAATTTAGGAATTTACCTGCTCTGTATTAAAAGGAAGGGGGGGTGGGGGTGGGAAGACTTAGGCTTATGCATTTTTCATTATTCGGGACCCACTCTACCGATGTCTACTTAATGCTTTCATGTCTGCTATAATTTCAGTTGGAAAGTTGTTTAAAATGCAAGAGTCTAGCGGTGATTCACAAATGCTGTTTCAGAAAAAACATTCAGAGCCAGGGATACACCAGCTCTGACTGTCTGTCCTGCCATGGTGTTAGGAGGGACAGGAGGAGGGACAGCAGTGGAGGAAGCACGGGACGGGTTGCTTGGTGGAGGAAGCATGGGATCGGTTGCTTGTCTCGGGCTTTAAAATCCAGCTCTCAGCTCAGGATGACCCCAGATTTCTTGTATGGCCTGGGGGTGTCCATCTTGCCTGCCTGGGGCAGCGCTCACGTGGGGTCCCACTGCCCCATAAGAGATGGGGGGAGCTGGGTGAATCCAGGGGTTACACACCGAGCTCCTGCTGCCACAGCGTTCACCAACAAAACCCACAGACAGATACCATAACAACCTCCCTGTGCGGCAAAGAGGGCGAGAGACCCTGACAACAGCCTCCTGCTCTATTAGCGTGTGTGGAGGTACGACATCGGGCTCTGCGAGCTCAGCCGGGCAGCCGTGAGGCAGGACCTGTTAGATCATTTAGTCCCCACATCCTTTAAGAAAACTTTCGCCCCCTCAAATATCTTTTCAAAGGTTTTGTCCAGTTTGGCTGTAAATGTCTCAAGTGATGGTTTTTCCATCACTTCCCTTGGGAAACTCTACCTTCCTCTAACAGCCCTCAGTAACAGACCATCTCCTGCTATTCCGCCAACATTTGCTTTGGCTCAGTTTCATCCCATTACTCTTAGTTATATCTTCACGTACCACGCTGACATGCTTAATATCATCCGAAAATTTTTGAGAGTTAGAATTTATATTACCAAGACAAGTAAAAGGAAATAAACAGAAGATAAATTTTTCTGTGGATATTGCTTTCTACGGAGAAGGCTAGGCAGAATAAAGCCATGCTCAAGGAAGGAATTAGTAAACAGGCGAAATGAAATGACAATGAAATGAAATGACAACTTTGTCACTTTTCTGTTAAACTGGGATGACAAGATTGTCACTTTTTTTCTGGCCACCTTTACCCTTAGGGTAATTATTTTAGTGTTGCTGTGCAATAGATTTCTCTTTGGGCTTCTGGAAAATGACTATGGCACAAATTCTCTGCCAGACCAAATGGCTACAACTGCATTCACTTCTCATATATTTTCTAGCCAAAAATTTTCCTCTGTATTTCTATCCAGGGATGCCTGCTAGGTTACAGGAGACGGCACCTCTGCTCATGCTGGAACAGCGTACCAGCTCCAGGACTCCGTCTTGTCATGCAAATTGATTATTTCCAGCCTTCAAAGGTCCGCACGTCTGAAATCCATATTATGCGTTTAAGTGCAATCTTACTGAAAGGGTCCAAATCTCTCTGCCAGAAAACTCCTTTTCTCTCTCCAGAAGCTCATAGGGAACATGCGTAGATTGTGCTTTAGTGAGGTGAATGCAGAGACAGACTTAAATTAATATGTCTGGGAATAAATTATTTCTAGAGTGTCTTGAGCCAGCATCACATGAATAGATTACCATGAAGCACTATGGGAAGCAATAATTCATCTGAAAATCATAGTTTAAAACAGGAAAAAAATCTATGAAAGCTGAGGATAACTATCCAGCCTCTTACTCTCTGTGGTGACAAGTGCTTTGCAATCTGCAAAGTATCTCAGAAGCATTGTGGCCACTGTGTCTTCACAAGATCCTTGTTTATTTTATTTGGCTGGTAGCAGTGACAACTTACAGCTCCCCATAAGCCAGCAAACACCCCCCAACAGGCTGGAAGGGCCAGGAATACCCATAACTATCCCCCACATAGAGGAAAACACAAGGCACCCCACACCAGCCCTACTTCCAGCACTGGAAATGGAAAGTCATATATTAATTTTGTTTACAACTGCCAAAAGCAGTTTTCCCTTGTCATGTGTCCCCCCTGGTCTCAGGCAACCCCCAGGAGATGTGAGCAGTGCCACCTCCAAATTGCCAGGGTGAAATTGCACCAGTTATACGCCTACTTTCAGAATGGAGATTGGGACTCTTCTACATCTTTTTTGGCCTTTGATTGGAAACAGCAGGGATGGTGCCACCCCCACTTCTCTTTTAAATGTGTGCCAAGCTCCGTTAAACCAGTTCAGATATTTTAACCACAGTCAAGAGACTTTTCAGAATGTATTATAGGGGGAAAAAAACCACCTAGCTTACAGCTCTACTGGCCCAATACCATTTAAAATTATGTGACTTTTGTCACTAAATAAACCACAGAATTTTCTTCTAATTTGACACAATAAACTGAGGAGCTAAATGCCTCATGGTGAGAGAAATGGTAATTCTCTGATGACCAAAGGAGAAACACACTCTTGCAGCCTACCTGGTGCCTTAAATTTTCCTGCTCAAAATCACATTGCTGAGACCACAGAGAGAATCTCAGTTTGTACATCAGCCCAGAGATTTTATATTTAGCATTCTGTGCTCTCATCTCACTATATATCTGTACAAATCTATTTAAACTCCAGAATAAAAAGAAAAAAATATTTTTAAGTTTGCACCTTGATCACACTTCATTCTTTTCTTCTACATCAGCCTCTCCCTTTTTCCTAATCTGCCTACAGCTGTGAAACTTGAAAAGTGCCTTCTGCATTTGCCCCCCCGCACAGCGACACGGCTCAGCAGACGTGAGTGGTGCCTTGGGAGCCGCGAGGCATCATCCTATACTCCGAAGGTCATTACAGCAGCGATACCGATGTTCATAACAGCTCACCTGGAAAGTCCAACGCAAGATTCCCATTAACTCATGTACAAAAGGCTGCATGACAACAGTCCGCTCCGCGGCAGGAGTGGTCAAGGTGGGCATTTCTGAGACAGAGAACCAGCAAAAGACAAAAGCGCAGCCTCCTACACACAGCGATTTCAAACATCACAGGGTGTAAAGGGATGGGAAAGTGATCGTGTGGTTAGTGTGGTTAGCATGTGGTTGCCCTCGGTCAGAGCGACATGGGGGGAGCACTACGGTGCATCTGCAGCACCTTCTCCCCATGCATCAGTGGTCACGCTCTGCTGAAGCAGGGGAAGAGACGGGGCACTCCTTCCCGAGGTCTGTGGGGCACACTGGACGTGCCGTCAGGAGGGGAGGTGACAATATGTATAAATACACACTAACAGTCTCTAGTGTGGCCAGCTTTGTTAGCCACTGCGGAAAAGGCATCAGCAACATGGCCTTTAGCAAGGGCTACACAAGCTCTCTGGAGAGCCCGGCTACATTCTTCTGTTGTCAGCCTGGGAGGAAGCTCATTTCACTGCATCCTAAATATGATTGTGACTTGAGCAACGAGACCAAAGCAATCTTGAGTACATCTCCAGGTGGCTGACGATACGTCTCCGGCTTGCAGTACAGACACACACACAGAAGGAAGCCTTAGCTGGTCTCATTCTGTCATCCCGAATCTGACCCTCTCTTAGCAGCCATAACTGACAAAACTAAATCTGACTTAGGTACCTGCATTCAGAGTGCAGTTTGACACCTCAATCCCTTTGAGATACAGAACTCAGGTACTTGGAAATGAGCCTAGGAAAATCATCTGCCTTCTCCGGAGTGCCTACCTAGGAAAAGATATAAGATTTATCTTGAAAACAAAGCTATGCAAAAAAAAAAAAAAAAAAAATCAAAATCCCCCAAACCAAAAACCAGATTTTCTTGCAGACTGCACTTAATCAGAAGGACACTTTACACATCTGCTGACAAGGCCCAGCTTTGTGAAGATGTCTAGAAGATGCCTAGAGCTGCAAAAGTCACTTAGTTTACTAAGACTTCTGCCGTGGTTTCGGAAAGACATCTCTGCATCCATCTGCATTTTAAATACTCTGACACTTTGAGAAAACTGTCCAAAGGTCCTGTTGCTGCTGCACTTGTTATAACAGTTAGTGGCACTTCCCGTATGTCAATACAAAATCCTAATATTTTCTATGCAGCTCAGTACTACAGTAGTCTGGAAATTACTCGAGGTGATTCTAGGGAAGATATGATGCCGTATGTTGCTGTATTAAATATCTGTGCTTTGTCACAGGAAACATTCTCGTACACTACTTTTACAGGGTTTCTGCAGCACTTTAACTAATTTTCCCTACTCAGCAAATATAAATTCCAAACAATGCAAAACCACTCTCATACAGCTGTAATCATAACCTCTCACAACTTCAGTCTGAAGCATTTGTTCCACTAAAATAGTGTCCTATTTTATTTGTATAGTCCTGTTTAAGGATATAGGACTTGTTTTAATATTACATGAAGAACCAAGCAACTGTTTGCTCAGCTATGGCAACGAGAAATACAAAGAAAGTACATATGTCCAAAAAGATAATAGCTGACTATCAAACAAATCCCAGAAATTAGTTGTGAAATGAAGTGGAATATGTGAATGGTTATGAAAAACAACTAAATTAATTTACATGGGTAAAATAAACAGTACATGAGAGACAACTGCCACAGCAGAGTTATTTTCCTTATTCAGAATAAATGGGATTGGATATGCACATGCATGTGTGCATTTATGGGTATTTATGTGAGAGAGATTTATTAAAATGTTTAATGAAATCGCCATGGTTGTATCAACTTGCACACAGCGGTTTGCAGGCCTAATCCTGCTCATGTTAAAGGCAATGGAAATAAGAACAGTTGACTAATTATCACTCCGTTAGTGCTCCAGAATATCCATGTTGAATTCTAACAAATTACTAGAACCTTAGGGAAAAAAACAATGCTAATTAAGATGAACTTTAGGTGTAGGACCTAATTAATACGATCTTTACGTGAAACTTGTTCCAAATGAAGCAACTTTAAAAGTTATACAAATAAATGCCTTGGGCTGTATAGCACTAAATAAGTCAAAAAATAAACAAACATGTTCTTTAAAATCAGCAAGTAACAAATCAAGATATTAACACGGGTATTATGTGACTGCAAGACTTTGCTTCAGCAAAGATTTTTTATTTGCTTTAGCTCCGAACACCACTGTTGGTGGTGAAATGATAGATGCTGGAGATTGTTTCTCTTTCTAACTGGTGCCACACAGAGATGCTGGGGGAGAAGCAGAAGTACGGCAAGAATATGCAAGTGACTCTTTAGTTTGGGGGAACTATTGATTTCAAGACCTTGTCAAAAATGATGTGTCATTCTATTAAAACAAGAACTTAAAACTATATCTTTAGGTAACTTAAAAAAGATTTTCTCCTTTTTTAGGGAAGGCAGCTAGATTCCCATGCAGGAGAAATTTGTGCAGCAAGTCATTAAAGAAGGTACAATGGTGCATGTGCTGGTACAGCTCCTGTTTGTGCATCCAGGTATGTGTACACGTCTGTACGACTCAGGCACGTGGGACTGAAGGCAGTGTACATGGTAATATTTTAGAAACTGAAGAAAAAGGAAATGAATCTCAACATACTATTTCTGTTCTCCTTCAGTACAACCCTTTGCACCCGGCTGTTTGCAGAGAGCATGGTTGGCCAATGCTATGTACCAAACATCAGCCCCCAGCAGTGCCATGGGGAAGAATCGCCAGCCTGTGGGCAGAAAGGCTTCGGGCACAAGTGCCTTCACCCAGTTGGGTAGTGCTGGCTGAGCGGGACTCAGCTCCATTCACCAACCTGAGGGAAATGAGCTCACAAATTAGGAGAAGATGAAGTTCTCCATGACACTGACAGGGACACTGGGAAAAGGACTTTCCAAGTTTCTGGGGACAAAGAGTTACTCTAGAAATATCAGTGTTATCTAGAAGAATTCTTTTTCTTACAAAACTGGGCAAACCCTTATTTCTTACAGTCCTGCTTCATTCCCCATCTGGGCGTAAAAGCTGAGCCTGCTGTGAAGGCCAGAGCAGAGCTCTGGACATCTCCTGTAGTACCTACATGCCTGATGGACCTAATCCCCTGGCTGGAATCCAGAATCTCGGGATGAATCCTGATCCCATTGAAACTGCTGGCAAGAGTCCCACTGGTTTTAATAAGGTCACCCTCTGGTCGGGAGATCCTTCCATACAGAAATTTTTTTCTGAATGAAACTAAGTTGACTGAGTACTGACTTGTCCAAATTATAACAAAGGTGAGAGCAATAAAGAAAAAAGAAATTAAAAAATTAGCCTTTGGGAAAACAAAATAACAACTTACAATTACTCCGGTCTGAGCAGATATAATAAAAATCTCAGATGCAATATATGGGCGTACATTAGTGTTTTGGCTTTGTCTGCTAAACTGGAATTCCTCACATGCTGACCTCTTGCCCTCCTCCTACTTCTATTTTTCTCTCACCACTCCATGAGAAAAAAAGGGGGAGAGGAGAAAGAGATAGAGAAAGAGACACAGAGAGAAGGAAAAAGAGAGGGGGGGAAGAGAAATCATGAGAAAGAAGTAAAGACAGCAAAAGAAAGAGAAAGAATGGAAAAAGAAAGAGTGAGAGAGCAACAGAACAAAAGCAAGCAAGAGTGAGCAGGAGAAAGGAAGAAAAGAGAGAGAAATCAATGCACTGCCAGTCAGTTTTTTAGGGCTTGTGAAAGTTATGGGGCCCTACATGGAGAAGGCATTACATTTTTTGATCTGCAGCCAGATTCTTAATGAAATAGGAGGGCAGGAGGGAGGCTAATGTGATTCAGCATCTAAAAGCAAGCAGTTGCATCAATAATCTTTAGCACTGGCACTTGTGCTAAGACAAAACATAACAGAGTTTAGAAGACAAGTTGTCAGTGTGATTTGGGGGCCTTTCAGTTATTCAATATAACTCCATTAGGTTTTGGAAGCATAAACAGGTAGCAGGGTTTTGTGCAAGTAATACTCTTAAACCAGTATGTAATTAAAATTGAGCTCTTTGGAGAATAATTCTACTATATATTACTAGAGGTGACCTCTATTTTATCAATCTCTGGTGAACACCACTATTTGTTTTAGCTTTACCCGCTTTCAGTCTAACAAACATAACCACGAAGCAACAGACTGAAGGGCTGAGCGGTGCACACTTGAGCGCGGGCTGTCTTTGTGCTCCGTGTTAAACTCTCACTTCGCAGTTAAAGCAGCTTTAGAAGAGCAATGCACTCCCTTCCACTGCTGCCTAACTTCTGCTTCACTTCTCCGGGGAAGTGTTTTTTAAACTTCATTTACTTTTATGCAGAAGTTTTTTACTTTTTTTTTTTTTCTGTTTATCGTGAAAAAAATTGGGGTAAATCAGGTTAAAGGAAATTTAATTTTTTTTTCTCCCTTCAGCTGGAATAGTACATAAAACTTAGACTGACCTTTAAGGCTAAGCTTTGCAAAGCTGCCAGTGCAAGGAATTTGGGTAGGATGAAATTCCCACCAATGAAGACGTCTCACTTCCAGTTAGTCTCCGCATGACTTGATGCCCCCTTAAATCTCTCACAGAGAGCACAAACTCGGTGGAGTTGTACGTAGGGCCTTGTCAGGGTCTCCTGCAAGGTCACTTTGAGAGCTCTGGCCAATGGAGTACACTGAAAGAAGAGGTCATAGCCTTCAACAAGGTGCTCAGGAGTACAAACTGTTTGGCCATGAGCCAAATATATTAGATTTTCAACAATCTCTCACATTAGATACTGAGCTTTAACCTCTGTGACCATTGGTCACTGGGCAGAATGGGCTTCCAACAAGAGCACCTCAAAAAAATCTCCCCTCTTCTTACAAGAGCATCTTCTCCCTGCAGAAAAACCTCAGGTGTGAAGAGGACACTAGAATTTGAGATGGAAAATTAGCTCAAGCCAGGCAAAGGTTATGCTCCTCAAACCTCTCAGCAAAGCCTGGACCGTTATTGAACAAGTTGAGCAGCACAATTTTTCAGGCGGAAGAGGTAAAAGAAGAACAAGTGCTGGAGTCAAAGCATTGTGAATCTTAGTTTCCCGCTTAAGCATAGGAGTCGGCGTAGTCCCTTGGTAATGAGCTCCTAACACTGACCTATGGCAAGCACTTCCCAAAGGTCAGTTCTCAACCACACAACTTCAGTCTGACAGATACAACTTTCTTTTTATTTTACCTCTTCTCTTCAGATCTCAGGATGTTTGCTTGCTCCTAATGTAAACCGCCTATATATAACAGTGACTCTATGGTTAAGACAATAATTAATTTTTCTGAACCGATACAGAAAGATCTGGGAAAGGGAACGGTTAGAACTACCAGCAAAAGCTGATTTTGCAATGCTATTTATTTTCCCCATTTGTCTTAAATATGGCATTCTGTTCACTGTTCTACATGCCTATTTTATATTAAAATAATATAGTAAGCTGATTCTGAATCAAAGGAAAAAATTCAGCTAGTGAGACAGTGCAAGGGAATGTGAATTATTTTACATCCCAAGCATGCAAACCCCCTCACTTCTACCCCTTATGCTTGCAGAGACCATTTTTCATTATTTTCTCCATTTCTTGCCATTAATGTGGTTTGAATTGTCTCCTGGTCTCCTAACACAGAACTGTTGTCTGACTTCTTCATTAATCTTCATAAATTTCAATAATACAATGGCCTGGCCTCCGCCCTGCAGGGCAGTGGCAATTTAAGAGGGCAAATGTTTTGAGGAGTCAGTTTGAATGCCTACCCCGTGTCTTACCGCACCGTGGTCAAGCCCAGGGGGGTGGGTGGGAGGACAGGGGGTGTTTTAACCCTCCTTCATCTTTTGCCTTTTTAAATAGTACTAATTTTCCCAAGTGCTTTTAAGTTCCCAGGAAAATCTAAACAATTTTGGCTCTGTAGGGGAAAAGGATGCAAGAATTCATATATAATATATAGATAATATTTGCATAGGGAATGGTATCGCCATTAGATGCCTGTTGGTACCTATTTGGTGCAATGTGCCTACACCTCCAGCCTTCCTCAAGCTCCTGGCCAGGGGAGTGAGGAAAGCACTGCAAAAAGTTTCAGAGATCCCCAAACTTTACACTTTAGGGCTTCTGTCTTTAAAAAAAAAAAAAAAAAAAAAAAAAAAAAATCACATCCTGCAGCTTGACACTACTGCAGACAATAATTTAGCAATTAAATAACAATTTACAAGGCAGTACAACATGTGCTAATAGGTATAAGGAGCAGTGTAAACAAGTACAGAAAACATCACATATCGAGCAAAAATTCCCCACAGTGCAGTGCTGAATGTCCCGAGACAAATCATTTTCTTCCATATTTCATCAGGAAAAATATCCTCCCAAAACCAAAGACCATATCAGTTAAGGTGTAGGGTCCAACACCTAAACTGAAAAAACCCCAGAATCTGTCCCCAGGTTTATCGGCTGCTTAGGGTCTGGTGCTGGGGGGGTCCCTTCCCTGGCCATTGGATGTCCCCTTGTGGACCATTTTGTTCCATCGGGGTGATGTGACACAGTATAAGGAAAACAAAGAGAACTGAGTTTAAGCTCATGGAAAGCTAACTCTCTTTGGAGGGAGCCAAAGCGGTAATAAAAACTGTTCTAATGATTTGATCAGCAAAACGAACTAAAAGCAAAGTTTGGAATTAATGAGAGCTCTAGATCAAAACCACAGATGATTTTCCTCTCATTAGTGGTTTTTATCATCAGATGTTAGCATTGTTTGAATGAAATTCATTCAAAGACCTCAAATAAAAGCAGTATTTGGTAAAAGAAACTGTGATTTGGGTCTATTAACAAACAGAACATCTTGCTAAATAATTCCTTTATGCACTATTCAGTAATGATGTAAAGCTGGTGCCTTTCTGCTGCCTCAGTGAAACAGCCTTCAGAAAGATCATTAAACCGGCTTTTTGTGAGACGAGCTAAAGAGAACGACGGAAACGTCTGTTATAAGTTTATATTTGTATTCAACTCAATTAGGCCTTAGGATACAGATGAAAGTAAAGCGCGGTTTCCTCCGAGGCCGTTTCAAACAGCTAAACTTTCTAAAGGAGCACTTCTGAAAACTCCTTGGGATGGAGGCTGCCACTTTCCAAGAAGCGTTGCATCACCGCGGCCCGGATCCGGCGGGAGGGAGGGGGAGACGCTTGTTAGAAAATATCAAACAGCTGATCCGCGTGGATCCCGGCCAGCGCCGCCGCCGGAGACACGCAGCTCATTGTGGAAGGAATTTTGGTACAAACGAAGCCACCACAAATAACAACAAACTCTCCCCTCCTCTTCCCCCCTTTTCCACTGCTCGGGAATCCTCCTCCCCGGCTTTTATTTTTTCTCTTTCCAGCGGGGCCCCACGTCGAAGCCTTTGCCAGCTGGCTGCAGCCAGACAAAGCCGCTCTCGGCAGCAGCATCGCTGCCGCCCCACAGGGCTCTCGCCCGGCCACAGATGCCTTGCAGGCACGGCCCACATCACCCAGCAGCCCGGCCCTCCTGGATTCCTGGACAGCTTTTCTGGCTTGCAAGAGGTCTCTGGAAGGAGTTAGGGGCAGGTGGTGGTGGGCTGTGGAGGAGACCAGGCTTGCACAGCCCGCATGGGCATCCTTGGCGTTGCCGCAGTGTAACCGAGGGCCTCCATCCACAACACCTCCTCTCAACCGCCTTTCCTTCCAGCACCACAGCTGGCATCTCCAAAAGATGTTAAAAAAAAAAAAAAACCCCACCCAGAAATGCTCAGCTAGCTTCTCATTGGAAACTCCCTCACACTGATTCGAGTAGACCAGCCTCTTCCAAAAGAAACATGTTCTGTCAGAAACGTTTCACCTGCTCGCTAAGTACACTCACTACACAGAGCCTTTTTATAATGTGCTAATTTATTTTTAGAAACGGTTTTATATCGCAGAGCACCCTGAGTGCCTTTGGCAACTTCAGGTACTTTAGAAATAAATGTATTATTATTCCTCTTTAGAGATTTAAACTGTATGTTAAGTGGTTAAAAGTAGCCATTACATGGTTGGTGGCTTTTTCTTTTATTGGTTTTCCCAATGGCAATTTTAATACTGAATTTTATTATTTTTATTAATTTTATTATTTATTTATATTACAGCACTTAGACTCTTAATTTAGGAAGAATCAGTTCCAAAAAGAGGAGCTGGGTGCCTGACTGGCAAATGAGGTGTCTAAGGCCAAAGCTCTGACCCTGAAAACTCCTGAGATCTCAAGGCATTAAAATCCTTTTCTGATCTCATTCTTCCCAGGCATCTCCAGTTCTGCTCCTGCTCCTTCGCAGGAGACCCTCAGCCCACCTGGACCAATCACTTCAGCAGCAACAGGACATCTCATTGCCTGGATTCCCCAAGGAGCTAAATCTAATTTGCATTTTTCAAGTTGCACTTGATATACACATCAAGACAGACAAACTACAGTTGCCTTCTCACCAGGTGCTGTACCTCTTCTTTTAAAAACTGTGGCTTGTAGACAGGTCAGATTCATCGCTCTGCTCTGGCAGAAGGCGGCCCATACCTCATGAAGGCACCTTCTACACCACATCCTGGACTAGCCCTCCACACATGGGCTTTGCTGGGCGGCTTTTGAGGTCAATTCTCAGTGCAGAAGAATTCAAGATTCATTAACTCAAAAACAAAGCCCCAGAAAACACTCCTCCTGCAGATCAGTGGCAGAAGAGGAACAGTCAAGGCATAGGCTTTAGGATCAGACATTCCCCACTTTCTGGGTAAAGACACAAGACACTGTCCTGTCAATGCTGGGGATGTAACACCTCCCTGAAACTCTCAGTAAGGCACCTACACGTTAGAGACCTCAAGGGGTGAAGGCCAACTCTATTTTCATTATCTTCTTCTAGGTGAAACTCCAGCTAACTACTACTCAAGGTGTCTTCAAGCATCTCCTCTTCTGAGTGTGCCTAGGCTCAGATCCCCTTCTGCTGTGTCCCTAAGATAGCCCATCTTATGTTTCCAAATTCAGTTCCCAGAACCAGGCATATAAAATATGTATCTTCAATATTTAGCTTTGTGGACCAATGAAGTTTTCAAGAAGTTTAAAAAGGCAGTTTGGAAAAGTTTTCTATCTTGGAAGGATGGAAACTTTCTCAACTTAGGCATCTGAAACTGAATTTTGCAGCTCCTGAGTCTGTCCAGTCACTCAAGCACCGTAAGAAAACAAACGCTACATGACAACTTGGCACATGCTCTGCTGGAATCGCATCTACTAACCTTCCTTAAGAAACCATCAGTTGGTGTGAGTGGAAAACAGCCAGCTGATTAGTCCTGATGGACTGCTGCATGGAGATCTAGTCTGTGCCACTAAAACGCCTGTTCATCCAATTAACCAAATCACTACGGAGAACTCTAGCCAAGCGCAACACTTAGTGGGCTGCCATTACCAGGAGGTCAGTGCACCAGAGATACGCTCTCTGCAAAGCTGGAAGTTTCTTCTGAGCCTCTTCAAAGAGCATGAAGTCATTTTTTGAAGACCTCCGAGGTGTGTTTCCTACCTGCCCACAGAGCAGTAATTCAGCCTGAGTTCAGTACACTTAGGTGAGTGGCCGGTTGCAAGGATATACCTGAATCCATCCTTATTCATTAGTTAGAGAAATTTAGACAGGTGTCTGAAATTGAGCAAACCTTAAAATTTCACTATGATATATATATAGGGTTTTATCTGCAATCAGGTACTTCAGTGGCAAATAAGGCTGATGAGCAAACTCTGCTATTATAACTATTATATTTATCATTATATAATTACAATTATACTATTGTAATTAAAGGATAAATGACAAGATTTACAAGAAGACCAGCAGTCAGAAACAGGAGACACTGCCCCGAAACCATGGTAGCGCGGTCAGCTGCTCCATGCTACGGGCTGAAAAGGCCCCTGAGCACCAGGAGAGCCAACAAGAAATCGGATCAGCCAAACAGGGAGCAGAGAACAAGAAAGTCTTGAGACCGGCCCCATCGGTGATGATCACGAAAATCAGCAGTAATCTCTCCACTGGTTTTGACAGGTGCTGGCTGAGATGTTATATGTCAAGTCCCTGGCGCTCCGTTAAAACAAAACTTCGTTCCATTCAAAGCTTTATTAGCATCAAAATTTCATAAAGACTACAGAATTTGATCTGAAAAGTTTAATTCTTTGAAAATCTGGCAGCCTGGATAGAAATTCTGGGCACCTGGCTTGAGCATTGCTCAGTTTTCTCCAGTTTCATCTACGGTGCCATTATTTATTTAGTTCTGCAAGTTTTTTAGAGGAATGCTGCAATGTGAAACATATCACTTGCAGAGAGCCCCAGTTTTGGCAGCCCTAACAAAACTAATGCCAACTCAATGCAAATCTCTCTCTGCTTGTTTGCATGTATTATAACAGCAAGAAATACATTTTCTTAGAGGCATAATGAAAATACGCTTGAGGCTAAGACCAATGTCCCTATACAGAAAACGTAATAGCAGAGTTTGTTTTCTTCCCATGTTAGTTTAGATAAGTCAATTATTTGTAGACTGTCAATATTATGTACTCAAGGTGGTATCAGCAACATAGAGTTATCCAGCAAGAATTATCTGCTTGATTTTTTTTAAATGTCATTACACTTGGGCCCCCCATTGGTTTTTTCAATTCTGAAAAGCATCCTTTAAAACATTCACTGTATTAAAAATCAAAAAGTGCATCATTGCATGCCTTTAATGACCTGAAGATGTCGAATGCTGTTTCGAAGCTGCACTACATACAACAAAAAAGGATGGGGGTAGTCCTGCAGCGGAGGGGTTCTCACGGTCCTGCAAGCTCTTAAATTTTTGAAACGATCCAGTTTCTCTAACAGGTTTCTACATCTGGTCTGGCTTCATTTTTATTAACCACCAGCTCAGCTAAGAAACAAAGTCCCGTCAAGTCCTCTGTCAGATGTTAGTTCAGCGTGGGGCTCTGGTCGTGCTCTGCAGGGGACCTGGCCTGTGCCGAAAGCAGGAGGCCACCGCCTATGGCTGCTGAGCGTGTGGATGCTCCAAGGTTTACGCCTTGGAACAGCTGAATTTTGGATAAAAAAGTAAAAATGCAAACTCACGCCTGAAATCTCAGGAAGGTACCAGTTCCACCAGGGACTGAATGCCAGATCCAACCACCCGGCGACCGAACAGCTCTTGGGGTCACTCTACAGCTACATCTAGTGCTAAACATGTGCTTCGTATGGTCTAGATAAAAACAAAATGTTGACACGCTCTTGACTATTTTGTACAACAGCATTAATGTTGTAAAACACCATGTCTTACCCTATAAACAGTAGGGATTAATATATTTTATATCCACTGAGTGTTTATTAAATCTATCAATCTCCAAAGCACAGCCACTTATCACAATTCACCGCAACCATGCAACAAATTCCAGCTAAGTATCCAACATTTATTTTCCCAAACATCACTGCAAACAAAGTCTTGTCTGCATGCAGCTAATGCATATGAAAGGTAAATAGTATGAGTTTGCAAACATAGATCAAAATTAGGTGCCAGAACCTATTCCCTAAGCATCAGACATCTTTGGATTTTAAGTTTCTGATGCATTTAATCAATGGGAAGGTAAAAGTTTTTGGATGGTGGCTTCCCTAGGAGCATGTTACCTTTGCACCTCCACCATCAGCTGCTGGATGAATTCCAGCGTATGAACAGAATATTGCAATCAAAACAGGTATCTCAGCTTCACCGATCACAAGGCTTTTTGTGTATTTTTGCAGGTTTTCAGTTCACCTCAAGATACAAACAGACCTACCGGCAACTCTGGTAATGAGGGTTTGAGGTTCTGTACTTGACTCAATTAGTGACTCATGGAGCATCCCTGTGCTTACACCACTCTGAAATGGCGTTAAAGCGGACATGGCTATTTTCAGGGCTATTGTGAAAGTTAATTTATATTTCTAAGGTTAAAACAAGTATATACGTGTTTTTCTTGGTTTCAGTGATGCATCATACACTCAGGCATAGGCTAAATCGGGTTATTATTAAAAGAGGTTTCTCTCTTTCACAGCTACTTAAAAACTCAAGCATCATTACTTCTTTATGTTTAAAACAAAAAAATAAAGCAAAAAACGCCATCTTTTTTTACTCCCAAATATAAGCCTCGTTATTTCTCAACTAAAATAGTTCACCAGAAATCCCCTGCGAAGTCTGACCCTGTGCCACTGGAGCGGATGGGAGTGCTGCCATCCGCGTCAGCGCGAACGAGAGATCACCTTGTGTTTCTGCAGTCACTCTGAAGCAGTGTCATACCCTGCAAACCCTGACTGAAAAGGTATTTATTACCCAGATTTGTGCGCCAGGGACTGAAGTTTGGAGGAGGGGGGTTGGAAGAGAGAGAGACGCAGGAGGTACCCGAAGGCAGGGAAGATGTCAGTGGGTAAAACACCTGCCGGCTGCAGCGGGGGCTCGCCGAGCTCCGGCTCGCTCGGAAAGGGGAGGGCAGTAAAGGGAAACGTGCTTTGTCTCCCTGCTTTGCTGTCATTATCCGCGAGCGCGAGCTGCTCGCTGGAAGCCAACAGCACTGGATTTCCCTGCTCCTGGGGAGCCACCGTCCCTCCCCACGCTCCCGTCCTGCTCCCAGCGCTGCCCTGTGAGTCCATGTCCCACCTAATCCCACAAACTGCCCTCCCACGGCGTTTCCGCTTGTAGGGGCATCGCGGGGGAGAGCTCGCTCTCCCTGCAAAAAAAAGAGAAGGGTCCATCCAGCGAAAAGTACTGCAGTCACACACACGTCCAGAAACACACCAGTGCCAAACGCTGTCAGAAAGAGAATTACTTTTGATTAATGGGAAAGGAAAGTTAATTGTCATTCGGTATAAATGTCAGGGTGGAAATTCAGAGAAGATAAAACATCGCTTTTGAACAAGAAGGAAGGGAAGATTTTTACGGTGCAGCCTAAGCTTGCTGCTTAATGCGGATGAAAAAAGTATTATTCTGATCGGCTCCTTGGAAGATCAGGGCGTTTTAGCTTTTACTATCAGGAACAGGGGACTGGCCATGTAACTCTTCGGTGCACAAAGCTCAGCAAGCTTTTCACATTTCTCTGGGCTAGATCCGCAGCTGGTGTAAATCACTACAACGGCTCTGACTTTGGTGGCACCCTGCCAGTTTACTCCAGCGAAGGATTTGGTGCAGAAATGTTTCCCAGTGTATAAACTTCTGGTTATGATAGACAGTTTCTGGGCTCCAGCGGGGACTGGTGATCGGAAAAGGGGGTTATGGGAATTGGCAAGATATGAAATGGTGTGGGAGAGCTGCAAATATTTAATTTCCTGTGAAATAATTCTCTGGTGGATATAAATATATATATGTGTATATGTGTGCGTGTATAGTTCAGCAAGTTACAGTCTATAATGAAAAGATTCTCTATTTCCCGTGAACCACTCACAGCACCAATTGTCTACCCAGGAGTGTCAGCAGGCAGCTGAACTCCCTCCATTTGCCCTGATACAATGCCTTCAAGACCAAATTGACTCCCGAGATGGTTTCCAGCTCCCTGGCTGCAAAGCCAGTTATGTGTTTAAGGAGGAAATATGCTGAGGAGGAGCTGGACCGGTTTAACGCCTGCAGAGAGATTCCAGACTTGTGCACCTGCCTCTCCCCGATGCCCACAGCCAAATTTAAACGCTGCGGGCCCCTCGGTGGAGAAAGGGGCACAAGTTAGGGCCACGGCTGTTCCCGGGCTATAAAAATAGAGACGGATGCTTGCCTGCGAGGAGGAAGAATGTGAGGCTTCTTTGAAAGCCGAGCATGAGCAAGTCCTGACACCTCCTGGTTCTTCACCTCGTTGGAAAAAGTTCTTGCACTTTCGGTGTGCACGTGCGTGGGGACACACACGCACCCGGCACGGAAAACAAAAGCTACCGAGAGATGCTTCTAGCAGGGTTCAAAGGGGATGGGAGGGGGGAATGCTTGCAGTCAGCGTTGTTTGTTTTCAGCTCAGTTTGATTAAAAAGCCCTAAACCAACCATCCAAAAAAAAAAAAAAAAAAGAAAAAAATAACGAAAAAAATGACCCACCCCAAATTCCTTTTCAGAATGAATTGGGAGCAAAAAGAAAACCGCATTGTGTGTCGTCTCCCTGCCCCTCGCCCCAGTCGCTCCCTCTCACAGAGCCCTCGCAGGATGGAAATCTGTTGGGCTGTCTGTTTTCCACCCAGGTGGACAAACATATAGACAGGAGACTGAATGCAATTTGCTGTTTCAGAGGAACGCGAGGTCCGCACACGAAGCAAAATTGCTGATCCCAGGCAAGGGGGAGCGCTCCCTTCCCCCTCCAGCAAACACACACATGCACAAGCACACACACTTCCACACCCCTCCCCTCCTATTTTTAATTAAGAAATGAAGGAAAATACAATATTTTTATATTGTCCTTTCAAGGAGATCTCTATTTGCATAGTCGGATCCCCCTTCCTCCACACAGCACTAACATTAGTGTGACCTTTTCCTGCTAATTGGAAAATCTTACGGAAATAAAGCCTGTCAGAAAATGAGAAGTGTCTCCCCTTTAGGCTGGCCAAACGACCTCAGAGGGGGAAAAGAAGTTCTGAATTTCTGCTCCTTCTGCACACACTGCAAAATCTTTATTACTTCAGAGAGCCTTGAAACCCAGTAATGCCCCTCCAGTGCAAAGAGAAGTAAATAAATTTCTTCTTATGACCACTTTGGAGAAACACACAACCAGATTTACTCAGCAGGGATAGATACTGGACAAGATAATGAAGAGAGAATAAGAATATGATAGGGGTTTACAGCCTCTTCTGTCTCTTTAAAGTGTTTTAATCCTTCAGAAACAGGATATCGGGTCCATTTCCTTAAAGATACAGTATCCCTTCTGGGACAAGTAATGTTATAAAAACCTAAGATGTAACATCTATCTCACAATATTGATTGGCACTTTAGTGTGATAAAAGGGGTTGAACCTGAAGGGGAAAAAAAAAAAAAAAAAGGTAAACTGGGATTACTCTTTGAAGAATTCAAAAAAGTCCCTGTAACACCAGGTCAAACTTTCAAAAATATTTTTTTTTAACATGGAATTGAACCAAATGCCATTTCAATGATTGTCTAGACAATTCTCTTTATTTTTAAAGCATATAGATCCCCATTTGTAGTTTTATTACCAGCTGGTGCTGGAGCTAGCTCCAGCCCCAGCACAAAGCGCTGTGAATTCATTCTGTGCTCCAGCAGAGGGGAAAAAAAAAAAAAAAAAAAGAGAGAGAAATTTCAAATAAAGAGATACGCTTTTTTTATCAACAGCAAACAAAAGAAACCCAATTTCAAATGACTGTCTGGTTCATTTATAAAATGCCCTTTTTAGACAGCATCACCTGTTTTTCAGAAGAGCTTTGAACGAAAACATTGAAACAACTGTCATTGTATGGATATATCTACAGTCATTCCTGAATTACTCAAAGTTAAAATAACAGAGACACAAATACTGCAAACAATTATTCATTCGAGTACCTCTTACTCATACGGGTAGTCTCATGTAAGCCTGTAAGATCTGTTTCCATGGGTTAGTGGGGCTGGGCTGGGATTGTACGGTGAAGTTATCACAGCCTGATGTGGACACGGAAAGGCTTCTCGCCAGCCACCTCGGCCAAGGAAAGGCAGAGGGTCTCGACACATTTCACCTTTGCATCTAAGAGCACAAGAACAAGCACGAGGTGAGACCCCATCCGCCTTTGGACAAGGCTGCTCTGCTCATGGATGTGTCCTACCTAACCCAGCAGGTCTCTCACAATCTGCTTTCCCAAACAGGGAGGGACAGTCCGTCTGGTCTCCAGGCTGTGCCTGTCAGACCCAGCTCTACGGTGCGTGGGCATGAGGCTGCAAAGATGCTACACCTAAGGGTAGGAGCGTACAGCAGGAGAAGACTCAGCTCTGCTTGCACTCCCCTACAAGTGCCTGTAAAACCTACAGTCCTGCCCTAAGCAGCATTTTTTCCTCTATTTATTTGAGAAACCTTTAGAGCAGGCACAGGCTGCGGTGAAGATCTACTGTTGTGGAGAGGGAGCATCCCCTTTGCCTGCCCTGCTCCAGGACCTCCATAATTTCCCTGCCCACTTGCTGCCCGCACAGAAGCCCACCTGAACCTCAGGGTGACCCCAGGACTCAGCACCACCGTGAGAGACGTGACCCAGTGTGGGAGCCCCAGTTAGGAGTTACACAATAATGTAAGGCGATTTTGGTGGTGTTCAAATCTGTTGGAGGTTTAAGTTCCAGCCTGTAACTCACTGAAGTCAACAGTCTTTTCTGAGGGGCATGAAATGACAGGCTCTTCCAAGACACATATGCTCCATCTCAATGCTATTTTCAGCTTGGATTTTAGGATAGAGCTCAAAATATACCCTCTAGTCGTTGCTGTGCTCCTTTGAAAGGAACAGGGTGCCACCAGCCAGAATATCACTCCCAATAAAACCTGGTCTAGTGGGAGGTGTCCCTGCCCATGGCAGGGGGGTTGGAACTGGATGATCTTTAAGGTCCCTTCCAACCTGAACTGTTCGATGATTCTCCGCTCTGAATACAAATAAACGCTGACTGTGAAACCATCCTTTTGCACTGTGGGGTTGCCTTGTCGCTGCAACCAGGGACCACAACACGTCCTGCGTCCTGGTGCTTGTTTTGTGACTAACAACCTGAAAAAAGGTGCAGTTTAGCTGTCGTGCTGCCAGCTCCTACCAAAGGATGCTCAGCAGAGGTGGGATACCTGTGCAAACTGCAGAGATCATAATGGCTGAAGAAGTCGGATAGAAAAAGGCCACACAGGTTTCTGCAAACCAAACAAATCCTGTAACTTCTCCTGAAAGATTATAGAGCAGAGACATACAGCTCTCATACAAGCCTCCCCAGACCACTTGTACGAGTGGCACCATCCCCATTTGTCAGGGATGTATGGACACCCTGCCCACGCAAACTAGGTACTTGCCCAGAGGGCCTCGACTTTAGTGAAATCTTTATGGGGCTTGAATTATTCAAGCCTTGACCTTTAGCAAATCTCTCAGTCAATGCTGGTTAATGTCCTTTAAAGTCATTGACCTTAGGTCAGGGACCAAGGGGGTGCTTCATCAATGAAGACACACAGGTTCTTTGCAGTATATTTTTAAGTACCCTGGAAGAGGACTGCTGGCCACACGCAGAAGGGTCACCAGTGCCACAAGATATAATAGCATGGGCAGGAGGCTCCCAACTGCCCTCTGTGGGATCCATCCAGAATTAGGGAATACCAAGGGCTCCTCTGAACACCCATTAGGGGTATATGTCTGAACCAGGGACCATGGTTCAGTCCACAGCAAAGATAAAGGTCAACCACAGCATCTGCAGCCAGATGTCCAAGCCCCTCTGTACAGGGAAGGGAGGCAGAGGGTGGGGGAAGCAGCTCTGCCAATACCTCCAAGCGACTAACAGGTTCTACTGTCACCACCTGGTACCAAGCCCAGCACGCACTTTTTGTAGACAATTACTGTATAACCTGCAAAATTTTGTCGAGCAACTTTCACCTCCCAAAAGAAGGCGACTGGTTGCACAGCTCTTAAAAGCTGAAGTTGGCTTGGCAATAAAAGATTGCTGCCCCGTCTTTCACTTTCTCTTGATAAGATTACCTCTTACAAAACAATTTCAACACCATTTAGAAATAAGCACAAGTTTTATAACAAGCCTATCTTTCCGGAAGGATGGGTTTTCAAATGTGTGTGTGTGCGCTTTGTGACGGGACCTGACGTACTTTTCTGAATATTTCACAATGTTCATTAACAGTAAGGTTGCCTACACTGCTATAAACAGCAAAAGTTCTGGTTCAAATCTTCATACGAGCTCAGCACTTTTAATCTTGGACTTGTAATTGGTTCACAAGACTAGGTGAAAAGCCAATTTGGGGGAATTTTCTGCTTTCTTCAAATTGTAAAAATGTCAATGGGAGTCATGAGGTTAGACTTATTGGGCAGGCTTCTGCCCTGATTCTAGCTAGGGGAATTATACATAATGAATTAACCACATGACTAATTTTACCTCATTTTCTGTTCTTGAAGTGTCTGCAAGCAAATTAAAATACCTTGAAATTATTCATTACCTAAAAGTACTCTCAGTGAGAGGGATTTATTTCACTGTACTTTAGTCACCTAAAAGTTAGGTGTTTAGCTAAACGAGTTTTCTAGGTTTTCTCTATCGTTAAGTCAGTGAGAAGACAACTCACCCAATCCCAAAGGTAGATGTTGAAATTAGGCGGGTTTAGCCATCCTCTAGAGATGCTGATCTCCTTTGGTCTAGAGATAGCCCAGGTGAGTAGCTTAGATAGGACACCTGATTTTTGCATGGCTAAAATTAGTTGAAATTAATCCTAACCCACATCATTTATCACAACATAAGTGCAGAGGTAAGCTTTTCCACAAAAGTTTGCCTGAATGTTCAAGAGCAAGCAGTTTTTCATGGACCAGGCAGATCCTGCTTTTGAAAGTGCCCGAACACCTAGCAACCACTGGAAACATTAATAGTTAAGTACCTAAATACCTCAAAAGATGGGCCCACGTGTCTTATTGAATGTTTCTGTTCTCTGAATGGATGAGCTCAATTCACTGAATCAGGCTTCAGGGACAGATCATCACCACTGGTGACTGCTCTTGTGTTTCACTTCCTCCATGAAACTCCTCTGGTTGAACGTTGGTAGAAAACAAATGGGAAAGGGATATGATGAATGCAGCTGTAATGGTACAAATTTGTTTCCGAGCAGAGAAAGAAAGGCCAAGCTTTTTAACAATTGAAGTGTTGAGTTAGATTTCTAAATTTGGCCTGGCTTTCAGAAACGAGGAGCAGCCGCTCTCTCAGAAGGGTACGTGTAAGGCACTGCTCCGTACCTTTGAAAAATTAGAAAATTAGACTGTCCTTTTCAGGAGCCAAGCTTACCTCCACTACAGGACTCACAGCTCCATGACAGAGGCTGAAATCACCTTAATTCTCCTGGACAATCTGCCCTGTGTATTGGCAGAGGAGCTGGGAGTCACATTGGGTACCATCAGCAGAGGTATTTTCTCATATTTAGGGGTGATACCTTCAAACCAGTCCCCATTTTTAACTGCATCAGGATGTGAAAGCTTTACTTGCTCTCAGGAGGTACGTGGCCAAGGAACACTTATACAGCTTCAAAAACGTGTGGGTTGCTCCTGTGAACCCTGCAAAGGTCAATGGCTTTCAGAAAGGTGGGGAAAGGCTCTAACAATAGGATTGGAGACTCTTTTTTAATTCCAGCGCTGGTTCTGCTCTGCCAGTATCACCAGGAGAGACAGATTTATCTCTCCACCGTGGCTCTGCCGTTCTCCAAGGCTGCCCAAACCAAAAAGGACTCCTTTTCTGTACCAAAGCCTTGGGAAGAGCAGAGCAAGGACCCATCCCACCCAGCAACACCACGCAACTCCTCCTTCAATTGGGGAAACCGCATTTGCAGGGGGGTTCTGGTGCGGTCAGAGACGCCTGCTGTTTCATAGGTCCTATCAATATTTCGCTAAGACCCTGTGAGCTGAACAAACAGAACCACTTCTGGGTGTCCGTGCCCTCGGCCGAAGCTGGCAGCTGCCCTGACGGAGAAACTCCTCCTTGCTGCTGCAGCCTAGCGGGACCCTCTTGGACGGAGTACAGCGAAGTGCAGCAGTGTCTGTTTGACACCACATGAGGGAATGTGAATTGTCAATTTGTTGACAGTGTCATGTTGCCGCTACCAGCTTTCCCTGCGTTATTTGGAAAGAGCTCAAGTCAGTCTATTTCCCAGGCTGAGCTTCCTCACGTTACAGCTCCACATGCCCAGAAAAGAGATGCAACCAGAGCAGAGTTTGCTTCTTAATGGAGAGAGAAGCTGTTTCTTTTAAAAACATTATCACTGTCATTAGCGTGGGGAACTTACCCCAGGAACAGGCTCCCCCAGACCTTGCCCATTCCCACACCACCACTGGGCTAAGTAAGCTCATGAGAAGTCCAGGAGAGCTTCATCTTTAGATAATTTTCAACTTGCTCCTGCAATGCTATCCTCTCCAAACAGGATCAGGAAACTGGAAACGCATGAGACTGGGAAAATTAACTGCGTTCCCCCTGCCAGCCAGGTTTGCTGATGATTTCCACTTGAGCTAGGATTATTTGCTATTGCCCATCCCCTCTGAGCTACAGTACCCACCTGGCTGGCAAACCCGCAGGTAGAAACAGGATTTTAAAAGCACATACATCTATAGGCACACATGCACACAAATACACATGGCTCTACTTGTAGGCACTTCTGAGGAAAATTGAGTCCAGACACGGGGCTGACAAACAGATTTACGTGCTATGTACAAAAACCCACCCTCCCCTTGTGACTCCCCCAAGCCGAGGGTTGCTGTCTGGAACAGCTCCAAAAGAACTGCTTCAGGAGAGAAAAACAGGACCAGGAGGTGGGCAGTGATGGCAGGAGCAATAGTCATCCTCCTGCCTGCGGTAGGTAACGCAGAATAAAAGATAAGGTGTTTGCAGGGATAAAAATTCTACATGGCAATAGTCAAGACAGTCTATTCTGCTTTACAAACCCCAGGAGTTTAAATAAAAAAAAAGGTTAAACCAGTTAGTAATAGAAAGACATTTTTAGATCATCCCTGTCAGAAGCCCCAGACACTGTGCAGCACACGCAGCCTGAACTGGCTGCCCTGGGCACGCTGCTGGTGCAGATTTCCAACCAGCTAAGGAGAATCATGGGTCCTAGATAGATGTTAGAGCATCTTTCAGGCCACCACTGTATCACTCACTTGTGAAGGGTTTGCAGGCGCTGCTTCTGCTTAGAGACTGGATGCTGGAGCCTTTTCACAATCAGCATCTCTCCCTACACCACATTTTACAGCCTGCTAAATTACTGACTTCAGCTCTCCCACAGTTTCCCAGCACAGAGTGCATTCTGGATTTCAAATAAAAAGCAAAAGATGTACAAAATTCAGAAGAGCTGGGGTATCCTTGGCAGCTATATATATATATATTTTTTTTTTACATTGCTTTCCCTGTGATGGCAGAAGAAGAAGGAGACTCACTCTACAAAACCAGTATTTCTCCTGTGCACAACAGGCTGCCATTTCAGGACCAATATCGCTAACGTTCCTTCTGCTGAGTTCCACTAATTTCTCAGTGGCATTGTCAATATAACAGGACTTCCACTTACTGGAAGAGAAATGACTGTCCTTGCTTGGAAACACAGGCTTTACTTAATGACACTCCTTTCTCTTTTTTATCTTTAAATTAAATAGAAAAAATATGACAAATCTAAGCAATCAGGAATGAAGTGACTGTTGTTCTTAATTATGAAAGCCAAAGCACTCCTCTTTAGCCACCATGAGAAGCAGCTTCTGGGTTGATGCATCTGCAGGTCAAAAGTGCCAGCAGTAGGTGGATGGCACAGCACTGGTTAAAGAGCCCGAGCACCCAGCTTGCTGTGGAGTTACAAGGTGTCTCTAAACCCGCTGCATCTGTTAAAAAATTAAATGGCAAACGTGCTGCTGATGGGATTTGCCCTGGCGCTTCCTGTTTGCCACCCTGGGAACACAGTTTGCTTAAAACCACTTTTAAACCAGAGCCCCCTTCCCACAAACAGGCATGTATCAAGCTGATGGAGCACATTTGTAAGAAACAGCTTTACACCTTGAAGACTGGAAGAATAAATCTCTTTAATAAGCTCTTAGGTTTTCCTAGTGATGCAGATTGAAGTAATATTATAGAAATGTGTATAGTTGTCAGTAATTTTACAGGAACGAATAGAAAATGCCAGGAGGACTCATTTGTGAAATGGAAACATTTCGAGTGATTTTTTTTCTTTTTTATAAAGATTCTTGCAAGGACAAAGAGGCTGCATTCCTATCGCACTGATCTGTGCAATAATTGCAGACTTCCTGGAATTTCCTTTAACATCAGCCCTGCTAGGTTGCTCTTTGCATCTCATACATGGAATGTCCCACCAACGCAATTAACATTAAAGCAATTAGTTATAAGAACTACAGTTACCGAGCTGGGGAATGACACTATATTTCTGTGAGCTAAAATCCTAACAGTGCAGACTGGCCCAAAGAGAAGTCACTTTAAACTTGGAAATCTGGGAAAGAACATTATAAAAGAAATACATTCAGTGTTTGTAATGTCAAAGGTGCTGCTTCCAACCTGGCTCAACCATATCTGGGGCAAAATTCCCATTTAATGGTGGCAAAAAACCCGGGGTTGTTTAACATGGCATCGTGACTGCAAATAAAAGAAATACCATCATTGCCTCTATTTAAGAGCAGTATTTTTTGGAGATGCAGTAGCAGCAGGAGTGCCTGGCTTGACTAATGCTGCGGGTATCTGCCCCTAGGGAGTGCAGATGCCAGGAAATAGCTTTGGAGGGTTGTGACTAGTAATGATCACGCTGGATATTTTAGGCATATTAGTGGGCACTGCTCAGTGTAATTCTGGATTAACTCTTTTACTTATCATTGGTATAAATTAGAGCATTGATGGAATTTATGTTGATGCATTAAATATAGAGATACTCAGCCTAATCTTGGCTGAAAATTTGACTGAAAATATATACAAATTGACTTGTCAGATGACCTGAGCACAGTGTAAAAAGTGGACGGTTTGCTAATTATCCCTGCAAACAGTGCGTCTCACTGGTTGAGAGGGACTGACTGAATGACAGTGCCATCATTTCTGTGTATCCCCTTTCCCATCTAAAACTAACCTGGAAACTTGGCTTGTGTTCTTTGAATGGGACTTTTTGTATGAAATCAAAGCAGAATTTGTCCCTCAGACCTCCCTGGTTGTTACAGTATAATATACATAGAGGCAACATCCACCGAAATAAATCAAAGCACTTTTGCCATAGTGAATTTTTTAAAGGATTTATAAAGTCTGACTAACTTAAGCTCTTTTCACACTCCTGCATGAACAATAACAGTTTCCATAGCATTCAAAAATCAAGTTTTTCAGCTGAACCCTTCTTTTAGAGGAAGGGAACATTTCTTCAGAGAAGAAGTTCCCCCCCTGCCCTCACACCCATCCCAGTGCTCGGCCCAGCCCGCACACCAGTGCCGGATGGTAACTGCTGAGGATCTCCCTCCTCACCGTGGTTTTCCCTTGTAGGGCTTTCCCATCGGCCAGGTTTGGCCAGCAGGTTAGAAAGACACTGCGGGGGGAAGAGGGCTGGTGGAGAGTGCAGCCACCTGAGCCTCATTCCTTTAGGAAATCAGGTTAAAAAAAAAATCTGCTGATGGAGGCTGGGACAAAAGTAGACGCAATGTCAGGACCTGTAGTGTCTACATTTTGATATGCAGTAGGTGTCTGTCCAGTATAGTTTGTACAAACGATCACTGTTCCACTCCATTAAGTCCTCATTAGAGCAGCATACTGCACCTTAAAAGTGTCTTAACCTTAAATTACCAGTATCCAAGGAAAAGAAAGAAAAAATAGCACATCGGGACCCAGTCAGAAAGATCCAGCACATGTCAATTAAGAAGACAGCCAGCATGTTTTAAGGCACGCCTTCTCAGAAGAGCATCAATGTGTACCAGGATGCTGGAGCTTTAATAATTCACAATTTCCTTATTGAGGTCTGATGATGCTAAAATAAGGTGTTGAAGCTTGATTAGTAGTAGGAACATAGCAGCTTAACCTCTAACATTTAGCCTTCTCCTCTGGATCGAATTACTGATCTTTATCTTGTTGAGCTGTGCTAGCAGTTGGCTTGGGAACATTACACCTTTCTAAAAGCTGTCAATCTTTGTCAGTGTCTTTGCACAATGGATTGGAAGAGCTATTTTTAAAGGACTATGTCACCTTTTTTATAGGGAAGGGGTTTTTATAGTATATCGAGCTTTTTTAATACACGTTGCCGCATGCTCAATATCACCTATAGGCCTGACTGAGAATAACTTCTATTAATTTTACTATGATTTCTAGTGAATGGGTGTGAAGAGATGAAGAGCCATCAGAGGGAGTGAGGAGAAATCTTAACTTAAATTATTCATTAACATGCCGGTTTTGGGCTTTCATTTTAATTTATTTTTCTGTCAAGGGGTCAATTCATTTTTCTATGTACAATGGAATTCTTCAACGTGAGATTGAGATATATTTCCCCAGCACTGTATCATTAATACAGTCTTATTTTAATGCATTATTTTAGCTAAGACTAGTAACAAAGTGGTGCAAATATATAACAGGAAAAAATTTACTAAGATTTGCGTAAGTTTTCTATAGAAGTATTGAAAGACGACATTATTAAATTAAAGACTGGCCTTTGCAAAGGACGATGTCCTTCTCTTGTCTTTACAAAACTGATCTCTCTATTTTTGTAAGGATGAAAAAAAGCTCCACATTGAGGGTTTTTCCAGCACGTCCAGAAATCCATGTATAGACTTCTGGCTAGACATGAAAGAGCACCAGCTTGTCCTTTTAAATCAGTTTGCAATGAACAATAAAAGTACATGCACAATTCACATCAGCTCCTTTACAAACATCCCCCTCTAGGACAAGGGTATTGAGACATATCATGACTGTTCGTTCTTTTCTTCACAGAGGATGGTGGACTAGATGTGGTCAATCATACACAAACTATCACTAATATTTCCCTCTGTGCTGGCTGTAGATACCACATCTATGCAGCTTTCAGCAGATGCTGGAATTCCCTCTGAGGCACATTCCCACCGGTATTTCTTCTAAATCTTTTTTGTCTTATACTGGTAAGTCTCTTACGGAGTAGCTGCAGCAACACTGGAGAAGGACAAAACTTGTTTCAAAATCAACTGTGAGGTCCAAGACCTACTTCATTCCTACTCAGATGTGAAACCAGGCATAACTTCATTCAAAGTACAGTAACCTAATCTATAAAATCCAGAGGATTTGTCTCTAATTTAAACACGCTTGCTCCAAGTTTACAACATACAGAATTGGGAACAGAATTTGGCCCAGAATGTTCATTTGAAAACATGCATTTATTCCCATCTGTTTCTGCTGTTGCCGTTAATATATATGCTTGCCATGAAGAGTATTTTAAAACTCAATAAACCATCATACTAAAATAGGATAAAATGTTTTTATAGTAACAATATCTCTCACTACTATGGGACCTTTCATGACAAAGTACCCTAAAGCTCTTTATAAATGTAGCAAACTGATATTCACATGCTTCATCTACAAAGATCATTTCACCCACACCGAAAGGCAGGGACTTGCAATAGCTTTTTTCACAGCTGGCAGCACCTTAAGGTAGCTGACAAAACAAATCACAGGTTACACAGGTACAAAATAAGAGCATTTCAGTTTCTGGAAAACTTAGATTTTTTTTTTTTTTCATTGAGTAAAGGTATTTACTTTTTTAGGAGTCTATCAAGATCAAATTATATGATTGCAGTTGTAAGACTCTATATAAATTCCAGAAATGCATCCCAAAGAGAGAAATCTGCTCCTGCTCCCAGCAAACACCATGTGTGGCTATGGAAAGGGACACCAAAGGCAGCGAATGAAGTCCTAGCGCGTCTCATATGGAGCCAGTTACCTACAGTGTAGTGTTTCCAGGACCATCCATGCCCCAGAAACATACCATGACACCTTTTTTCCCTGGTAAGTAAGTAGCAGAGACCTATCAGAACTGCTGAAGCCAAAATTGAGATTTTCTTTAATCCTGTCCCCCTGTGAAGTGCCCCATTTCCCTTCCAAGCCAGAGCACTCCCTGCACAGTGCTCGCCTGCGCTGGTCTCTGTCTGGTCCCCCTCCTATCAAGTCATCTCCTTATTAATCGTTTATCATGTGTGTTCCTCAACAGGGACACTCACGTTGCTAACAACACTGCTAAGGCAGCCACAGCAGCAACCACAAACACCCCAAAATACAGCACTGTAACCATATCAGGGCTGTGCCGGCGGGGAGCATGTCATGCCCACCACCCATCGTGTTCCTCCCCACTGCCAGCTCTGCAGCCAGAGACCCTTTCCACAAGCCTTTACACCTCTCTCCCCCCTCTTCATTCCAAGACGAAGACACATACTGGGGTAAATACCCTGGAAGATGGTGAAGCAGTTGTGTTTCAGCCCTGCACACTCGTGCCAGGCCAGCAAAACACAGAGCAGGAGCGTGACTTGAAGTTCCACGAAGCACTCGATTTTCCCAATGTGTTCCCATTACAGCAGCACGGGCGCTAAATAATTTTATGGTGGCTCACTGTGAAAATTAAGGTCGCAATGGCCCTCTGCTCAATCTGTGTTGTGATGATGTCCTGGTTCAACAGCTGACCAAACGCCACAGGAACGTGGTTTCAAAGCGTTTCATGGCTGCTTTTGTGTGTTGAGGGTTTATATCTTGTTTTGTTGCTTTTTCAGTGCAATGCAGATAGGGAAGACATTTTTTGAACTGGATCTCTTCCCAAGGGGTATGAGCAGGCAGAAACCAGTCCACATCTGGACTAGTCTTCTAGTGTGAGGAAGCACAAGAGTGCCAGACACTGAGAAGCACTCTCAGCTCAGAAACACCAAAAGTGCTCCCAGAAACCCCAAAGTTGTCTTATCTTTTTCTTTCCTCCAGATCTGAATGGTAGAACTTTTCTCTGAAGCTTTTGGCTGTGTTTGAAATGGGAAAAGGGAATAAAGTTCCTCGAAGCAGAAGACCAGAAACCCCAACAGAAACTGGAATCCAGGTACATGGACTCCCAGACACGCATCCTTAGGGAATAACATCATCTTGTGATCTCATCTCCAATAAATAAAAAAATTAAATGGTGCATGGAATGCCTGCATACAAAGGGATCTCTCCATTCAAAACCGTTCATCTTTTTGTCCTTCCATCACTCTCCTGTCCCTGTACCCCATCCTTGGCTAAACTGAATGGGCACCGTCAGCTGCATCCAACGCTTGCAGCACTTCTTCCCCTATTTCTCATTGCCGTATGGAATCCCAAAGAGCAACAGGAGCACCATACTGCGTAGCGAAGGTGGCTCATTCTCATTTAATGATGCAGCTTCTTTTAAATATAGAAGTATCAATGGAGACAAAAAAAGAAGGTCCCAGAGAAAGAATTTCTGCTTGCTTTGTTGTTCTCCTGAAAGACACAGCGCTGTGATATCATGGCATTGACTGCCAAGACGACTACTAGATTGACTAGTAAATATGTATTTTAGTGGAGCTCAGCAGAACAATATCCCCTGTAACGTAAGTCATTCCATTAGTAAGACAGAGGTACTCGAGAACGTTATATCATCTTTATTCCTTCTGGAAGGGCTTCACTACCATTACTATAAAAAAAGTGCTTCAGAGATTGTAAATACATTTAAGTAACTCTGACAAAACAATAGGATCTGACTAAAATGTGGGGTGTTTATCTCATCTGTCAGTCTGATATGGGATAAAAGCCACAGCAGCCATGACAGACTCAAAAGCACCTCTCCCTGATAATTTTTTTCCCTCCACTATGATGCTTTTTCTACTTACGGTGTATGCAGCACCATATCAGCCATATTTGTATTCCTTTTTAAACAGAGAAAGGCAGAGTCATCTGCTGTAATCAACCTATCTCCCATTAAGACATACAATTTATGGAAATTAAATTCAACGGGTCTGAAGTATTGCTAAATCCAAACAGCCCAATGTCTCCCTCCCTCCCCCAAATCAAAAGGCCGATTGCAATGCTGTGAGATTCTTTAAAATTTAAGAAAGTTTTAAAAAGTTATCTTTTTATCTGACCGTTTCTAAGCTTCACTCTACTTTCAGGTTTTATCATATTTTTTTCCAGTATTTTTCCATAAACTTGAAAACCAATGAACATACCGGTTTTTTGGGTGTTGTTTTTTTTCTTTTTTTTTTAAATGAAACAGCCCTAGACACTGGATAGAGGAAAAGCAAAATTCTCAGGGAATAGTGAATTGACTTGAACCAAGTATCTGAACAATGACTGAGCTTCTGTTGGGCTACACAGTGGTCAGCGCTCACTGGCCGTCCTAAATCGTGACTCAGCTGGAGGCGGTCAGCAGAGGATGGATGCTGTTGGCTATTGATTCTCCACAGGGTACACACCAAAGCAACAGCCCTGTGAAGCTGGATTTCTTCTCTGTCTCTTCCTAAGAAGGCAATCTAAACCAATCATAATTTCTAGTGCTTTCAAATTTTAAAAGTTGTTGATATCTCCTGTCACTGCAGCTTCCACACGGAAAGCTGGACTGAAAAGCAGAAGCGAGATACAGTATATGAAAGACTGGTTCCCCTTACAGGGCACTTACATGCCTGGCCTGGCCCACAGCGAAGATAAAATGAAGTACAAGCCTACAGAAAGAGCAAATGCTTTATATTCTCACTGCTGCTATATACAATAGTTAATATTATTAAAAGCATGTGTTATTAATGGCAGTAGAGGGATAGGTGTGCATGCAGGTGAGAGATATACACCCAAACCCATCCACATTTTTACCTCACCTTCATTTGAGGACTTCAGAGAATCTAGCTATGATGTTTCATTCATAGAATATCAATACAAATTTAAATCAATTTAATCTTAGTTAAATATAAAGCTCTCTCACCACAGCGAGAGACAAGCGGTTTCTCCTTGCTCTGATCACTCCGCCTGCCTCGGAAGTGCACGTCACCAGAGACATGCAGAGTCCTCATGCAGAGACACCAGAGACAGAGTCCTCACTGATACTTCAAATGAAAGCACAAAAGATTGGTATAAAAGACAAAAAGACAGTTGAGGTGGTTCAAGAAAATAAAAGAGTTTATCAAGTTGGATTGATCTTGAATTCTCTGGTCACAATCTAGGAAAATACTCAAACTTTGGCTTTATTTCAAGAACCTGCTTTGGTGGGATCCCATTCAACACAGTTCATGCCATACCCAGGTCATGGTGAAGTAAGAAGAGCATTTGTGTTCAGGTCTTTAACCACACACTTTGCTAAGTCAACATTTATGCTATTAATACCATGGCATTGACAAAAATCTGAAGGTTTCCTTAGTGGCGGCCTGTAGCCTGAAAAACCACATTTTTCTCCCTTATGTGGGACAATGTCAGAGACCTCCTCACATCAGGTTGGATTCACAGCAAACATAGCCTGCACCATGGTCGTACTACCTACAAGGTGTAGTTAACCAGTGAGCCCTGACATCTATTCACGTCACCAACATCTGTGAGATTTCTAGTGGCCAGGACACTTATTTTTTCATCTCCTCCGAGCAGTAAATACTGAAAATATTTGGCCAGTATTTAAATACATATATGACAGAAAAAGTACTCTCTCCATTCCCTCAAAGCAGTAACTGCAGCCACACCTTCACCCTTTCCCTATGTCCAATACATGCTTATAGATTAACATCAACCTCATAAAAGACTGAAAATATAATCTTTTAAATCCCTCGAACATTATTAACAGCCAGTTAATTTATCTGCATGAGAATGTCTAAGGATTCATCAGAAGTAATACATCCTAAATTTCTGATTAGTGGAAAGGAGAAATACTGTACCAATCATCCAGCTAATTCACTGAAGTGTTTTATTATACGCACAGATATTTAGTATCGAGATGTCATATTCCCATAATGAACACAATAAAGGATGAATGACTGGTAAAGCTTTCAGCTCACGATACCTATAAAATCAAAGTGTTAGCAAGGTGTTATATACAGATTAATTTATAGATTCCTATTAACATACGGCACGCTCTCCTTTGTATGGCTACAACTTCTCAACCATGGAAGATAACTTCTTAGTTATGGTATAACATCTTAGTTACGGTGTGCATCACTCCACGCTGCTGGGGGTGGGTGGCTCCGAAACGGGAACAACGTGTGTGGTAGATGTGTGGCCATGAACAAGAGAGACTATTGGGGTAGATGTAGATTTTACAAAATAATTAAAGAAAACAGCCTTCTAGAAGCCTGTCAACTTTTGTCACTAACATGATATCTGTAGCTAACGCATTCTTGAGGACTGTAGATGCACATTTATGGCCCAGCTGTGTTCGGTGAGAGCTGGGTAGCAGAGGGCAAAAGCAAAACCTGGTCTTAGAGCTAAAAAAAGCAAGCCAGTCTTAATCATAGTCTTTCTTTTGGGAAAAAAAAAAAAAAAAGTATTTTTCTTCTGGTTATCATATTAATTCAACCCAACATCTAAACAAATAGACTGACAAAGTAGATTTTTTTAATAATAGATGTTAAAATGTGAGCCCAAACTAAGGAAACATACCTACAGAATGGCTGCTCTGAGTATAATGTGCATCATTAACCATTATATGTGTCTGTTCTGAGACCAGAATTACAAAAGGCCAAATTTTCTTAAAAGCATGTTAAAATATTAATAGATATCTGAAACAGTTTTATTGCAGGGGCTGCCAGTCCTGTGAACGATTACATCACAGGGGAAGAAGGGCAGGGAAAACCGCCCAGGCACTGGTGACCTGCTGCTCTGAGCAGCATCATGGAAACCTAATGGGAGGCAGCGAGGTTGACCATCAGAGCTGGCAGCGAGTCTGGCGTGGAGGGGCTTTATTGGGAGCACTGGCAATGAGCTTCACGACATGCAACATGCTAATTCTGCAAATATAAGGAGGGCGCACTCACAATCCTACACATTTACAGACAGACTCCAAACAGCAGCACAGTGGAGTCACAGCGGAGGCAAAGACATCTGTTACCCAGTTAGATTTTTTTGTCATAATTGATGTGAAATGACTTTATCACTTATAAAGACAAGCCATACTGAAGCCAGCTTGGAAATCATTCTCTTTCTCGAAATTACCCTTCCTCCATCACTCACACCCACCAGGTCATTTTTGTGTGGTTACTTGTGAGTGCTAAGGCTCCTTCCATTAATTTTTCACTTGAAGCAGCAAAGCCTCAAAGTATCTATTTGGGGGAGAGGAGATGCAACATATAACAATTAGAAGTAAAACGCCATAGTGGGTTTGATCCTTTGCCCATGCATTTCATTCAAAGGTTAGTCAATGACAGCCACAGGGCTGGGAGTGCTGTCAAATTTTGGATGAACTTGTGCAAATCTAGCTGTGAACTTGATCCCAAGTCCACTCACATATATTAATCAAGCACTGATTAAATAATAAAAAAACCCAACATTCTGATTCGGTTCCCATTAATGTTAAACAGTTTTACTGTTCCATTTAATACAGAGCCAGCCTCTCAGACTACAGACATCCTGATAAGAGGTTCAAAGAAATTCCAACCAGCTTTGAAACAATTCTGCAAACCGGGTTAGAAAAGCTGCTGGTATGACTGCGAAGTCATATTCTACCTGAAAAATATTCAGGAAAAATCTCTGAGTTTACGCTGGAGTCTGGAGGTACCTTCCAGTCCCAGCCAGGTCTGTAGACTAGGTCAGAGAACCAAATTTTAGTACTGTTCAAAGAGAAATAATCCATTATGCCTTTTCTAATTTTCTGCATTGCAGAGACATGGCAAGGCAAATGGATCTGCTATTTCACCTCAGTTTTGCAGAAGATTGTCTCTGCCCAAACGGCAGTGCCAGAGGAACAGCAGTCATCTTCCCCTGGCACCACTCACCAAAAACCTCTCAGCCAAAATCTCTCATCCAAATGAGCTAATTTTAGACAGGAATATTTTAAAACAGAGAAAACTAGTCCTGCATGGTTTATGTACTACCTTTTGCTTCTGTTATCTGAGAACATTCCAAGTCCAAATACATACAAGAACAAATAATCTACACATGCTTTCCAGCACTCATCTGTTTTGAACTTGGAGATAATATTAAAACAAATTCAGCAGAAAACTACAGAGCTCAGAGATACCAAGTAGTTCTGATTTTGAAAGCATACGACAAGGTAGCATGAAGACTCTCAAATTGCCCCTGCCTAATGAAAGGCTTGGGATTATGAATGTTTGGCTGCAAGAAAAGCTTCAGCAGAAACTCTTTCTGTATTAGACACTACCTCTAAGACAAAGGGCATTCATTCTCCTCCTTCCTGAGCTGTTTTTTTTTTGGCTGTTGTGATTTCAAATTATACTGCTCTACAGACTGGAAAGGCAGGTCCACTGTGGCTGAGGGAGCAGCCCAGGGTAAATCTGAGATGTTCCGGCTGTGGGTGCCATCCGAGCACTGAGCACTCCCCCACAGAGGCACTGACACACTTTCATGGCACGGAGGAAGACTCAAGAACACAAGACAGAAGGGTCTCAAGTTGTGTTATTTAACTGTCAGTATTTCCCTCATGGTCCTCTCCTTAGGAACCTTGAATTTTTTTAATTATTATTTTTTATGTGAAAACACTAGCCTCAACAATCACTTTATAGCTGTTATTTTATTGTGTTTGTAGAACAATAAAAAAAAAAAATCAGTTCCAGCATTCCCTGGCAACACCGTAACCAATTCTAGCACCATATGTGATAAATGGAGTAATCTGCTTTGGGTTGTGACTCCATTTCCAAGCTTGATAAATGGGGGCTGCCCTATGACTTTGTGTCAGATGGGCTGGGGCACTAAGGTTGTGGGCAGCAAACCCCCCGTGGTCTCCTAGGGTACAGGACACATGCTGGAAAACAGAGAGGCTTGTAAAATTGTTATGCTCCATAGCCAGTTAGCAGCTAATTCCCATCATTAGCCTGTTAGGCTAGTCAAAATTTTAAGCAGCAGACACTTGGATGTGCCCTGGACGGGGAGCAGGGATAACAAGGTCCCAGCCTTGCTGATGGAGAGGGGACGGTGTGGTGGGGACACTGTGCTTGGGTGCAGATCCAGACTGCTCCCGCGGCATGTGATGCACCCATCCGAGAGACTCCGAGACATTTGATGAACAAAGAGCGTTCAAGCTCCACCTTGGACAACAATATTTATGCTTTCTTCAAGTGTGGGGTGAAGATTCTTTTTTTTTTAATGGTTGAAACTGTTTTAAAGATGAAAAATGCCTGGAAAACATCAATCTGTTCACTGCTCTCTTCCTTGACCTAATAGCAGCTGGCAAGTGGCAGCAGAAGAGATTCGTGAACCTTCATGCTACGCACAGGTTATGTATGAACCACGTGATTTCCGATTTTATCCCTCCTTATTGGGCTCATGTTTCCTGTAAAGGGTTTTGACTAATTGTGGTTTTGACAAGAGTGGCATCACGTGCTGCTTTGCGAGCGAACGAGCTCAGGTCAGTAAGTCAGACGGTCAGTCTGGAAAACAGATCCATACTCCTAATCCTTAAGGCTGATATAAAGCAGAGATAAGTGCGTTTGTGATGTGGAGGTTACTCTGGGTAAATATCGTTTGAGAGAGAAGAACTGGAAACAAGATGTCCCAGTAACAAGGATTTCTAAGAAGTGGATCATCTGATATTTTTTTTTTCTTCTTCTTTATTACTCTCAAACTTGAACACAACTATTTAACCTCTCCGTTTTTGCTCAGGTTTATGGCCTTCAAGTTGCAAGAAGGTTTTGGTTTTGTATTTTTTCACTCCTCTGACCACTCCACAGAAAGCCGGAGCTGGGTAAGTTTCTAGCAGGAACCACAGAAAGATTGATTCTCTGCCTCTCCTCTTGCCCAGCCTGTGAAAAGCCTCCAACCAAAGCAGAAGAGCCTCCTGCCTTAGAGGAAATATCTTTCCAGTTCAGCTTGTTATTCTAGCACAGAGTGGATAAGCTGTATTTGAACTTAGAAACACTTGAACCTGAACTAAGCTTAGAAAGTTGCAAAGAGCTTGCAAGTCACTAGTGTAACTCACATTTGGCTCAGTTACACATTTTCCAGTTAAGGCATCAAATACCATATGACACCATATAATCTATCTTTCAGGCATCTTCTGCAGCATCGCTCACTAGTTCCTCTGCTACCTCCGCTCATTTTAGACCTTATTAAGCACATCTTCCATCAAAGCATTTAATGGCAAAGATATTTTCCAATAATTCACAACATGCAAACTCGAGACTCTTGTTCAAACAACTGCAGGCAGTCACAATAGCCCTGTGATCATTCTGCAGCTATTAAAGCTCAGATCTTATTGTCTGATTAGCAGCAGAGGTATTTCGTCTCAGGTTTTATTTCTCTCATTTTCCCTTCTCATAATAAAACATATATCCTGTTCAGCCACTCAACGTTGTTATTAATATTGATCAGCTATAGGGAAAGATTGATTTTTTTAAATATATATATTTTTTTTTTCATTTCAGCTGGGCCTTCTTGCTCCCAGTGCCTTGCCACCCCCACCCACCTTAGCATCCCAGTCTGGTGTGTTGTGAAAGCCCTCTACAGCAATGCCTTTGAACTGCAGTGCTACCTTGCTGCCAGCCAGCAGCACCCTGCTTCTGGGTGCCCTGGCACCCACCACCACCCAGAGCAAAAGCCCCCCCCCCCAAAAAGAAAAAAAAAAATAAAAAAAAATCGATGTGGTTGTTCTCATGGAAAATAAAAAACCAACCAAAGCCAAACAACAAACTATTACGTAGGGGATGCTAAGGAATTATGTGAAAAGGAAACTTTAAGAGTCCACATTTTGCAGCCACCTTTGGTAATTGTGCTGTTCACAATTCCCACAGTTCTGCTGCCTTAACAGGTCCTCATAACAAATCAAAAACACCTAGAGAAAAGTCCACCAAATACTGAATCAGCAAATCACAGATTTCTTCGGGGAACCTATGTCTGCAACTAAACTAACTCCCTAACTAACCCAAAGGGTGGGAGAGATCAAAGTTTGAGCGTGGCTTTGGAGATAGCCACGGGGACTTCCCCTGGACGGGATACCTGGATGCTGCCCTGGGCAGGGAGGGGCTAGAAGCACAAACCACAGGGAAAATTATGTGAAAGTAGCTGACAAAAAAAGAAAATTAATTACACAGATCACATCCACAGCATACGGACTAGGTGTTACGGGTCTATTTCTACATGACTCAGGGGCGCAGAGTCATGAAAGCCTGCGTTGGGCTTGCTCCTCCCCAGCAGTTCACAGAAACCCTGCAGAGCGTCAGTCTCTGGCCTTGGGTACTTAAATAATTGCTTTAGAAACACAGATTGAGTTTGAACACTTACAAACCCCGAGCCCCAGTGTTACAGCAGGTCAGGATGGTGCTCAGCCCCTCCTGCCTCTGCTACCAGTTACACAGACTGCAGTTCTGGGCAGCAGAGCAGAGCCACAGTGCCATTTGCCATCGTACGGTTTCTCTAGAGGATAAATGATGCAAAATCCAAACTTTCCCTTTATTCGGACAGTTTGAGTCCAAGAATTGCAGACACTCATGCTTATTTCTAGAGTAACTCAAGTTTAATTACTAAATGATTCTTCAGCCTTCAGATTTGTTTCTCATACAGAACACCTTCTTCTACAACTGTTTTAACTTTTCTTTTTTAAGGAAACAACTAACTGCAGACATATAATTTATTAATAAGTGCTTTTCTTACCAGGGAGAGTTAATCTAGGTTATCAAGGTTCTCCAAGGGAAGAGCTCAACTGAACCAGAAGCACTTCCAAGCACAAGCACCATTTATATAAAGTATCACACAATATTATTTTATACTTCCAGTTTTGAAAGGCTGTGTACTTTTTCCCATTAGACTAACAAATTACAGCAATTGTGGTCAGTAGTGTGGAGGTTTCTCTGCAGAGCATTTGCCCCCTGGGAGGAAGGAAATCAGAGGGGTGTTAAAGCAATATTGTGCCTTCCACTTGGTGTGCTGAGTTGCCTGATAATGGTTAGCTAAGAGAAGCCATAAAACTGCCATTACTGCCACCAGTGGGTGTTACTGTATCTCAGTAACCCTCTTGCAAAGGGACAGGAAAAAAAAAAAGAAAATCAGAAAAGGAAAAAGAAAAAAGGAACTAAGTAAACAGATAGAGGAAATTTAAAACACCGTTCCCTAGCTGAACTTGTTATTCCTACAGTTTGGTTTTTTTTAGAAGCACATTTTAAATTCAGGTGCGGTTGAATCCATTCAGGAGGAAACACCTCCCCAAGCTCTTCCCCAGTGAGGTCCCAAGCAGATTCAAACCCTTCTGAAGAGACTGAAGGACCTCTTGTATTTTAATTTTCGACTGGGTTACAGTGTAAGAGCCAAAACAATGTCAAGGGCCTGCTCTCTTCAGTTTTCCCAGTAATCACTAAAAGAGAAAATAGCTGGAAGCTGATGAGAAAGCCTGTTCTGGTGAGACTGTGGGTTCTCTTTTCCAGATTCAGCGGACAGCTTGCATAGCTTAAATATTAACTGAAGAGCAACCACCCAAACACTTGGGTGTCAGACCTAAGCTTGGGGGCCCTCATCTGTGTTTTGCAATACAGGGGCTTATTTTCACCTTTCTTATCACAAAAGGCCTGGCCCATGGGCTGGTGTCACCAAGTTTGCAGCCCTCACCTTATTTTTCTCCTCCCTAAGGGAAACAGATCTCTTGCATCTTCTCTACAGATTCCTCCCTCGGATAAAGAGCTGTGGAAAAACTAATGGTTTTTCCTTTCCACTGCAAGACGTTTTTATACCTCCTGCCCCCAAACCAGAAAAGCTTATGAATTTTATACTTGGTGACCCAGGGATTTTGTACTATGTACGGGACACAGGCTACAACATACATATATTATATATGATCTTAGTACTGGTTATACCAGGTACCTAAAATGTCTCAATGACAACACCTGGGTAACATCTGTCTAAACACTAGACAGGAGAAATTCCAATTGCTGCCAGTTTCAGGTGTATGCAGATGTGTGGTTTCACTCCTACTGGATCTCACTGCAAAAGCAACGTGACAGAACAGGTGTGAATCAATAATATTATTGAAGCGCCCCAAGTATTAGAAAGTGAGAGCATTTGAAATGGCACAGAAGTAAACAGGACATTTTCATTACATGCCTCACTACATGCTTCCTTGTTGGGCTATATATTAAGCTCTGTAACTTTTGTATTGTTTTGTTGTTTGTTTGTTGTTGTGTTTTGGTTTTGTTTTTGGTTTGTTTTTTTTTTTTTTTAAAAAAGTACACTGAATATGTAAGTAAAACGCCTGCAGCAGGGAACCATTGCAGTCCTACATGTAAATGAGAGAACATGTTTTGAACATGTAAATTCTTCTGCTATAATCCATATTTATCAGAGCTATTCCAAGCTTTTAGAAAAAGCACTATGCATTACATAAATGCTTGTGAACACTTGCCCTTTAAGATGTATCAAAGCATCACTTAACCACGGCAAGTTTCTTTTGAACAAAAAAGTATAGTAAAATATACTTCACAGAATACAACAAAATATACTGGAGTATACCCCATAAGATATGCAGAACACAGGCAAACAAATTTGTTGTACTGAACACACACACAGATAACACAGCTTGCACAGTAACTATTTCATGTCCGAGAATGCTGATGGGACAGCCTTGCTCACAATAATCCCTTACAATTAAATGCATATAGGAGAGGTCATTTTTAGATAATGTGGATAACCCCAGGAGTCTAATGGAATAGTAAAAGTCAGAAGCTACAAACTTCATTACTCTGGGTGCTGCATTTACGCAGTGCAAGCTCACCTGAACCTCACTGTTCACAGGCTGAGCAGCAAAGACAGCCAGAGGAAAGAAAAGAATATATTATTTCTTCTGTTATATTTCCCTGAGCCTCAGGTCTATGCCTTCAAGCAACAACCCTGGTCAAACACAGGGTACCTGAGATGCAGCCAGGAGCTAAACACAGCTTTCCTGAACCCTAGCCCAGCAGCGACTCTCTCACGGCACTTCACATGGGCATGGATTCTGCTGCTGCTTTTGAATCCCACGGAAACCCTCGTGCAGACATCAATAAGATCATGAATTTACCTATCAACTAGAGGATAGGTGGATGTCCATTGTAAAAGCAGCAAATCTAGGCTCTTCCTCTCATTTCTGTGCCACCCAGCAAGTGTGCTGGCTGGGCAGGAGGGATTCCCTCAGCCTGCTTACAGCAGGTGATACTTTGCAATTCCAGCTCCTGCTTCATGAAATTTTCATTATATCCACGTTTATTATTTGGCCCTATTTCGGTGCCTCTGAAATTCTGGAACTAAAAATTGCCTTTTTTTGCCAGGTGTTCATATGACAATGTGAAATGACATTCCTTACCTTATAACCTTTTTAACGTGATCTGCTTGATCTTTTCTTTCTTTTTTTTCCCCCCCCTTTTAATCTGAACATAATGAAAATCAATATTTTAAATAACGCGTCCAAACTGTGTGGTAAAATTGTCAAAGTCGAAACATTTTAATGAACTGGGAATTTGAGTGTCTGTACTTGAAAGCCTGGTTTATTTTGACAATATTGCTTTTTCTCCATAGTTACCTCTGACCTCCAGTATTACTCTCGGTGGATTATTTTTTCACTGAGGGAGATGCTTAAGCATGGACCAGAGCAGATAAGTGATATGGTCAAATCGCTACTGGCAAACCCTGGAATTACTGACCACTTTAATAGCTCCTGCTGACCTCCAAATGAAACTTCACCTTTGGTTATTAACATGTCTCTCCACTTTTATGATTTTTTGGAACATAATTTGTCACAGTTTTTATCTGCACAGAGCAAGCGTTAGGCTTTTAAAAATGTGAGTTATCTTTTTACAACTGCTAACAATTACACATCGCAGAACAGACCAGTCCAAAAACCAATTATGAAAAGACCTGCATGGGAAGTGCATTCCATCTTGAAGTTTGAATTATAGATTTCTGAACTCTAACTGCGCTACAGCCCACATTCAGGAACTGGAAGCGAGAAAACTAACTTCGAAAGGGCTTGTAAGATCAGTGAGATAAGATAAGGGCGTAGAAATTAATTGCCCTTGTTTTGTATTAAAATCTGATAAAGGGCTGGCAATGCTGCTCGAGATCAGAGCGAACAGCGGGGCCACATTTTCCGTCACAAATTAGTGTTTGCAATCTCATGGGCACCTGGCTCCACGTGCTGGACCTCCCGGTGCAGCATCCTTAGTGCGCAGACCCTCGCTGCCCAGGTAGCATCCCAGGCTCAGGAGCTTTCAGGGAACCTTTCCCACAGATGCCGGCGGGCTTGGCGCTGGCCCCGATGATTCAGAGCGATGACATTTTGCAACCAGATTGTACAAGTATAAGCAACTAACCTGAGCTGGGGAGACCGTGCCAAAAGGCTTTCAGATGATCAGAGCAATATGCCAGTCAGTTAGAGGTCGATTGACCAATTAACAATTAGATTTGGAGAGCAGGCATGTCATTTCAGATCATTATTTGCTGAAAGATCAACTATGTGGAAAGTTTTAAATTAAAAGAGGTAATTTTTTTTTTTTTTTTAATACATACTGGCATTTCTAACCCCAGCTTCATACCATGAGGCACTGGCAGTAGGTTGCAGCCCTGGGGACCGATTGCAGCTGGCAGTGTGACAGCAGCGCTTTGACAAAGCCTGCAGGAAACCGGCCGGGGCTTCCAGTTTCTTTTGAACACCGCTCGCACTGAGCTAAAGGCACAAGTGCTAAATAAGAGCAGAGGAAGACTTCGCGATAGGATTGGGGAGGAAGGTTTCAACTCACTGGCAATTAGTGATGAGAGGCACCTCAGAGCAGGGTTTCTTTTCTAGTGATGCAAGGTTCAAAGCGGATGGTGGGAATATCCGACCTGGTCCATATCTAATTATAACCAATTAAGAAAGAATTAAAGTATCTCAATTCAAGCCCTGGAGACCTACACTTGTTCAGTGTCCCGTAGTGGTCTTGTTGGCTTGAGCCTCCAAACCGTGCTGCTCTGGGCAGCAAAAGCCATCTCACTGGCCCTGCCAGAAGAGGAGAGGAGAATGGGACTGGCATCAGCTCGTGCCTACTTAACAGCTTCACAACGAACCCCAGCGCAGGGCGGCCTTGAGCCTTTCCCAAAGTCTTGGGTAACCCTCTGTTATCTTGTCTTCATAGATGGTAGGAAGCAAGTTCCTTGAAAAGAATATTTACAGTAAAAAATGTGTTATGAGTAAAACTATAGAAATATCAATAATATGGCACCTTGCTCTGAATTATTTTATATGGGTGACAGGGGGTACTTTTGGACAAAAATAAATGCTCTTACAAGAGCATCTTAGCATTCTAGGCCATCCAAATAAAGGAGAACATGGGATTTGAAAAAGCTTTGGTCACACGTGCAGCAGGGAGGGACTGCTTCTTTACTTAGAAATGTTATTCTATGACATGCGTGTGTACTGCAAAAGTGATGCCATGGTGAAATATCAAACTAATGGATGTGGTGCCACACACAGTAACTCTCATAGCTATAGCAGCTCTGTATTTTTTTCCAAAACTGTACTGATCCAGGGCTCACAGGAAGGGAGAAACAGAGCGAAAGAGGCAAATGAAATAAACACTCATGAAAGCAGTTCATGCCTGAAACTGAAATTTGTGAGTAACATCCTCTGAAAGTCTCTGACGATGTTATAAGCATTTTTAGTACAGTGGGAGAATAGAAGAAGCTGAACTCTGAAAGTCATAGTTGTTTTGGTTATCTGTTCTTCCTCCAAATCGGACTCCCACCAGGAAGGACAGCCCCTCCAGAGCTTCAGGGTGTCTCACTCTCCTACGTGAAGTGAATGGCTTTGAAGATGAGAGCCTTGGGGCTGCCAAAGCATTTCCCAGTGAAGTTTTGCACATGGCCTGGCATCTTTCTCAACACTCTCTGCAGCAGACCCAGGCTGCTGTGAACCAGACAAGCAACAAAAGTCCTACCAACAATCTGGCCCTGGGTATAAAATATGTCTTTAATCTGTTCTACAGCCCAGAAAGAGAATTAATCGGAAAATCACTATGAAAAGCTACAGATTCCATTGGAAACATAGTAATTTGCTTTAGAATATTTTAATTGTCCTGTTTGGTCAGAATTCCCCAAGTTCAAGCCTGAGCCTTGCTTCTGCCAGGTGATTAGAAACAGCCCTTATGTGAAAAAGTTTCAGAACGTGTATTGAGAATACTTTTTAGGAATTATATATTAAATTGTAATAAATCACAACAGGTCATGACAGGCTAAACTTGTAAGTGCCTGAACACTATTCACCCTAGACATTTATAGACAGCCTCACACATGAGGTCTTGCTAAGCCATAGTGAGGCAATAGCCTCCATCACACTTTTCCAGGAGATAAAATATCAGCATTAAATGAGATATTTGAGAGTGGTGCATGTTCTGCAACACTCCTTTCACAAGCCACGCACTGGCACGCCAAACAGAGCAAGCGTGGCCAGCGGCAGGCCAGGAGCCCAGGAAACGCCGCTCTGCTCGAGTAGGTGGTAGTCTTCCTTTGAGTCAACACTGAAACCCGTGTGCTAACACCACACCGCTTAATGTGTCATCTGGTGGATACAAAACTGACATCCTGACTGCATCTGATTCTGAAAGGTTTCGGGTTTGAGACTTTTTTTTTTCTTGTTTTGCTCTCTCCAAGTGTACAGCTGCTTAACACCAGTGTTTTGGCCAGGTTCTGATTTGGAGAGAAGCGCTTTCCCCTGGTGATCCTTCCTGCCACAACGTTGGATGCACAAGATGAAGTTGGCCCTTGTCCAGCGGGGTTTTGCTGCTCTGCCCTGCTGCAGTGTTTTTCCATAGACAAGTCCGCACTCAGGTATGAAGGACCATGACTCCTGATCTCCTTCCAGGAGCTCAAACACCCTCTTGCTACAGACTATTACTGCCTTGAGGGTAGAAGTTGTCCCATAATCCAAATCTATGACCTTCGTATGAACAATTTCTGATATGTTAGGAACCACCTTTATTAACCAGGGTAGCCTCAAGATTTCAGTGACTTCCAAAGCCCTTGTCCTGAAAGGAGTTCTTGGAGGCTTTGGCAAGAGGCCCAGGCAGTCATTGCCACCAAGCCTTAGCACAGCCTCCCACACGCATTCCAGCGGTTTCAGTGCCCAATGTCCTTTGCATCACTGGGCTCTGCATTGCTGCTGTCAGACATCTAAGGCAGACCCTTGGTTTCTTTTCCAGAAGAGCAATGGGGGCAAGGCAGGAAAGCAAGACAGAAGAACAGAGGGGGGATATTAAGAGAAAATGATTGAAAAAAATACATACATCTTAGATTTCATTTCTCTTACCAGGCGAGCAAAGTTAGAGTTGGGATTACTTAACCAATACTTTTCTGTCTAACCACTGATGTCTAAGCCATATTGAACTGGAAACCTTTGAGAAGCTGTGGTGCCTACACCCACTTTTGAAAGCACTTGACACTTTTCTCCTACCAGGAACCCCGGGCCTTGAGAGAAAGAGAGAAAAATGGACTTTTAGAACCGAACTGACTAGTAGGTAATGCAGTGTGTAGGGAGACAGGAAAACAATGCTACTCTGACATCAATGGCATTCTCAGAAGCTTCACAGCCAGCACTCAGGAGCAGGGATGAACACCTGAGCTCACATCCCCTTTGGTCTGCACCCAAAACGGGCTCCTGTCCCTTGACGGGCAGCAGCGAGAGCCCAAGGCTGGGATCCAATCTCGTTTGCAGCTATGTAAATCAACAGGAGCTTCATCCACTTCAGTGGAAGCCCTCTGGATTTACGCCAGAGCAACTGAAATTAGAAGCTTGCCCTAAGTGGGCGGGAGCTCATTATAAGACTAAATAAGGAGTGAGTCATTTTCAGAATTTTAAACTGAAAGGAGCCGCATTTGGCTGACCTCCTTTTTTTCCACACTGGTGGCTTATTAGATTACAGCAGATAAGAACCATGCTTTCTTACTGGTTTTTCATGGTGACTTGTCTGTGTCACTAACAGAGGTGGAAACACTGGTTTAAAAAAGAAAAAAAATCCAAAGCAATATATTTAAATAGCACAGTGTTTTTACCAGAGTAAGTTTTGACATCTGAGGAGACAAACACTGGCTCAACTTACTTGTAAGTGTTCCCATTTCATCCATAATACATCAAGGGCCAAGTGACCTGGGAGGAGCCGAGCATGAAGAGACAAGAAATCTCTCAGTGGATTGCAAGAAGCTGCTTGCTGCTTGGAGGAACAATTGCCAGTCTTCATTATCAAGTTTGATAATTAATTCTTGTTAATACCATTATTAGCAAGACACTTCACTTAAAGAAAAAAACCACAAACACAGAAGAGCCACCTACCCTGCCCAGCTGCAAACCCCCATCCTGACTCCTGCTCTGGTCTCCCAGGTCATAAATCTTTTCATCTTCATCTTGCAACCCTTTCAAGGAGACTTTCAGGCTCCTACTGCCCAGGTATTTTAAAGAGACAACTCTCACTGATGAGATTAGGCTTGAGAGCAAGGCAGCCCCCCAAATCACTTTTGGCCTTGCATCACTCAGCAAAGCAGACAAAAATTTCCAGGCAAAAAAGGTCCCCAGGGTAACGATTCTGAGGCCATTTAATTTGAGATTCCAGATCTACTAAACCTTGTAGTGTTTGGTTGAATACTCATTCACCCAGAGTGAGATTGTATTCAAAGCAGTGGCAAATGGAAGATGTAATTACTGCTGTGCCACTGAAAACACTAAAGGCACATGAAGGATGAGGTAAAGGCCAGAAAATTTCTCTTCATCAGATTGGAAGGATGAGAGAACAGGGTAAAGTTCGGTGGATCTTGTGAAACTTCTGATACATTTTTACACTAAGTCTTGAAATCAATCATGATATAGAAAGCTATTGAATGGGATTCCTCTGTGTCAAGGGCCCATTTCCCACAGTAATGATTGACATAACCTGATATTGGCTCTGAGACGATTGTAACCAACAGCAATCTGGGGAGGCAGTAAGGACTATGGGATTGTTCACATTCGCTCTTACAACCACAACACTAAACACCAATTACATCTGGCACAAGCTACCTTTTCACAGACACCCTAAACAGATCAAAGATTGATCCGAAGACCTGAAAGCCTAGTTCCAGTCATTTAGCTCAAAGTTTAGGAGGCAACTTGATGATGATCTAGAGGGACCTACTGGGATGATATTTCTGATACTCAACAAAGACAAGCAGACAACACCCCATGAGGCCCAATATACATAGATTAGAAGTAAATGCAGTTTGTTATCATGATATAATAGGACTAGACACCTGCCTCAAATGTCATCTCTGCTAAACCAGAAGGTTGAGTGCCACCTCTAGAGGTTACACAGTGGCACTCACGGCTGTGCTTTAATTGGCCCTGCAAGGACAGCCCAAGGGTCCTCATGGAGAGGACACAACTGCCCTCACACACAGCTCAGTGCTCTCAGAGGGACAGGGGCATCACTGGCCATATGGGCAGGGGAACACTGCAGGCAGCCCCTGTACAGGCTGGCCCAACTGCCTGCAAAGACATTGCAGATGCTAAGAGCAGACTCCAAGACAAGGCACAGGCCAAGAGGATTGTCTTGGCCATCAAGTAATTTCCCCAACACCATGTTCAGCTTCCTCATGGAAACTTTGGGATTTGCCTTTATAGGACATTTCAGTCAGTTCCTAAAACACCCAAAGGTGGGTGGTTTAGGAATCTCCTCCTGGTTTCTATATATAACTGATGGTGCAAGCACTGTCCAACACCTGCTGCTGGGGAAGAGGGGGTGGTGTATGTGGGGTGAGCCTTTTCTTGGAGGTTTGGATTCCTTACAGCTGGCACTTTCCAGCGAGTCTGAAGCTTTATGGAGTGCACAGCACATGTGAGGGGGAACAACTGCAACTGAAATCCTCAGCCCTTCATAGGTGTGCCCACTTCTGCTGGGGCCTTAGGGCTTAGAATGATGCTTGGATTTCTCCAAGTTATTATCATAGTATGGTTAGAGTTGAAAAGGACCTAAGTATCACCTAGTTCCAAGCCCCCTGTCCTGGGCAGGGACACCCCCCACTAGACCAGATCACTCAAAGCCCCATCCAACCTGGCCTTGAACACCTCCAGGGCATCCACAGCTTCCCCAGGCAGCCTGTTCCAGTGTCTCACCACCACTAGAATTAAGAATTTCATCCTAATATCTAATCTAAATCTACCCTCTTCCAGTTATTGCTAGATTTCACCAAGATATCGGGCAGCATCACAGAGGGATCTCAGCCCTCTTCTCCTTCCCCAATCTCCTCTCTACTAATTCCACCACACTTCTGTAGAGGCAGCTTTTTCCTTCTTCTGCCTCCTCTGCCAAAAGGGGGCTGTGGACTGCCTTTTTTGTTGCAGCCTATAACTCCACAGTTTTCCATCTCTTGCTGTAAATGGGAAATTGCCTTGATTGGGGCTTAGACAGAAGCCAGCGAACTTCATGCCTCTTCTACCTGTAATATTTGTAGCACCTCATTCCTTTTGATCTTGGCTACGGATCCCAGAAAACACAACAAAAGGCAGCCCTGCTCCTCCTGCTTCCGTGCACAGCAGAGCTCCTGCCCCGGCGGAGGCGTTGTGCTGGGAGCCCGGGGCGCTGAGCAGCAGCCACCTGCATCCTAGGGAACATGTTGGTCCTTCCTGCGGTGGCTCAGCCCAAGCAAGGTGCTGGCTGGGCGCATCGGCTTGGCCGCCAATGTTGGCTCAGCCCCGGCTGAGGAACCTGCAGAACTTGCCCAGCTGCCAGAGGAGCGGCTGGAGACAAACTTTTTACCTCGTGGCGTTGCTGCTTTTGATTGGGGTTGGTTTTGTGAGCAAGCTTTGCTGCTGACTAATAGCCTTGGGCAACTGGCAGGGGAAATGAGACCTCACTGTATGGCAAGGTACCACGAACCAAAATGACAAGATTATACTAGTAGTTCATTAAAGCAGATGAGAGAGATTAGAGCGCTTGTTACTATGATAAAGCAAAATTGTATGTGTATGAAACATGCCTAGACAGCTTTTTAAAAAAAATTAACATCACAGAATGCTACATTTTTAACTTAAAAAAAGAAAAGTCTCTGCTGGTAGACATAGAACTTTGCCAAAGAAGGAGATCCTGGTATGAAAGACACTTGGAAAATAAGACCAATTATAGAAGACAACATTTCTCCTCCAGTTTGTGCTTCCTCTCCTATAAAATCCTCTAGATGGGAGAGGATCTGCCCTCCTCTATTTTTTGAGAACCTATGTCTTATTTCAAAAAAAGTAGCGGGCTCTACTGGAAGTGGACTCAAACACAAGGGAATACTTTCAGTCACCTCTTCCACCATGGTCACTCCAGCCTGACCCCTAAGTGCTTCCCCCAGTGCTGCCACTCCCACTTTCATTCTCCCTTCACATCTCTTGGCATAAGTTCACAAAACCATCTCATAGTACTCTGAAATATCCTGTTGCCCTAGCTTACAGAAAAAGCAGGTGTCAAGCACAGCAAACGCAACCATTTAGGTACAGATACATCCAGTGACCGCTCTTCAGGGCTGAAAATCCCAGCCAAAGGTTTTGACCTTTCCTTGTTATGGTACAACCTGGATTCAAATTTTTCTGGAGTTCAGGGGGGCTTGAAAACTTGGCTTAAACCTGTATCTGATCTTCATGATACTAACCATCCTTTTCACATGAGGCAAATGGTAAGGCACAACCAATGCTTTGGGGAAGTTTGAACTGAGACTGGATTTCAGATCTGAACTTTGTCATTCAGGCCTGTCTCTTCCCTTTCTTCTTTTCCTTTGTGTTAGCAATACGCACTGACTTTGTAGATCAATGCAGAAGCCTGTAAATGATGCATGAAATGAAAAATCCCTGTCCAGCCAGCACACAGAGAGAATACAGACAGTGCTATACTGTCATTGCTGTGGTATTTGCTGCAATATTCACAGCTAGAAAAGCCCACTAAGTCCCAGAACAATGCTGGACTATTTTAAAGTCTCAAGCTCTTTTTGGAGGGAGGGGGAAGAGGAAGGGAGAAATTAACTCCCCCTTACACCCACCTTCTTTCTTCCTTTGTTTCAGAAAGTTTTCACAAGAGCAAACCCTGCCCTCCCATACGAATCTTTCATTATTCCCCACCCCCCCAAAAAATTCTTTCCCGTTCTCGGATGGGGGTGGCAGGAGAGGAGGAAAGAGGAAAATAAAGAGATCGTATCAAATAAACAAATGCTTTCATCGAGCCAGCTCGGAATGAATCATCAACTAAGCTGCACCGAGATGAGGACATGCCTCTCTCCAGCAAAATACTCCTTGGCCTGACAGTGGCCATGGGCCACCAGCCAGGAAGCCCCACCAGCCGGTCCCAGCTCCTTGTCCTCAAGCACAAAGGAGGACGGCAGTGCTCAGAGGTGCTTGAGCTTTTCCCCGAGTGTGCTCGGCCCATTCCTCGCACCTCTAATGCCCTGCACCGGCACTAGGGATGATGAGTGCTTGGCAGCACTATTCTTCATATGGAACATTAAGCTGAGGTCTTGCACACTCCTGAACATTAAACATCCCATGATAGTCATGAAGAAGAGCTACGGGTTTTATTAACCTCAGTGTCCTGGACACATTGCACTAGGAAAGTCATCATTAACCTACCTTAAGAATACAGGCAGGGGCCCTCTTTGCAAACTATGCTCAAAGAGCTACAACCCTATGAAATGCCTTTAATAATTTAAAGCAACTACCAAATGTTGCTATAAAGGATATAACCTCACCTCGAGGAAGAAAATCTGTAAAGACTTTGACACAGTAAAGTGCTCACAGGGTTCAGGTCCAAACCTTGATTTTTTTTTTTTTTTGCTAGTCAGTCCTTAACCATTGCACCCAAACACTGACCCTTCCCTTCTCCCCCCACCCCCTGCCAAAAGCACGTTCATCTGGGCTTTCAGCTATTTTTAAGATATCCCTTGCACCTCAAACTGGGGAATGAACCATTAACAACACTTCAGCACATGGTGAGAATTCTTCTGAGAAGGCTTAGGACCAAATCAAATTATCCCCCCCTAAATAAATAGATATATAATTTTTAAAAAAGTCAGAAAAGGATTTTTCTTTCTTCTTTTTAAATACAAAGAGTAGGAGGAATTAGGTTTATTTGTTTGTGCCATATTAATTTAAAAACAACCTGATTTAACCCAGCAACAAATCATATGTGAGCAATAATGGATTTCATCTGAAAAATGATACAAAGTCACTCTTACAGTAGTTGATATATTTATAATTTGTCCTTCTAACACCAAACTCCAATTTGCTGTCAGTGCACAGGGAAAATAAAATTACTGGAGGAAGCAGAAGGGGAAAATGAGAGGCTTGTGCACTACCAGGAGTCTGATACCTCTGATCAGGATCGCTTTATTTGTGAACCAGCTTCTGAGGGAATAAAAAAAAAAAAGGTAAATTAAAGAATAGCCAGTTAGATGAGTGCTATTTGCAAAGGCCTTGTCTGAGATATGGTCAGGAGGAACTCCACACCTCAGCACAGGGGTTTGCATGCCCGGCATACTCAGCTTCTGAGGACAACTGCTTCCCCACAGCCCCAGGTGCAGGGTGGCTGTCCCAGGGCACCCATGCCAAGCCACATGCAGAAGCAAAGCTTTGCCCCCGCAGCCCCCCTCCACCAAGCTCTGCAGGTGCGCACCCTCCAATTTCCCTACTCATTTGCTCCTCGTTGCAAAAAAGTATATTAAAAAGTTATTTTTGGCACAGAAGCCAGCAACTGTGAACAGATAAAGGGAGCAGAACTGATGAGTAAGGAGGTCCCATTTGCAGAGACTTTTTTCCTCCCCTCCCAGAAGCACATCACGCTTTCAAGGGCCATATTATTGTTTTTCCTTTCTCCTGCAGTAGACACCGAGGGTCTAACGCTCAGTGGTCACACACAGGCACAAGCCAGGCGAGGAGGCTTCAAACAGCAACCGCAGCCCAGTGAGACCAGTGCTACAGCTACAGATCCCATTGACATCAGCAGGAGTCAGACACTGGGAAAGCAAACCTAGTTTCAGTCGACCTTAAAATTTGCCCTGCGAGGGGCACACCAAGGCAGAATTTGCCTTTTCCTCTTTTGCAAAGTGCAAAGGGGGGATTCTTGTATCTGCCAAGATTAGGAGATAACTTTTTTCCGCTCTCCTGCATTAATTTACTTTTGCCCGGAGTGCAAGGGGGCATCTGTATTTTCTTACAGCAGCAAAGCATCCTCTGAGCTCGGGGATGCAGGAGCTGGCAGCTAAGCTCCAGCCACTTGGACACCCCTCACCTTCGCAGCCAGATGTGGCAGCAAAGGAATCACTAACAGCCTGAGAGCAAACGCCACTGCCCCTCCAGGCTTTTTCTTAGGAAGAAAAGAAAACAACTATCTGAAAACCCCATTTTCCATCCCTGTCTCACCAGATCCCAGCCATGGGCTTCAGGCAGCACCCGGTGCCTGTCACGGGGCTGACAAGGAGGTTCCCTTTACAGACACCAGGGAAAGGCGGTGCAAGCCCCCCATGCAGGCAGGGACAACATCCCCTTCTGTGATAAAGCAGTGATGTTTCAGGCTGGAAGTGTTAGCACTTTGAAATGGTAAATCACAGAGAGCCTCTGTTAAAGCCTTACCCCACAGAGAATTATTGTAAAGTGCTGGCTGCTATTTACATTCTCTTTTTTTTTTTTGTGGACGGAGTCACAAAGGGAAGAGAATGACAATAAAAACAGAAATACATCATGGAAAGGGGGGGAAATCCCAGCCTCGACCACTACATGCAAATGCAGAGCAAAGCCTGGCTATTTCCTATGGGTTTCACTTGCTGTCACTGAAACGCTTTGGTTCCATTCATGAACCGAGAGATCTAACAGCCTGGCATGATTATTAGACAATAAGACTCCTTCCTGTGTCTCCTTTAATTTGCCTTGATAGATATGCAAACCAGGGGAGGAAAAAGCTAACCAGGCCTCTCTTATTGACAGAAGACAATTTCCAGACCATAACCCAGTTGCCTTTCTTTTAAGCTGCCTGGGAGAAAAACCCCTTACGCCGGGTGTGGAAGCAGGAGGAAGGATGCTGGAAGGTGAGATGCATGAAACATGGGAAGACCTGAAGGTCTCCTTACGGTCTGTCACACTGTTGTCTTGTTGCAACTGATGCAAAGGAGAAGTTAACAAATGACAATGCTTTTTAATTAGCGCACGGGGAATTCTCACCATGCAATAGAGATGTCAATGTAACACTAAGGAGGTATTAAATAAAAGAAAAAAAAGGGACAAGCGACACCAGCAGCAGCCCCAGCCTTCCCAAGCTATAGTTTCAACTCCAGGCACTGTTAGCTGTAGGAGAAGTTTTCAACTGATTTTTTTTTTTTGCTGTTGCTCACATCTGGTAAAGCTGTCCCTGGGCTACCGCCATATGTAAGGACACAAGGTTTTATGACTTATTGTCTGTAAGATTTATGGAGATGATCTATGATCAGCAATTTTTCATATTCTTATATCCTGAGCAAACACACAGAGGGCTGTTCCCTGCAGAATAGGAAGGTGTAAAACAACATGGTTGCAGCACAGCAAATACCAAACTCGGGGACCACAGTGGCAGCAGGGATGGGCCAAGGCACACGGGGAGCTTCTTGGTTTCCATTTCCTTCCCAAGGCAAATAATGGGCAAAAAATTAATGGATTAAGATGAGCAATTCCAGCTCTTTTATGATGTGTTAATGAGAACTATATTATCTGCATTTACTAAGCTAAATTCCAAAGCACCAGCAGCATTTCTGCAGGAAACACATACACTTTGGTGCTAACAAAAAGCCCAACAAACCCAGGTGGCTTCTCCACACTCCCAGAGTAATCACTGCAGGTGTGTGTCAGGGAGAAGGGCTCCCCAGGCCACAGCTCTGGGGCTCTGGCACAGACCCCAGGAGATAGCCCTGCCCCAGCCTTTGTGCTTTTTAAAGGAAGGAAACTGCTTATCGTAACGTTTCGCTGATACGCTGCTCTGGCTTTCGGTGTTACAAGCCTTCACCTTTCACTTACATTGGGACCAGCACGAGTAAGGAGATTTAGTAAAAACAATAAACAAGAGGAAGTGAAAAATCTGTCAAGAGTTTTGGTTTGGCTACAGCCATTGGTGTTGTCTTTGACAGGTAGTTTGGCTGTTAACGAAGGACGAGCCTCATCGATGTTAGCAGGACATCACAGGAAGAAAATAACCATTCTCCATTGATCACTATGATTGCTACTGTGCTCTGCACCTCTCCCACCCCACTGATATTTTCCTCCATGCACACATTTCCTCTGATATCAACAATATTTTGCCTTACAGGGAAAAAATTGTTCTCTACAAACCCCCCATCTGCTCTCTCAACCCCAACCACCAAGTCAACTCCTACCATCCACCTCCTTGGGACAGGAGGATTATAGCAAACAAACACAAGTCATAAGAAGAGTAATAAATAATTATCAGACTCCTGCAAAGTAAAATAAAATAAAAGCCTTAAGTTCATAATCTCCACAGAAGACAGCACTGCACTGGTGAAGTGCTGAAAGCATCGGAGTTCCACCCGTCATTAACACGATGTTGAAATCAATGGCCCAGCTGAGCGGTAACTTTGTAGTGTCATTCGCAGGCATAAGGGTTAGATTCTTCTGCAAGTGCCACTAAAGCCAGTATTGATTTACACCCAATGACAGCCTGTCCCCTGACTTATGCACCTGAACAACTATTTATTTTTAAAAGATCATGTTAAATGCACTTCCCTTGTGTACAAACAAATCATTTGACAGATATAATCAATTCTTTGTAGTTCAAACAGGTTTGCTTTCTCCCCCCAAAATGTAGATGACACCATTAAAATAAATTTTAAAAGTGTATAGTGACCTGTAGAGATACCAAAAGAACAGTATTAGTCCAGTAATGTACCTGCAGGTTTGGAAGACAGTCTAGGACTGTGTGATCATTTTGACAGAGCCACTTGAAAGAAATCAATAAAATTGATCATTGAGCTGCAGTTTATAGATGTGGAACATAGTTCTGGGATGGCTAACAGCGTTATTTTACATAAAAATGTGCAAAAAAAAATGGCACAAGGGGACACAGAGTCCACATTGCAAGTCGGGGTGGAAGAGAGCCTATGCTAAACATCAGGATCTTCCAGCCAGCCGTAGGAGCATGGCACTGCAGCAAGCTTCCCACAGAAAGAAGCGGGCAATGACATGGAGGCTTCTCCTGCCAGAGGAGCTCTCAGGCTACATCAAGCCCCAGTAGTAAAAAATCCTGGGTGGAAGTGTTAAACTTGCCAGCCAGGAGTTGAAGAGAAATCTCAATGTTTGGGCCCTTTAATAAGAGTAGGAATTGGTACCCTAATTCTCAGAGGTGGCTTTTTCAGGAAAGAATTCGCTCAACCTGGTATTTGTTGAAACCACACTGTTTAGCTGATATAAATTGGTGCATTCAAGATGACCTAAGCCCCCTTGTACCCACTGAGGAACTTACCCACCATTTTTAATATTATATTTTATCTTTAGTGGCTTAAGGCAGAGATTGTACCACCCTTCCCCACACAACACCCCCACTTCTGGACCTTGCAAAATGATGCTTTTTCTGGGCAACTTTTCAAGTTCTCCTTAATCAGACCTAAACTCAGAGGGCAGTACTTTAGCAGCTATGATTTCCACAGTCACACCCAGTGCCTCAACTTCTGTTTCCTCCCGAGTCTGGGAAACAGAAGTATTTGGATGAAAAATAGTCAGAGAAACTCAGGGAAGTACCAGCTGCGGAGCCTTCTACACAGGACAGTCACAAGTAGTCCCTCCATCATGTTTGCTTACTCTATATTGTTACAATACAACACAATAATTCCTCTCTTAATATGCATCTGTTTTCTCCTCTGCCAGTCACTGTACCATGCAGTACACGGACTCCCCACTCTCCATCAGTGCTGAAGACTGCACAAATAGTACAGTCCATCTTCTTACCATCTACAACAGTAACGTTTAATACGGCAATGCCCTATTCTAATACTATGAAAGATTGTATCTGAACAGAAAATGTGCATTTGAAGTGCGGCTCACTTCATTCACTCTTGGTAACTACCCACTACAATTATCAGGAAATGAAAAATATGCACTTCAGAGCCTTCTCTTTTCACATGTTAAAAAACATATGAAGATCAGCACAAACGCTACAGGATCACTCATGCACGAGGCAATGCTTTGCACTGTTTCCATGATAGATTACTAAACAGACAAAAGTCTGGGGCTCTACAGATGTAGAGGAGAATTTCTAATAATCACACATTGTGCATACATGTCCACACACCCTTTCAGAGCAAAATGAGTGAACATAAAATCTATAACAGTAATAGACTACCTTTACTTTATGGCAGAGCTCTGGAAAGTTTGAAGCAGATACTGTCACCAAGTTGCCGTTTAAAAGGCATTAAATGCAGGAAAATAAGAAAAATCATTACCTCTGCTGTGGAATCTTTTGGAATGAAAAAAATTATAACTGTGGGAGTCAATGCATTTACAAGTGTTCACAGGGTACGATACGGTATATATACAATGACCCCAACAGTGGGAGTGCAGATGTGAAAAGGGGAGTGTAATACAGAATTATAAGAGGGAAGCATAAATAACACACAGTGTAATAGCCAGGGAGTCATTATTTTAGGGAGTCTATATATAATCCTATTTCCCCCCCTCCCTCTTACAAAGCTTTTAACATTGCTTTGACTTCAGCCTTCCTGGATAGACATTTAAACAGGAAAGGCTTCAGTTTTATTAAGTAGAAGTATTGAAATTGGCAAAATACCTGATTTAGTTCACGTTATGTGGTTTATAACATTGTTAAGCTTCATTAGGATGCTGCAGCACTCAAATAAATGAAGACGTATTTATTATTTCATAGGCTGCCTCCCATTAAAACTAATACTTCCTCTGCTAAGAGGTGCAGACAGCAGAACTCATGATGCTCAGCATTTCTACCATAGGTATTGTGTGAAACAGCTGGACACCAGACTCACGTACAACAGCTTACAGTCACCAGATTCCTGGAAAGATGTCCATTTTACACAGAAAATGAGAAAAGCACACCCAAGCAGCAAGCTGGATCAGGCTTGAATTTACACCAGTGTAAACCAAAATAACACTGAGGTGAATGGACTCACTTCAACACAAACTGGTGCAGGACCCAGCTCAGCCCGAGTGCCCTTCATGCCACCAGAGCAATGCACACCTGGGCTCTGCCCCATTATCACAAGCGTCACACCATTTTGCAAAGCCAGCCACAGTACAAAGCAGTTTAGTTGTCTCCATCCTCTTACAGCAAAGGAAACAGCCTAAAATTTGCCTTACCCAACAGTCCCTTGGCAGAAGGCATATGTGAACCTGGCCACCACTGCTGCTCTGGAGACTTCCTTCCCTTCCACACAACACCTGCTTTGGGAACACCTGCCTCGCCTTTCTAGCCATACTGTATCTTTCTTGGTGTGTCATACAAGAGTGGAAGTCAACAAAACTTTCTTATCAAGGACTTGTTGGGAAGTCACCTTCCTCTGATTTGCATTTGGGACCTTTCTCTAAGAAAGGCAAGTGAGCAAGTGTCAAGTGTGTCAGACCATCGCCTTTGGAACAACCACAGCCTCTTACCTTAGAAATCTGATTCACGATGACATCTGTCCTTCCTGGGCCAACTGTGCTGGGAAGCTGCTGAGCCTGGACTTCCAGAGGAGCCCCACAACTCCTTTCTTCCATCACTCCTGATAGGTGCTAAGCGCGCTCTGGATTTCCCCATCTCCCACAGAGAGGGACTAGAGATTTCTAGTGGTCTTCATACAACAGCAAAAATCCAGAGTACTCCACACTGGTTGCCAGTACAGAACCACAAAGGTCTCCCAAGCCTTCAAGGCTGATGAGACAGGTGTAGAGCATGTTATGCACCAAGGCTCAACTCTATCACCCAAACACAAGAAACCCCCTGTCTGCCCAAATCAGGCTTTTATAAGGACAGCAACAATAGGCACGACCATGCCTCCCCACAGAAAGCTGATGAGAAAGAGGCAACACCTGCAACCAACCAACCACCCCACCCACTCACACCAACTCCCTGCTTTATTGTAACGCTTGCTTAATTGATGCAGGTGTGATCAATTTATGTTGGACTTCAGCTGAATGCGGACTTCAGCTGGCCTAGCAGCAAACCCTGCTCTAATCTGCAGTGACTTTAGTTTTCTCTATTCACTGCTCTTTTCCGGCCCGCTACAGGAAAAATGTGGCCTTGCCTCAATTGACTTAAATTTAAAACCATTGACATATTATATAACTCAATAAAAATCCTGCTAAAAAAAGGTACATTGTACTCATTCTCCTTACACGCGGTAGGGAGGAAAATGGGTATAGGCTTCTTCTATGGCTTTTAGTTAATTCACTATCAATGCCCAGCTGCTTTAGAGTAAATACAGGAACAGGGTGTCATATGGGTATCCTGAAGAAAAAGAAGAGAGGTTTCCTATTTCTTTGTTAGCCAGCAAAGATGGTATGCATGTTATCCAAAGATAATACAGGGGAAGAAATCAATTCTCCGTGTTGTTACACATCCTTGCGTGCAAATGTAAACTTGGGGAAAAAGCAAAAAAAAAAAAAAAAGTACATTTCTATTATGCTGAGGTCATATGAAATCATTAGTGCAGGCTGATATGATCATCAGAAAAAAGAAAACCAAACCCCAAATAAGGCTTCTCTATGTGAGGAAAAGGGCATCAACTAGAAGTTTTGGTGGGTGAAGGAGCGAGGAGCTTGCTCCGTTCAGCTCTGGGAGAGCTGGGATCTTTGGCGGTGAAGCACGTGTGGTGCACAGTCGATTTTAGTTACAATTTGGGGTTTGAGCATAAAACCCGGCAATGCTCCTCACTGCCCTGCTCGCTCCCAGCCGACCCTGAAACGGGCCAGCGATGCACCGGGGATCCTCGCTAACGCTAAGGCGAGGAACCCAGCTCCGGCATCAGGCGGCTCCATCGCGAAGGAAATTCGGCTTATTATCTAACGAGTCAACACAAATATCATTATCGCTGCTCCGATACCGGCTGGCGAAGGCAGGGCTGCGATCCGGCTGCCGGCCTGAACACGAGCACTCCGGGTAATTGCCGGCGCGGGCTGGCTGGCTGGCTCCCGGGCTGGCTCCGGGCTCTGCCGCCCCGCGGGGGTCCCGCCTTTCCAGGCCTTTCGCAGGAGGCATCCTCTCTGAAGAGAGACTCCCTTCCTGACGGAACCAGATTAAGCAATTTGCTTTTAATTAGTAGCGCAGTCATTTCCAAGCTAAGCGGTGGAAAGAAGAGAAAGCAGACTGTCTCTTTAAAGTTTAAGTGGATTCAGTGCACACAGTGAATTTAGAGCCTGCTGTTGGAAAAGTTCAGCTTTCTGTCACCGGTACTGTGCTCTCTGCTAATTTTTACAAGAGTTCAAGTTGTATGCACCAGTTAACAGAGACATTGCAGGGGGTAAAATGAGAATAGAAAGCGTGACCCCTTGCTGCCTCTGTTTATAGTGCCTAAATTATATCCAGACAATGCTCCAGGTCCCCTCCCTTGCTCTGCCGGGGTCCTGTGTGCAAAGCCCGTCTGCTGTTCCCCTCTGCTGCTGCCCAAGAAAAGGGGGCCCTTGGCGTTTGCGAGCAACCGCCCCGGGAATTCCCAGCAAAGAGCCACGGGGAGAGGAGGGAAAGAAAGGTTGGGGGGGGCTGGTGGAGAAGCGGTGCAAATGCAGTGGGAGAAGGTGAAGGGTGGGAACGCCGAAGGGAATTAGGGATCCCCAAAAGTGGACATCTCTCTTTCACCATCCTGTACGTCCAAGAGCATGGTCGGCTCCCCCACCCCACGTTGTAAGTTCCTGGTGTGCATCGGAAGAAGGGAGGGAGGAACTGCAGCTTCATCTGCAAACCAGCTATCACCTATGAATAATTGAATACCAAATAAAAACCCCTTCCTAGCCAGGAGATGTACTTTTGGCAACTGTTTTTCACTCCAAAGAACCTCAGTTATCCGTCAATCTCTAAAGAGATGGCATCAATACCCACTCCTTTGTCTGTGGCTCATCTCTCCTGCAAGCTCCCTGCCACGTTAGCATCGCTTCTTTCCAAACATGCCCTTGCAAGAACCCTTCAAACAGAGTTGAAGAAACCACTCCAAAAATAACAGTCCATTCAAGCTTCTGCTCCCTCTGTCCCTCTGCCAGCCTCCGTCCTTCCCCTGGGCAGCAAAGCGTGCGTGCACGCAGGAGCCACCAGGCTCTTTGTGGGGCTCACATCAGCCTGCTGAACTTGGGCTTGTATGGCCCAAGTGAACACGCAAAGAAAATGGGATTTTTGTGCACATTTCTCAATGATGGTGATGGGGGGAGAATCCCCATGACCAGGACTGGTGCTGTCAGGATGATTAGTATCTGGCATTCCTCTACCTTCAGCCACAGCTGGTTTAGATTTGAGCTACTGGTTCATTTAGATTTATGCTTCTGGTTCAATAAACAAACACAGTACATAGTCCATCATGCTAACTGCATAATAAAGCTGCTTACCTACTTCCAGACAAGTAGCTTTTATTCATCTGTTCCTTTTTCATTCTCCTTTTCCCCTCTTTTCTACCCCCCATCAAACCCAAGAGCAGCATTTGCTTTCTTTCCAAAACCAGTCCCTATCGAAGATCAGATAATGTCTGAAGTCTCTGCCACAGCCCTTCCAGCCGCGCTTTGCTCCAGAATATTTCCAGAAGTTGTCTGAGAAATCACTGCGAATACTTTATCTTCTCGAAGGCAGGCAGGTTATAATAGTTCTACCCTGGCACTCCCCATGAAAAACCCAGCTCTTAGCAAAGCCCCAGATTTCTTCCCGTGCTGCTCAGCCTTTGTGAAGGGCTGGCCGAGCTGGGGTTCAGGGAGGGAGGCTTTTCAGGATCACTGGGGCACAACGAGAGGCCAGTTTCTTCCCACTTCCACTTGTTGGAAGGAATGAGCGTGAGGCTGGGAAACAGTTAACCTGCACACAAACCTGGATTTCAAGACGCGCCCGTTGTCTGCCAGCGCCATCCACAAAGTCGCCGCTTTCATCCAGAACGGAAAACACCCTGGGATTTTTGCGAAATCCTTTTAAGTTGTTCTAATGGTAGCAGCTCTGAATCTGGCGAACTGCTTTGTTATCAATGCCGCACAAATTGTTCATCTATTTCTCTCCTACAGTGCTCGCCTCCACTCACTCGCCTCTCTAATAAATTCGTTTGACCGCAAAGGGTGCTTTATGACTCTTGTTTAAAACGGCTTCCTAATGATGCTTGACAACATCTCCTGCCTTTGAAAGAGCCTGGCTATGCAAGGCTCTAATCCCACAAAAGGAGGGATTCTTGTTAACCTGCGCCTCCGTCCTTTCTGTTGAGTCACCACCTTTAATGAAGCACTGAAGGGGAACCAAACGCAGCTGGGAAATTATGGCTTTACATGATCGTCTCTTGCTACAAGAGAGTTATTGCCCAAGCCTTAATCCCGTGACTCAGCCCTCTCCTTGGACCCCCTTTAATTGTCAGAACCTGAGGAAATCCGGGCCGAGGTAAATAACACTTCAGCAGCAACAGAATAGATTCACTTTAGGCAATGAATTTTTAATGAGCTGAGACTGCAGAGGGAACGCAGGGCCGAGATCTGTGCTGCTTATCTGATGGGGAAGGTCAGGGTCTGAACGGAGGGAGGGCATGGATGAGAGAACAGATCTGACAGGGCTCTTCAGCTGAGATTTCAGCTTGTCACAGCCTGGCATACCTTAACATATTAGGACCTTCTCTTCAAAGGAGCAACTTACACATGCCCATGCTAACAGAGACGGCACAGTATTTTCCCCTGGTAAAGGCAACCCAAGGGTTGTACTCTCGCGTTCTAAAAAAATAAAAAGCATACAGATAAAAAAAAAAAAGAAACCAAACCGAGAAAGAGCCATGCAGACGGGTCATGCTCTTCGTGGAAAATCAGGTAACTCTACAGACAACCTGCAAACAGAAACACGGGTAAGACTCTGAGCAGGCCATTAGCATAGTATCACTTATTAATTAGGTCAGCAGGCCCAGCTGAAGCCCTCACCAACATAACCATCTGCACCGACTGGCTCAATAAGTCTCAGCCATGGGGACTTCTGCTTACTAAGAGTTTGGACTTCATACAACCACCCTCCAGCACAGGTCTACTCACCAACGCATCTCCTGTGACATTGGCCAAGAGCAACACCTACCTCTGCTGTTGGGACTGACTGATCCCAGGAACTTTTTCTGTCTCAGGAAACTCAAAAAAGGACTAAAACACGCCTAACTCCAGGCATGGGTTTACACTGCTGCAACTCTCAAGCCTGGCAGCTCCTCTCTCAGCCTGGTGGCCCACCTGGCCTCATCCCTGTCCCCTGCAGTCCCCACACCCCAGGCAAGCACTGTTGGGTGGTCACAGAGCCAAATGTCCTACTTTTGCCAGGGAGCTCCTCTCCAGCAGGGCATGGAACAGGTACTCAGGGTAAAGGCAATGCCCCAGGAGTTAATCTGCACCTCCAAGAAAACCTGCAGCTTCAGCACGGACGGTAACAAACTTTTGAGCCAGAGATGTTACTGCTGGGCAATCTTAGGTTAGATTAGCACTTCTGGTATTTCCTCAAAACAATGAACGCTGACAGAGAGTTGATTTCTTGCACGTTTAAAAATTTTTTTTAGGGTTTGTCAGAAACAAAAAACTCCCAGAATATTTCTGCCCTAGGATCCAGTCTTTTTCATTTGCTGGGATTTCTGTTTCTTATGGAAAAAGAAATACTGCATTTTCTGGGGGAAGACTTCTTGTCTGCGTGTGGAAAAAGATAAACAAATAAAAATATTCAGCAGAAAGTATCTGAGCAGTCCAAGCCTGTATGAGAAATTACTGAAGTAAAACTGCTGGGTGAGGCTGATCACACTGCCGCACGCAGGAGGAAAGGAAAACTGACTGACAGTCAGTCCAAAACATCCCCTCAACTTGTCATCTCCCTGATATTTTGATCTGTCTAACGTGGGAAGGGGCCTTGCTCTCACTCCGGGCTGCATGCCCTCAGGGGTGTCCACCACATCATGGACCTGCGAAATGCAAACCGGGACAGCTAAAGGACGTACCAGCAGGAGACAGGATAATTTATGGGGAGCCAGGTCAATGCAAATTTATTGTGAGTAATGGACAATGGAAGGGGGGAAAAAAGCTCCCATAGGAACAAAGGCGAAAGGGTGCCGGCTCTCTGCTCCTCACAGACATCCAGGATGCTAATAAAAACCTTGGTGGACAATGAAAAGCAAATACCAGTTCTGGGGAGCAGATTTACCGCAGTGGTGGAACAGGTCAGTGCAGAGGCAAGTGGTTTGATCAGAAAGCCAATGAAATTCAGATGATAATTATGCTCAGTAAGAAGCAAAATAATCCTTTCATTTGCTGGGAGGTTTCAGTCATGCACTTTGACCTTCATCCTGGTGTTTCATTAATAGTTTATATTAACAATTAATGGTTGCTTTCATTGGTGTTCTGTGCAACTTGCATTAGAGTTAATTTTCAAGTTGGATATAATAATACATAAGTCTCGTGGGATACTCATACCATGTGACAGCACATTTATTTCGACCGGGAGTCGGGAGATGAAAATCAGGCCAAACACCAGTCGCAGGCATTTATTACTTGTGTCCAGTCACTCTGCAGAGAAGTTGGATGTTGCAGTAGCTTTCACTGTAAGGCCCTGATGGAAAGCTGCCCAGACCAACTGAAGTCCCTTGATCGTAAAGATAATTTGCCTTTGGGATGACTTTAGATGCATGGTTAGTCTGGTTTACTAAAGAATCATAAAAAAGAGCCTCTCAGCTTCACTGTGGCAGTTATTTATAGGGTCCACATAGCTATGCTAATTTTGGCTTGCTGGAATAATCCTACAGAAAGGCCTAAGAACCTAAAGAACCAAAGGGTCAAAGCTCAGGTTTAGGGTTATAGTCACAGTTTGCTCTGGTATGGGGTAGGACCATGAGAGCTCTTGCTGCAGTAGTGACATAGAGACTGAGGCAGAGGCTCAGCCCTGCCACAGCAGCGGGGTTAAAGCACGCTTTAAATCCAGGGCTAATACTTCCAGATACGCATTAAGTATATTTATTTTTAAGTGAGATACATATCCTAGTTTAGTTTTAAGGCTAAACCTAATGTTGCTCTTCTCATTCCCCCATAAATTTAGATCATTGAAACATTGGGATTATACCATTTAAAACTTGACACAAAAAGAGAATTGGGTCTATAATATTTGGCCTGAAAACTCAGCTAGCCCTTTGTTTTAGAACTGGTTGGAGGAAATGCACACTGTTTTGTCTAAAAATGCAATTTTTAAAGAAAACATAGGATCAAAACTCAATAATAATTGAATATACTTCATACCACAGTTTGATCATACTACCATTACTGTGGCAAGAAAATCTTAGGCAATTCACTGTTACAAAGTTTGTGGAGACACTATATATTTACTCCTATTTAAGGGACAAACGAAGTCTTTAGATTTGGTGGTAGTTAAACTGCAAGGAAATAGGTGTTCAGTTCCCTGGAGTCTTCCCCTGCAACTAGCTCAATTAAGGGACTAATTGAAGTGCAGAGATGTCCCCTGCAGGGTTGAAAAATGCCTATCTGGAATGGTAATGGCATCCCTGGGAGTTTTCTTCACCACAGACATCATTTCTGGAGAAGATCAGGACAAAGCCAGCAGCACCCCGTGCCCTGTGGAAGGCAGCTGGCTCTGAGGGCAGCATCCCTGGAGCATCCCTGCCCCATGGCCAGCAAGATGCATGGCTGGCTCTGCAGGCAACATCCCTGGAGCATCCCTACCCCATGGCCAGCAAGATGCCCAGCCCCACTGCTGGCAATGCCGAGCTGAGCTGTACCGATCCACCTGGCAGTGCCCGTGAGAGGTAATTTTACAGAATAGCGATGAATCAAGTCATCAATCACTGTCACGTCTAGTAGCAGGAGCGTGTGCTCAGAGCCTGGGAAAGCCTGTGCATGCTCAGGATTAGGTTGCAAGTAAACTCAGCAGTGCTAAAATGCTTCCCTAAGTAACTACTGGCAAAGTCCCTGCTGAAACGTGTCAGAGTTTGTGCACTGGCTCCGGCAGAGCTTAAATCAGGCCCTATGACTTCAAGTCTGCTGACACTTTAGCACGCAGTTACTGCAAGCAGAAATACTCCTGGCAGCAGAGTTATCCATGTGCATAAGTATTTGCAGGATCAGGGCATAGCTGCATCATCCTTTGTTCCTTTCATCATGCTCGCGATGCTGAATTAAGCCTTCAGCTTTGTCTTTTTCTTGTACACAAGCCCTGTTGTATAGTTACATCACTGTAATAAATGATGAAAGAGAGGACCTGTATAGCAGAGGGAAATATGATGGAAATAATTATAAAAATAAAATGTTAATTCGTGTCTTTTCTTGAAGAATCTTCTTTCTGATTGCAACACAATTCTGTTAAAGAACTGAAAAAAAAGTTAAAAAAACCACAGAACTGTTTTTAGATCTTAAGACTGTATGGACTTGGGAGTGTTTCCTTTTGTGAAAAAGCCTGAAAACATGGTAAGAAAGCTAAAAGCACTCTGTCAAAAATGTAAATAGCATGAAGAAGTTTTTTGACGAGCCCTAATCACCACACAGCAGGGAAAAGAGCATTAGGAGGAACAAAAGTGCGGTTTTATTCTTATTCTCACACTAGCAGCTCACTTCTACCTCCCTTTGTGCCAACTCTTTCTTTTAAATATGTATTAAAGAACCCCACTTTGCTGCCCAAGCACCACTGCAGGTCCCGCTGCCAAGCCTGCTGCTGGCCAAAGGGTTTTGGTGAGGGAGAGGACACCCCTGCTAGCAGCAGGACATGCCTTGGCAAGCTTCTCTCCATCAGCATCCCTGCAGCCATCGCCCGGCATAGGGGCTGCCAGATGTGTGCATCTGGGCTGGCTGTGCATGGGGCAGGGCAGGATGAACCTCTCTGGGTCCTCCTCCTGTTTTGCCTCTTCCCTCCTCCCCATTTCCTCAGCCTGAAGATGAAGAGACTACAACAGAGGCTGGAACCTCTACTGCTGAATACATAGCTCTAGATATGTGTGTATATAATTTTTTACACTGCAATTGAGCGAAGCTACTTGAGAAGGAAATTTCTCCAAATTCAGGTTTCCCTAAGCATGTGAACCCATTGAATACCCTTTTCTGTGACTCCATGTAGCTTTAGGAGCACTGCTCTGCAGAGGGAGAGAAAATCCTCCTCTGATACTCGAGTCATCGCACACAGAAGATTTGAAATCGCGCATCTGCCTGTACCATTTGCATTTCATCACCTAGTGCTGGAACAAATAAAACCAAACGAGTAATGATGTGATTCTGTCTTCTCACTGTTGCTGCTTTGCCAGGAATTATCCCGGCTCAGTGGACACAGCCCTGGGTAGAAGAGTGGAGTCTGTTTTCTTCTCTGCAACTTACCTGCTGGATGGCCTTAGGCAAGTCATTTAACTCTCACTGCTTCCCTTCCTATGCTTAATCCACCACCACTCACTTTCTTTGTAAAAGTTTTGAGATGGGTCAATAGCAAAGGGTATTTTAGTGCTATTCTGAGAGCAGAATGGGCCAGTTACAGTCCTGCAGTATTTAAAGCCTCTCTAAAAATTTATGACACCTTTTTATAAGGATCCATGGCAATCTGTATGGTGGCTCTCTGCTTTGGGGTGGCTTTCATTTGCAAAGGAAAAAAGATAAAATCACTGAGCTACTCAGAAGCAAATTGGAACAATGAGTGCATGTGAGAATACTGCCATTTGCTCATGAGCAAACAGCAGCAAGAAAGAAATAAAAGTCAATATAAGAGGCACGGGTGCCTATTCACTGAGCCCTCGTTTACATACAGCAACTCACACTCAGGAAATGAGTGCAGCACTTGGAAACAGTGATCTCTGTCAAGCAGGGATGGGCGAGCACTGTTTCCGATGAAGGCTGATGACTGAGGAAGTCATAAAAGCTATCGGAGAGAGGAAAGAGGCAGGTGACATGGGTAAGAAGGCAAATATTAAGGGGATGAAAGGGATTATAAAGCAAAGCTGAAAAGATGTAAAAAGCTGATTAGGAAACCAAATATGACAGAGAGAGAAGAATTGCCCACGGGGTGAACAAAAACAATAAAAGATTTCTTTTAAACAGGTAAAGGAGAGAAGATTAACAGGGAGGCCGGCGGACCACTGAGAGGTGGTCGAGAGAGCTTAATAACACAGAGAGAGGGACTGAAATAAGGGAAATTAAATGATTTCCCCTGGCTGGTGCTCGTGAGGAAACCTGGAGGTAAGATGACAGACACAGAAGCAAAGTTTCCAGTGACAGCCAAGCATGGAAGAGCTGAGAGCATGAATAATCACCAAAGCAAACTCACACCATGGAGAAGGAAGCAGGGCTGAGCGCGGAGAGCATACTTTTAGCCCACGCTGCTTAATGGAACAGCAGGAGAGATTAAGTGCCCAATAACTGAGGTTTGGAGTTGTTTCTTGGAGATAAAAAGAGGTAAAGAGAAACCGCTACAAAGCAAAGCAAACATCTTTGAGCATCTATGCAAAGAGATAGGCCAGAACCAAGACATATTTGCAGTAGATCAACAGCCAATATGAATGCTCGTAAAAACTGATGCACACACATACACTCACTCCCACCAGCTGAGAATCTGGCCCCAAACCTGCAGAATATATATATATATATTTATTTTTTTTTTTTAATCAGAGACAAGATTCTAGAAATGTTAGCAGGGATGAGATCACCCAACATCTGGAGAAATATGAACTGATAAAAATGTATCTGCCCAGCTCCATAAAGGGTAAATCTTGTCTGACAAATCTGGCAGAATTTGTTTTAGGAGCTAACGTGAAAAACAGGCAGGAGCGAAGCAGTGGAGCTAATCCACATAGATTTCAGAAAAGTCATTTAAACGCAGTCTGGGATGGTAGACTAATACGTAAGGTTAGCAAGTATGGCATAAAAACCATTGTCCTTGAAAGACTAAGGAAATGGTTAGGTGATTAAGGGCAGGTTGTAATGGTAAAACTTTATGGGTCAGAGAGGAGGACGGTGATGTGGTGAAGACAGCTATATTTGAGGTTATTACGATGACAGTTCACGGCATCAGATGGAGACTCATACTTTTTACTCTGTAGAAAAACTATTCTGAGGAAAGTGCTATCCTGGGCGGTTCTAATCCAAAACCCACACCGAAACCAAGATCAGTTCATCTTCTGGGGGGCATTTGCCTTTGTGGAACATCAAATCTTCCTGGGTCAGCAAAGCATACAAGGCGCAGGAATGAAATCAGGCCCAATGAGCCCAATAAATGAAAAAAAAGCAGCCCACCCTAGGCCAGGGTAAGGTCAGGTTGGCCAGAGGGATATGTATTACGGCAATGGGGTTTGCTGAACTAAAAGATCACAGAACAGGAAAAGGATTTAAGGCAGACCCAGGGGCTGTTGGCACACGGCACCAACGTGGTTACTCCTGGATTACATTCATACCTTTATCTTGACAGATGCGCGGTTTGGTTCAGGTTCTCCAGGGCGATGGTGGGCAAGGTGCAAGATAGGAGGATTCCCAATAGTAGGGGGAAAGCAGAGAAAAATAGGCAGGACAGGATAGAGATGGTCGAGAATATGACACTGAAAAAGGGGCAGTGGTTCAGAGAGGACTCAGACTTCAGCTGTGTAACCCAGCACCTCCTTCACGCCACTTTTACTAAAAAGCAGAGCAGATGCTACCACGATGTTGGAAGAAACCCTGTGGAAGCCGGAGACTGTGGTAATGTCCCTGAGCATGTCTTCTATGAACTCTAAACCCTCTGAAAATGCTCATCCTGCAGTGAAGGCTCTTGTACCTGCCCTGGTTCAACCCTTTGCCCCTGACTAGAGCAAAGCCCAAGGTCCTGCCATGCTGCTCCACTGGGTCCTTGCCGCCTGCCACCAGGAAATGAAGTCTCATAGCTGGCAATTTAGCACAGGGACATGTCTCCTTGCTTTGGCTATAATATCCACGGTCATACCCCTCCCACTGCCCCCAAAATAAGGGCCCCAGGGAATGGGAACACTAAAGGGTGCTTGTTCCCTTGTGCAACATGATCCAGGCTCCCCACTCTCCATGAAATCCAGCATCACTTCTGGACCTAAATTTAAAAAGCCATTGAGTCCCCAAGTATGGGGCTGGGATTTTGTCTGCTGCCCACTCAGCAAAAGTCCCAAAGTCTGGCACTTCTAAGCATTAAAGAACTTTAAGTCTACCTGAACTTCACATGACCGACCTGCATCCCCCAGACAAGCAAAATTGGGCTGGGAAGGTCACCAAAAGCCTGCCATAAAGAGGTCGTCTGCTTTTGGCAGCTCTTTTCTCCTCTCTCCTCTCCAGGGATAGGCAAAATGAGGCATTACTAGGAACTATGGGCTGCTGAGGGGGCCAGCACAGCCAAGGCTCCCCAGCCTATTTGCACAGCAGGGACCCAGAGGAGCCCCTGGGGCTACTGCAGCCCTCATCTAGGAGCACCCTTCTGCCCCTAAGCCCCATGGCAAGGCAAGATGGCTCTGCCATCCCAGCTTTGCAGGGGACGAGGCCAGCAAGGTCTTCATCCGAAGGCTTCGCCAATGCTGCTGTGCTCTCCAGGCACCCTGGGCTGTGAGAGGCACTGGTGGCACCAGACCTCGGTGTGGGGTTGAGAAGGACCCCTACAATGTCCCTGAGAGGCGTTTGTGGGATTGCTGCTGGCAGTATCCCTGCGTAGCACAGCAAGCTGTTCAAGGCACAGATAAGAATCGCAGATTGATTAATTGATTAATCACACCTGCTAATTACATTGAACAAATAGGCAAAATTAATATTTGATGTAGGTCTCTAAAGAGACTGTATGGATCAATTTTCCACAGATAAGACAGAAAAGTTCCTGCAGATAATACACAAAACCTCAGCAGAAGCTTCCTGGCAACAGATGACTTTGTTATATTGAAACCAATGGAGTGATGACATCCCACAAAACACTGCTTATTACTTACGCCCAATTATTCAGGGCCCTGACTAAAACATCATACATGAGTCTGAGTCGTGTTTGTTAAGGCATGCACAAACATGCCCATATTCAAAGCTGGTTTCAGTGGCACTTGGCTGCTGTTCTTATGAAAACCGAACACTCAAAACACATCAAGATAACACAAATAGCAGATCAGCTGCATTTAATACATAAATCATTATTAGAAGCACTGTTCTGCAGCTCGAGCTGACTTCAAGTCAAGCTTCCATTAATATTTTGTAAAAATATTGGTGTTTTTCAAAAGGCTGTAAAAATCCCCTTGCAAAACTATTCTGATTGTCCATCCAGAGTGCGGTGCAGCCTCCCGCAGCGAGACAACCCCAGGCTGAAGCAGCACTTTCATCCTGTTTATGCCCTTAAAAGGGGAAACTGCTTTTTTTTCTTTTTTTTTTTTTTTGTTTTGTTTTATTTTTGTTCAACCCTTTGCAAAAAAGAGGCAAAGGTCACCTCTCATTCACGTGCATGCTGACCACGAGCACAGCAGTCCGACTGGAAACAGAATTCGCGTTTCCTGGGATGCCAGGGGTCTTTTAGATGAAGGCAAGTTTGTTCGAGTGACCTTGCCAGGGCTGCTCCAAAACCCCAGTGTCACTCACTGGGATCTCTGCACCCCAGAGCCACCTCCCACGCTGATATTTTTGGAGGTTCTGTACTCCTTGGGGGTTAAAGTTCCTACATAAATATACATTATTGTTATATATTTGTCATTGAGTTTCTGCGGTGATTTGATTGCTTTGAAAATGGATTTTAAAATGGATTTGTTATTGTGACAGAATTTCTTTTGTCTTGGTTTAACATATAACTATTATCTAGTATAAATAACAGACTTTCTGCAAAACTAATTCCAGGTTTTTGTTTCATATACCTTTACTAATCCAGAAAATCTGGTTGCATTAAGAAACAGCATCAGAAAGGAGTTAAACCAGCATATCCTCACAAAGCTGAAATAAGTATGAAATGTAATGAGAAATCCTGCTGCAAACAGACAGCATTTTCAGTCTCGAGTCTCTATTTATTAAACCTACTTTAGGAAACTCAGACAATCTACAAACATTTTGGGGGGAGGGGGAGGCTAATGTATTTTAGGCTTATAAAGTAATCTTTGGAGAGCAAAGACCACCTTGTGTTTTTGCAGCAAATATTTCCTAATCTTAAGAGAGGGGGTTTTTGATGCATGAGAAAGCCCATTGCCTTTATTCTCAGAAGGGCTGTCGGCACGGGGAAGGAGCCTGGCAGTGCACCAGCCAGCAGATGCATGGAGTGAGGGCGAAATCAGATGGTGGCAACCCAGCTTTTGGCTTAGGCAAGTACCTCCCAGAACGTTTTCAAAATTGAACCTTGCCTTCTGGAAGAGGAAATCAATGTACCTAAGGCACTTACGTGGTCTTCGAGACCAAACCACACTCCCCCCCGCCCCCGATTTTGAGACTGTGTTGGACTGGGGCAGGTAAATGCCTTTAGCACCGTGCCCTAATGTATCACCGAGGCCAGACTCGTAAGAGGACAGAGGTGCCCACTGTGGGAACAGGGTGGAATAAAGCTGCCCGAGTTCAAAATTGAAATTCAGAAAACTTCTGTTCAGCTGCCAGCAAACCCTGAATCATCTAATGTCTGCAGACACATTTCCCATTTCCTTTGAGTGTCCTGGGTGCCTGAGTCCAGCTCCATTACAGATCAGCAGCTCTCCGCCAGAAGCCAAGGGTGCAACAAGGAGTGGGGGTGATGACTCAATCCCTTCTCCAAACTGGGACCAGTTTTACCTGCCTGGACCCTGTTAAGAAGACCTAACTCCACTTTTATAGAACATAGGTTGCCTTTGGTGCAGGATTACTGGATTTTACTATGTGTTCTGGCCTTCCTCTGGTGGGACAGGAGTCCCCAGATCTGCCCAGAGCTATGCTCGATGTCACGTCTCCTAACAAACCTACAGGTCAGAACTTGTGACATTAAAATATCTCAAACTGCTTTTCTTTCTTTCGAGTTAACAGGTAGACTCACATCTAATGAATGAATTTACAAACCAGGGTTATCACCTGCATTACTGAGTTACTACCATGCCCAAGGGCCAAATGCCGCTTGGTCCTCTCTCAGACTAGACACGGACAAACTGGCTGGAAGACAACCTCACTGCTGGCTCTGCGTGACGGTCACAAACCCTACCTGCCTGCAGGCACCTCAGCCCAAAGCAGAACAAGCCTACAGAAAGGCCAGATTTTGGGAAACAAGGTCGTGCGTAAATTCCCAGGCATCACATGGAAAATCACCTTCGGGTGGACGTGGCCTGACTCTCGGCTGTGCTGGGCACTCGCAGCTCGGGGCCGGGTAAGAAAATCTGCTCCAAGCAGAGCAGAAAGGAGCAGGGCTGGCTTCTGCTCGCAGCATCGGGGAAGTTTGCGTTCGAGGGTGCAAGTGCTGCATCCCAGGAATGCAAACTTCTTTTGGGTAGGAAATTCCTCGAATTCATGCTCTTACGATGTGAGGAGGAATGCGCCTTTAAAAATTCTCACAGTCACTCTATTTTCATAGCCTGGCAAGGAGTTTCTTATGCTAATCAGAAAGGAAAGCACAGCACACCTTTAAATGAATATGGATAATATTATTCTATTACCCTGATGATTATCACCTAAATTGCCTTGTAAAATGTTTAACACTGTTTATCCTGACAGTATTTTGACACTCGAGAACTTTTTCCATCAGGGCCAAGCGAGGGATGATCTGGCAGCAAGGCTGTTGGTACCAGCATGTGGTGGGTCACGGCAGAGCTTGTGGATGCCACCAAAGCCCAGACCTTGTCCTAATGCTTGTGTGCAAGCTGAAAAATTTGACAGCAGACCATGAGCTTTACCAAAACCTCGTAGCTTGTTCCTGGTCCTATCGCATGATATGTCCCTTCCCTTGTGGGACCCATCAGCTACCTATAACGGAGGGCTTGGTCCAAAGGCAGACACCACATCTTCACAGCCAAGGTAACTGGAAAGGGCACTACTGCTGCTCAGATGCATAAAGTCACAGGACACGGGATAGGGGTGTTTTATTTATAATCAGGGCATCCTTCACCAGTCAGCTCCTATAAACCTTACAGTGACACAAGACTCTTACTGGCAGACAAAATAGTTAGGTGTATACACTGTTCTCAGGGGAATAACGTGATTTCTTGTTCTTTTTACCAGTATTGTTTAACCAGGTCTGACAAATGCGCTTCTAAGTGAATGGAGTGCATCTGGGTTTAGCAGAAGTGCTTGTCTGAGTGTGCATCGGGGTGGGTGTACGTCCCTGCCTGCAAACTGCTGCTTCCAGGATTTCCTCCAAAATGTCTAAAAATCAGGGTTAGGGTTAAATGACATTTGCTCAATTGGAATTTATTTTTATAACTAACACAGAGAGAAAGAAAGAGAGAGAAAACCTGAATAATTGAAAGAGGAGGAGGGAGAAAGAAAGATTTATTTAAAAAAAAAAATTAGTTCTCAGTTGGCAAGAGGAAATCCCACCACAGATATGTGGAGATAATACTGAGCTGCTATTACATGACTGCATCCCTCTGAGGAAGAAGTTATCTCTCAGTGGATCTGCGGGGATGTTTTAAGTGAATCAGTAAATGAACCAGTCTGGGAACGTGAACAAAATATGTGTGTTTTCCAGTCTCTGAATATAAACAAACAAAACATAAATATTCAGAGATCACTCCAGTTAGTCCTCTCGAAAACTCTTTGAGCAATAAAATAAATAATACGGGTGTTTGCAGTTCAGAGCAGATGATCTCCATAGGGGAAAAGGCAGGAGGGGAAGGAGCCGTACTCTTCCTGTCCCAATCTTTGGTGATTTACTCACCCGTCACAGCAGCCCGCCGCAGAGCGGTGTCCACACCACATAAAGCTCAGTGCTAACATACGACACACATAATGGACCTGCTTGGAAGTCTTCACTTGAGGATTTATGAAGAACAATCTAATTATTCAACTCAGTGCTGCTCACTACCATTATTGCTCCTATTTAAAGCCTCCATGGAACAGGCCGTTTGTCTCAGGGGACAGACCTTGTCATAGCGGTTTTCATTGATAGAAATATACTCCTCGGTTTTGATAGCAACCCAGCTAATCCTGGAGGGACTTGGTAAACATATCTCATACTTGATAGGCTCAAGGAATTAGGCCTTGACAGCCCAGATTTTCCAGGAGCAGAAAAATGTGGTTGCTTTACCAATAAACTCTAATTAAAGAGGAGCAAAGACCAACCCAACCCTCTGTTTGCAGTACAGACGCCAGCCCTTGCTGGCTTCCTCCCGTGTGCGATTGTTTCAGCATCCCGAAGGAGGGAGGGGGCTGTCAGCTTCCCCCGCCTGATCAAACGGAGGTTGCTCTGTTATTTATAACCCTATGATATGTAACAGATGAGAGGAGTCACCTTGGCTAAGCAAGTCACTCCTGCAACCTAACCTTGGGAGAGCTACCTCTTGCACGTAGCAGCAAGACAAGGACGTGCCACGGTGCCAGCTCGGCCGGACGGAAAGGGAGGCACGGTGAGACTTCTCATTCACATCCACCGCATGGCACCACCTCAGTGGAATCCCTCCTCTTCAGCCCAAACTGCTTTTTAATTTGCCTGAATATTTATTGGTTCTATTTGTATGCAAAAGAATAAGCGTAAATGTCCTTTGTCCCTCCTCTCCTACCAAAAGTTAGTGAAGGTTTGCATTTCCCCCCGTAAAATATTTTAAAAATATTTAAATGCATTTGTGGAGAATCACCAGATTCCTCTCATTAACTGCTAACATACAGCTGAATGCTACCTGTAACCAAAGCGATGCTGAAGAATAAGGGCGCGCAGCTTTAATCCAGCCAGCCTTTAAGGGAATATTCTTTCAGCCCTTCACATTACAAACCAAACGCTCTCCTGAGTGCAGCCCCTGCCTTCCCCAGGCTGAGCAACGTCAGCACATCCACCAGGATTTAAGGCTGTGATATTCACAGGGGGCCTCAGGGAACCGGCGGTCGGTTTTTTAAAGGTATTTAGATACCAAACTCCCATTGATTTTGAGACTGCCTACATGTGTGGAAATCTTGCTATGGCTTTTACAGTTTTATCTTTCTTTGCTCAAGGCAGTGCTAAGAATGATAGATGTGCCATAATTAAAAATGTACATGGAAAGCGCCATGCATGTATCTCTACTCTTCTTTGTTTCCCTTCCACCTAGGAAGCCTATATCTCTTGAATGGGTAGAAACCAGAGCTTTTCTTTCCCTTAGAGAAACTAGCCATTTTTTCTCCATCATCCATACCACTTTTTGAGGTTCCTGGCCTGAACATAACCACCCAGCTTTCGTCTTTTGAGCTTTTCTCAACAGTACTTGAAGACCACTCTGCTGGGGCTTTCCCCGCAGGTTCATTTTTGCTTTCGTCTCTCCCAGTTTTTAAAGGCATTTTCCTTCCGACATGATAGATGGTTGCAAAGGGCTTTGACTTGCTTTGCCTTGTGCATAACGCAAAACCCAATGGCTTTGGCTACTTGTGGCTAGCATTAAAGTGCTAAATGTTGCTGTATACACCCTCCCCCATGCACACTGTGGTCTGAAGCAGAGGCGGTAAATCACAGTATAAAAGAAATAATCTGGACTCTAATTTGCTGACTGGAACATACTCGATTATTTGTACTGCAGAAGATCTCCTCTCATGCAGAATATGGTAAAGGGTAAAGGAGCTTTCTTCCTCTAAAGGTTAGAAAGACCCAATTTAAACAGAAAATTGCAGCTAGGGCTTGCTCAGCATCCCCAAGGGATGCTTTACGAGGGATGCTTTACAAGCAATGAAATGGGCCCCATTCTGCTCTGCTGTCAGAGTGGCACCAGCATGGGCTTCAGTCATTTTTATTTACATCATTCTTATAGGAGGCTTTCTGTGCTTCTCTGGTTTTAATTACATGGGGAAAATGTGTGATGAGGTCCAGAATCACCCACCTGTTGGACTGAGCCCATTTCCATGCAGAAGCTGATACCCAACAATGCTCAGTGCCTGAGGCACAGTCAGGTTGGAGTCACTTTGCAGTGAAGGGTGCAGAAAAACTGTGACAGTTCTAATACAATACAGTACACTTGTGATAACATTTTTCAATGATCTAAAGATTAAGCTAAACTAAAAGAATAATAAACTAATAAACTAAAGATTAAGTCCAACATCACTTGCAGTCATCAAGGAGAACAAACTACCTCGAAAGGGTGACTTAGCCCACCCAAAGATGCAGTGATCCTGAATGATTGGCCTGGAGGAGATGCCTAATTTCTGTAAAGCTAAAGTTGAGGGAACAGGTCTCAAGCAGGGTCCCCAGGTTATGCTAGAAGCCAACCTGATCCTACATATGAATAAATTACTGAAAGCTCATGCAGTTGCTGAAACAACCTGACTTGACTGTAAATATTGCAAGTAGGAATCGGTTATTTCTTTTTAAACACATTGCATGGAAACAAGATGAATGTGAGCCAAAAACCCATGTGGCTCGGTTATAGATCATGCTGTATCACAGCTAGCAAGAAAAGGTGCATTCCAGGCTCCAGCGTGGACGCTTGCTGCTGAAGGCAGTAAAAGTCCAGCTAAAGTGATTTTACTAGCTTGTAACTAACAGCCCTCCCAGATCATAAATTACATTCCTATAGGAATTTACTCTTCAGGGTAAGAACAACTCTAAAAAGTAGTCTGGTGAAAATGTCCCACCTTCTTTACAGGTTAATGAGACTATCAAGATGGCCAGGGCCTAATCCAGCATTCCCTGGTGAGCAAGGTGCCACGCTGAACAACAAAGGGAATTCTAGATCACAAACACTCCACAGTCAAATGTAGCAAAAACTTTGGCTGCTTCACAGGACACCGTTTCTCAAAGCTTATCAAGAAAGATAGAAAGATTTCTCAACGATCTCTTGAAAGGTTGGACCAACTTACAGCAGTCCTGCCTATGTAAACCAGCCTTAGAGAACATTATATATCTGGGCTTAAGCATGAAAAGGTTGATCTACTATAAAAATCATTAGTTTAGCAGTAGGTTACTTCCCTCAGACTGTTCCAAGGATCAAATACCCCTTTCTCCCCTGCCTTCCCCACACACGTGCACACACACACACACGCACAGAGGCGCTGAACCCCCGCTGCCAACTGTCCCCCCCAGCCATGGGTGGGCACCCCAGGCACCTTGCCCTCTCACCTGGAGCAGTGGGTGTCTGGTGGAGCTTACAACATAGGAAGAAACAAAATCCAATGCACACGGTGTATTTCAGTGGTAACTCTGTAGTACGGGGTATTTTGATAGTGAAACACAAATTTATAAAGCCTTCCCTTACTTACAACAAAAACCGAAATGAGACTCTTGCAGAGCACGCTGCCATTCCCCCCAGATTAACTTCATTGTGTCCTACAGCCTGCCTAAATCTTTTGGCACATTTCTGAATACAGCTATTCTAATGTGGTAAGGAGCAACTGACATCCAAATAAATTCCAGCAAGAAGTTCCAGTTTTCTTTAAAGTAATTGACTCTCTTATGAGGAGGTCAAGGCAAAGTTATTTGCTCATGCTATTTCTTTTGCTTCCTGTTTTAAGTTACCAAGTTCTTGTACCATCAAAAAACTGCTGACTTCTACCCCTCAGGTGTCTGTGCTAAAGTGGAAAATGAGCTGCTCTTTCTTTTCCCCTTCCTCCTTTCTCTCTCCCTTCTTCCCTCTGTGTGTTACTTTGGGGTTGTCTGAGGGACAGGTACACAGCAATCAGCCACCAGAGTGTCCTTAAGGGAAAGAACACAGAGATTTTACAGATTTTAAAATAAAGCTGGGTAAGAAATTGGCCCTTTTAAGTCTCCCCTAAATACAACATACATACAATCACCCTGTGTAGCACAGGGACAGCTATGGTACAAACCTGGAGACCAGAGAGGGACACTTGAGCCTGCAGACCTCAGAGCCCGGCTGAGATTTCTCACCGTCCAAGTTTCAATGGTGTTAAGATCTGACAAATTATTTTGACTTATTTAGACTACGTCCATGGCTGCAACTCAGATAAAATTTGGGTTCACAGTTTTACAAGTTTGAAAACGTGGATTATTTTTTTTCCTTGAGTCATAAGTCTTTAAAGAGCTGTGTAAGACCCCAAGGCCTCATGGAAAAGTCAGTGTAGAATAACTCCCCTGAATAAGTTAAAGCCTTTCCTGACCTCACTACTAAAATATTTGAGGCAGTAAATGAAACAAGGCCACAAGAGGAAAAAAAAAAGGTTCTGTGGATATGCTACAGCATCTCTTTTTCTTCACAGCCTGAAGAAGGTGGAGCATAATTAGCTCACCTGCAAGAAATTTGGGCAGTCAAGGAGCTTCAAGAAGTGTTAAAGTCAGCTCCAGACCAGGATCCTGTTGTTCCCTGAATAGCAGCTTAGAAAGCAGCAGTTAAACTGGGGAACTCATTGTTTCAGGAGGCTGTGGTGGTCAGAGGAGTGGGTGTGATCCAGAGGGGATGAGAGGACCCATGGAGCACAGATGCCTTGGTGGCCATTAGATTTAAAACCCCAGATGAAATCCTCTACACTGCTGATTTCCAGAACAGGGAGAGTGTAGCAAAGGGAATTATCACACCAGCAAAGTCCTGTTCTTCAAACTTTCTCCTATATTGAACATCAGAGAGAAAATACACAGAGCTATACAGATTTTGCACAAACCCAGATCTTAGCTCCATGCAATTCTGTCTCTCTGAGGAGTGATGCTGCTGCACGGCTCCCTCACCCTCTGCCGGGATGGGGCAAAGCCTTCAGGCTTGGTGTAGGTACATGGCAAGCCCCAGGATGCGTCCTCACCCCAAACAGGTTTTATGAGAAATGGAAGCAGAAGAAGACATTCCCAGGCAGCTGGATGTGGGAGTATTTCAATATCCGCTCATCCAAGCTTTAATCTCTAAATTGCAAAAACATTAACATTATTGATTGATCAGACATCAATCCAACAGGAAATTTAATTAAATTAAAATGTGTCACTGAGCAGTCCTCACTGCGTCACGTATAAATCTTTGGTAATAAGTTGACAAAGACAGCAGCGATTGATACCGTGTTCCCGGTTTAATTTATCCCCCACCATTTTATTTTCCTGCGCTGACAATGAGTGTGCTCGCAGACAGACGGACTCATCTGCAGGGCATCCATCCGACGCACAGCAGCGCCATAGCCCCCCACCTCTGTGGGACGTGGATTATTTACAACCAAATGGGCTCAAACCAGGCGGTTTCTGGGGCAACACCTTCACTCCAGGTGCTGTTACGGGGCTGACCCCCCGCTCAGCGATGGCTGAGCACAACTTTCCTATTTCGGACCATCTCCTCCTGATAGCAGGTTTGTCCCCAAAGGCAGCAGGGTCCCAGAGAAAGGCTGAGAGGTCCCTTGCATTAAATCAGTTTATTCCCAGAGGGAGCATTCCCCAGCCCCAGCCTGTGTGCGGTCGCTGACGGTGAAACTACTGCATCGAGCCGCGCTGGAGCCCCCGCCAAAGCACAGACACATGTGGATAATAGCGAGATGCTAAGACGGATGATTAAGAAACAACTCTGTACAGCAACTTCTTTGGAGTATTATAAATCATTACAGCTGGCTGAATAATACAAAAAGAGATTAAGAAATATTTTCTCCAATTCATTTCTGAACAGCGGTGGGTTTGGTTTGCTGTCACTTATGGCAGCATGATATTTACTGTAATTTATTATTATTGTTGCTGCTGCTTGCTGCTATTCAGGAGGCCACTGGCTATTTATGAGAAAGTTTAAGAATCCGGGAAGTTCATGCGGGGTTTTTTTCTAAACTGTTTTTCGTACCCGCTGGGGTCTCGTTTGTTGCCCGACGTTTGTTATTCTCGTTCCCAAGTGGCAGTGTCCCGAGGGGAAGCCGAGGGGCCGCACGCGACCGAGCTCACGCACCGCGGGGACGGGGAAGAGCCAAAGGGAAGGAGTCAGCAACCGGCACTGGGCTGTGATGGCTTCGCTTTCAATAGAGTGTGGGGAGGGAAGGAAGGGAAATCCAAATCAGTATTTATAGACATCAAAATCCAGCACTAAGCATTTTGCAGGGAGAAGGAAAACAAAGATTAGGTTACCCAGATGAATGTTATTCCCAGTCAACAAGTTCCACACTCACCAAGGAGCACGCAACCTCCTGTGGTCTCTCTGCCTGCCGAGCACTAGGCTATACGTGAGCTGTGCTACCTTCAGGAACCACCTGCATTATATTTTGGGGTTACTTTCTTATTAAAGAAATTACTAAATCCAAACTCCAATTCCATTTCTCGAGAGCCGTCCTCAAAACAAATACTGAGGTAATACCGACCAGCCTGTCACTAGATGTGAAAATAGAGCTGTCTCGGCACAGAGTCCCACAGACAGAGCACAGATTTTCTCTGTCTCCACCTCCCACGTGCAGCACAAGTACAGTTTTCATGCCTTTGTCAGAAGTGCCAACCTGGGGAAGCTGCAATGCACAAGCATTGAATTAACTTGACAATGGGCATTTCTGGCAATAACTCCTTTAAGGATTTGATCTCTAAGGTCTCCTTCTCCATGGACCATGTTAGGGGTGAGTGTTCTTGGGGTATCCAGCAGTGCATGGCGTGTATTTCAGCTCACATCTCTCCCTGATGCATATCTGCTTTGCAAAGGCAAATCCCCACTGCACAGAATGGACAAAGTGAACTCAGCTGCACAGGGAAATGGATCTGGAACTACATTCAGAGGCAGTGATTCATAGATAAATTATAAATGTGTGTCAATTCCGGACACTCATTTAGTTGGAGTTTGTCAGACCAAGCTCTGGAACACGTATTGCCTGCAGAAACCAGCCGGAAAACCTAAGAGGCTGCTTTAAACCCCAACGTGTGAAAGGCCCCAAACCAGGATTTAATGGATTAGTAAAGCTGAAAAGGACCATCATAATCATCTGGTTTTGTTTCCTATGTAACACAGCTGAAGAACTTCACCCACTCATTTCAGCATCAAAGCCATAACTTCTGCTGAAGCTATTGCATATCTTTAGAAAGACACTCACTCTTGATTTAGAGACTGAAAGTAATGCTAAATCCGCCACATTCCTAAGCCAACTGTTCCAGCCGTTAACTACTCTTGCTATTAAAAAAGGCACACTTCCAGGCCAATTTTATCTAGCTTTAGCCTCCTACAGTCAGATCCTGCTACGTCCCTTCTCGCTGTATCAAGGAGCAGATTACAGTCAGGTTTAAGTTGTGGGGACTATCCTAGGAATCACTGCACGCTTTCTGTTCTTGGATATGTCTTGGAAATATGTCAACTGAGAAGATTTATGAATGGAAAAATTCATTGAAAATATCATTTGCAAGAAAATAATACCCCCCCTGCCCTTCCGATGAAGAGCTTCTGTTCATTTTTGTGTGTGAGTCTGTGCTTTATTTTGCTTTTAATTGGGTGACTCTGAGATGATACGGACAAAGAGACACAGGTAAATATGTGTCGCACTTCGAGCTCTCCCTTAGCACATTAGTCGAGGCGTAATTCTGTGCATCAAAGCAGTAGTCTGTGTCACATCCAGCGCAGACACTGAACAATGTCCCTTTAGAAAGGGCAGAGGGTGAGAGTAGCTTTATGACACTATTGATTTATTCTGTGCCTGCAGTTAAAAACTATACCCAGACAGACAATAAAAATAACTGCTCTAACCATATAACAGCTTCCTGCTACTAAAATGGATTTTACACTTAAAGTCACGGAGGGCTTTTCTTTCTTTCTTTTTTAAGTCTCAATTATGATTTTTTTTCTGAATAAATGGAAATGAGAAATTGTCAGAACTGGTTTAGTCCTGATGTTGTCTTTTTTTTTGCTATCCTCAATGTTTAAAAAGGCCAGGATTATTTTTCTGTTGCAAACTCGTGTGGTAAGTGCACTAGTAGGCACAATAACCGGGTATTAATCAGACCAGATAGTTTGGTGAACAATTCCAACACGAAAAAATATGCAGTGGGAGTGGCAATCTGGAATGGATTTACCATACAAAATAAAATTGATTATGGCCTTTGTGGTCAACTGGATGACCTGGGATTGAGGTCTTGGCCTCAGATTTGAATGTTAAAATAATATCTAGAGCAACAGATTATCTCCTAGAAAAGCCATTTTCACTCAAAGGACCCCATGGATTTGCACGTTGAGATTTATGCAAGCTGCAACTGCTTTGCTCCATCAAAACTGGTGTCTCAAGCAAGTTCCTAGCAAGCTTCTACAGTAATGAGAAAGCTTCCATGATAACAGGGAAGGAGTCCTAAAACTTGAAGCCCTGGCTGGCTGGGTGGACATGAATGGATCAATGGAATGTTTTAAGACCATATAACCCTTCCTTGAGGTCTTTACCTCAAGGTAAATCTCTGAAACTGCTGAAAAAAATTGAGAAGGTAGTGAAACAGGCCCATCAGTTAGCACTGATACTGGCTGGAGAAGTCCTGTCTCTTTTTACCCATCCTGACCTTTGTTACCACAAATTTTTGGACAGAAATGCAGTGATTCAGACCAGGTTTCCCTGGTTGCTCTGAAACTTTTGGGTTTTTTCAGATATGTTGTCAGCTGGAGCAGTTCTATGCTCCATTTCACCAGATCACACAGAAGCATCCATAGGCATAAAGCAGGGACAGTGAGGTGATACAAATGAGAGCACAAAGGTAGAAGGAAAAATCCAATCTATAGATGAGGTAGTGTGAGATGGGATGAAGCAGTCAGGTAGAGCAAGGAGAGATGAACATCAGAGCCTGTTTCTCTAGAGAATGGAGATGAGCAGCCTGCCTGCACGGGGTCAGATAGCACGAGGAGGAGTACACTCGGCTGGGGAAAAAATGATCAGAAAAAGGAAAAGGAGGAGGAATCTGCTATTCAAGCGCCATTCCCTTTCCATAGGTTTTACGACTGGGGAGACATTGCCTGAATGACATATAATGTGAGATATTGTAATGTGGCCTCCTGTCCCTGGAGATGCTCTCGGAAATTAGATGACTCCATCAGCAGGGTTTTTATAAAAGTGAGCAAACATTGCAATAAATGAACCCAAATCTATGAACATTGGTGGGAAACTCAAGATCAGGCTCTTCACATCTGGCTGGGGGATTTTTCTCTGTGATAAAGTTCAGATACATTAATTATCTTGGTTGAAAATTAAATTATTGAATACGTCTGCAAGATATGTTTTTATTTTAATTTGTAAAACATACAAATAGGAATGTTTACACAGAAAATTACCCCGTGGAAATTGTATGCTTTCCAATCCAGGGAGGGAAGACAGAAGACTTTTTGCAGTTTTGCTTTCACGTGTCCTTTTGGTGGCTCTGGCATCAGAAAGCTTAACTTCATTTCTTGCACCGGGTGGCACTGGAGACAGGGATCTTTTTCAGTTTCTCTGATTTTCATGGAATGGTCAGCAGACAATATGAAAGATGGAAGTTAAAATTTTCCCTTAAATTACAGAGTTGATTGTTAATCTTCATCATATCTTCAACTCATCTGGACAAACGAGGATCTGGCCCTTGTATATGTGCGTATACCTCCCCCCTGTCAGAGGATTTGCAACACTATTTCAAGAGTACAATTTCCGGATGAATCATTCCTCTCTGGTACTTATACCTCACTTTCATTTTTATTACATTTTGTGAGCATGGTTATTTTACAACCTTTCAATCATCAGCCTCTTCTGAGGGCCCCAAATGTTTGACCAGTTTTAAACCAACAGGATTATACAGTTCAGCTGGCAGCCCAGCGAACCGTTCCCTGATGTAGTGCCATGGGACCCCTATGCAAAGACATCACGGACGGTTCCCTACAGCCGGCTTCATGGATGGTTGCTCTCCATCTCCCTCCATGCCTGCATGGCTCAAGAGCAGTTCAGACAGGACCCATCTTTAAATGGAGGTTCATGACCCATCATAGCAAGTTGCACCAGAGCTTCATCAGCCTGGGGTGAAATCTCGACCTTTCTGGATGGGAAGCTTAACTGGGAGAAGAATTTCTCCCTGGAAGTCCTAACAGCTCTGCAATGTTGGAAAAAATCCTTATGGGGGAGTGATCCCTTCTGGTGCTTTTCAAAGCCTGCTCTTCAGAGTAGCAGATATATTTATATTGGAGGTGGGTTGCTAAGCACAGAAACTACTATACAGGAGCTAGGCACAACAAACCAGCTCCCCAGGTTTGACTCTGTGCTCGAGTACAGCTCTATGGCTGTAGATAGCTGCATAACTCAACAACCGTGATAGAACATCGATCCTGAGTAGGAAATTAGTTAAGGTAGCTATGGCACCTGAAGGTCTGTGCTGTGAAGATGCTCAACAGGAGCTGGTCTTTCCTAGAAATAACGAAGAAACTGATGTGTTTCATCAGGAAAGGAAAGTGTTCTTGATGTCTGTTGGCACAGGTCAGAACACAGGGTACATCTTAGGTGATAAAGTAGATAATGGGTGATGAAACAGCCTGACTCAAAAGGAGAAAGGCCACGTCTTACCTGGGGTGTCCCTGCGTTATAGATTTACTGCACTTATGGAATGTGAGTGCTCAAAAACTTGTGCCAGCATCAAATCCTTGAATTTGCATGGTTCTGGGATTTTGTGCTATATCCAGGAGGTTGTTTCAACATAGCTTCCTGGAGGATGGAGGAAAGGTCTTCTGCCTCATTCATTCCTCCTTCAACGCTGGCAAAAGAGCAGCACAGGATCTATGTGCTGCATCTTTCTGCACTTCCAGCTGAAAGTTTAATTTGGGAAAGAAACAGGCTGAACAGAACAAATAGGAGGTAAACCGGAAAGATCTGAGTGGATGTTGCTGTTTGCAACTTAGCGAGCTGGTCTTTGAGAAATACTCTGTTCACTAGCTGTATGGCAATTGCCAAGCGATGCTATCAGTTGATTAAAACACAGCCTGCCAGCTTCCTGCTTGATAAAACTAAGCACAATCTGATTGGGAATTCTCAAATCCATTACAGAATGACTAGTCCATCACTTAAATCAGCGTACACCATTTCGCCATGAATCATCAACATACTTTGCTAATACATTTGCAGCAGCTAAACCCTGACAAAACCCCCAATAGTTCATCAAAAGGGTCCCTGAGTGCCGGATCCTGGGGGGTGGGAAATGGCAGGAGCTTGGGACCGTGAGGGTTTCCTGTTGTTCCCTGCTCAGCTGGGTGAAGGTCATTTCCTCTCCTCTCTCACGCAGAAGAAGCTGAACCCTCAGCCCTTGAAGATATGTCAACAAGCTCCTAGAAACAACAGCCAGCCCTACAAGGAGCCCTCTCCTGCATGGCCACACTGACCAGGGAAGATTGCTCCCCAAAGAGAGGTGCTGCTCACTATACTTCCCTCTTTGGAGGTAAATAAGGTGATCCCGGGCTGCAGAGGTAAAAAAGTGCCATGAACTATTACAAGTCAGTCTTGCACTTGATTTCTTTTGCCTGCTGTAAAACCAACCAGGGCTGCAGAGCCAGGCTAGCATTCCTGCAGTGGAAGGAAGGGGCATGCTGCCAACGCATTAAGGATAATCCACTAGTGGGTTGGGGTGTTTAAAAAAAAAAAGCCCTCTCTTGTTGGCTCTTTGGAGGGTTTTTTATCTGCCGAGTTGGAGGTGGGTGCCCGACTCCAGATATACATCAGTGTTTGCCCATCAGCTGCGATGTATTCTTGATCATCCCAGTGTGATAGATGGAAGTGTTACTCGATGGATTGCTGTGGGACACTTGCTAGATAGATAACAACACCGATATACCAGAAGAACAAGCCGACCTCAGCAGTAACATAAAGTCTTCATACCTTAACAGGAATAAGGTTTTATGGAGGGGAACAAACTGATGCAAAATCTTCAAGAGAAAGCAAGCAAATGTAATGAAATTTGGAGGCTATTCATTATCGATCATCTAAGCAGCAGATTATAATGAAACGGTGGGGTCAGGAAGATAATAAACCCTAATTATAGGAATTCTCAGATAACGCTTTGACAGCCGGTGTTATCCTCCAACTCCACCATTCCCCATCTGTGTCCTTCTCCTCCATGCCCCTCCTTTGATTCTCTATCCCCGTTCTTTTTGGTTGTTGTTGTTGCAATTAAACATTGCAAGATCTATTTGAGAAATGTACAAATAATACAACATTTCTATGTAAAATGTCAACACAAATTCTTTTCTGGTGTAAAGTCAGTGTAACTCCATCTCTGGTCTCAATACATTTTATTTACAAGAAAATGCATAAGCAGGAGACAAGTATCTATTGTTTGCACAGTTTCAAAAACATAAACTATAACATAAGGGGTAGTTTGTGCTCCCCCTTAAACTGCTGAGATTATGGGAAGTATCTCCAGAAGGGAGAATGACTTGGAACAGGTGTCAGAAAGCAGAGATTCACAGGCACAGTTCCTTCATGTAAACTAACACAAAGTAAGAGGACAAAGAGGCTCCCCAAATTCTGCCCCTGTGGTTTAAATTTGAATATATGCTTTTAAAGCTGGCCAGGCAGCCGAAATTAAGCCTCATATAATTAAATTCCAGTAATTTGTGCAGAAAGTAGTCCTGGGAAAGTTAGCAGGCTGAAAAAGTTATGGCAAAGCAGATATATTGAATTCTTTTGCGCCATTCCTATGACACAGAAGTCCACAAAGAGGAAATTTAGGGTAAGTCAAGAGTTTTCAGTCTCTGGTGTGCAGACCCCAGAGGTCCATGGACTAAGCCAAACAGGCGGCTGGTTGGGTGGTATGTGACCACCTGAAGATCTCTTCAAGCTTTCTGTACAGGACCGTCATACTGCCTCAAAGTCTCCATCCTCAAGAATGGCTGCCTTCATCTTCTCAAAAGCGTGTGGCATTGCTCTCTGTTCCTTACACCCACCAGCAGTCCTGGCTTACCTCCTGCTGCTGCAGAAACTTTTGGCCTCCTCAAGGTGCAGATTTATAAGCAGTGTGATCTCCTCTGCATCCAGGCGTCACCGCTCCAGGTCTTCTGGGAGACTAAGGTTGGAAATTGGAAAAGGGATCACAAAAAGTGATAAAAGTAGAAGAAAAAAGGACAGCAGCAAGGAGGAACAGCTACAGAAGATGGGGCAGCTAATAAACAGAAAGGATAACGAATGAGGACAGCTCTTGGTGCAAGAAAAAGGAGCAGTGGTCACAAGAGCTGCCAGTCACCAGCAAAAAGGGTGTCACATAAAACATTTGACCCTCTCTACAGCACAAGCTCTACTCCAGGCTGGCATGGGAGCTCTGGGCAGTTTGACACCCTTCCTCTTGCAAAGCACCTGAAGGACTTTGTGGTGGTGTGGCTGACCCCTTGGATCAGAACTAGATGTCCCACCAAGTCCTGGCTTGCTTTTGGAGAGAGCACCCCACTGGGTCTCCTATGGAAGGAATCTCTGTGCGCCGAAGCTATTCTGCAGCTGGACTAGTGCCCAACAAATGGAGACAACCAGGGGATCACTGCAAACCACCCCACGCTCCAAACTGAGACACTAGTGTAGACACAGCTGAAGCATAACCCAAGAGAAGCAAGACTATTGTCAGTTGTCTTATAAATACACTAAATATACCTGGGGGAAAACTGTAGGGGATTTATAACATAAAAAAAATGTTGAAAACCACCAGAAGCTTTTTGTAACACTCTGCTGTTTCACTTGGTCATATGGTACCTTCAACATTTCCACAAACTTCAGCTAACATCAGTCGGATCTCTACTTAACGAACAGTGGAACACAGAGTTTGCCCAATGATGACTAAATTACGCAGGAGAAACTTCAATTGATAAGACAATGATTTATGGACCTATTGTTTTCTAGGTTCTCGTAAATAATCCTAATTGGTGTTAATCATCCACCCTCTGCTTTGTGTTATCACCAAGCAAAGTACACTTCCTAAAGTAGCTATTTAGGGGCATAATCCTTCTGAAAGGCAAGACAGCTATTGACTTCAACAGGATCTGGATTAAGGCGCTCAGACAGAAGAAAGCGACTCTGGAATACGAGCAAAACACATCACACTGTCTTCCCATGTCTGCATTGAAAAGTTTCTTTTCAATCTGCTCACAGCAAATTCAGTGAGTTACACTAATCCCTTCCATGTGGGCTTCTTGCAGTGACTCTTCAGTCTTTCTAACTGGCTTAAAAATGCACCACACAGGATCTAAATTTGCTGATGTCAGTGTGCAGCTCCGGCCTGTGTCCCCTTGCAATGGGCTGGTGGTGTCATATCTAAAAAAAAAACTGCTTTGGAACAGCAGACACCTGCACCAGGACTTGGTCTCTTTCGGTCTCTGATTTTATTGTTATCCCTGAAAAAGCACTTTGATCTTTGGATGCTTCATGCCGTACCATTGTCGGGGGGAACCACAAGACCTCCTTGCTTGCTGGTTCTAGGTGTAGGGTTTGGTGGGTTTGGTTTTAGCATACAGATGAGCTTGCTTGACCTTACAGGTCTGCACTTTAAATAACGCTCAAATAACATTCTAGTGGGTACAGTCGCACGCTGCTTGCTTACGGTAACTACAAGGAAACCAGACAGCTTTTCAGTTCGTGTATCAAAGAGAAAGAGATTTACACATAAAAGGGTGAATTATTTTGATTTGTAGTTTTCAAGCCACTACGCATTCTCCAACATAAATGCTCCCTTGTCTCTGGTTTCTGATAGTTCATATCAGGTTCAGTGGCCTAGATTTTCAAAAGTGGTAATTTTGGAGGCCAATATTTCTCAGTGCCAGCCCAATGTGCTTTAAAGAGACCAGATATTGCTAAGATACTGCACATCTTTTGAAAATGGGGTCATTTTAGCATCTCACAAGCTAGACACCCCAAAGTGACAGCATGTAAAATCATCAGAGGTGGGTTTTCCAGAGGAATAAAGCTCTTTTCCCCACCACATCGTGGCTTCCACTGTGCTGTTCACACCGGTTCTCACAGCATCATCCCCCCCCTCACCATTAAAGGTCCCTGCAGAGGCAACATTACCAGTCCTTTTTGACATTCTCAACCACTGAACATCCTACATAACCTATAAAAAGAGCTCATTTCCTTAGCTATTTCATCTTTTAAATAGCTATCAGAGAAAAGTCTCCTATGGCCTGAGTCTGGATAGCTAAAACCTAGCTAGTATTTGAGGGAGAGGAGGAACCCTATCCCATTATCTGCATTATCCCGTTACCCTTGGATGTCTTCCATGTACTTGGAGGAGCAATGCCCCATTCTTGAGGCTTCACATTGCAGCCACTGCCTTTTTGGCAGAAGAAGGGTGGATGTGGCTCCCTTCAAAGTCAATCAATGTCACATCTTTAATCAATCTAGAAGGTCACCACTGTACTTCCATCAAAAAGAGTTGGGTACAATTCTCGCTGAGTCCTAAATGCTTATGGGGGACTCAGGTTGCAGTGGGTGTTGAAAAAAAGTCTTTTCTTGTCCTGACCTCAGCACATCTTCTCTTCCTAGGTCCTTTGTAAGAGTTTAAGATCAAATAAGAATTATACTTCTGCATCACTGTACGTCAGAGAGCTGGGTACGTATAATGAAACCCCAAATTACACAAAACTGACTTAGTTTTGTGTTTCATTACGGCTTTGAAGACATCCAGTTTTGCTAAAAGGTTCAGGAAGCTCAAGGAGCTTTTGTGTGAAGGCAGGTCACATTTTGAGCAAGCTTACAATGATTTTGAGTTTCACATCATACTCATCTACAGAATTTTATTGTTCAGCTGGGATGTCTGTTAGTGGTCACAGAACAGAAATCTACTGCTTTTCAAGGAACCGTGGAGGGAGGACCTGAGCAAGGCATGTGTGAAAACCATTCAAACTGGAAGTCAGGACCCCTCACATGAACAAACTTATCAATACAAAACACTGAATCTGTTAAGCCAGAAAATTCTTCCCCCCCCCCCCCCAGCCCCAAGTTGGAGTCATTTCATTACCACTTTGTCACAAGTGGAGCAGGTTCCAAAGCCCACTGAAGTCAAGGGTAGAATTTCCATTGATTTCCAAGGAGTCTGGATCGGATCCTAGATCACATTGTCACACTGCAGCAAAACCCAGCCGTGTTGCAGTGTACCCACCTGCTCTCTAAAGCCTCGACTCTAGCCCTTCAAATTCATTGCAGGTACAATCTAGGTTATTTCCAGCATTTGCTTGGTGCAATGCTAAATAAATACTGTTTTATCGAAATCAGCAATGCTGAATACCGCCCCTCACTAGTAAATTAGGCCAACTAATGAACACTTTTTCTTAAGCGGATTTGTCTGCTTAAATCAAAACCAAGTGTCAAAAATCCTTATTCTATCAATCAGACCAGTGGCCTCCTGCACCAGCTGTAGACTAGGGCTGGATAAAGACATACGGAAAAAAGTGAATGAGGACCTCACAATATTTTTTAATGAGGTACTTAGGCTTCTTTTACAACTGAGAACAATTCAGCATAATCTAGTTAGGTAAGGGATCAGCAGCTTCTGTGTACACAAGAAAGAAAGAAGGGAAAGGAAAGAAAAAAGGAAGGCAGGCAAGAAGGGAGGAAGGAAGAAATGAGGGGAGGAAGACCCTGTGTTTCATTTGCTAATATTTCATGCTGACAAGTCAGAAAAACATGAAAACCTTCTTTAACCTCTTGCATCCTCTTGAAAAAATCATCCACCTACAAATTAAAATCATCTCCAGACATTACCTGAATTTCTTTCTTGGGCAGTTTCATAATGTAAATTGTTGTGTACACTAAGAAATTACTTTAAAAATGAGACATGGAGATTTTTTTTTTCTCTGCAATTCAAAACAGAATTCTACATCTGAGAGGAATTTCTGGGAAGAACAAATAATCCTCTGGAGCTGGTACTGGACTAGGTACCCTAAACAAACCTACAGAAGGAGCATAATAAGGCAATGATTTATTGCATGCTATGCAACTCTCACTGCTGTGCAGCGTGTTGTTAAGAACCAGCAGAAGGGAGAGGCAGTAATCATACAGCCTCCTCCTCCTCATGTCTTTCTGGATATTACCTGCTCTGGATATGACTGCGTGACACTGAAACGGGGCTGCAGCCACCCTGAGCTGCAGGATTGGCAAATTATATTTGTGCTGCAACATTTCATCTCAAACTTAACGCTGCACCATCTCCCCCCTACCTAAAAAAAAAAAAAAAAAAAAAAAAAAAAAAAATTAAAAATCTATGTTTGAATTTTCTGAAGCTTTGCACAAATACAAAATGTCATTTGTGTTGGACATGTTATGGCTCTATTTACACAAAAAATATTTTCATGAATCTTTCCATCAGTAGATGGAAAGTCTTCCACGGTAAAACTCCCCTTGGTTTAAAAAGGGGCAGCATTTCACCCATTCCATTTTAAATGCATTAGGGACTAACCACAGACAGCAAATTCTGCACGCATGAAAACATTTGCAAGAAAATCTTGGTCCTAAAGAATTACAATCAATCAAATGAGGAGCAGAAGCATGTGATGTAACCGGTATTGCACCAATCAATACAGATCAACATGAGTCTGATCCTAACTGGCTTGTATTTGCAATTAGCTGTGCTGTTTTTGCAATTTAAAATGCATTTGGGTTCTTGTAATGACTGGTGGATTGCTTGTAGTTCTGACCAAGTTCCTCCCAATTTTTTCAATTTAAGAACAAAAAAAAAAATAATTCTCTGCAACTAAGAATTAGTCTTCAAATGTTTTTGGTGAGTTATTTATAATAAATAAACACAAAAAAAATTACCTGCAGACTACTCATGCTCAACTTCCCTCTTCTCCTTCCCCCACCCCCCCGCCTCAAAAGGCTAAATCAGTGAAATAAATTAATTGCTATGAATTATTCAGCTCTACCTGTGGCAATGAAAAATAGCAAGAGCATTAGGTTTCTTCTTTGTGTACCAAGCCTCTAATTTATAGAGAATGCATATTAATAAAACACAGGATATTCATCAATATTCAAGTCACTGGCAGCCTGGCTATTTAATCTAAAATTACCAGCCAGCTCAAAACTCTAACTAGTTAATCATGCAATCTAAGCCATTCTGATATTGATGGTTAACACTAATTGCCCAACTGCCATTTATAAAATCCTCTCCTACATCTTTCCTTTGCCTAACAGGGAACCCTTTGACACCCTTAGCTTTATGGACAAGCTGGAGAAGGCCAGCTCATCTGGGCTGTTCCAAAATGTTTGTTTGCTTGTTTCCTGTGAAAAAGATGTTGTCTCCGGTTGTGTTTTTGCATTTTGAACAATATCAGTAAAAAATATTGTTCATTATGAAGATCTTTAATAATTTTCTCTATTTCTGCAGGTGTTCTGCAGGTGGGGAGAAGAACTAGCTGGTTTTCGTTCCACTCTGCAGAATACGTTGTCCTTTACAACGGAAGTAAAGGTTCAGATCAGGAAGACCGAAAACAATGATCAGTCTCAGTTGCCGACCATGAACTCCATAGAAAGTCACCGACCGTGGATTTCCTCCCCCAGACCTGACTTCACCCTCCCAAAAGGACGGCTGGCACCGAGCAGCGATACCTTCAGACATCACCAACTTTTGCTCATGACTTGCTCTGCACACATCGAGGTACAAATGAGAATTTGAGGAACATTTTCATGTGATGCAACTTGGCCAAAATTTAGGCTCAAACTCCCCAAGTTTATCATACCAGTAAGAGGTGCTGCTGACGGGGACGTCAGGGACAGCTTCCTAAAGCCACGCACCGTAATGCCAAACCTGAGCCTGTCTTGATATTTATCACCTATGATTTTCCTTCATTCTTCTGCCTTTCTCTTTTTATTGACTTAATCAGACTAAAACAAAAAACCAACCAAACGGAAACCTTCCAGTTGTTCTAACCAAAATGTTAAGATCCTGGAAGTCAACTGTAAATTGGCAAATCTGCAAAGAACTCACTGTCCTCACTGGAGCAGAAACTTCAAACTACAAACAGAGAGAGAGTGTGTCATGTAAATGCTACTGCATATTAAATATAAGAATTCTTAAAAACAACATTATCAATCACTTTCAAACTATTTTATCCGTGTTTCATTTAAGCTGAAACTTAAGAGCCAAAGGAAAATTTTGCAAAAATATTTTTGCGAGTAAAGAACGTCCCTTTTTCTGTATATAGATGTTCTCTGGAGCAGAGAGAGAAGTTTTCTGAATTTTATAATTGTGTCCTTCTGGAATTCAGGAACAATCAGTTCCCTTACAACTCAGTAATTGTGTCTACCCATTATCTGAGGGCGGCTGGTTAGCGATGAGTGGTCAGATAAGGCACGTGGTATCGCTTCTACTCCCCGATTGCTCTGGCGCAGAAGCCCCCTCCTGGCCTTGAGACTTATGTAAGGGACCCCATCCATCACAGCCGTGTCAATAAGAACTTGAACCTCAGTGTTTGCAGAAAGCAAACACTAAGAGCGCAATAGCAGAGTCTACCCCAATTCATTTCAAAATTCCAGTAAATATTTGTGAACAATGTTTTGTAGCATTCGTACAGGTCCCACCGGCGACCAAACTCAGCTTCAAAACACACTGAGGCTCTCGGTGAATTCTGAGCTGCCGAGAGGTAACAACATGCTGACAGCAAGGAGAAAATGATGACTGCAGAGTGAAACACTGCCTCAGAACAAGCAAAGACTAAATAAACTCTCAGCATGCCTCGGTAATTCTTTGTGGCATAAAAAGTGGCTTGGGCCTTGTCTGAACTGGGCTTTTACCTAAGTTAGAAAACCATGTTTAAATTAAATTTAAAGACCATTCTTCTTAAAAGCACTTCTACAATGCTTTGGCCGGACAGTGTGTTTTTCTAACCAATGTTTACATAGTTTGACCCATTTTCACTTCTTTGCTTTAACTGAAACTATTAATTAAGCTATTTAAAAATTAAATGGAGTATATGCCTCCTTTCGACTGGATCTCAGGCTTCATTTAATTGTTGGTTCTTGTGCTGAGTTTGGGTGTGTGAATCTGTCTCCATTTGGAAATGAACCCAAAATTACAAATATATTTCATACAGGCTACAAGATTGAGTAAAATGCTGAAGACATGCCCTGCTTTAATTGTTTTAATTGTTTGGAATAAATCCCCATGATATTAAAAATTACTTCTACAATAAACATGGTGACAGGAGCCCAGTGTAACTCACTGTCAAAAATGGTGTGCATCTTTAAATGGCTCAGCTGGTGTTAGAGGCATAAAACAAAGTTTGATTTTGTGAGCATGAAAACATTCACACATCGCAATTCTTGTGACTTATATACCATAATCATGCTGGATTTTCAAGTGGAAAGGGTGCCTAGAAATTACTGAAAAAGGGTCATCTCTATTTTTCTATTTGCAAATATTATAATACAAGGCTTTCTATCGTGGAACAGCCCAATGTGCATACTGAAGTCTGATTTAGATTTTCCCGTTGAATGGCTTTTCTGTATAGAAATCTCATGAAGACACACTGATCCTTTAAACTTCAGTGTTGATGCTGAAATTATGCTGTGTGTCAAAATTACATCAAACAACTGCACTTATTTCCACCAGAAAAATTTGATTATTTCACTCTCATTTACATTACATCTTTTCCCCACTATAATGCTGACTTGGAAATTCCCTTAGGTCTGGACACCTCCAAGTAGACTTTTTTAGTAGAAAGAAAGCTTTCATTATATTTCATATTTTTTTTTCTCCTTGATTTGAATGTTATAATTGGATTGGAGAGATATTTATTGTGAACTTCATGTTTTGCCAGGCTCCAGGAGCGGCATCTTTTAATTTCTCTCTTTTCAATGAACCTTTTGACTTGATAAAAGTGGCTCTAAGGTATTTTTACAAAAGAGGCCAACAGAGCCAGTTCATTTTAAACCCCTGTCTTTAAAGTATCTCATTTCCTTATTATTTCTTAATAGAGGCACTATTCTGCAATGTCATAAAGAATGCCGCAGTTGACTTCAGTGGGATCAGGATCACTCCCTACTGTAATTAGTTCTATATTTCAAAATATTAGAGGTCATTTTTTCTTTTTTTTTTTTTTTCCATCTGAGAAAAGAAAACATTTTGAAAAAAAAAAAGACTTTCAAGGGTGGCTGTCAGTAGAATACTAAAAATAAGTTGCACGCATTCCAGTTGCTACAATTTATGCCTCTAATGAAATTTTCCTCTTCTCATTTACTGCAAATTTTTAACGTGAGCTTTTACAGCCATTGATTCAGTATCTTTAATCTTCCGCCAATATTAGATAGAAATGGAACTAACTAGGGAAAATCCATCTGGTTATAAAGCACACTGTCTATAAAGTTGTTCAGTTCATCCAAAACTACTTTTTTTTTCCCAGTGGGTTGGATAGGATAAAATTATAATATTTTGAAATACTCTTAATACTATTCAGAGATTAATACACTTGTAATTAATAATAAGTTTAAGATATTATGACGCCTCCGGAGAAATCAAAGGATCCAATGTCAATCACCCCGACTACCGGGGATGGGATAGATCCCACAGCGCCAAGTTCTGATGCTCTTAATTACGTTCTGTAGCAAAACTGACTCTCAGAGCCCAGTAGGTGAAATTCAGCCCCAGCCCAAAACAGGGCGGGAGCACATCATTCCCAGCTACTCATTTAGATGGGATCTGTCAGGGTTTGCATGAGCAAAGGTCTGGGAGCCAGTCTCAGAGGGAGAAAACAGCCGAGCTCCCACACCCCGGGTCGTGGCCTCTCCGTCCTTCCCTTCGCCCAGGGCTCGCCGCAGGCTCCGCGGTCGCCCGTTTGCAGAGGGTTGTGCCGGTTCACCAGGAGATGTTGGGCTCCCTCCCCTGCCTCAAGCTCCTCTTCCCAGCCCCGTAACCACTCCGGAGCAGACACCCTTTTGTCCACACGGTCTATTTATAAAAGCTCACTTCCAAAAACGTGTTTTGGCTGGGGTGGGTCAGCTTCACAACACCAATTAGGGCAGCCAAGCTGCATGGCAGGAAGGTGCAGCACCCGAAAGAAATGGTCCAGGGCCAGTAACAACTTGACCCTGAGCAGCTATAGGCAGAGCAGCACGTCTGACCATGCTGTCCGAGCAAGGGAAAAACACACGCTTTTCCCTCATGATCATCGTGTCAACGCTAAAAATATAAAGCGCTTCAACCCTGCAAAGAGCTTGACTGTGCCCGGTGGACACAGTCCCCTTTAAAATCCATTGGTCTACAATGCAGAATGAAATCCCGCACCCGCTGAAGTGAATGGAAAAACTCTCCTGCCCTGCAGGGCGCCAGGAGTTCCTTCCCAGGGCAGGAAAGTTAAGGACATGTGCAAGACGCTGGCAGGACAAGGGACCTATTTTTGGAGCCTGTCTATGCTAGGTATTTCTACCGATCCTGTTAACACTGTACCAGAACACATGTGAGTCATTCATGCATTTACTAATCATGAACCAAAAAAGGAAGATTGCCCACATTCCCGGGATGAGGAACAGGGGCAGAGACAGGTCTGTCTGCCTGGGGGCTGCTCCCACACACGGGGTCCGGTGGGGACACGGGTACCCCAGGCATCCTGCAGCGGCAGGGCACAGGGATGCAGACTCCCCGGGGGAGCAGCAGGACAAGGGACACCCGCTCTGCCAGGACTAGTCTGGGGGCAGCTACACGAACCACTGCAGCAGAAGTTCCCAGGGTAAATGCCCAGGAGACTCTTTTGGTCTCCCCACCAACATGACTTCCCAGAAGATACCCAGCTTCCCACCCCTCCAGCACCTCCTCCTCGGCGCTCACCAATAACACACAACAGCACAGCACAGCTCCTGCACTACCAGCAAAAACCGCTCCACCTCCCTCCCGTCGGAGCCACCTTCTCTGCCTTTTGCATGTCCATGTGCTTCCCGCATCCTCTGTGTGTGCGGTAACAGATGAAACACCCGCCTGGGTTTCTGCAGCCACCACACATGGACAGGCACTGGCACATCCTCGTGGGAAAGCAGCGTGCGTCCCAGCAGCACACTGCTGCTGAGACACGAGTTGTGCACTTCCCAACCCGCTTACTTCTCATCACACAGAATTTCATGACCGGGATGCAGAAGAAGGTCCCGCCAGGAAAAGATTGGTTAGTTCACACGCTTACAGGGCTTTATCCAGCAGCCTCCTGGACAAAAAGCTCACTGCTGCTTCTTACGATGGATTAAAACGTTCCCTCTGCACTGGCCAGTGTGGACTGGAGCAGGAGCAGCCTGCATGGCCACAGACACGACTCGGCACACGAAAGTACGCCAGCCACGCACAGCCGCCCTCAGCACCCGGGCTGGGCAGAGCGGAGACTGAGGGGCTACGCGCACGTGCGCCTTTTCTCCTCCATCTCATCTATATCTGGCACAGGGAAGGAGTGCGATCTCATGACAGTGTGAGAAAAAGTCTCTATTTATTCTGTCTGGAAGGGCGTTGCGTGCAGCGAAAAGCCTCTCAGCCCGCGTGTGTGCTTGGAGGAGACGTCGTTTGGGGTGCTGACAGATGAGCCCCCATGGGTCTCCCCCGGGATGGGGATGGTTACCCCCAGACCACAGCCAGCAGAAGGAGCCGTGCCTCCACATCCACCCCTCAAAGACAAGTCCAGCACCCTAATACTGCCCGCGAAGGGTGGGTGCCAAACTTTGGTGGGTCGGAGGTGTGGGCACAGGCTCCCTTCTGCTGACTCGGCCGAGCTGCGGGGCCCCGCGGGGCCGGCGGCGGCACTTCTGTCAGTGCTCTGCGGAAACAAGTTAATCGACACATGCTAACACGCTGTTAAACATAACACGGTCGTGTTTAAAAATATGCTAGCTAGTCAGATCAAATGCATTTTTAAACATGCCTGGGTCGTCTTTTTTTTTTTTTTTTTTTCAAAAAGGAAGAGGTTTTGGTTAACATGTGCTAGTAAAAACATTTTTGAACACGGTAGAGACGCAGGAGATGTGAAAGCCGTGGCAAGTGTCCTTTGGCCAAGTATAGTCTGCAGGGAAAGTTGACTTAAAAAACAGGTTTTCCCTGATAATGTTAATTTGTTTACACTGTCCAGTGCGGAGGATTTCAACATGAACACACAGCAAAATGTTTCTGTGCAGCATAATACCCGTGTAACCCATCCACAACGTTTATAAATTTGGCCCTAAGGCACTACCGCAATAAACACCATCATCATGTAATACGATAATAACAACTCCCCAAAAGCACTACAACTCTTCCTGTCAATACAGGTATCTCTTTAATGACACGTTAAAACCGAGAGCAGAATTAAAACCAAAATGTAGTTTTGCGTCTTCAGTGCTAGCTGTAATATACACCCAGGGAGAGGACTACTCCCTTCAGCTGAAAGGAAGCCAGTTTCTGACTCTGTCCCACATTTCTTTTCTTTCTCTAAAGTCCTACCACTGGAAAATACATAAACCTTTTCTCTTTGCATGTTCTTCTGCTGCTGGCTGGTCCTCCAGGTCAGCTCAGCTTAAGGATTCACCTACAATCGCACTTTACTTTTAGTTTGAAGCCAGGATCCTCAACGGTAACGGATCATTTCCACCAAAGCTGATCGCACCATCACATCAGTGTGATTTTGGCTGGTGGACAAAATAGCAAGTGCAAGAGAACACTAAGAGACAAAAGACTTTGCTTCCATGCAAATGCAACGTGGGACAGCAAATGGAAAATGGCATAGCAAAATCTAGGTCAGTGAAAAGCTTACTTGTAAGAAGAGACAATAAGCAGAATTGCCTCTAAATATAACAAATACTTACTCAGGTTTTTACCGAAAGCATTGAGGGTTCTTTAAATAATATTGCCAGGGCCTAATTTGTAAATCTGCATGCCCGAATATCATGGTGCAAAATGAAGTCGAGACTCAAAAATGAAACCATACATCAAATGCCTGGCAATGAACGTACACAAATACACGCCGTGATTGCCCTTCGTCTGTGCCCGGGTCAGCTGTAACTGCCGAGCTGCACCAAGGAGTTTAAATCAGTTTTGGGGGATGAAGTGCAGAACTGAAACCCATCACTGTGCTGAAATCACAGGGGCTACGGACACTTTGCACCAGTACTGCTAAGAGCTGACATTTCTGTTAGAGTAAGTGAGGCTCCTTAAGGCTTATAGAAGGTAAATTAAGATAAAGATGACTGTGGAGAAGAAAGGAACCTGAGGGCCACTTCAGAGCAAGCCTGTTGCCACCGAGGTGCCTGGGTCAGGGGCTCCCCAGCGCCCAGCACTGCTGCCAGATGCTACGGCAACCTCTGAGCTCAGGATGCCTGTCCCAGGGCTTGTCCCCAGGGTGATGGGCACATTGTCATCACAGAGCTCGGGCCAAGATGTGCGGCAACCCGATGCCATGCCCTCATATACCCGCGAGATGTGGAAGGTGAAGGAAGGCTGAGGCTGGAGCTTAGAGCTGGTTGAACATGTTCTCTCAGCAGTAACTGTTACTGGGAAGAGACAGGAGAAAAAAGAAAGGAAAAAGCCCACGTTGAACATTTATTCCAGGCTCCTGCCCTTTCCACGCTGTGCATAAGAGGAGGTCAGAGGGCTGCCCTGACCGCCCCTGCCCCAGGGCAAATGCTCCTGGTGAGAGGATCTGGTGAAAATCTGTAAGGTCCTCTGGCCATGCTCTTCCCCAGGGGAGATGATACGATCAGATTTTAAAAAAGAAGAGCAAGTGAGAGAAAAGCCTGCTAGCTTATGAACTTCCTTGATCTGAAGCTCCACAAATTCTTTCCATGGTTTTGGTACAGCACCTTATGTGCAGGGGGGAAGGGGAAGCTATAGAGTGTTGAATTACAGAGGGGAAAAACATCTCAAATTCCTTTCTATTTATACTCACAACTTTTCCAAATCATTATACACAAATCCCCTAGCCTCAGCTGAACTGCTCACGGGTTACAGGGCCAAGAAAGAGGTGGAGCCTTCATAGCTTGCGTTAAGCCTTTCAGAAACTTGGAGAAAGTTCCCAAAAAATGAAAGTAATGAAAATTACCATGCCAGGCAGAGAAGATTTAACCTCTACAGTGCCCCACAAGCACAGAATTAATACACAAGACAGTAGGAGGTTGCTTTCATAACAGGGAGCATAGGTTGCTTAGTTGTGAGAAGTTTTCTGGGACTACCTTCATTGTTGAGCTGAGGCTGACACCGGGTACAGAGAGACAGAAATTTGACAAAAGCATTGAGCGTTTGGGGGTATTTGAGAAAAAAATCTATTCTGGTAGTCCAGACACTAGGCTGGGACTTGTTAAGTTGTGAACTTGTTAAATTCCTACTCCACCAACGGCTTCCTGTATGACAAGAAACCAAAGCCTATTTCTGCTGGTACAAATTCTCCTTGACTTTAAGAGACACAGCGGCCTTCATCTTTCAGCTCCTCACCCATAAAATGGTTTGATGGCTGCTTCCCCTCCTGCCACACGAGCTCCACCGAACACCCTTGCAATCAGCACCCCACCAGGCACTGAGGGGCTTGCAACTTAGGGGACAGGTCCAGGTACAAGTCTTGAGAGATGCAGCCTCGCATGGTGCTTCTGCGCCTCCTCATATAAGTCTGCACTCGGGATGGCTTAAAACCTTAGGTAACTTATTTTTTAAAATTCCTTTTACCTCTACTACAACAAGTAAGGTGGAGGGTTTTCAGACTTTATTTTCCTTGTCATTATTTACGGTGTTTCTTTCTTTTGCCTATGTTTTGTTCATTTTTTTTTAGCCAAAACAGTGGATTAAATTAGGAACACCCATTTTTACTTCTGTTTCTGGTCTATTTTCACTTCATGGCTTTCAAGTTTTAGCAAAGTGCTCTTATTTTTGGATTTCCAACACTGAACAGGGCAATACAGACATTAAAGTAAGAAATATGCTAATTGGACTTTATAGTAAGTGTAGAAGTTATGAGAACTCTCTAATCACATGGGATTTGGAGGCTCCCATCTCTACCCTAATTAAAAATCTCAGTCCTATATGATTTAGCATGAGGCTCACCAATACGGCTCATAAGTACGACATGCAAGAACGAAGCACCCCATGGGCTCCTCTGGAGGGACTCACGACCCTTACATCAGCAAATTTAAGGTCTTAAATCACAACCATATATCTTGATTTTATAAGCAGGAGTCAGCAATCTCCACCAGCAGAAATAAGGATGTGGACTCCAGGACTATCTGGCCTCCAAGGAGGACTCATGAGAGACTTGATGGAAACACCCCATGGGGTGATCTAGAAGGGTGGTTTCTGTCCTCATGTCTTTTAGGGGAATTACTGGAGGGCAATGCACATGTCCTACAGCCCAAACTCTTCCCAGACTATCCTCTGCCCCCAAAAGTGGACAAGAGGAGCATCGGTGGCCAGGGAGCTGGCTGCTCTCCCACCTTCTCCATGCAGGAGGGACGGACCCAGGCTCACAGCTTCGCTGCCATGCGCAAGTCACCGCCGGAGCCAGCAGGGTTCGATGACATGTGCAGCCACTGTACTCTGTTATGTTTATCCACACCCGAGCGCTTTTTAAATATGGACTGCTGAGTTACCCAAAAAGCACCTTAGCCAATACAATCTCAGATTTCCAGCCGATAGCCCTTAAAAATAGAGCGGTGGCTGTTTCGCCCACGTTAAACAAGTAACTATAACATTACTAGAGGTCTGGAGCCTTTTGTGCCGAGCTTCGACCTGCAGCAGTATTCCCCTGCTAGAAAAAAGCAGGCTGGAGTTGGTGACATAACACCAAATATACAGATGGGACCACACTATAATTAGCAAGGGAATGTCATTCCTGCCATCTTTGCTTCGTTTGTAACTGTGCCTGTAAGCTCTGGGGAATGGTGTGCATTTCACACAGTCTGCACAAGAACGAGGATTGCCAACTGTCCCAGTTCTGGTGGGATACCCTTGGTCCTCTGCTCCAGGGCTTGCGGAGATGCCAGCAGCGCCGTGGGAGAGCCATGCCCCTCGCCATGCCACCACCAGGACCCCTCATCCTGGGGCAGAGGGGAGGGATTTCTCTGCACAGCAGCAACCACTCGGCTTCCTCCAAAATCCCATATGCTCCCATCCAGAGGAGCGTTGCCCATGGCTTCTTGACAGCCTCCTTCACACGCACCAAAAACCATCCTTTTGCATACTATCAAGCCTGGACCTAACAACAGAGGCTGGTAACTCTGTTCCCCTCCACACACATCTCGCTCCCAGGAGGGAGAGGAATTATTCAGCGCAAATACAGGGATTTTCATTGGAGCTGTGCTTTTCAGCCTGTAACCACTATTTTTAAATCTCTCTATTGGTTCCAGTAAAACACCAAATCAATGCTTAAGGTTTTACTGCTTGCTTTAAAGGTGCTCAATAATAGAAGTCCAGTTGTCTCTTAAACACTTTGTCATCCTCTGCAGGCACTTGGATGCAGAACTTGGTGTTGGCTCTGCTCTGTCTATGGAGTCAAGTGAATGTGTTCATTTTTTCACCGGGCTGCACAAACTGGTGAAACCAGCCAAGGGAACAAACAGACTGATAATGTAATATGTTCCTTGTCCTAACACGCAAAGTTCAAATCAGCTTACTCAAGAAAGCTAATTCATCCTATTGAGTCTAAAGGGACCTTGCCTCTGAAGAGTTCCAAACATGTTAGGAACATTAAATTGCACAGATTTTTAACCCTAGGGATTTTAAACAGAACAAACCCCTGCGATCATCTCATCAGTTCCTCCTTAATGACAAATAAGTAATTTCCCAGTGTATTTCTTGCACGAACCCTAAATTTTGAGATAAAGTAGAATGTATTTTTCTAGTAAGTACTTTAGCCTTGACAAAACAATTCAAATGATGGTGAACGCACCACATTCCTAGATAAGATTCCTTAATTTTTCATTCTCTTTGCCATTGAAAAAAAGAAAATCTTCACAAGTCCCCCTGCAGTGCCATCATATTAACTGTACAGGTGGGTAAACTGAGGCCTGGAGGAGTCAGGACCTCCCTAAGGTTATACAATGACAAAGTGCATTTTCCCACTGGTATTTTCAGCCCATTTAAGCTCAGGCTGCTGCCAAAAGGGCCTTGTGTTGTGTGCTGCCTGTCCCTGCCTGCACCTTCCCACCACCCCATCCCCACCGCCCCCAGCACCCACCTGCACCCCCGAGAACCAAAAGCACCTGCAGGGATGCGATATATGGCACCCCCAAGCTCAGAGGTCACAAACCTTGCCCAGGTGGTGATGGAGAAATAAGGCAGCTCCTGCTGCAAGCTCGAGCCAACCCCCAGGAGCCCAGAGACCTGGGGTCCTCTTGCAGCTCCACCACTGAATTTTTGCAGATCTGTAGGGAAATCACTTATTTCCCCAGGATTTCCCCATAAATTTGACAGAGTGCCTTGAGATTCCCCAAGGAAAGGCACTGTTCAAGTACAAAGCTTAATTATGATTGTTATAATATAGTCCTGCCACTAATTCCCACTAAGAACTGCAAATCGCTCCCATTCCACTCCTCCATCCCCCATGCCTGTCAGTGCTGGTGGACAATTAATTCCCCAAAAAGAATACATTAAACACATGTGAAATCTTCTCTATTCACAGGACATCCACGAGCAGATTGCCGTTCCCCTCAAACATATTTGTGATTTGAATGCATCAAGTGATGTATTTCCATACATTTTTTTAACAGCTTGACAGAATTTATTCAAAATTCAAGTTGTGACTGGCCAAATAAATCTTCTGACATCCTTCCTTGCCTGTGATCAACCAAATTCTTCTAACATGTACAAATTTAAAATTCATTTTCCATAAAGCTTGCATAGTTGTCTTTAGAAATCATACTGAATCAACTGCTATTTTTTTTTCTATTTTCCCCCCAGTTAAATTTAGTCATTTTGAAATCCGCAGGAAGCAATCTCAGGAGGAGTGTAGAAGGCTGAGGTGAGTTCATTGAAAACCTCAAATGAATTAAAATACATTGAAAATACCTTGCATTTTTGCTCTGCAATAAACACCAGGGCTGCCACAAGAAATGCATCAGCCTCCCTCAGCCAAGCTAAGCAGCAACAACTGCAACTTTCCATAAGTCTAGGGGTTAATAAACCCCATGCCATAAGGGTTAAAGGATAAATTCAGCTCTACAGCCACTGCTTAGGGGGCATCTGAAGGGCGGCTCAATATCCCACCTACAAAAACCATCCCCTCTGTTGTCAGCTCTGCAACCAGAACAAGGAGCTTTGAGATCTATTCGTGTAATATTAGGCCTGAAAAAAATTATGAGTTGTGATGAAATTAAAGACATCCAAATTTTTAGCCATTCTCTGCTGATAAAGGCTCTATTATTACCATTTACAAAGGGGAAACACAGCCAATTATAAGCTACTTCTGGCACATGCCAGGCCTTGAGTAGAAGATAAGCCAACACAGCAGAGCTTGCAGCTGGAAGCCCAGAAACCTAAAAATGAGCTGACTCATGGAAATATCCTGGTATAAAATATCGGATGGTTATTTTTCTCTGCCTCCTTTCTGCGTGTCTTAGGAATGATATATGAATTGCCTTATTTACTTTGTCCCATAAAACTTACATTTTTTTATTAATGCGCTGCCAGCTCCGGGAGCGGTGGGTGTGTGAGCGGATGGAGGGAGAGGAGCAGGGAGGAGAGCTGCTCTTTTGGGGGCACTGCAAGGGAAAGGTCCCCTGCCACACACTACAGGTCTGAAAGCACAGAAGGAAACCTTCAGCTTAGCTTTGTCCTGCTCCCAGAAAGCAAGCCAGCGCCTCATTCTGCCCCGACTTCATCAAAGTAAGGAGGCTGCCTGCGCTGACATTACTCTGAGTAGAATTAGTGCAAAATAAGGTTCATGGAATTTATGCTCCTGCCAGAAAACAAACTGTGACCAGAAGAAGTGATTTTCTCTGGTTATACCCTGTGCTGCCCATCCCAAAGCCCAGCTCCAGCAGCAAACCTAATGTCCACCTCCCCTGATCCTGCGCTTCCCCGGGAAACAGGGGATGCGACTGCTCACAGGCTACCAGCAGCATGGATAAAGACTGAATTTACCTGGTCCCTGGCACAGACACCAACGTGGAGCTTTTTCTTGCGCTCACTTTGATTCTTGTGAGGACTTCGTAACGTTTGAGATGTCCTTCCCCTATCAAACCCACTTGCAGGCACTCACACGTTGCTAGAAGAGGATTGGGTCCAGGTGGGTGGGTGGTGGGATGCTCTATGCCTCATTTCCTTAGGAAACGAGGTTAAAAAACCCTGCCCTCCCCCCTGTTATACTGCACTATTGAATTAAGGATGGCGAATGCTCGTTATGAATACAATTAAAAGCAACAGCCTCATCTAACAATCTATTTTTATCTGCTCCTCACCTAGACAAGCAGCAGAAGGAATTAAAATCTGAAGGGAAGGGCCACAGTTGGGTTCAATTGGTGGAATTTTGCTCTCCACCGGCTCGAAGCATGTTGAAAAAGGTTTCAGTAAGACAACCTCCCTTAAAAAACTACTGTCCAAAAAAGACACGCTTCAGATGCTTTTTTTCCTGGAAAACCCATGTCTAACAACTCCAAGGGCACAGACTGGGAGTGTATTTCCATTTTACGAGGGAAGAAGGCATGAGCTCTGCAGCATTTCTTGCACCAGCTGCCTCCGCAGCAGCAGGGTAGGTAATTAAACAGGACATGGTGTAACAGATAAATGCAGGATAGTAAGTAGTCATTACTTGATATATAGTATATCATCTATTATTAGAGGCTAATAATTCTCTAACCTATTCATGTTAGTCTTTTGTCCATGTAGCTGGCCGTTTGGCATGCTCTAAATTTCCCAACATAAAATTTACTCGACGTTACAACTCGTATCTAATCCCGAATTTCTGTGCATTTCACTGCAGTAGATCATGCAGCTAGGTAAAAGCTCAACGCTAAATCCTTTGCAAAAGGAAGAACGAGCCAACAAAACTCCATGTTTTCACTTTCCTGCAGAAAAAAATGGTATATTGAATATTTTTCTCAGTTGTTATTTTAACATTTATTTCCACCTTCAGAATGCTGCAATTCTAGATGTTTAGCAGTACTTTACACAGCACACAATAATGCACTTTTTGCCTGATATTTTTACTCTTGTTGAAATAACCTGTATTTTAAGTACATTTATACATACATTTAAATACATTTTAAAAAATGCGTTCTACAGGGAACCAAAGAAAGTGCTATTGTGTTTAATCACAGGGAGCAAAATCCTCAAGTCATGTAAATCATCATTTCACAATCTGCTCCGCAGTATCCTAAATTGGAAAGTGTATCATAGCAAACAGAGCTGAATTTATAAAGGATTCTTTACACGTTTAAAACATTCATGTAACTTGGAGTGTCAATCTCCATCAGCTGTCCTAGATCACGCCAAGAAATAAAAGTAGAATTTATTTATTAGGAACTTTATTTCTTTTCTTCTAACTACAGATACTTCTTTTTTTTTCCATTTTATTTTACTTTATATTTTATTTTATTTCCAAAGCCCAGTCTAAAAACTTAACTTGTGCTATAAAAGAAGCCAAGCCACTCGAAGTACCCAATTACAGTGTCTCCAGAAGGTTTAGAAGTCAGAACAGCACTGATAAAAAAAAAGCCACATGGGATGCAGCAATAATACGGCGTTCGCCTGCAGGATCTCTGCTGATGAGCCGCAATACAAGGACTCCACTGATAAGGGTTTACAGTGAGAAACTGTAGGAGCTGCACCAAAAACGAAACCAGATCTCTGCTTCTGTCTTCTGCAAATTGTTTTCCAGTGCAGTCGCTCTTCTGGGAGACAGAGAACATTCGCCGTGGGTTATCAGAACCTTCCACTTTTGGTTAACCTGGCCATGCTGCCGGTCGGGGAGTCACTGGGAAACGCGGGATGGAGGACAAAGTCTGCAAACGGCCAGGAGAGGTGAGAGCAGGGCTGGGGAGAGGAGCAAAGGGACCCTCCCAGCAGCCTCCCGCTCCACATGGCTGCGGAACACGGCAGGACCCCGCTCCAGATTAAAAGGAGAGCTGAGCAGCAGAGTTAGGAACTGACACAGCCGGGGAAAACCCTCTCCTAGGGATTAGGAAGCATTTGGCATTCAAAGCGTGTGATGTATTTTTTATGTTGTTTGCCTTGTTTACATATCCTTCATATAAAAGCAGGATTTTGTCCACCAAAGGCTACTAAAACCTACGTGCATTTTTGCAGCACTGTGCTGTTCATTTTCCTCCGTCAGCAACATCGCGTGTGGGCTCATTTGAATCCCATTCCCCATAGTGTTGCCCAGAACTGGCACTAGTCGCCCTCTCCTATAGAGGGATTCTGTATGCTGTGCTATAGCTGTTATACTCCACTCCAGAGATTGCTGCAGTTCAGCTCTGGGAGATTTGCTTTCAAGCATTTGGGGTCCTTTCCTTGTTTAAGAGAGGAAATAAACACAGTTTGTTAGGACTCGGAACAGAAATATAAAGGTTCCCATAATGAGAGGCTCAGCTCTGGCTCTTGGAAAGATTCAGGGAAGGTTGAGCACACACGAGTGAACAGCCTGGCCAGAGCACCCAGTGCTAATGCAATTACAAAAGGCTGATATCTAAAAAGAAAAAGCTTGTGCTGATATTACAGTGATAGCGAAGGAGGAAAAAGCCCTGTCAAGTTCCTTAAAAACACTTGACCTTCTTCTATGTGAACTTCCAACCCCTTGCTTTTTCCCCTGAGCTCAGCAGCCACCACCCCACATCCCTCCCGGTCTCCGAGGACATTTGGGAACTTTCTCCCTGTTGTATTTAGGAGATGGGAAATGTTTTCCTACGGCTCAAATCTCTCTTAAACCAACTGAATTTAAAAAAAAAAAAAAAAAAAAAAAAAGAATAAAAAAATGACTTCACTTTCTAACAGATGCACAAGTGCACCTTGGGATGAACGTGTTACGGAGTCCAAGCTATCGCCACCTGCCTCCCAATTACATTTGCTGCATTGTCCCTTGTGGTGTGCACCTGTGACATGTTGGCACAGAGCAGGGACGACTGGAGTGTGCAGGCGTGGACTGAGCCACACGGTATTTTGCTTTGCAAAAGTCTCCCGGTGATTATTGCCGTGCTTTCCTGAAGCGTAAGGGACATTCTGCAGCAGCCGATTTTCTTCCCCTTTTCGCTGCGATGAATTAACACAGGGGAACTTGTAAAGTGCCAAAGCCATGAAACTATAATTTAAAAAAAAAACTCTTCACCTCAGGATACCAAACGTCCAGCTGGCCAGGGACCGATCTAACAAGGGAAAAGGTCATTTGTGGACTCCCTGCTACCTCTACTCACATATAGACCCAGCCAGCCAATTAACTACCTCTAGCAATAATTCCCATCAAATCTCAATACGATTTTTTACACCTGAAATAATAGATGAACCCACAAGACTGTGACTATTTGCAGCTAGAATGATGTACAAAGGAAGACTTCCAAGGTTTTAGGCTCATTATATTCATTCCAGTATATCATACTGGGTTTTTTTTCCCTTTCCCCTGGTAGTGTTACAGCTTTTTAAGTGGCTGAACAGCATCTGCACCAAGAGGACCCCATGATGTGAAGCAGAAGCAAGGAGACGTGGTACTATGCATATTGTAAGGTACACTGAGCAATGCACTCACAGTGACGTACATACTGACAGGACTAATTTGACATTGGCAAGTGAAAACTTATTTTGTCATTAAGCTATCATAATTATACCATACCCAGAGCCAACGGATGCCCTAGCTGAGATCCCTACATATGCTGTCTTTGCAGCGAGAGACTAATAAACAATGTTAACATTCATCTCTTATTGATGGGATTGGTACAGGGGCACAGATTGGGACACTGCAGTTTCCAACGTGCCCCACGACTACCTATGGATAGCCAAGGTGACAAAGGTACTGGAAAATGGCTGAGGGGCATTTGCAGCCTGCTAGCGGAGGTCCTGCCAGCCAAAGCCTGAAAAGGCGAGACGACTTCAACGGACTCTATATCCTTTCATAATGCAGCCTGTCTAAACATTGCTTCCGATTCATGTTTTCAGCAAAGAGAGTATTTCTGCATAAAAGAAGGACAGAAGCTACATACAAGGAAAACACTCTGTAGAAGGCAGACAAACCATGAAGATCCTTTGCACGTGATAGATATTCAGAAAAATCAGTCTTTTGTCCCTGTCCCCCCCGCCGCCCGCGCCATTTATTCAGATTATTAGATACACTTAAGAATGGAAAAGCCAGAAAGATACTGGGACAGAAGAGCTGCAGCACTGTTAAGGATGTGATATTGCAATATTTATTGCTGCTGAGATAGAAAAAAAACAATGGAGTATAAAAAAAACCTCTTAATGTTTGTGGGGTTTAAGTACAGCAGCTTTCGGTTACCTTAAGGTGACAATTTATAAACAGAATCAAAATTGTGTAATAAGCAAAAAAAAAAAATCGGTTTCATTCTTAGTTCATGAACTCCCCTGCCAATGACAAAATATGCTATTAGCGGCCTCAGTCCGATTGTGAAAATATCCCTTACTTACAATTGAACGTGCTGGGTGTTGGGTTTTTTCTTCATTGTTGTGTGTTGTTGAGCTAAAAATTACAAAGCCCTGGATTTCGTCGTTCTTGCAATCTATTCTTTTCCCCTGACTTCCTGTTTTCATGAAATTTTAATCAGGCATTTAAAATAAATAGCTATGCAGAGTCTCTATGCCTCTTTGAATGCTTGGGATGGATGTTTTGGGTAAAGTGATAGTCCAGAGACCTTGAGAGCATTTAATCCCATTCTAACTTGGCAAGACAACAGAAAATTAAACCACTGCTCTCTCCACTTCTAGCAACTCTGGGGAGATTTGGAGGGAGGGAGGGAGTGCACGGGACAGCACAATGAAATAATGGGTGCGTCTATTCCCCCCACTACGAATACTGACAGCAATCAGCCAATTCAGAAAGGTCAGCTCTCTAAAAGAGAAGAAAAGATCACCTCTTTAAAAAAAACCAACCCAAAATGGAGAAGGGTGATGCTCCCTTCATGCTTTTAAAAGGCCCGGGTCTAATGCCCAGTCCCTCGCTGAGCATCCCGCCCCCCTGGGCGGGCAGGAGCCCTTGCTCAGCCCCACACGATGGTAGATGTATGGCACCGATGACACGACACGATTTGGGGTAGAATACACCAGTGTAGAAAAAGCCAAGAACCAGCTTAGAGTAGAAAAGCTGAGAAGCGGGGAGGAGGACAGGTTCAAATCCTCGGCCCGTGGGAATCACACTGCCCCTTAGGAGTTTGTAGCTGACAGAATAAAAACCTCCAGATTTTAGGAAATCGGAGGAAAGCTGCTTGAGTTTCAGGGTCAGTGGTTCAGTTATTAATGACGGTGACATGATTTGATATGAGAGTCGACGACCCCAGATCACAGCTAAGCCTGATCCCTGAGCCTTACTCCAACTTCAACTTCTGTGGGATTTTTATTATCAGGCGTATTAAGAGGTAAGTGCTCCGTGGTACAGACAATAAAACAATAACATACAAGTTGGTCAACAACTTGTTACCAAGTAAAACCTCTCATCGGAGACTAGTCATCTTCTCCTGGTCATGGTTTCCTGGATAACTGTTTAAACTGGAAGGGTTTAAACACAGTCACTTCTCCAGTCGCCTGTGTGTTTTGGAAACGTTTCACTTCCACCGGCACGGGGGTCAAGGTTTTTTGCTTGAACCAGGAGGAAGATAGAAATGTTTACTCTGTAGTTGTGTACACTGTTCATTTCTAACAAGGAAGAAAGAGCTCACAATCAGCTGCCATCTCTCAAAAAAAGAAAAAAAAAAAAAAAAAGGTGAGAGCAGCAAAATCACGCAGCAAACTTACAGCAGCGGCTTATAAAAATGAGGGAGATGTAGCCGCTTTAGAGATGTGAATGAAAAGTAAGAGGATTATGGAGTCCTCTTGAGAAGAGACATACTTGGCTGGGCTCACGAGATGGCACTAATAATATCTTCTGTTGAGAACAATACGAAAGAATAACGATGAAAACTTCCAGGAGTCCATGCTTAAGGAGTTCTTCCCAATTTTGGGGGTCTCTTTTCCCCCCGATTTCTCTTTGACTCTTGTTTCACCCCAGCTACTCCGCTCACAGCTCCAGCAGCAGTTTTTTTCCTCTTCTTGCCGTGCAAACCTTTTGAACCCTACTCCTAGGTGCAGGAAGCATCGTTTACACAGTGGGATACATATTGCTTCTGCACACCACTGTGAACCATCAGCAGAAATCTCCACGATGGCCAGCTCGCCAGCCTCTCCTTGGCATAGCCCCTGACTTCCATATATCAAATGAGCAAAAATATTCCAAGCAAAGCAAAACAGGGCGAATCTTGGCTCCTTGTCCTTTAACATACATATTCAATGTGCAGGAAGCTAGGAAGAGCTATTCATGGGGTTGGCTTGTTTTTGTTGGTTTTGGTTTGGGGGGAGGGGAAGCATTTTCAATGCACACTACATCCTCCACAAATTTTAATAAGTGCTTTAAGCCACAGTGATCCCGATCCCTTTCCCTTTCCTCTTCCCCTCCCCCCCCTTTTTTTTTTTTTTTTTTTTTTAAAGTGTCTAATTTCTGCAAGGACATTTCACTTTAAAAGGAAGAAAGGGCTGCACCATAAGGGCTGTGCAGTGCAAAGCTTTTTCTAGTCATTTCCAACAATATATTTTGGAACTGTTCCCAGTAAACAGGCCAGATTAGCTGCCTTTGGTTCACATTTTACATTGTTCGCGAGATAGGGAAGCTCTGAAAAGCAGACTCTGTCCGTACTGTTTGGTTGCAATAAAGCTAATTCTATTCAGTCCTATAGCAGTATGATAGCACTTGTGTAGGATTTCCCTTCGCTTGCATATTTATAGGGTCTTGTAGAGCTCCGCTGTAGCTCAGTGCCAGCATGAAGAAATCAAGCTGTCAGTAGTTTCTATTTTTGTCCCTACCTATAGTTTCAGTAATGACAAGTGAGTGAGGCAACATATGCATTTCCCATCTACAGGAAAAAATTACTGTCTTCCTTCAGTGTCTTACATCTGTGCTACAACCTATTTTCCTAGGGCTTCAGATTATGTTAGCTGATAGTTAACATGTACAAGCACTGGTCAGGTGCAGTAGATTCCAGATACTGCATTAGTTGAACCACAAGAGGAAAAGTTCCAGTGATTCAAAATTCCTGGTGCTTTTCCTTTCTGCCCCTTAAAAAGAGGAGGGAAAAAAAAAAAAAAAAAACCCACCCTTCCTCCCTTCCTGGGAAATAGCTGTTAATGTATGGCATCCCGGCTCCTATCACGCTTTGATCAGCACACACGTTCAAGCAAACGAGGATTCTCATTCTCCTCCTAAGATTAAGAGAGTTGCTGATTATATTTAATGTCCTCTTCTTGACCCCAGATGGTTAACTCGTCGCTGCAGCTTCTGGGGGAGTTGTTTCAATGAGAGCAGATAATTCCAAAGCCGAGCAGCAGTCAGCAACGCGATGCCACGCTGTTTTATCAAAGCAAATGGAAAGGATCTGGGGACCAGGCTCCAATGCTAACAGAGAGCCAACGTCTCCCAAAAGCTGCTTAATTATTAAGGCGATGCCTGCATCATTCGCAATCTTCCCTCTTCATCTGGTAAACACTAATTCTACATTTACTAATGCTTCAGCCACACCAGGGCAGGGTCACCCCATGAATGCCACTGAATCCAGGCCAAAATTTGGGAAGCGCTGCTTGTGATCCCCAGCAGCTGGAAGGCTCTGACTCTGAAGGCAGTGCCAGGGACGGCAGGCACCCACCCTCGCTCGCGAGCGCTTTGGCTTGACAGCATCAAGGCATTTACAGCCTCCGACATGACTGCATCAGATCTTCAATGACAGCTAATAAAACGGAACTACACCCCACTGCTTTGAAAAGCTGCAACTCAAAACTCCTTCAGAGATTATACTTATTTAAATAAGAGAAAGACACTGGGCTTTAACAAAAGCTCATAAGGAAAATAGCTTGACAAGTTTGATAACAAGGAACACTCTCTATTTTCATATTCTTTTCTCTCCTTCCCAGCTCCATCCTCTCCTTGCCTTCCCCACAGCCTAGAAAAGCAGATATTTATCCCTCACTTGCTTCTACTTAGGCAAGACGTAGGGGGATGTGCACACCTCAAAGTTCAACCTTTATCTATGCTGCTTCTCCACCTAAACTGACTTTTTTTTTTTTTTTTTTGACCCTGCTGGGACTCCAATACACCAAAAGGAACAGGCAGAATTAAAATAGGAGGGGAGGGGAGACAGGGGACAAAGCAAGAACTGTTGGGCTAGGTTGTAAATAAAAAGCAGAAAAAAAGAAATGTTAAAAAATACAAGGCAATGCTATAAATCCCTCTCTCCTGTGTGAGCACGCTACTGTTACAGAGCTGGAGGGGCTGTGAGACTTCCCGTTACTTTATAGTCCATGACGATCACCCTCTTACAGTGCCACAGGATAACAAGCAAATGTCCCGACTCCCATGAAGCCACTCATAAAAAGACGCACTACCCAGTCCCTGACAATTCTCAGAATAAGAAAAGCAAAAAGAATGGGTTATTTCCCCCCCCTCCCCCCCGCACCATAAACTCGTTACTTATTTTGCTAATTGTGATTGAATTGTGTGCTGGGGCAGGGGGTGTTGGAAGACGGGGAGAAGGAGAGGAAGAGGAGGGAGCCTTAAGCCGGGGAGCCTCCTGCTTGTTAATACACTGGCAAAATGATATGCACATATACAGCTCCGAAAGCTACTGCGGGGAGGGAAGTAACACAAAGGAGCCATTTATTGCCTGCAAACTGTCTCTGAACAAACCCATTGTGTTAAAGTAATACAAATTCACAACACCTTCCTGCCTCTTTTTCCATCTGGATCTGGGCTAGCTTGGGTAAAGGACCCTGCCACCGGGCACAAGCCCTGTGCCCTCAGACCCTGGTGGAGCCGTGGCTGCTCAGCATCCTTCAGAGGTCCCCTCTGAGGGCCAAATGCCACACTGATAACACAGCGGTGGGAGAGAGAGAATAATTTGGCCAGGAGACTCTTAAAAATCCATCAACTCATTTCTGGCCGGGCTGTGGGTTTATCTAGAGAGGCAATTTAAATCCAAGAACCAGAAGGAGGTATCTTTTGATGTAACATTTTGTTCTTTTTCTGAATACAAAGTTATTCCAGGCAATGCAGTTGGCCTGAAATAGTTATCAGTTACAAAACCAGGACTGCTCCTATCTCCCCTCCTTGTGCAATGCAAAGAAGATCCTCCCGCTGAGCTCCAAAGTAGGGGAAAAGCTATTAATTAAAAATAATTCTCCACGTTAAGGCTTGCTGCCTAAAGCTCAGTTAATATTAAGGAAATTCCAGCCGTTCACTCCCTGCTGCTGGAGCCTTTTCTTTCTTGATTTTGTTTTGCTAAGCTTTTTGAGAAGAAGAAGGGAATATGGATATCGCCTCAACGACTCCAGCCCCTTCCTCCTCCTCCCAAAATTCAGGCTCTGCTCTTCCCTTCTTTGGGGAGGACCCAACCCACCAGCCTGGATCACCCCAGAGGGGAGAGCAGGTTTATTCACCTTCCCCTTTCTTCTCGACCTGAGGTGAGGACGGGGAATGTCCCCTGACCTCCGTACCACCCAAGTGATTAGCACCAGCCAGAAGAAAAGAGTTTTCCCGGCTCACAGCAGGGCTGCCCCCCGTCCCCCCTCCAGCCCCATGCTCCCACTGAGCATCACAGCTCTGCTTCTCGAAATACCTGCCCTAAATTTCCAAGCCTCATGCACACTCTCCTCAGCCCCGAACAGGCACCATCTCTTCCCGAGGAACTCTGCACATTGCGCAAACCCATATCTGCTTCTCCAGCTACTGCCGGTGCCCTACAGATCCTCTGCCCCCAGCCCTGGGACACAGGACTTGGGTGATAACAGCTAATACAGGAAAAATATCTCTTTTCTGCTTATTGATGGCGAGGTATTTCATCCCAGTGATGTTAAACGTCATGGAAAACTTCTAAAACCCACTTAAAATAACCTTTTACATTTTATGGGGCATTGCCATACTGTTCGGGAAATGCAGAAAGAGTACAAAAATGGAAACCCGAAGAAAACAAGAAACTAATCAAACTTCAAAAACATTCTTTGCTGTGCTGGGGAAAGGTTGAAATTACATACTAAATGTTAAAGAACTGCAGCAAATAGGTTGATTTCAATAGTGACACTATTACCGCAAAATTCCTGCCATTACAATATCTCAAAGTACATTTTGCGCTCTTATTTTCTTAACAGCTGCATACAGTTAAAAAAATTCATTCCATTTCCATGATTTTTTCTGAATTCACGCAGCATGCAGGAATCTTTTAGAGAACGAACCCCCAAAAGCTTGTTTTATCAAATTCCAACTTTTACCATTTCAAACCCCATCATGCTGAAACTTGATGTACAAGCTGTCAGAACAAAAGCCTCATCTCTTCAGCGCACGTATTTTAAAGCCATTACTTTCATTTTTCAAACAGCAACAAAAAACCCCCAGAAATACCTTCAGAATATTTTATGATTCCCAACTTCTTTTTGAAGTTTCTTAAACCTCAAAAAAGGTTTAGTTAAAACAATTTCTATGTTTCCAGGCAGTAAGTTTTCAGCACACATTTTTAAGTGTGCTTTTCTAAACGTTCTTTTCTACTGAGATAAAGGTTAGGAGAAGGTAGTGACAAAGACAGTATATGATGGGGAAAAGTATTTCATACACCACTGTGAATTTACATATAGCTGTAAAATGCGTTATGCCAAAAAGAATTCCACTAGGACAGACAAATAACCTCTTCATTCTTAGTCTTACTAAGATATGAATTTAGATCCTGATCCAATAAAGTGTTAAGTCTATACTCAGACACATCGAGCTGAGTCTTACGGAAATCATAGGGGCTGGAGACCAACTTAAATTTTTATTTACGTTGGGATTTTGGTCCACAAAAGCAGCAGAGCTAGCACTGGAAAGAGCAAATCACCCATCATAGCAATGTTTTCTTTCAAAACCATCACTGCACCACAGTGCTAACACACATCCAGCAAGAACAGGTGAACGTATTCCCATGGGAATTTCTGTAGGTCTCCGAGTACCGATTACCTGGAGCTGACTACGGCTCTCTATTCACTGATGATGCAGGAGGATTCATACCAAATCCTACTTAGCACCTCAGAGCTAAGCTAAAAAGGAAAGCAGTGCTTTAAATTATGTCCTAGCCAAAACGTGGCAACTTATTTCAGCTAATTTTCAGCAACGGTGATGATGTAGCCCATGATGGTCACCCCTTGTGCTGCCATTGCCACTGCCCCTTTCACAGAGAAAATCACACTCTGCATTACTACTGCTACATAAGTCCATTATAAATACTGCTTAGATTCATCAACAGCACTTGAACATCTCTTTCAGCCCCTCATGTAAATTGTATTCTTGATTTTCTAAGTCCTCGTCCTTCCCTTAGAACTGACTGTTTACCCAGCCTGAATTCACACACATCCACATCGAGTGTTTCAGTGAGTAATCCAGGTTGTTTCATGGGCCACATCAATTCATCAGCAAAATGTTAATGTGAGCTCTTTAGAGCCAAAAACCACAGGATGTTTTACTTAAGCTGCACAAGCAACATCTTTCCCAAATCCCAGCTGAAGGATGCGGTGCTCCCTGTGAGCAGAGGAGTAGCTACTCATGCAGCTTCTTACTCACTTGTCTTTCATGGGGAGCTCACAACAAATGCCTGCAAGAGAAATGACTGAACACAATATCACTGCCTACATAACTATATTGATATTGCAATAAATACAAATCAAACACCACTTTTGATGTAAAAGGTACCAATTGAGAATTTCACTTCCACGTGAGGCTGCTTTCCATTTCCTACAGTGATATTAATTTCTGATTTTTCCTCCTGTCTCTGCAATTACTTTTTAAGCTCCGCTATTTCACATCATCAATCCCACTCGTAAGACTGCAAGTCACCTAGATGCCATCTGTTGAAAAACAGAGTGATGGAAAGTCTGAATAGTACACTGAGCCAGGGTTATAGATGCTACATTTTGACATACTCAGAGGTGTAAAGCTGGGGGGAACGGATTAATAATTACTTTACCTGAAACTAAATCAGTTGTTCTTTAAAGGCCTGACCACAGGCTGAATCTAGTTTTATAAATAGCTTGGTTTAGTCTGGACTAATTCAAACAAACTAGTTATGCAAATATTCAGCACTCCAACGGCAAGATGCTCTCTCTGATAGTTCTTGCTTTAGCATGTCAATCTGAAACCTTGATTGCTTTTCTCACACTTCTTTGGATGAAAGGACATAAACAGCTATGAAAACCAGTTCTTTAATATGCTGCTCTTCAATTCAATTCAAACATACACTTATTGCAAAAAGAACAACATGAACTGAAGAAAAAAAAAAACCCAGAATGGAAAGAGCACCATAATGTAATAGCAAATGCAATTTTCATTCCTGGATCCTGGAGGATTCATGTACAGAGCAATTTTCCTACTATATAGCAAAAAAGGATGAGGGGGAGGAGCACGTATTTCCAGTAGAAGTTGGGGACAGCTTATGACGGACTGCTTTTTAACTTAAATGCTACATTTTTGCAAGCTTTATAAATCCACTGCTAATAATTTATATTTGGCATGATGGGGAGTGTATACATATTATTGCAGAGGACAAAAAAGTCCTAAATCTTACTGGCTTGGATTCTTTGACCTCAACAAGTTTAGTCTGAAAACATTTGTTACATGATGAAAAGCTTTGTAAGAATGCTAATAATGTTCTTAAAGGGTTAATGATGCCGAACTGATTGGCACTAAAAACTAGATTTCATTTGGTATAGTGACAGAGAAACTCTGCCACCAGGAGTACACGTTCATGCCCACATTATTATAGGACAATTTAGGTCATCTTATTTTAAATTTCATGGCTCTGTAACATAGATGTAAATCAAAGTCAGTGAGGCAAATGATGATTTTTCCATAGTGAGATTTTTATAGTCTTGATCTTGAAAATATGCTTTGGGCCCAAGCTGTCTATCAAAATCCTTTGAATTAGCCACAGGAGTTTGTGCTGCTGCTACTGTACAATTAGAATCAGAAAACAAAGGCAGAGAGCTTTCAGAACACGGCACATATCATTTTTAAAGTCTGGGCTATACAAACAATTACCATTTTTAAAAGAGTTGGAATCACGAGCTGTTCAGGTCTAGTAACACGTGAATATTGAAATGAAGAGATTTCAAACCGAAATCCTAGGCACACCTAAGAGACTTAAGCAAATACTATATGCTGTTAGTGAGGCTCAAAACACTGCAAAGAGATACGTGTGTTTACTTTGTGTACATACATAGAGGCACGTGTGTGTACATCTGCACAGATAATTTGTAATTGAAGAATTTCAAGTGTTTAATTGCATGATTGTAGTGTGCAGATTCAGTCACAGACAAGCAATTCCCTACTTTAATAAACACACAGTGAATTTGATGTATTGGTTGTTTGCTTTTTTAGACCTGATTTATCTGTCACTTTCATTTCCAGATTTGATTTATTGGTCAATTCCTTCTCAAGATTTGACGTATTGGTCATTTTCTTTTCAAAATTTGATTAAAGCACATTGCATAAGGCCTTTCAGATCTATTTCTAAATATTACACGTAGATCTAGTATATATGTTTAAAATCTTAATTCCCAAACTTTCTCGATTAATAATTCATCTCTATCTTGGGCTAGTCCTTGTTATACATGAGTATAATCTGAATTAGATGAAACAAGCAATTACAGTGGACATAAAATACAGTAAGTGTAGTTTTACAATAAATCGCACTCTATGAAGCTTTAAAGAGAGTCTGGAGATTTATAAAAAGCATTAACACAAAATAGGTAAAATTTGAGTTCTAGCTTCAACATTTTTACGCCCCAGAATTACATGCTGCAAAAGCAAACAGAAGGGAATTGGTGTTGTGCAGCTCGGGATTGCCCTGGGGACAGCAGAGGGGGAATCGCCGTGTAAGGTACCGGGGCTTCGCTTGCTGCTATAAAAGCCACCGGGGCAAATCTCTGAGGGAAGAAGACAAGCACAGAGTCCCAGGAAGGGTCCTGCGGTCCCAGCTCTACATCCACCCAAGTCAGAGCAAGGTGACAGATCATCTTTCGAAGGAGATGAGAACCTGATGGAGTTACAGACTCTGTGGGGAAAGCGATGAGAGGAGGGAGGTGAGCCTTGACTTACTGGCCAAGCTCCAGCAGTGGTAATTAAATTCCGCCTAGCTAAATTCTCTCTGCACCCTCAACAAGATACAGGTTTGTTATCTACTTCCTAATCTGCCCCAAACTGCGGGCAGTGTTGTTTTATACAGCCAGACAGCTGCTCGGTTCCACTGGTGCGTGAAAGGAGCCGTATCCATCCATCTCTTATCTGCCTCGCAGGGGTGTTTTGAGGGCTAATTAATAAATATTTGGAAAGATGAAAGGCACCCAGGAAGTGCAAGGCATTATTATTTCACACTCACCTCTGAGCAGATCTCTAGATAAACTGTATGACCTGGGAATTCAAACAGTTACATGACTGTATTTCAGCATTAGCTCCTTGAATGGTTCACCAGACAAAAAAGGCCCCATCCTGTCCAAGGCTCCCACTGAACCCAAAAGAAATCAAGAGAGCCTCTCATTTTGGCAGGAGTGGCAGGAAATGCTCAGCCACTCACAGAACGAGGTTGCCTTTGAGGAAAATTCATTTGTGCCTTAACACACCTATTGCACATTCATGGTAACAGCTCAGGACAATCACCATCAAAGTCAAAGGAAGCTTTTCCACTGGCTTTAGTGAGAGTTTGATTTGATCCTGAAAGGAGAAGCAGGAAGAGTAGCAGCTGCCTCTGAGGTCTTTACACAGTTTCCCTCTATCTACACAACTAGCCCTAGAAGTAAAGGTGTGTGCAGAGATGTGACATGGACGTGCCGGGGTCAGAGCCAAGGATGCATGCCCCTACCTCTGGCCCTGCAAAATTAATAAAATAGTAATAATAAAAATTGCAGTAAGAAGTACAACACTGGGAGCTGTTTCTATAACACCTTCCTGTTAATGAAACACCAGCGGAGATACACATCTCCTGGATATCACAAGCCCAAGCATGACAACAACAGTTGCAAGCAAAGGATCCATCCAAAGTCCACTGAAACTACGGCAAAGAGGGATTTAGGAGGAACCCCTATATCCAGACACTATGACCTCCTTTCTGCATGACAGCTCGTGAGCAACATACCCCAGAAAGCTACGTCTTGGCTGGGTGACTCATCTACCTCCTCCATTGACTGAATGCAGCATCACTTCACGTGGACAAGACGAAAGCAGAGAAAGGTATTTAGAGAAAGCTATTTAAAATTGTACCTCCCAAATTCAGTCTTTTAGCTGCAAAAGGCACCAATTGCAAAAAAAATTCTAGGGATGGACTAAACACTACTATTTTTTTGTCATTCAATAGGGCTTGCTTTTTTTTTTTTTTAATATGGTGATATGATTACAACATTCTCATCCTTTGAAGAAAATGCAGATTTCAGAATTGCTCAATGAACCTATGTACTTGTGTGTATTAAAATCTAGCATAGCATCACAGAAGCATGCAAAGAATTTCTCAGCTGTTTTCTAGAAGAACTAGCGAAGGACAGGTTGCCTGCTCCCCACAGCCAGCTACCTTGAATCTGGTGAGACCTAATTACTTGTTTCCCATAAAGTAGAGCAGCCCATTTCCTGGCTCCAGAAAGATCTGAATGAGGGCAAACCACTCCCAGCAAAGGTCTTGAACCTGAGGACTCAGAAGACGACACCATAAGATAAAAGGCATACCTACACCTCAGAAGATGGGGTCCATAACCATATGTGAGAGAGCAGGCAGATTTCAAAGGGTGGGATAGGTTGAGCAGCAAAGGCCTCTGGACTTTCACTGACCTTTTTTAAATATCTCTAAAATGATCTGAGTTTCTAATTTTCATGTGCATCCAATAACGACTTCCTGTCATTCTCAAACACTCCAAAAGTCAACGCTATGCTGTCCAAGACAAACCGCCCTCTTAAGAGGAGATAGGAAAAGACTTCTGCCCCAAGTGACTAACGTCCAGCCCCCTCTTACTTTCCCAGCAGAGCTTTCCCCTCTCTTTTCCACTATGCCAGCGTTTCCCACGCAACCCAAATCCACATGTGAATACTTCGCACAGCAGGGAGCCAATTCTCACACCACCAAATGCCAAACCCTCCAGAACACTTAAAACAAACACACGTTGCAGTTTGCATCCTGCACTTGTTGAAACGTAAAATGGGTCTAATACCTTGTTTTTCATCTGCTGGCTTCTCTCTGAGACAACGTTTCAAGACAAACAGGTTGAGCGTGGGTACAATGTGGAAGTGGTTTCAATGAGGTTTTATACAACCTAGTTCCCACCACGGCTCGGAGAGCACCCAAGTACCCTCTGCTTCACAAGTGTTTGCTGGTGATGTGGGTGGCTTGGACCAAAGACGGGGATCTCATTTGCGCCGACTGGGCTTCCGAGAAGTGGTTCACCACTTACACTACTCTGCAACAGCTTACTGTGCTTCCAGCAATGAAATACAGCATCAGAGCCATCAACTGTCACCGCTCCCGTGTCGATGGAGTGCTGAACGTGTTGCCACAGGAAATTACAAAATTACCCGTTCCAAAATTGGACAGGGCTTACAGTGTTATTTGGAAAAAAAGAAAAAAAAAAAAAAAGAAAACAACTAGCCCACACTTTCCCCACCAATAACAAAAAGAAAGCCCCAAACAAACAAAAAAAAAAAATACCCCAACATCACAGCTATTGGCTCTCGCTCTGTTCACCTATTGCTGTACAGAGGGCATTTACATCTACAGGAAAACAAGGAACAGATGTTGGGTGATTGAAAAACTTGAGCCTTCCATTGTTTTATTGACTTGTCACCACAGAGAAATTCGCTTTAATTTACTTTAAAAGTAAATGACTTGATCTTCATAAAACTGGTGGCAAGTCACAGTTCTTAATGAGGATGTTAAACAAGGATTCTGTTTAACAACCAGAGGCACCAATTCCAAACGCAATGCCTATTTGAACACACACATCTATCTTCTCTTTTGAAACATGCTGGTTTATTTTCAAGATGTTCAACATACCCGGGGAAAAAAAGAAGCCTTTGAGCCCTTGAAAGCCTGTATAAAAGCTTTAGCTTTTTTTTTTCCGCCTTCATGATACTTGACTGTACCAGATTGTACCACCAAGTAACTTCCCCCCCTTTTTTTTTTTTGAAAGGAGTAATTTATATCTAAATAGAGACCTTTTGAACCCTTGAACCCTACTGGCTTCAAGATAGTCTACAATGAAACCTGAGGAAAAGTGAAAGAAGGAAAAAAAAACATGCCAGGAGTCCAGGGACTTAAAATTAGGCAAAGACACTCAACTTCTTGAAAATAAGCTACCAGCTAGTGCCAGTCCTGGCTACAAGCCTTGACATTTTTGAGAGGCTGAATTCAGTTCCCCAGGCCCAAACTCCAGTACTGCCAGTCCAAATCAAGCAACACCGATGACTCTGAATGGGCATGGTGTCACCTGGGTACTGGAAAGTGAAAAGTCTTTCAACCACCTCACAACCACCCCGGGGGGGTCACTTCCCATCATGGCCATCAAGAATACACCTGTGGAAACAAGAAGCCTGTGAGGCAGGAGGACTTCAGAGAGAAGAAATGAAGATACCTCCTTCACAAAGAGATAATACAGGTTTTTCAGAGGCTAGAGAAGAGACTGTCACCTTTATCACCTTCGCATGTCCTCACTACAAAAGGAAAAATTTCGCTGGAGCTCCTAATCCAAATGTGTTTCTCCCAGAGTTTAGCTGCAACAGGCTTCAGTTAAGTCTGGAGTGACCCATGATCTGTTTGCAGTCTTTCTTTACGCTACAAAACTCATACAACTATGCAAGAAATTTCACCTGCACCTTTCTGGAAGCAATTTGCAGCTTACAACTTACAGCTGATACTCAGCTTGGGAGTCAGATGAGTTTTCTACCAGCTAAATTGGCCACACTCTCTTCCTCCGTCCGATCTGTCTGTCCAGAACAACAGAGTGGAGTGGAGCCTGGGCAGTGGGTAATTCCCACATGGCCAAGAGAACCTTCTGGAACCCAGCACTTGTTCAGCCTCTGATTCAGCACAGTAACAGCATTAATACTGGAGAACTAATTTCCCCACAACTCAGAGAAAATGGCTCTAATTAGTCACAAGCACTTCTTCCCACAGCTCCCTGGAAGTCTCTCATCCAGGCATAGACAAGCCCTCAGCAAACTCCGTTAGTCTGAGAAAAGCTGAGCCTGAGGTGTTAACGGCTGCGAATATAATGCAGTTAATTTAATTGGGTTGTCCATCCTTGATATTTGAAAAGTCTCTTTTAAATGTTACAACTTTTTTTTTAAACAACTGAGTTATTTTCTCCTGAACTCCATTTCCATTTTAATGCTGATGTTCAGTTTCTTTTGCAAATTGAGTGAAGGTAAAACTCTCCCAATAATATACCATCCTTTTGAACAACTTATTTCCTTTTGGTACAGTTTCAAACAGATAGAGCTGTAATGGCCAAAATAAATTTTATCCCAGAAATGCAGAAAGCTGAAAGTTAAGCTTAACTTATAAACCTTTTTTCAGAGAGACAAAATCATGCCAGCCTTATCACCGTGACAGTCACACTTGTTTAGATTTATTATGCAATGGTAATCAGGCTATACAATAAATTCACTATAGTAATGCATTAATCACTTTGCAAAGAAAAATGAACTACTGAAAGGAAGACAATACATTTTTCTCTCTGTTCTTCCCCGTGGTAAAAACTGGTATCTAACTCCATTCTTTAGAGAAGGAAGCATATATTTTCACTTCTGCTGCTACATCTCTGATTTGAGCCAATGGCTCAGCAAGGTCACTCTCATTTTACTTCCTACATAACTGAGCTCCACCAATACTTCTCAGTGAGATCTTCCTTTAGAGCTAGAAAATAGAGGCTAAAATGTCTACTTCACCTGTTAGCTGCTTTTCCTGATTCTGCATATGCTTCCATTGTCTATAGAAAGTTTATACTTCTGGATGAGACAACTTTTAAAATTGTTTGAGATTGATCACTGAGGGGATATAGATGTCCAAAAGGGTTTATAAGAAAGGGGATGCTTTCAATGCAAAGCAGAGGTGGAACCTCAGATGAAGCAAGAGAGGATATCAGAGATATTTGTACGACAAAGGGACATTTTTATCTTCCTCTCACAAACGTATATTATGAGTGTGAATACCACAATCATCACCCTCCTTCAAGGATAAACTTCATCTATTATTTGTAAAAACTGTCACATCCCATCTCCTGAACTGTTATGTGGTCTTTACACGCGAGGTGGTAGTGTGTCCCACTGCATCCCTCCTAGCACCTTTCAACACAGGGTTTAGTTAAGACTTAAATCAGGAAGCCAAAATCCTGCAAAAATTAAGATCCACCTCCAAGAGGTACTTCCTGGTATTCTGCCATGCTGATTAATCCCACTGCAGAGCAATTTGCACCAGCACACCCTAGAAGAAAAGTCCCTGGGGAATATTTTCATGTGAGTAAATTCTTTTGTTTTGCTCCAGGACATCTCCCCACCAACCTCCCAGGCAAGACACTGGAAGACAATGAGAAAAGCAGAATTAGCAGGATCTGTCTCCCCTCATTTTTCCAAGGAGCAAAGCGAATCTTTATTGAAAGAGCACTAGTGTCTTTTCTAACTTAAAAAAAAAAAAAAAGGCAATTTAGAGCCAAGACCAGGCTGGATGGGGCTTTGAGCAATCTGGTCTAGTGGAGGTGTCCCTGCCCATGGCAAGGGGGTTGGAATTTGATGATCTTTAAGGTCCCTTCCAACTCTAACCATTCTATGATTCTAACACCAGGTCTGTGCAGATGGCTGAAAAATCCTCTTTGGTCCACCTCCATCTGTGGCATTTTGGGAAAACTTCCATGTGTCACAACGGAAAAGTTGGATCTATCCAAACCTACGTTGAAGCTGGAAGGTTTTGAAACACTGGAGCCGACCAGCAACATCAGCAGAGGGAAAGGCAGTGTGTGACAAAACCTGTGTGCAGGTAGCACCTTGAAGGTACACTCCAAGGTGCACCTTGCCACTGTAGAGGTTGCATCCTATCTGCCATTTTTACTTTTATACCTAAAATTATAAAACATTAAACATGTTTCCTAATGCCTGTCAGTAAACTCTGGCTGTACATTGAACTAAAATGTTGCTATTACCAGAGTAAATTCATGGGGAGGCTGCAGTTAACACTCCCAGGTAAAGAAATGCTCCCGTACCCTCCATCCCGCAGAATAAAAATTATCAGAGTGAGAATTAAATTATTCCCCTTTCAGAGGTTGTAAAGCCTCCGGGCAGCATCCTCACAGTCCTTTTCAACACAGGTAAATTGAATTCCAGCAAGTTTACTGTATGTGGACTCTTCAGAGGAGATATTAAATAACAAAGGCATGACCATAACCTAGGAAGAAAGACGGAAAAACGCGGAGTTGTTTAGTCTAGAGGAAGGGAGGCTGCAGCAAGTCATAACAACAGCCTTCAAATATGCAAAGGGTCAGTGCAAAGAGGAAAGGAATGGGCTGTCCTCAGTGTCGGCGGTGACCAGGGACCTGCGCCGTGGGTTAGACAAGGAGAAATGCTTTTGAGAAGGGACAGTGGTGAAGGTCTGCCAGGGAGGCTCCAGGGAGGTGTCATGCTCTCCGTGGGGGGCTTAACGACAGGTTATGCAAATATCTGTCAGGGATAACGCGAGTCTGTCTGACCCTGCCTCATGGCACAGGGATGGATTACATCACTCCGGAGATTTCTTGTAACCCTATTTCATTTATGATTTTATACAGCGGAGGCCCCCAAGGGTAATTTCCCCCACTGCCCAAGCTTTTCCTTTATCTATTCAGTGCTGGCACATCACTTCTTCCCACTACCCAATTACCTGCTTTGGGATGTGCGCATGTAAATGGAAAAGCTGGTGTCTGCAGGGCAGCCCGGCTGCAGCATGGGCTTACACCACTCAGATCTGTCACCTAATTCTTATGGAAATAAGTAAACGAATGGGAGGGTGGTTGGTGTAAGAATGTAAGAATTTGGGCCAAAGTTTGAGGATTGCTTTGAGACGAATTGTGCTAAAAATATGTAAATAATTCTAAAATTTCGTGTGGATTTGCCCGGCATCTTCAAGGGTATGCGGCTTTCCGCTGTTTGAGGGAAAGCCTGAACAGGGCACGCTGCCTGGCTCCGCTGCCCCCGGCCAGGCTTTTCTTGGTGGGGACAGGGTGCGTATAGGGTGGGACAGCAGTGTAGGTAGCCTGTATAGAAGCATAAAATGGTTAAGAGTTGGAAGGGACCATAAAGATTACCTAGTTCCAACACCCCACCCCCCCCACCATGGGCAGGGACACCTCCCACCAGACCAGGTTGCTCAAAGCCCCATCCAGCCTGGCCTTGAACACCTCCAGGGATGGGGCATCCACAGCTTCTCTGGAAAAAAAAAACCCAGACTTTAAGAAAAACATAAAAATAAGTGAAAAAAAGTGAACCAACACCCTTCCACTTTAGCCTCCCCTGTTTAATTTCTTGCAAACCTTTTCCTGCCATATATGCCATGGTAATCCATAATCTAAACTTTTTTGGTGCATTCTCTCACTGAACTAAAGTATTTATTTTGCAAATTAAATTAGCTTTCTTGATTGCAAACTGGGAAAACTAAAAGTATATAATAAATTGAAATAAATGCTGAAATGGATGATATGCCCATAAATAATCCTTGCACTTAATCTGAAAACCATTAGGTAGTTGGAATGATGACTGCTTTAACACTACCCACTTAGTTTACCTGTAATAACGTGTTATTTAAATTCAAGTACAATCTGGACTAAAACCTTCATTTGGAAATAATTGCAAAACTTGAGGGTTTTTTTTCCTTTTCTTTTTAAAAACAGACTTAATTAAAAACACAAGATGAAATAAATATTTTAGGCAACCAGCAACAAAATGGGAAAATACCATGTGTTTGGAGTTTTAGTGCCCTCTGAGTGCTGGAATTTATTTGCAGCAAGCAGAAAATAGACAGCAAGCATAAAAATTCAGCAGATTCCCGCTAGTAAAATTATTTATCAAGCTAACAAGGGAGGAACCCTTCTAGTAGCAACAAGCCAGCAAGGAAAAGACGTGCCTTTATATTTTACCTTTGGGTTAGCACACCAGTAAAAATGCCAACTGACAAGCACTTCACATAAACATTTCTTTCTAAATGAGCTGCCTTGTTAGAAAAAAAAATCTGAGCAAAGGAACGCTACAGAAAAACCCAGGATGCATACTACATTGCTCCATATTACAGAAAAATATAAATAAAGACATAAAAATAATGTTGATGCATAAATGACTTTAATAAATTAACACTTCATTTTGCATTTAAAATAACTACTTGGGCTATAAATCTATCTTAGCTTCAGTTCTACCAAGAAGGAATATATCCCAGTTACCTATTATTTAAATCTTTCTTACCTCTGGAACTAAATGTATACACACACACATATATATATGTGTGTGTGCATATGCATTCACTGTGCTGTTTTTAGCTGTGCTACTCAAGCCCCATTGCAATATTTATCGTATATTTATTTTACGACTGAAACCCTGAAGTCAGTTTTACAGTTTAGTTTAACGATACCAAACTTTGATTATAAATTATAAGTGGCTTTATTGCAGCCTGAAGAGGCAAAAAATTTGGAGACACTCGATTGCCCGATCCCAATTAAATTTTAAAGAAATAGTAAAGCGACACACATTGGCTGAATAGCTGAGCTCTAAGCAGAACAGCAAATTACTCCTGTCGGCTGTACAGCAGGGCTATACCCTCCTAGCACTTCTTTGCTAGAATGAGCATTTGACAATTGTCAGCAAGCTTTAAAATAAAACTAAACTAAACAAAAGAAAACAAAAAACCTAAAAATCCCAAGGATCTTTCTCAACCATTATTATTTTCATTGCAGAAAAAAAAATAGCTCGTGGGAGGGTAGGGGGCAAAATCAGACTCAGCATTTCAGCTGATTCTGTAACTCGGGAAGTAAAACCTGCCACAGTTGTTGACAAGCAGGGGAAAAAAAGGAAAGTTTTACACTAAACTGAGCGGTGAGAGGGATGCACAGGTTGGAGCAACATTTCTGACTGATCTCAGACGATTTTTTGGCCACAATTATAAGTCAGATCCTGTATTACTCACTCAGAACTCCAACGGCAGGCAAGAAAGCTGGGGAAAGGTAGGGGGGAAAAAAATCTCAAACAACTGAAAAAAAAAAAAAAAAATGTCGTTTTTGAGCTTTTGCTCCCCTCAAAGCCTGGCATTTGCCTCGCCTCTGCAGCGGCTCACAATGCAGGGAGAGAATGCAGCATCTCCCACTCCCTGCACCAGCGCCCCGGGGCTGCTGCTCCCACCGACCCCCTGCATTTCTGGGGCTGGGGGAGTCAGTCTCCAGCTCCGACATTCCCACCCAAGGGCCCCATCCTGCATTCTTCTCACACCCAAAGACTCCTGCCAAAACAATGGGAGTTTTGGGTGTGCAGGGAAAATGCCGAAGTGAGCTGGCATTTGTTAACTGCTGATGGATTACATTAATATGAATATTTGTCTGTAGGGGACAAACACTTTTGAGAAGCGAGTGCAACATTATGGGCAAAACCTCAGCAATAATAACAAAAAAGAGTAGAGAGAAACTTCATTGATGTAAACCATGAAATAAATAATATATGTCAACTTTTATGTTTCTTGCCTTTGATCTGGGTACAGCTGACATTAAGTCCAGGAACTGATACCTTTTTAGCTGAGAAGACACAAGATGTCAAGTTATATTTTTTAGTGCAAGGCCAACACATGAAAACAAAGCTAAAAGAGGTGAAGAAGTGAGCATAACAGAAAACATAGAGATTATCTCTTGTCATTGGGAAAGAAAACGATGGGAGTTTCCATGGAAGCTGAGTGGCTAATATAATGCTGCCTTCACTTTGCCATTCTCTCCTTATTACAATATGAGTCCAAGCGATATGGAAATAGATTGTTACTGAGCACAGCAAAGGAGTGCTGCAGGTAGACCCCATGCAGAAGGAGGTCTACAAGATGCACATACGTATGTATTCCTCACTCCCTGCCTGCCTCTCGTTTTAACTCCGTTGTAAAGCTGTTTGAAAGCCCACATAAAAGCATCCATTAAAAGGCATTACATTAAAACTCCATCGCATCCTGGCCAAGTGCTACAGGGGCGAGCTAGAGCACCACCACGGAGCGCAGGGCAACTGCTCTTACCTTGGCATTGGTGGGACCGAGCAAAACTGGCCTCTGCTTTACTTTCTTGCTGGGTTTTTACTCTCACCAACCTTCTGGCACGGGTCTAAGCCTGGAGCCTCTCCATCAGCTCCTGACCACTTACACCAGCTAATTGGGAGCAGAATTCAGCCCCAGGTGTCAGTGCTGGAGTTGAAATTGGGTGAGTTGTTCCCATCCACACTTCTCCGTCTAAAAGCACAGCCAGAAAATCGCAGGCACGAAGGAAAAATGCCACACGTGATTTTCTCCTCTTTAAAAGGCACGGCCCTCCCAAGGGCAACAGGCCTTCCTCTGGGAGCCTCTGGATATGCTACTGAGAACCCCTCTCCTTTACAGCCTGGCCTCGTTAATCATTTACATGCCTTCACACCCTCCTTCCCTAATTTAGCTTGGGCTTTAATTACGGCAACTTCAGCAGGCTGGTCTTCACGCAGAAGGGCTGGGGAGCCCGGCTCCGGGATGTCAATAACCCAGCACAAAGCCTCTGCGCAACACGGAGCCAGCTATTTAATTACCTATCACCGCTAACAAAAGCTCCCTTTATTTTGATTAACTTCCAGGGAACAAGGTTCCCCACCATCCGAGTATGTTTAAATAATTACACAATACAGACTAACATGCCTGGAAACACAAGAAGAGTAGGGAGAGAAGAAAAGGAAGACGTGAGCTCAGCCTCACTTCCCAATTTAAACTAGGAATGACCTCGGGGTCAATTTTTCAGAGTATCTCAGATCAATTCAATTCTCACCTCCGCTGCCTACCTGCTAGCAAATGAACTTACTGTGCCTTCCAATAGACAGAAATGACTAAAAGGAAATCGCATTTAGCTGCATCTGAATAACCATGGTTATTAGATGATGCGTGCAGAGGAAAAATTACCATTTCCCTTCTCCTTCTCCTCCTTGTGATTGTCATTCTCACCTCACTGGTGATTAAGATGTAGGATGCTCTCACAGATTGTTAATTAGGTGTTAATATCTGCAAGGGGCCACAGCAAGCTCCTACACCTGAGGTCATTTCTCAGAAGTCGGGCTGTCTCCGGTGACAGTACCTGTAATTCCCATAGCTAGTTTGATTCCCACTCAACAGCTGGAGCTAGTGTTTCTTTCATGTCTGGTTTCATTTCCTATCTGAAATTATATGAGTGCTAATATCTTTATTATCTTTCCCGTAGAAGTGCAATGCTGGAGCATGGCACAGCGTGTTGTTCATAGGCCTTCTTATTTTTATTTTTTTTTATTTTCCCACGGCATTTTCAAAACATTTCAAGCAAAAATCTTCACGGTTAGCAAATTTACAGCTGAGGACTCCATTACGGATCGGGAGGGGTAGAAGGCAGGAGGGAAACAATAATAATTTGGGGACGGCAGAAAAGAAAAGCTGCACAACTGCTGAATGATAATGGCTCGAACCTTGGGAAATAAAGGTAATGGCAGGAAGGGGAGGAATTACAAGGACAGTGTGACCTCTGCATGTCTTGCAGGTGCACAAGAGTTATTCCATACATGTCTGTGCACATATAGGTATTAAATACACATTGTGTTTAAGAGAGAGAGGGGGCACGTAACTGAGCCGTGATTTTCCCTACGTTTTGACTTATTCAAATTATTCCTGTGTAATTCAGAAAATTACCAGCTCCCAAAGCGCCCACTCTTTGTCCTCGTGGCCCGGTGCACTCGGAGACTAAATTCTCATCCCAGCAGAAACAGTGCATGGGACTTGGGCAACACCAAGGATTTCTCATCCTTGGGTATGAACTGAGGTGAATGACAAGTATTTCAATATACCAGCTTTCATTAAAAGGCTTCAAGGAACATTACAGCTATTTTTTTAACTCCCACAAAAGCCTAGAACGTAAGAATTAATTATCTAGGTTTATAAGTGTGATATAAACTGAGATATAAAGAGATCAACGGTAACAGACTTTTAGAAGAAACCTAAGAAACAAAGTTTAAAGTGCTTCAGTATTTTGCTGAATCTAGAATCAAATAACTGGGTCAAAGTCTCACAAGTGAGTCAGACTGTAACTCCCAACTCCCGGTTTCTTCACTCTCTAAACATCGGGACTATATGTGGAAGCCTGAGAAGTAATTTTATATGTGGGATGTTAAATCAGTACTTTTCCTGTCTCATCAATCTCCTGTATTTTGGTACAGTGTGAATCATTTGGTAAGTGGCACAAATTAGAAAACCCAGAAGAGATGTTAAAAATATTTCAATTTTTTTTTAGGGCTTAACTTAAAATCCTCTATTAGAACTAAACAACAGCAAAAGCCACATCACTGGAAAATATTTTAAAGCTTATCCTAAACACAGGGAAAACTATTAAATTTACTTTACCAGGAATTTGTGGGGAGTAAAAACTGTCACATACGGCATGTACTTTCTCTTGCTCATAAAGAGTCAAGATGTTTTCATAGTGCAAATTCATAGGAATGAGCTAGAAAAGAATCTGAGACATAGTGAAGTTGTGCTTTTTTTAAACACTTGAGAACTTATTTTCACCTATGTAAAATGACCTGTAAATTGTACAAAATATGTTGGGGGAGAGGAAAGGAAGGGAGAGAGGTTACTATGCATTTTTTTATCAAGAATAACATATTGCATCCCGTTTGAAAGAAAAGATTCTCATTTAGACTTAATATAGCACATCTGCTTGAAAAATACATAGAAGGCTGCCATTGCCTGCAATGGGAAACTTGCCAATAACATTTCATGGAAGTTATCTTGATATCAGCTTTGGAAAATAAAGACATTTTAAAGGGAGCTCTAATTCAACAACGGGAAGTTAAAAATAACTTACTCAAACGAAAGGAAATTTGATTATTTTCACAGTTCTTCACTTTAATTTCCAATTTTATCAGATATATGGTCTGAGGATAAAATAGGCCATAAAGTCTAGTTTACAGTGGTTTGACATCGCAGGCTGTTGTCGTGAAAAGAAAAATGATGTCACAAACAACAGTCTGACTTGATTGCACATCAAAACTACACAGTGTAAGGATGCAAAAGGTCTTGCACAAAACACAAATCTCTTTTAAAAATGCATGCGCGAATGCAGGAAGAGCAGGGAAAAGTAAGTAAATGTACACTTTAGGAGTGCCATGATTTCCCCTGTGTGAAAGGTCTTAGAGGTAAACTGGAAAAGGAATAGAAAATATATTTCTGTTCTTTACTGCTCCTTATTGTCCCCTTAGTTTTTGGGCTCATCCATATGGGGAATTATGGAGTAAACTATACAGCAGTGCTATCCATTCCCTGGGTGGACAGTCCTACTCTAGGGTAAAAGTGAATTTTCCTAGTTAATTTATTTTATTTTGAAAGCAGTTTAAGCTATATTGGGGTGGGGAAATCTACCCCTACTCATGAAAAAGAACATCCAGGGAGTTCACAGAGTGGTAAGAGTTCAAATCTTGCTTTTTATTAGTACAAACTCCCCTATCGACATTCCCTTTGTGGTGGAAGTGTGTGCCCCAGGAATTCAACTTTGGGGACTTTAAAAGCCTGCAGTGGGGCCAGGAGCCCACCCACGACCTTTCCTCTCACCCGAGATGTAGGTAGGATGCAGTTTAGACCCCAGGGTCCACCATTGATGCATCCCATCCTTGGAGCTCTACAAAAGTCCTTCAGAGCCTCTTTGAAAACCAAAAGATGAAGTGTTACACACGGTGATACAAATCACCAGGTTTTTTTCTCTCACATTTCATTTTTAAGAGGAAGCCTGGCTACAGTTTTTATGCCAGAACCAAATTCTACTTTCCAACATCATCACGCTGATCAGGAAATAATTAGAGGGATATTTTGTTCCCGTCGGTTCCATGGCATTGGAAGATGGAAAAGTTCTTCTGCATCAAACAAAATAGACTGAAGAAGGATAAAATATGCCTGGGGTTATGTATGTATTGTGAGGGACATTCGCTGGAGCTGCTAGGAGATGGAATAGGCCAACAGACGGCCCTTGGAAAACAGCAGTTGCCTTGTAAAATACCACAATGTACCCTTAGTGGTATTTTATGGGATAGCAACTAATTTTGTTATTGGTATAACAGCGTATATCATAAACACGGATTTCATCCTGCAGTGCTTACTCTGAAAACTCCTAGCAATCCCCCCAGGCTCGAGGGCATGGAGTGACACCACCGACTGACCTCCATGGGCCTGCTACCATCTGACTCGTGAGAGACATCATGGTGAGAACCTCTTAACCAGTAACCACCAAATATTCCAGGCACACTCATAAAATGAATTGCCTTGAAACGCTAAAGGTATGCCAGAAATAACATAATTCCTTCAAAGGAGTCAAGTTAGTAAGTTAGACCACGGAGACCACTGTCCACCTCTATAAATGTACAGTCTTAAATTCCCCCAACCAAACCACCTCCATGAATATCAAGTAAAAGCGCCTCCAGAGAGCATAGAGGATTGGAGTTCTCATATCTAAGCTTATTATTCCTAATATCACAGAGACACTTCCCTGAATTGTCCTTCTCCTTCCCAAATTCCCCATCTGACCAGATGTCTTTCTCTCTCTTGCTTTCACCTGTCAATCATGTTCACAGCTGAAATTTGATTTCTCTCCCAACAGTAACCTTAGATGAAATATTACCATAGGGGTCAGAACTGTCTGAACCTTGCCATAAAAGTTCGTTAACTCTTCCGAGACCCAAGAGCTATTTGCTTAAAAGTAACAGATTTTGCTGCTGGTGTGGTTTTTTTTTTTTTTTTATATGTGAAAGCATAACCACAAAATATTGGAATGAAGGCACAAGGAATTGTCCCAGAGAGCAGCAGCCTAAGCAAGTCCTGAGATCACAAGTGTCCATCAAGAAAAAAGCTTTTTCTTTTTTATTATATGGATTACAAGAATGTATATCACTTATTTATATAAATCTAATAGTCACATATATAAACTACAGGAACCACAAAAGTTTTCCTATGGGATTATTGAAATTAGAACCACTGCACGAGGAACAAGGTGATGGAACATGTGCTGCACCTTTGCAATGGAAATACGTACTTAATGTATTTACTTCAGCTGAATCATGACTTGGCTCTGCTCTTGCAAAAAGCATATTGCACTTTAAGCTCCCACAGAAAAAAAAAAATCCAGGGGTCTGGTTTCCCTCTCATTTACAGTGGTGAAACACAGGGAAAAAAAAAAAAAAAAAGCATTGAAGCATTGCAGGCAAAACCCCACCCGGGGTGTTCCTCAGGGAAGCGAGAGGAGCATCAGGTCCAACATTAACCTCTCCTGGTGCTCCTTGAGAAACCTATTCCCGCAGCCTATACACCAACAAAAACTCCTCTCACTGCTATTTAACGTGTAGTCTAGAGCACCAATTACATCTTCTCTGTCCTCACTCAAATTTTAAATAATAAAAATTAACAAATAACAATAATAAAATAAGCTTAATTCCACAAGCTAATAAAATTCAGCTGTTTTCTAATAGCACTTAACTGTTGATCAAAGTGTGGTAGGCTGTACGGCAGCCTGTGTTTTTAACTAAAACAGGAGGTTTCATAAAAAAAATTCACACAGGAATCTGTCATTGCAACCTTGGTGCTCATTTAAGCCACTTAGTATTTTTTTATAGTCAAGGTCAATAAAAATCAGATTCCGCGGAAAAAATAAAGTGCCTGTTTGAGTCTAGCAGGGGAAGGGACTGAAAGTTTAATTCCCACATTTTCATTAGCGGCGTATTTTTTAGTCAATGTTGACAGACTGAATGAACACAAATTTCCAGAGGAAAGCAGTGCCATGAATTAAACTCTATTGTAATTTGTAAGTAGAGAAGTCGTCTAACACAGACTCATGATTTTCATCAAGATCTGAGGGAGAGCTTCAGAAGACCCATCCTTAATCCCCGTAGCTGATGTCTGAACGCTAGCATTTGAAGAAAAAGAAAGAAAACATTTGCAAAGGATTATATATGAGATGTGGGACACGGGAGAGCTGTCTGGCTGACAAAAGTACAAAGCCCCATCGCTGCAAATGGTTCTTGTAGGCACCTGAAAGTCAGACTCATCCGAAAGCCCAGGAAACTGCACCACAGGCTGTCACCGGCTCCCCGGGGCTGGACCAAACAGCACCATCTTAGCAGCAGAAAACAAAGCAGTGAAATTACCACCCCTCCTGAAACATGTCAAATTGCTCATGAAAATGAAAATTAAAACATACCTTTTTTTTTTTTTTTTTGACCTCAGGTAACAGGGATTTTCACATCACCGTTGTAGATGATTCTCTCGGGTACCTAATTTAGTAAATATATTAAAATAAACCATTATTAAAAGGAATTTTTAACATTGTAAAATGCATCTGTCATGCCACTATGGTACAGAATAGGACCTTTTACATTCAAATCCTAAATTAAATTTAGAAAGTCTCTTGTACTGTTTATTAACTGTGAGCGAGTGAAGAAGAAATTAACACAGTTTGAAGGGAAACATTTCTAGCTCACGTGTCTATTCTTTACTTCACATTAATAACCGGAGACTCTTACTGACAAATTACCTTAATAACACATATTTTTGCCTCACCAGAGAATATCAGCTTCTAAGACCTGAAAGCGTGTAGCTTTCTGTATTTCTTTCTTAATGATTGTTATTAGCTGCACTAATGTAATTGGCAAAATAATAATCAATTTTTGTACACACTCCATTATTTTCCAGACAGTAGTTTAATAACAAAAGCAGAGCTGTCATTTCTCCCTGCGGTTACTCACACTGTACAAATTCACCCTGTCAACACATATTTAAAATCTAATTTAAAAAAAATTCAACACAGGGTGAATCTTTGTACAATAAGTGAGATAAGTCAGCGAGTCAATCCACATTTCTTAAATATGGATATTTTGTTGTGTCCCTTACAGTTAACTTTCTCTCCCCGAGTGTGCACACACAGGCATATACATATATTTTCTATAAACTGCCTGCAGGAATGCTTCAGCTCCAGCCATTTATAACCGTACAGCATCATCAGAGCAAGGATCAACCACAAGTCTGATCGGTTTGAATCAAATAAAAAAAAAAAAAAAGTCAAGACAAACTATAGGCACTTTTTCAGCATTTTGATTCCAGATCAGCTCTGCAGCTTTGAAAACAAAGGTCCTCGGCAGGTTTGGTGCTGGTTGAATGATCCCTCTCCCACATCCCACCCAAAGGTGGGACAAGCGTACCGAGACGGTCCCCACATGCCATTGAAAGGAAGGTTTCCTTTTTTTAATTTGTTTGTTTTCTTTTTCTTTTGGTTTGTTTTTTTTTTTTTTTTTTTTTTTGAGAAAGGGGACCGTGCTTCCTTAAATCCAATACTTGGCACACGGCCTGGGATCTCTTAAAGCAAATGACTCCCGTAGACCTTTGGTGTCATTTTCCTCAAGATGACCTCTGCTTTCACACCAATCGGTGAATCCATCCTCTTATTAATACACAGGGCCGAGAGGAATGGGTGCTCCTGCCTCGCACCTGAAGAGCATCTGGAAAGCGATGTGGTCAGCCTGCTTTTAGCAGCCCCAGACTTTGCTGTGGCCACCCCTGCTCCAAAACCACAACCCTTCAGCCACATCGCAGGAGACCTGAACCAGGGTGGCACCACCCCGCTTCCACCGGCAAGGCGCATCGATTCATTTAGCAGCTCTATTTAGCTATCGGTTTATTAATAAGGATAGAGTCAAAGAAAGTAAGACAGCATGAAGGCAGGCAGAGAGAATAAGCAGATTTATTAATTTTAGGAGGCTGATCACTTTCCTTCATTTTATCTGACAGAGTTGGTGCAAGAGAGTTATACTTCAATAAGTTTTCTACTCTATACTGTGCTATTTTAAAAGGATTTCACAATAAAGGAAGCTGAAAGACTGCGCACAGTCTGGAGACCGTATCTGGTGTGACATGAATATAGTATTTTAACCAGATTTAATCTTACAGCATTCCCTCCTCTACAATGACTTTGCAGGAGGAAACCCTACGGAAAGGAAAATCTGTTCATCCCACACCGCAAAACACTGAATCGCATCGCAGGCTCCAGCAGCTCTTCCTACATATTAAAATGCTTTCACCAGGGAATTTGGAAGCAGTTACGTTGGGGGGGGGGGGCAGTGGAAAAAAATTAGGCCTTGTTTGGTTCACTTTTGGGCTCATTGTCATTGTCACCAACGCTTCACTGCAACAGTTCTGAGCACATGAGGGAGCAGGGGCCGTTTGCAGGGAGCACCACAGCTTCAGAAGCTGATACCAACAAATAAACCTGATTTTATCCCCATCCTCTTCAGCATCACGAGAGCCCACTGCCAAGGTCTTGGCAAGAACTTCTCTTTCAAAACCGGAGAAGCAGGGTTCAGGCTGTGGGGAAGTGAATCTGTCTGCTTTCTTATAGAAAAGGGCCTTAAGCTTATTCGCATATACATTCCGAGATGCATCCACACAGATTTCCGAAACTCGGCCTCGGAGAGTGCCGTTCCCTGTACTTCAGATTCCTGAAAAGCCATGAAATGCAAATCCTGCCCGCTCCCCATCTTGCTCCCTGCAGAGACCTCAGGGCCTGATCCAAAATGTCATTTAAAAAAGCTCCCTTTGATTGCAGTGGGGTTTAGATTAGTCTCTGTGTGAGCACAGGTGAAAAGAAATAAAGGAAGGAGAAAGAAAAGGAAGGAGAGGGGAAAAAAATTAAGAAAGAGAAAAGAAAAGAGAAAGAAAGAAAGAGGAAAAGAGGAAAAAAGGAAAAAAGTGGAGAAAGAAAAGAAAAGAAAAGAAAAGAAAAGAAAAGAAAAGAAAAGAAAAGAAAAGAAAAGAAAAGAAAAGAAAAGAAAAGAGAAAAGAAAAGAGAAGAAAAGAAAAGAAAAGAAAAGAAAAGAAAAGAAAAGAAAAGAAAAGAAAAGAAAAGAAAAGAAAAGAAAAGAAAAGAAAAGAAAAGAAAAGAAAAGAAAGAAAAGAAAGAAAAGAAAACGACTGTGAGCAAAATCCCAGGGAAGTGCTCAGTGAACATACCTAGGGGACGGCCAGCCAGCTGAAGGGACACACCGGGCTAAGCTTGGGATGCGCGGACGGATCCTTTAGTTACGCACAGACTCCCCTTTTGTTCCAGGAATTGAATTTAGAAACACACAAACAAGCGAACAAACAAACAAAGGATGCTGCCCTCACCCTTCGCCGTCCCGCCCGGTCCCCACCCGAGTCCCTGTCCCCCCTCCCCGCGCTGTGCTGGGACGGCGGGGCAGCCCCTCAGCCCCTGTGTGTGTGAGCGTTTCCGGCCCCGGGGCGGTGTGTGCCGGGGATCGGAGGGGCCGGGGAAGCCCTGTGCCCCCCCCCCCACGACATGAGGCCAGGCCGGGCCGGGCCGGCCCCCGCTGCCCCCCGCCCCGCCGCCCCCGGCCCCGCGGCTGCAGCCCGGGCTGCCCGCCGAGCATCCCACGGGTGCGATGGAGAGAGCTCGGCGGGAGGAAAGGGGGGGTTCACACCCTTAGATAGACACCCCCTCCCCGGCCCGGGTTATTTTCGAACTGCTGGAAGCAGGGGTTTAAAAAAAATCCGTGGCAGAATTCTCCCAAAATGTGCCGCTCTCCCCCGGCTGAGGCAGGTGCTGGGTGGGCAGCGGGGAGGCAAACGTGCGTGTTCCCTGGGCACCCCGCTATCCCCGACACCCCGCTGCCCTCGGGGACACACCAGTTTAACACCCAAACCCAAGGGATGAGGGGCAGGGAGATGCCAGAGCTGGCGCTGACACGGGGTGTTGAGCCTTAACGCCTCCGTGCGCAGTCATTGACATTTCTGCTTTAACGGGGGACAAGCTGCTGAGAACATTTTTCAGGACTGTGCTTCTTTATGAATTAACAATTGAGAGCGGCAACCAGGGACACTCCATTCCCTACCCCCGCTGGAAACTCGAAGACACTGCTCGATTTGTTTGTTTGCCGGGTATTTCTTTTTTTTTTTTTTTCTTTCCTGCCTGGTGCAGAAACGCCACTTCTAGCAAACTTCGGCTCTGGCTTCGATTCCCTCCACGCAAGCCGTCTTCTAGAGATGTATTAAAAATTAAAAAAAAAGAAAATATAATAAAGGAAATCATGTCACAAAGCCGACGGGGCTTCAAACCAAGCAAGGGGAGAGGCAGGGCAATCTCCATCCCCGTAACTCACTGCACCGCAACTACAGGCCTGCACACTTCGCTGCTGCATCGGAAATGGCACGGGTTTAAAAGCTAGACTTCGGGGGGAAAAACAACATTAAAAAAAAAAAAAAAAGTGGGTACAGCAACAGCGAAATAAAATGATCATTTCAGTGAGCGATAAGATACAGGCGGCTTGCAGCGAGGGCACCGAGACGTTACCACGCTGTGCCGGGTCAACCTGATACGGTGGTAGATAGCTGGGGCTGGGGCTGGAGCTGCCTATCTGCCGTTACACCCGGCTACAGCCTCGCCGATCCCTGGCCTTTTGCTTTTCACTTGAAAAGTTAAGTCACATCCTGGACTATTTTTGCATCGTGTCGGCTTAGAGCTCACAAATCTGAATGCACTCAGCCCTCAGAGAGTGACAAATGTTATTCTCAGTCCTCCCCCACAATTTCAGGCAGTCAAGAATTAGATGTGGCAGAGTGTACAGTATTTTAATCTATTGATCTGTATCTGCTGTGCCCAAAAAAATTCATTAGAGGAGCCTTGAAAGTGTGAAGTGGTGAAGTGGCTCCCCAAAAGACCAATTCTTTCAGCAGCCTCTCACCTCGGCCACGTCCTGGGGTGTGCTACCTCGTGTTATTCATACCGAGACCTGCACTTAAAACAGATATCTGAAGCATTTGACTACAGACAGCTTGAGTGTGTGTGTGTGTACAAGCAGGATTGGGTTTTGTCCCGGCTGAGCAAACAAAATCTATCCCACTCTCCATAGCTACCCCTGGAATGCCCAAGCCTCATGGCAGCCGCTCACAACCCAGCGATTCGGGAAGAGGGAGGGAAGAAAGTTTATTAAAAAAAAAAAAAAATCTTAATTCCTAACACCGAAGTATGTAGGATTATTATTTTTTTTTTTCCCTGCGTGAAATTTTAAATTCAGCCATCTGAACAGGTGTCAGAAACAGTGGGTCCATTTAGCTCCTCTGATGATCGGAGTAATAAATATAGAGGATTTCCTTTCAATACAGCACATGCTGAAATGACACCAATGTAGTTCTGGCATCTGAGCAGATAATTCTGATATATGCATCATTTCCTCCCTAAATCCAGGAAGCAGCTACACTCTCTATCTGATATTAGTATATTATGTCAAATAGAAATTGGTATTAAAATTATGAATGATTCTAGATCAAGAACTTCCTACACGCTACGCAGAGGGAGGGGGAGGAAACAGCTGCGCAGAAGCTTTCGGAAGGGAAAGGAAAAAAAGAGCTGGGAAAGTTCATTTTTTAAACTAAAAATTTGCTGCCATGTTTCGCGTGGGGGGGGGTGGTTAGTTTTCAAGTGGCATTTTGATTCAGCGCAGGGGGTTTTGTTTTAAAAAGGGTGAAGAAGACTTTCTAATAAATAAAAGCTCTCGCGGCTCCACTTGCAAACAGGCGTTTCTCGCACCGCGCCTGCCCAGCGGTGCTGAGAAATCGTTCAAGAAATAAATATACATGGGTGCCACCAAGATATTTCCCTCCCTTCTCCCCTCTTTTTTTTTTTTTTTTTTAGGATGCGGTCTGGGATGACACTTCTCGAGAGGGGAAAAGGCTGCAGGACAAACACAAAAATACTCTTGGACTCTGCTCAGCAGAAGCCCGGAGGTTGGGCAGAGGGTTATGTTTCGGTTTAGGGGGTGAAAAATAAAAAAGGCTTAAGGGTAAGGTGGGATGGGGAGGGAGAAGGGGGCCGAGCCGCAGTGCACACCATTTCCCAGCCAGCAAAGGACCACTCTCTGTGCGCGTATCTCCCGGCACCGGTCACATGAAAGTTCTTTGTAATGTAGTTAATAAATGGGAAAGCACCATGGGACTATGGGAGAAATAGGATGTTGTTAGTGATGGGGGGATTAAGACCCCCGCACGCCTTTTGACACAGGATTGCCCGGCTCGGGCAGCGTTCCCCCCGCTTTAGCCAGAGAGGTACCTGCCCGAGAACAGCGGGATCCCGCTCCCCTTTGAAATCCCCAGGGATTGTACCTCCAAGCTCAATGGGAGCAGGATCGAGGCCGGAGTCAAGCGAGGGGTGATTAATGAATGTGGGTTATTCAGAGCAGAGCGGTTCCAATTAGTCCTCAGCAAGCAGTCCTGCGGCAAAGGTGGGCGCTCCCCTGCAATGATTCATACAGAGAACCCCAATACTCCCTTCGCTTTACTGAACATTAAAACACGCATCTATTTTTTTTTTTCCCCCTCCAGTTGGGCAGTTGGCGTGTGTCAGGCTGAAATTCAAGTGCAGCCTAAGGAAGGCCGCATTTTATTTATTTTTTTTTTTTACTTGCAAAGCGAGATTGCAATGTGTCATAACGATGCCAAACTGGGAGAGAGCGCCTTTTTCCCCTCTCAGATTGGGTGTGTGGTGGGAATTTTCCCTTTTGCGCTCGGTCTATTTCTAGGAAGGATTTCTCTTATCGCTGTTCAAACAGGGTGTTTGGTTTTTTTTCCTCTGAGAAAGAAGATACTCCAGGGAGGCAGCAGTGCTCCCCTGGCTCTGCGCTACTCAGTCGATTCACAACACTTTTCAAATCCTAGTGCCTGCTCCTAACTTTGCCTGCGAGGAAACCCAGAGCAGCAAAGGGGCGCGGGGATGCGGCTGGACCAGAGATGGGTCCCAATCCAGGGGCCTGGGGCTCTGTACACCCCTGGAGGCTGCAGCCCTGCTTCTGCGGGGGCTTTGCCGAGGAGAGGTCTCGTCCCTTCCCTTCCTTGGGGCAGGGCTCCTTGGGGAGCTCTCGGCAAGGCCAGCAGCAGCGCCTCTAAGTGACCCCCCTGTGAAAACACCTGGGCATCAGTAAAGGCTCAGCCAGGAGGTGGGAGAAGAAATAAAAAAAGCAGCCCTGTCTTTATGAGAGGAGATAATTCTCTGCCCGGCCAATAGCAACCAGTTTACCCACAGATTACATATTAACCAGAAAATGGAACTCGAATTAACCAGAATCTGGAGCTTGAACCATTACTCAAACCCTGGTGCAACAGCAGGTCAGATGCCAAAGGGCAGGTTGGTGCCCTGGGGCTGGGGAGGGGCGAGGTGCAGCATCGGCGTCCGGGACCACGGCCACCGACGCCTGCTATCACCAGGACCGGGTGTCCATCCCCTCCACAGGACCTCAGCGGGAGCAGGTTGACCTCTAGCAGCACCCAGTGCCCACTGACGCAGGCTCTCGTGGGTGCAGGCACCACGGGGGGGTGGGCTCAGGACCGCATCCTGACCTCAGCACATAGGGCAGGATGGGGTCCGAGATGTGGGCTGGACCAGCCGGGCAGAGGAGCAGCAACAGGTCCTCTCCTTTCAATGCCACCAGCGCCTGGGAGGGATGACCTTACAGCTGGGAAGAAGTTGCACCAACAGCAGGGAGGGGGGGAAACATAAAGGAAAGAAAAAAAAAAAAAAGTGCTGGGTTTATAAGCCTGAGTCTGGAGATAAAACCCCCATCCGGGAGCAACTGGAGCATCCTTTGGAGAGGCCTCCGCTTCCCAAATAAACTGGGCAGATAATCCCATTCCAAGAGCGGGAGAGGGCTCTGCAAACAGACTTGGAGGCTCTCAGGGAAGGTGGCTTTAAACAAACCGGGTCGAGGGTTTGAGGAGCCTTTCGAAGTCGAAGTGCCCTTTGACATGGAGAACTGCAGCGAAGAGGGGCTCGGAGACCTGAACGTTTCTAGCACATTAACCTTTGGATTGATTGTTTAGGACAAGTAAATCTCAAAAGTTGGAGGAAGTCCTTTGAATTATTTTTTTTCTCTGCTCCTCAGTTCTCCCTGGGCTTTCTAAGGCCTGTAGCAAAAAAAAAAAAAAAAGAAAAAAAAAAAGAAGAAAAAAAAAAGGAGGAAAAAGAAAACCACAGGGCAAATGAAAGAAGAAGGGGGGGGGGGCAAAGAAAAGAAAAAAAGGAGGCAGTATGGACCCAAATGGCAAGAAATCTTTCGATCTAGCGTTAAGTGGCTCTGTGACAAGCCAAGCCTGATGCGGTGTCATCTCTTGCTAGAGACAGGCATGCTTTGCTGGGAGCAGATGATAAGAGGATGTGAAGTCTTCCCTTTCACTTCACTCCATCATAAAACAATCAAAATATAGGGCCGTATCATGTCATCAGGTTTTTTTTTCAGCAGACCTCCCCTTTGAGATCTCCTAAAACCTGGTGGGATGATCTGAGTCACTGAAACTGAGCTCAATGCAATAGCGAGAAGCCAGCAGCAGCACCTGAAAGCTCACGTTTTTCATCTACCTGAAAGACCACTCGATTTCTAGCGGGCGACAAAATTTTCCATTTTACACGAAGCTACCCCTTTTCTTTCTCCCCGCCTGAATATTACGGAGCCCAGCTCTTGTACCAGCATCACCCCTTCCTTCGCCAGGCAGTACACTGAAGTACCGCTCTCGGAGTTATTGAACTTTAAGCTACAGACTAAGAAACTGAGTACGGAATCAAAAAAATGCAGTTTATTATTGTAGATTATTCTCTCTTTTGATATAACCATAGAGTCGAAAATGAAAGAAAAGCACATAGGAACATCACACGTGGTTAGTTAGTAACTCAAGATATAAAACAATTTTGCACAGCAAAATATGTAAAAGAAAAAGTAACTGACAAGATTTTTTTATATTTATTGTGGTAAGATTTACTTTCCATTTTTTTTTTAAAAGACAGGATATCAGTCCCTGAAAATAAAATTTACTGATTATTGCCTTTAAAACTGTGGAATTTTTGAAGTTACAGAAAATCCAGTTCTGCACCACAATACAACTGTAAAAAAATCTGCATCATTTTAAAACTGTGCAGTAATGCCATCTTTATAACTGCATAAATTGTATTAGCGTTCTAAACAGGTTCGTAAATTTTTTTTTGTTTTTGTATTATATGCTTGCAGGTTATATCTTAGTGCAATTCAGTCCCAAATACTTCAATTTTGAAGAAAAAAAAAAAAACAACCCATACATTTTGAATGTAAAATACCCCTATAGATATAAACAGGGGTGCCTCCCCCTTTTAATACTTTGGTTTTCAAATACAGTCAGTGGTATAGCAAGGACTACATATACCCAACTTATATTTAAGTTGCAAGCACATGCTGCATAAACTACTTTTTAAAACAGTCCCGTTGCAAATTCTACCCCCCTTTACATCACGACAGTAAACAATTTAGTGCATCAATCTTTAAAAAAAAAAATCTACATCTAAACAGACCTAACTCTTTCGAATTTATCTATAACATTCCTTTATCTGTAGCATACATTTTAACTGGGCTAACAGATGACAGAAACTAGAATTAAATTATATACTAGGAACCCAGAGCATTCCACATTTGACAATGACCAAATGCAAAAGGAAAAAAAAATATATGGGGCAGACCACTTAAAATGAATTTTTAGACTGTTTTAGGCAACAGCATGGTTTCAATGTTCCCCCCAAGTGGGATGTGAATTTTGTTTTTGAACATTTTTCCAAAGTTCTTTTTGTGTCTTTTTTTTTTCTTATATATATATATTTTATTTTTTTTTTGCCACATTAGGTTATCAAAATCCATTCTGGCAGGTTTTTGGAGAGGGAATGCTTCAGTGCATTTAAAAGGAAGTCTGAAGTTTTGAGTAACTCAAAGCAGTTTTAGAGCAGATGCAAACTTTAATGGGGAGGAAGAGGAGGAGGAAGATCAAAGGTTGCACTTTTTTGCTTTCAACCCAAAAAAGTGATGAGGCAATAAAACAAAAGGATGAATGCCATGCCATAATAGTCTCCAAAAGTCCATTTCCAAGCAAAAGAAAAAAAAAAATAATTATACCGTACATGACCAGCATGCAGGGTTTTTTATTAATATAATGTCTCTTTTTCATAGTCTTTCGAAACAGTTATAGTTCATTGTTGCTAAGACAAAATAGCAAGCGTAATGCATGAGATGAGTATGGGATTCTAATGGCAGACTAAAGTCTCACGTTTGGCAGATTAAGGCCAAAACTCACATGAACACACCGAAGGTTGATGCAGGCTTGATTTTGGCAGGTTGATCTAGGCATATCTCTAGTTTTGCACAACAACGCTAAAAACCTGATGGAACTCAGCAAGCTGGAGTCTAAAAATTTCACATTGTTTTTGTATTTTTTTGGGTTTTTTTGTGTTTTTTTTTTTTAATTTTATTTTTCTTTTTGCAAAGCTCAAATCTCATATGAAGAACTCAGGATGGCAAAAGAAAACACAACTGACTTTTTTGGACACAGCAAGCTCAAAAGAAAAAAAAAAAAACCTCATGAACTTAAAAATATATATATATATAATGTGGATGGCAGGTTTCAAAGAAGAGCAAGCTTCATATGAAGAACTGAGTTGGTGGCGAGTTGGATCTTTTAAATTTAAAAAAAAAAAGAAAAACCACAACAGCAAGCCCCCGCAAAAATAAAAAAATAATAATAATAAACAGAAAAGAAACTCATGTAGAACTTTTAGGTTGGCCAACACGAAGCCAGCCCACCTTAAAAAAAAAAAAAAAACCACAACAAAAAAAAAAAAACCCCAACAAAACAAAAACCAACCCAAAAAACAACTTTGTTTTAAAATTGTTTTGAGTTTTTTTTTTTTCTTTAAAAAAAAAAAAGTAATACAAGGTGGCAAGCTGGGTTGTCGCTCTAGCAAAGCCCCCAACAACAACTCACAGGGAGAACTTTTAGTTAAGGTGGCAAGGCTGTGGGAACTCACATGAAAAACTCTGGAGAGGAAGGGTTGTCGCTGCTGGATCCGTTTTCTCTGAAGCCATTGCTGACCAGCTTCTCGTACTTTTCCTTGTAGGCGTCCCTCTCCCGGACCAGCCTGGAGATCTCCTGCTTTAGGTGCTCCACTTGCTGCAGCAGCTGGTTCTTCTCCGATTCCAGGACGTGCCGCTGCTGGACCCTCTTGAAGCGGCAGGACTGGGCATAGCCCCTGTTTTTGAGGGTCCTCCTCTTCTGCTTCAGCCGGATCACCTCTTCCTTGCTGACGCCCCGCAGCTGCCGGTTCAGCTCCCGCACCGACATGGTCACCAGCTGCTCGTCGGAGAAGCGGTCGTCGAAGTGGAGGCCGCCGCCGCCGCCGCCGCCGCCGTGGTGCGGGTGGTGCAGCCCCCCGGCGCCTCCGCCGCCGCCGCCGCCGCCGCCGCCGCCGCCGGAGCCGGCCGCCGAGGAGGCGGAGGAGGGCGGCGCGCTGCCCGGCGCCGCGGCGTGGGGGTGCCCGCCGCCGCCGCCGCCGTGGTGCGGGTGGTGGTGGTGGTGGTGGTAGTGGGGCGCGCCGCCCTGCGCCGCCGCCGCGGCGATCACCGCCGACACCACGGCGGCCGCCGAGCCCATCTCCTCGGCCGGCACCGAGCCGGCGGCGCCGGCGGCGGCGGCCAGCTGCTGCCCTCTAGCATAGCCATCGAAGGCGCCGGGCAGCGGGTGGTGGCTGCTGTTGATCAGCGCCTCCACCGCGTCCTCGGGGCTGAAGCCCAGCGCCTCCGGGTTGAGCTGCTGCGGGTAGCCCGTCATCCAGTAGTAGTCTTCCAGGTGGGTCTTCTGGTCGGTGCCGGAGCCGGGGCTGGGCGCCGAGAAGCTGGGGGACGGGGGCACCGAGCTGCAGGGCGTGCTCATCGGGGTGGAAGAGAGCGATCCCCCGGCGATCAAGCGGCCGCACTGGCTGATAATGCGATCGGTCTCCACCGGCTCCTTTTTCACTTCAAACTTCATCAGATCGAAGTCATTAACATATTCCATGGCCAGGGGACTGGTGGGCAGGTCGGAGCTGCTCATTGCCAGTTCTGATGCCATCCTTTTGCTGCTGACAGTCCTCCAGAAAGGGTGCGCTCCGGGAGCGAGGGGACTGCTCTGAGTTGCCACCGGGTGAGCCAGCTTGATTTTTGGCGAGCTCCGCTCCGCGCTCTCCCGCCTCTGCCTCTCGCCGCGGCCCCGCGCAGCCTCCGCTCCGATCCGCCCCGGCGGCTGCCGCTCCGCGTTATCCTTCGCAGAGTCTCCGCTGCCGCTGATGCATCAGAGCGAGGGGCTCTTGCTATTCGCCTTTTGCATAAAGGGTGGTGGTAGTGGCTTTTTTTTTTTTTTCTTTCTTTCTTTCTTTCTTTTTTTTTTTTTCCTCCTTTCTCCCTCCCTTCTCTCCTCTCTCTCTCTTTTGCAGCTTGCAAACTGCAGCTGGAAGTGTTAGCTGGTGGTGTTGCGAGGAAATTTTGTTGTTGTTGTTGTTGTTGTTGTTGTTTTGTTGTGTTATTTTTAACACTTCATGGTGCCTTTCCTCTGGGCTTTCTCCTGCAAAGTGCAGAGCGAGGAGAGAGGTTCATCGGGGAAGGGAGGAGGGAAAAGAGAGCGAAGACAAAAAAAAAATGATAAAAAAAGAAAATTTAAAAAAAAAAAAAAATCAAAGTCGATATCGCAACCAAAATAATAATAATAGTTTAAAAAAAAAAAGAGAGAGAGAGGAAAAAAGGAAAAAAAAAAAAAAAAAACAAAAAACAACTCGACCCCAAAGCTACAGCAAGAAGATGAAAAATATTTTAAAGGTTTCATCCAGCAGGAGAGTTTAAAAGCATTGCTGAGTTTTATAGCGCTCCTGACGTCAAATGGGAAATTGACTCGGCGGCCGGACCAATGGGCGGCCGCCATCCCAGCCCTCATTAGCATAATAGTATAGAAACAAGGAAACTTTTCGGAGCTGTCAATCAGGGCCCCATCAGCTGACTGTCAGCTGGGGACCGCCTTAACCCCTTCCTGCCCGCCGCCTCCCGCCCCGCTCACCGGCCCGGCGGCTGCGGGACGGGGCGGCGGCGGGGGACGCTCCTCCCGCCCCGCTCCTGCCCCGGGGCGGGCTGCCCGGGAGCTGCCCCCGGCGGGGCGGGCACCCGAGGGCGCGGAGGGAGCTCCCTCGGCCGGGGAGGGAGGAGGGCACCCGGCGGGGACGCGGCATCGCGGGGCTCCGCCGGTGCCTGGCGCCGGTACCTGCCGCCGGCCGGTCCTTCCCCCGGGCCGGGGCCGGGTCACTCGCTCCGCTCCCCTGCAGCGCCCCGCTCACTTATCCTTTATTATTATTTTATTATTTTTTTTTTTGGCGGGGCATCGATTCCTCTATCCGCCCCCCACCTCTCCCCCCGCGGCCAAGAGGTGCGAAAGCCCTGCAAGTTTGCAAGCCCCGCGCACTTGGCCTGCTGGCCCGGACTAATTAATTTAATACATTTAGAACTAATTGTATTTACTAAGAGTTTCCCTTCTACCCCCCCCCCTCGTCCGTCCGCCCGTCCCCCGCCCCGGGAGGGGGATGGGGATGGGGCCGGGGGGGGTGGCGGTGGCAGCGGCGGCGGGCAGGACGCGGAGCGGCGGATCGGCTCGGTTTAAACCTCGACAGCGCCATCTCTCGTCGAAAGGTCAGTGGCGAGGCGGGACCGGCCGGTGCGGGGCCGCGGGCAGCCGGGACCGGCCCCGCCGTCGGGGCGGCGGACACCCCCGCGGTCCCCGCCCGGCCCCGGCTGCACCCCCACCCCCTTCACCCCCCCCTCCCCGGCCGCGGGGAGCCGGGGAAACCCGCAGCCTCCGGGGCTGCCAGGCTCGATTTTCCGACCGGGCTTTATGGGAATATCGATAGAATTAAAGTTACTTGTAATTCCGTGATAAATGAGATGTCTCTAGTAAGTAAGATTAAGTGCAGTGCTATAAAGTTGTTTATCTGAAAAGTAATTCTCAGAAACCTGACTTCTGACACTTGGTCATATATTAAACCAGCTTCTTGAACATTGTACTTCAAATCCTTCCTTCTCCCCTTGCCCGGTCCCTTCCCCCTCGGAGTTTGCTATTTATAACCGCGCGCAGGGTATTACTTTGTAGGTGCGGGCAAGTCTCCGGGTAATTTTTCACCGACTGTGAAAACCATCATTTGCAATAGCCAAAGAATCTCTGCTTAGGAAACAGTACTCGGCTAGTGGATTTACGAATGGATAACATCTTCTGACTATGCCATTATCGGCGTGAGTACCAGTACTAGCATCTGAAAGTCATACAGCGTGTACTGTTCCTGAAGGCTAAAAAAGGTAGGGCACACTGCAAATTTAGGAAGATAACTACATCTAGAAGTGATCAGAGAGGCAGTTCGGTAAGGCTAAAAAATGCTGCCGACATCACTAACCAAATTAAAATACAGTTCTGCATGGTCCCGAAACACACCCGCACACACGGAGCCGTGGACATCTGCTGGCCTTATCTTACAGATTGCGATTCGTGACAAAGTTAATACAACTTAACTACTCGGGCTGACTTTTCTATTCCTTCACGTCATTGGAATCAACAAAACTTCCAGGCTCACAACATAAATCCCCCCCCGGACAGTCCAATTCCCTCTATTTGGTTTTTTTTCCCTGAGCAAGATGAATGTGGTACTGTATATCACTTAACATGCTCACCTATGAGAGACATAAAACGCGTGCTAATATTTTTAAATGAAAAGGTTATTGCTTTTCAGAATGTACAATTGCAGTATTTCACTTGCCCGTTTGATAGATGGCTGTGGAAACGTGGCTCCAGCCCCATAAAGCAGTTTGTTTGGATGTGAGGATTCAAAGTGCTACATTTGCAAAGGAGTAAATTTCCTGAGTAAACTCTGAACTCCAGACAAAGAGTATGAAATTGTGTGAGCTAATGGGGACCGTCTCCTAATTGGTACCAATGTAAGCAAGTGCTGCAAATTAAATTGAAGCTCTGACCTACCAGAACGGCAAGTAAAATTATTAGTTGTACAATATTGTTCTTGTGTGATTGTTGCACAGAGCTGCTGCACCAAAATGTCTCTACTGTTCAGCGCGGTAGAGAAAAAAAGATTATTAGCAATTTTTGGATAACCTTCAGAAGCAACATTCTACTCCCCGTGCTATATAATTGCCATTTTAGTAGTATTTTTCTTTATTATTTGGCTATTCACAATGGGTGTCTAAACATTTACAGTCCTCTATTAACAGTGTTTCTTCCATAACAATCGCACACTTTCATTTCAATTAGAGCTATTCAGCCTTCAGTTTTTCCACAGTTAGCGCAGGCCAATTCCCCCAGCCTGCTCCCTTTTCCCAGCACAGTTTGTAACCATCCTGCCCTGCGCCAGGCAGAGGGAAAACTCCAGCGTCCCTCTCGTAGCCTCCTGCTCCGGCTTGTTTTTAAGCATCTCCGTTCGACGACGTAACGTGGAGCCCTGCTCGCTCCCAGTTTGCTGCTGACCTGCTCCCTTAAGCCTTCCAACTAATGTATATTTATTGCGGGAGAGTTTTTTGTTGGTTTTTTGTGTGGTTTTTTTTTTTTCTGACAAATCGCACGGGGGGGGACGTGAAACATTAACTCCAGATACACTCGGATCGCCCTGCGTTGGGACGAGCACGCCACCAGCATATGCAAGACCTTCCATGGCTGAAGAGTGTGTGTGTGTGTGTGTGTGTGTGTGTCTGTCTGTCTGTCTGTCTGTGTGTGTGTGTGTCTCTAACACAGAAGATTTAGCAGAAGCGAACGTGCAGGTTATGAGTTATATGGACTCCGAGTGTAATTTGTTATAACTTAAACACATATCAAGACCAACACATTAAGTACAGTTACTGCTCCTTTTGTTTATCTAGTGTCTTATTTTATGGTGCAGAACTAAACAGTGTCCGCTGAATTTAACTATGAAACCAGCCAAATTGATTTCAGAAAGACTTCTTTGGAGTAACAGTGATAAGGCATAAACTGCTCCTAGGTGCAGTGCTAGATAAATCCTTTTAACAGTCTTCAGATCAGTTAACAGGGTAAGTAAATCACATATCACTGTTAGCAGATTTATGGGAGAGAATTAATAGAATCAGACGAGATAATCTGGTAGGGATAAAATTGCTGAGGAAACAGTCCTGCCTTATATTGGAGGGTATGAAACAACAGCCTGATTACTGGGAGTCGTTATGGATTGGTGAATTATGAGCTAAATCATCATAAGAGTAATTCAGTATTTATTAATTCTTTTCTCTTTAAACAACTCACAGACGCAAATAAAAGCCTCTCTCTCTTTGAAGACACATTCTTTATATATTTTTATTGGATGTAATTTACTATTTGCATTACCTGTATTTACTTCATAATTGAACATTTTGCATTCAAATTTATGTAATGCATTATGCTTGAGAATATATTTCTCCCTTATTAGCATAAATAGTCACTTACCTCATGAATTACTAACAAAGTTTATCTGAAAATATAGGTATATTTTTTATTAAGTGGAACACAAACATATGCACAATAAATTCTGATTTGCCAGTAGTGTTACAGGAACACAGAACAACCCTGTGTCGGAGAAGAGGGAAAAGAAGCCGAGGCGAAGGAGGAGAATCAATTACTATGTGTATATAGATGTGACAATAATTTCTTCTGTCAATGTTTTGTTTATTTTTAATAAAGAATGAGTGACTCAAAGGTTTACTTTAGAAGGAGCAGATGAAAAAGGATCTCCACGGTGAATTTCTTCTCTCTGTTCCCCCCAGTAGCGTCCGATGGAGTTGGCTGACGGGAGGCTGTGCCACTGCAGCCTTTGCTCCGGCTGAGTTCCTGCTGGCCCGGTGCACACCACGGCCGTACCCTGCTCAAACATTTCCCTCTCCCTTTCCCTTAATCCTGTTTTTATGCTTGGCTTTAAATCCAAATAATCAATATAATTTACGGCTTTAAATCCAAATAATCAATGTAATTTGCGCCTATTTTGCAGTATTAAGGCAACTTTCCTTATGCAGAGAAAACCCCATCCCTACTGACTTCAAGAGCTGCAGGACTGAATCCTTGGTCCCACTGAAACCAATGACAAAATTGCATTGATTTCAGTGGGAGCAGGATCGGGTCCTTGATGTTAGCAATTTGTTTTTGTCAAAGGGCTGGCGCTGCAAGAAATGAAAGACGTCAGCGGATCTGCTGGCAGGAAATCAGGTCTGCTCCCCAAAATTCAAAGGCAAAATTCCCGGTTAACTTGTGGTGGATGGCCTTTACGCTGGGGTTTGATCACTGTGATGCTGCGTGCTAGGATGCCTGTATATTTTGTCTGGATGCATAAAGCAAGTCCTCCTGGGAGCATTCAAATGAGTACATCTATAAATGTAGCGCAGCAAAATGAGCTACTTTTGCCACTCTCGGTTTTCCTGAGCCTGGTACAATCCATTTCTGTGACGACAGTTTTCTGCCCCATACGCGGCTGATACTGCTCTTTTATTTTAAGGCTGAGAAAATCTTCCCTTTAAACTCACGCTGAGCATCAAATTGGACTCCACTTGCAGCTGAACATCTTGGCTGTCTCTTCCTTTCCTCCATCAGCTCTGGTATATTTTATGTAGAACTCTCTCTGTTAATGAAACTTGCTTCTCCTCTCTCTTCACTTTCCAGTTTTGCATTAGTGTTACCAAATCCACCAGAGCTGCCGCGTTTGAAAACTGGGTAAAAGGAGAGAAAAAAGAAGTGTTTTCTTTTCCTATACAGTCTCCTGTTTGGCCAGTCTGCACAGACCCTAAATATACAACCTCTATTCATTTGTGTATGAAGTTTCTGTTGCTAAATTAGAGAAAAGTAGTTTGAAGAGGCAGGATTAAACACACATCTTGGTTGCTTTTGTGTAGCAGCCGAGAGGACTTGTGTTTTAGCTCTGGGAATTGCGAGGTATTATGAGCTGCTTTGATTTTATTCCCCTGGAAGTGCCTGACAGTCACCGTACGGGAGAGGCAGCGTCACCTGAGTGCCTGAGTTTGCTCTGGGTACCCTGAGTCGGAAGGAAGGGCCGGCTTTTTAGCAGTCAGAATATTTTCACTGCTTGCTTCTGACGTTTGTAAAAATGCTAGAAATATTCCAAATGACTTCCTATGATCCAGAAAGAATTTCTCTGTCTGAAGGGAAGACGGCACGGAGCTGCAACTGCGAAGCTGCAGGTGACGCTAAGAGGTGGCTAAAGGTTGGTGTCACACGATTTGTACGGTGCTTGTTTCATGATGCATCTCCTAGTTTACTAATTTTCATGAATGGCTTTGCCCAAACGTAAAAATCAATGAAGGCATTTTGATGCTAAAAAAAAAAATATCTATTTATCTAAAAGAAATAAAAACTGAAATTGCAATAAAGATTTTTATCAAGCTTTATGGTGGAATTTATCATTTATAACCTGGGCGATCACGCTCAGTTATATAATGTGGCATTTGCTCTGAAATTAGCTGAAGCAGGTAAATAGAGAACCTGGTAAAAACTCGTGCACAAGTTCACCCGAAAACTGTACAGAAGCAGAAAACTAATGTTAGTTAAGGCAAGAGAATAAAGCAATTACGCTAATGTTATGTATCTGAGCTGTCCTGACAATGCCCTGTGATATGCACACTGCATTTGCGCCTATTTTAGCTCAGAAAAATCATTGCTGCTTTTCTCCCTTCTGCTCTGCATTAAATTGTTTCAACAGCAAGGAACGGTTGCAGTGGCAGCATGAAAAAATAAGTGAATTTTTATATGCTATCTCCTTCTTAAAGTCAACCATCAGCGAGTGGTGAGGAGGGCATGATTCTGACGCGATGTTCTGGTGTAACGGTGAAGGTTGGGACGGTCTTTTTGAAAAGCTACAAACTTCAGTACATTTTAAACAAATCTGTGATTTAATGTCTAGAAGTGAGAGATGGCACGGACATTAATTTTTTGGTGATAAAGTGCGCTGGGCGCGATGGGCTGCGCGCCATGCTCCGGGCTTATTCCGTGTAAACAGTAAAATAGGATAACTGCTGAAAATAACTGATGGGGTCTTTAACAACACAAAGTTCTTGGCTTAGATGACCTCAAAAGGTTCATTACAAGGGAGGAGGGCTGGCGTGGAGCCCTCCCCGGCTCTCTCAGCTCTCTGTGTGGGGAGGGTCACTGCAAAGTGAAGCCAATTCCAAGCGGCAGCTTCTCCCCGTGCCGTGCAATCGGGAAGGGCTGCAGGAGGTGCCAGGGGAGAGAGATGAGGTGGAAAAGGCTTTGCAGGGCAGCAGTAAGGAGAGACACTTACAATAAAGGTAGTTGGGGGGGCTGATGACTGCGGCACAGATGAGAAGGGAGCCAGACAGGACCTCTGGTCCTCTGCCTGTCCATCTCTGGAGGAGGTGGAGTGCTTGCCCACACGGCAGGGATGCCTCAGACGTGATGAGAGCTGTAGGATGAAAGGGTGGTTGTGAGCGCAACGTGTTATAAATCAAAACCCCAGATGAGCTGTACGTATGGGAGCACGTAAGGATCTTACATTACCTCCAACCTTTAATTAGCTGACTGAATCTGGCCTAACCTGCTTATCTTCTGAGCATTACTCATCGAGCTCTGGCAGGAGGAGGTGTCAATGAATAAGGGACAGGTTTGGAACCAACACCTTCACCGGTTAAAGTTGAGGCTTAATCATGGGCAGAAACAGGGGGGAATGGGGGTGTTCCCCCCTTCCCAGCATGCCCCTCCGTAATGGATTCAGATGATTACATCTCCTGTCTTCTCCAGCCAAGGTGAGCTAGATACCTTCCTGGTCTTTCCCCTCCCATTCCCCAAATCCAACTGCCCAACTCTACCTATGGTGATCGACGCCAGGTTTGCTTTCTGTGGCAGGAGCTTGGCTGCTGGAGCTGTCTTCTTGACTCTGGAGATATAGCAGCATCTGTCAGAAAAATCTATGTGAAAACAGTACCTGTGCCAGCAAATGGAAACTGTAGCTTTCCAATGAGCTACATTTGATTTGGTTTGATATATTTAACTTCTCCTTTTTTTTTTCTCCCGCTATTGGCAATTGTGTTATTCTTCCACAGAAATGAAAACAACCTGCAATTTACTGGATTGCTTTATAGAGTCTTGATGCAAAGAAGTGTATATCATGATGACATCTGATATCTTTCAGTGTCATTAATTGTCTTCACCAAGGCAGGGATGGAAAGTCTTATACCCCATTTTTTAACTCCTACTCCATCGGGATTAGCTCACGGTTACGGGAGTGCTGGGCAGACCCGGTTCAGGTTTGTCTCCATCCAGAGTGTGGGTCACTCGGAAACTCTAATCCTTCGCTAAAAGGAAATGATAAAAATACCCATGAAATTAATTTTCACACCTGCAGTTGGAATTAATAATGGTGACCAGAGTGGCATCCTATTTCAGCTCCCTTGAGGTGACTAACAGTCCTGGTCATTAATATAATCCCAACCACCAGAGGAATTCACTGTCTGAGGGATCTACCATGAAAAACAAATGATCCCCAGAGCTATGCCTGCACAATGGAAAATGGCTTTAGTCATGTATTAGTCATTTTATCACAAGATTGTATTTTTGCACTGGGAGGTTTGCGCTCTGATATTAAAAGAGAACAGAACAGAACAACAGCATTTGACTTGGTAATTTGCACACAGGGTTTGATTATGTTTGAGCTTCCTCGCTTTAGAAGGATGTGTGTAAATGACTAAGAGCAATAAATGAAGTCTTTTAAGTGTGAGGCTTTCTCATGCAGAGTTCACATGCATTTATTACTGTCTGTGCTTAGCATCAGTCCTGCATATATCTGTGGGTGATGCTTGTACTTCATCTTGATAAGGGAGTGGTCTATTGCTAAAATGCTGCTGGAATTTCCCCCCGATTCTGCTTTTCTCCCTTAATTGCAAGGGATGAAATGTGTCAAGTGTCTGCTTCACTCGGCTGGGAATCACGGTACTGCCACTGCAATTTCCCAGCCTTCAAAGATGACATGCAGCTAGCAAACTATAAAGCTAAGCGACTGCACGGTGGCTCTGAACTGCCTTCAAAAGGCATTTGCTTCTAGCGGTGGAGCAGCATTAGTACTTCAAGCAGGTTGCAGAATAGGTGTGCACTTGAGTCCTTTTGCAGAACCATCTTTCAGAAGGAATTTCTCTAATTATGTTTATTTAATCCTGCCCTAATGGCCACACGTGATACTCTATGAGAGTCTGAAATGTAACTACCAATTTCAGCTTTATTCTCCCCTGCTCTCAAGATCAGCTTGGCTCGTGAAAAGCTAAAAGCTATTGCCCCTGCCCCAGGAGCCATCCACACAGGGCGCAAGCACATTTCTACAACTACTCGTATTCATAACGAAAAGAAGGTCGCCTTGCCTTTTCTCGGGCTATAAAGCCTGAGATATTTTTTTTTAAGACAATACACACCTATCACACACTCACTGCATTTATTGTTTTGGGCGAAACAGTAATAACCTCATGATGCTGCTGGAGGGGCCTTTCCACACCTGAAGTTGTTTGGTTCCGTATTTAATATGTGGTACAAAGGAGCTTAAAGGTCTTTAGCAGTGGAGGATCTTATTTATTTGCACAGCACAGGAATTAAACTGAGCAAGGGAGCAGGAGATACAGACTTGTCTCCCTGTAATTTGTACAGAGATTTCAGTCACAGCTTTTTCCTCTCCCTTTAGAGCATTTACTAGGATCAGTTACTGTGAATGTAGCCTGTGTTATTCCCTGTGGAGTAGGAGACAGGTAGGGCAGTTTCTCTCTTTATTCTTTCTGTCCCCTCTACAGATTTACACCTTTTATAGCTGTTAAGGTAACTACCGAACTACTTAGAGACTGGCTAGCACTTTCTGGTGTTAGTTTAGCCCCAGCAGGTTTAGATTCCATCCCCTGCAGTCTCTTCTAACAGGGATTTATTTTTTTTATCTGCCTGAAATTCAAGGTTCAGCCTAAAGTTGATTCCAGCAGCGCTTGGCTGTGTCCTTTTGCAAGTGATGATCCAAAATCAAGTGCTAGGAGCCACTAAAAAGTGGGGTGATATACCATAAGGTTACTATAGTTTTCCAGATGACTCAAACAGCCCACTATTAGTAAATCTACCCTTGCAAATTTAAAGGAAAGATATTCATCATGCCACATTATTCTGCAAGTACAACTGGGAATGCAAGGCTGACTGTGGCTGGATGGGCACTGTCACAGTGAAGAATCGGGACACCAACACCTTTGTATCACCAAAACTAAACAGGTCAGTGAAAAAAGGTGCACTTAAATCCACAGAGGTCACATAGTGCCTTGAGTTGTATGGATCAAGCTACCACACGTGAACCCTGATGTCTGGTCACTCCACTGCTACATAACATTCCTGGTATTGGAAAAAAAATTGCACCACCACCATGTCAACTCACTCCAGCAGTTGCCAGCTGCAAAGATTAATTTTTAACCTCCTTTTCATTATCCAGTGCTAAGGCAGATGAGTAAACACTTCATGGCAAGCCTCAGCTGGGCAAACTGTTGTTAGATCAGTGGAGGTGACAGCTCCTGCGGGTCTGTCCTTTCATTTCCCCGGAGCACCCTTCTTCAGAGAGGATTTTTTTCTGTGTAGAAATTTCATTCGGACTGCGAGCCAGCAGCCCAGCGTGAATTCCTGCCATGCCTATTTGCAGCAAAGGTGCTGCAAAGCTGCAGTCCCCGGAGCAGGGTAGGGCTGCTACAGGATTTCCTCATGGAAAAAAAAAAAAAAAAAAAAAGTAGTTCAGTTTTAGGCTTCTTGTGGCTTCTCTGAAAGATAACTAAACTTTACATACATTACTATCTGCACCTTGATCTTGGGGTCAGAAGTACAAGCATGTAAAGAGTCTGCGTAAGGGGGAATGACTCGTAACCCCCCCTTCGTTATCTTCCCTATCACCTGCTTTTAACAACACCCAGGTTTGGAGACAATTGTCCTCCTTTAGACCCCCATGGCAGCTGGTAGGATTAGAAGCAGGGCCTCCAATCAGCAGCAGTAGCTTCTTCATCACTTTAAATGTAAAAATGTGGATCAAGCCTAACATGATTTGATTTCCTGAATGGTAATCCTGCAAGCCCAGGCTGGGAGTCTAAAAGCCAAGAGCCCCTAACACTGCCACCCAGACTGAAAGTCTGATGACGAGAACTTAGCAGATAACTATCTTTTATTAGTGAGCAGATAACTATTTATTGATGCGACACAAGAGTTTTGTCTCAGCTAGGGCTGAATAAAAGCAGAGGAATTTTTTTTTTCAGCGTTTGGCCCTTCATTTGGGAATTTCAGCTAATAACTCTCTGTCCTTCCTCTGTTTCGCAAGTCCCCTAACTAATATACTGGGATGTGTGAAAATATTGCTATGACTCATAACCAGAGCTGCAAAGACCAAATCCAAACTTCTTCAGAGGCTTGGAGTGGTTGGGGTAAGGGCAAAATTACAAAAATAAAGACAGCAAGATGTGTGAGACTTGCTCTGAGGAGGGAACACCCATAGCATATCAATGCTCTCCAGCATCAGCAGCCAGGTGGTAGTAAACAGAACAAGAGAAGTGCTTGGTACATCAGTCTTTCTGGCTAGGAGTAATTTTCATCACACCATGCTTGCAAATGAGTAAGATATAAAAATAGTATCACAACATACGGTATCCTGGACGGGTGTAGCTCTTGGTCTTACCAGAAAACCTAGCAGAAAGCTCAGGGATGGGACACCAGTTAGGTGAGCAGGCTGCAGGGCAAAACTAAGAGGAAAACGAATGGTTCCTGGGACTTAATTTTACCTCATTTTAGGTATTCTTTCCCCACAGTTCATACTGACAATTAACTAAATATTTTTGGAAAATAGAAGAAGGAGTTGTTGTCTGATTCCCTTTGGCTATCAATCCTACATAAAGCATACGCTGCCATAGAAGTTTAACGAACCTTTTCCATTAGGACAAAATACAGCCTGTCCGAAGTCCCTCCTGCATGGTGGGAGAACAGCACCAGCTTTCCTTTCACGCGTGTCCAGTCATGTGCAATTCAAGGGCTTTGTGGTTAGCAGAACATTTTGTAATGCAGAACAATTAAAGCCATTCCCACCACAGCTGAGCTTGGCTCGTTTGCGAGCAGTGTGCGGTGAATGTTGTGTCAAGACTGTGATGATCTGACGGTTTCAGGAATAAACCTTTCAAAGAAGAGAAGACATTGATACGAAATTGAGGTGCCACAGAAAAGGCCAGATGTTCAACTTTTAGGTCTTTATAGGGCATGCAAATTTTTTCTCACGACTGAATGTGCATATTACCCATTGATGTGATCACTTATGCATCCAGCTCATCATCTGAATAGGCAAATATCTTATCTTCTGCAGCAACCATACTCAGAATTTAATGCAAAATTCATTCTTTTTGAAAATCAGTCCCCTAGAACACAATGGTAAATCATGCACGATGAAGTAATATGAAGAGAAATGCTGCACCCTTCTTCTGAGGTCTTTATTTCTTTTCTCTAGAAAAATGTCTCCACCTTCATGCTGAAAGCCACAATTATTATTTCTTCATATTCACACTGTGTTACTGCTCAGTGGCTCACATCATTGATTGGGCTCCATTATGCTAAATTCTAGAATGCCCAAAGAGCTAAATATAAAGCAGGAGACAACAGATACAAAAATAGACGTGGACCGCAAGGTAACCATGAGCCACGGCAACACCCTGCCGTCGATTTGTCTTCCGAGGCACAGTTAAGCGGAACTGGGGTGAGTCAGTACGTGACCGGAGATCACAAAGGATGAAGAGTTTGTGGTGGTTCTCACAACACTGAATTACCACCATTAAAATAATTATCCTGTCTTGCGTTAGACAACACGGCATCTTTCATGTAACCCGTGATTGAATGACATGTGAAAATGAGGGTTCTGGTCCATAACGATGAAATGACTTCTTTTTTTTTTTTCCCTAAACATAGGTAAGACTAATCTCCCAGGAAAAGCCAGTTCTCGGCTCTGCCATGGCATTTTGCCTTACCTGTCGTTTCCTGGCAGATCCAACAGCTATTGGGTTCCTCGCTCGTTTCCTTTCCAGCTGTGTGGTGTTTATAGTTATTGGGTTTGAACAAATGGAGCAAACTGAATTGTGGATGATACGTAATATAATATAATATGATATAATACACATGAAATGCACTTTACATTTGTATATCAGCTTGTTAGCAGGCAGTACTGACCTTAACAAGAATTGCTTAGAAACCCATCTCCAGGCACCAGCATCTGTAAGTCTGTTTGGTACAGAAATATGCTTTCCATTCATATTACGACCCACTGTATTTAGCTGCTCTCTCATACGCAACGACAGATGTATGCAAGAAAAGATATGTAGGAAAGCAAACCTGCCATGATTATCAGTCTCTAAAATGAACGCTTACTCAGGAAGACAAAATACTCTTCCCCTCGCTAGGAAAACCCAAGCGTTATTATGCACACAAGTAACATGCCTGTAGTTTTGGTGCCATAAAGCATAAATCACAATTTAGCCCTCTGCAAATAGCCTCTCTGCACTGAACTGCTGTGCCACGTTCCCCGAGGTCCACCTTCCTGGGAAGCGATGAGCAGAACTGGAGGAGGTGGTGAGGAGGACCGTGGTGCTCCCAGGGCCGATCTTTGCCCCTGCCACCCCACATCACTTCTGCAAGCATGAAACTGGGGGAACGAACTGGGATGAAATCTGAACGCGTCTTTTCAGGTGATGTCAATGCAATGCCTGCTTTTCTCTCTCTTTTTTTTTTTTTTTTTTTTAGGGTTATAGGAATTCTGGATCCATGTCAGGTCTGTGATCTCCAGTGCAGAAGGGAAAAGGATTTTTAATGAAAACCAGCTTCAGCTGTGAATATTTAATACAGTGCCCAAGTGGTAACAGGATGATAAAGTTTTGATAGGGCTGGTATTGGCTTTTATTTTTTTAAGGGGGAACTCCTCTCTCACTAACAGAAAAAGCATTTTTAATGCCAACATCAATATAAAGTGCTGCTGGGACTTTTATATCATTTCAATATCAGGCTTGTGTTCAAGGAGCAAAAATAAATGCAGTGTTCACAACCATTTGATATTATAGCTGAATAGCTTTCAACAAGCTCTTACCATGTTTTTATGCACAAAGTATGATTTGGAGGTTGGGGATAGAAAATGAGGGAACTGGAGGGGAGAGGAAGCTTTTTGTTAATTTATAGATACTAGCTGAATTGTTTGAGAGCCATCTTACCGGGGTCACAACATGGTGTGTAGATCAGGTTATTTTGCAAATAGCAGAATTTCTTCTTTTTAACTTCTCCTTTTTCTGGCAGCATCAATAAATTTGTTTGATGCACTTTAACTGTTTAATTAAAACATTATGTTAGCACATTTACTGTAAGTGATAAAAACACTTTGGAGGTGGTCTTAAAGCAATTGGTGGCTCTGAAATTGCTAGACATGCACTAGTAAATCAGATACAAAGTCCATAAATTGGAACGGTTCTCTTTCAGGCCTGTGCCATTTCACAGATATTAAAGCTGCTTAATTTAATTCCTCAGTAATGTGGAATGTGTACAGCAGCTGATGTGACTTCTTCAGACTGATTGTTTAAGGTCATATAAACTCAGGCCTACAGAGCACAGGATAGAAATTCCCTCTTATATTAATACTGTTTATAATTCAGTTCTCCTTCAATCCCTTAATCAGACAAGAAATGTTTATTGTGTCATATTGCTATAAAATAAGTAGGAATTGCAATAAGTATTAGAAAATGTAGAAAAAGAATATACACTAAATCACAGCTACTGGTGCCAACCGTCTCCTCTTTTTAGGCAGGTTTGTTCAACTTAAAAGCAAAGCGGTCACTTTTATATATGGAATGCGACTCTATTTTCTAAAGCACAAAGTAAGAAGGAGAAGTCAAAGCTACTGTAAACTGTTCCTTGCAAATGACTTTAACCGTTCCTCAGCAAGTAACGCTGCCCCGCGTTTACTAGACGAAATCTATACTCACCTGAAGTCAATGGGAGTTTTGCTGCTTCCTCCCATTAGAAGGGCTTGTGCTCTGAGGAATTGCATAGGTAGCATCTTTAGCAATATGCAAGGGATAGCATCTGCTGCTCCACTGCTGTTTTAATACCTGCATTCAAAACACAATAGTAATAAAAGCTTCAGAACAAATTATTACGATTGGCTTCTTTGCCTATGTTGGAAATCTTTACTGAATCAAATTAATACAGAATATAAATATCACAATTAGATTTCACCAAGATGAGCAAATAATGAATCTTTCTTCTTCAGCTAAGAAAGTAGATTTTCTTGAGAAATCTCTGAGTCAGCATTTCTTGCAAGAGGAACCTTTTTCCCCTTCCCCCAACAGTGTCAATAGCTGAGAAGTCAATGATTTCCAAGGATGTCACGGATAACTTGCAATAGGAAAGGTAAAAGTTCACTCATTTTGATGTGTACATAACCTATTTCAGTCATCGTTAACAATAGGTAACATGAAATTCTTAACATGGAAAAACTGACTAAATGTCATGTCCCCTACTCATAAAAAAGCTGTGTGACAAGTTTCTCCCAGAACGAACAAGAAAAATCAGCTCCATGAGAGGCTTTACTCTGGAGCAGCAGGAGCTACTGGGTGGATGGTTTCTTGCCATGAGGGTTTCCAGGGCTGTGGACACTTGTTTTTATTCTCTGCAGTGTCCTGAATCGTGGCTGTGCAAGGGACCAAGCAGCAGCGTACAACACGTGCTGGTGTTGGTGATGTCAGAGAAGTGTGTCAGTGAAAATTATACTGTTGTCTTCTGTGTGTTTTTAATTCATATCTGCTCTCTTTCCTGATGAAACCACGTTTTTACCACCAGCATGAGGTAGAATGGATTTTTATCTCTCATGCATCAACAGAGTTATCAGCACGTTCTAATTACGCTGTGTTGTGAGAAGCAGCAAGAGCACAGCTGGATTTTCTGACTCCAGATCTGAGGTGTCTGTGAGGCAGCCATTTGAGAAAATAACTAGATACTGAGGATCATTAAACCATGCGGCATTTAAACTAGGGTTGAATTTGTCTCATGAACTCTGTCCTGTGTGGTCAAATTCCAACTGCATGTCTGCCTGCCCTACTATTAATCACTTTTTGGATTAAGAGACAAAATCACCTCTCCAACATTCTTAAGCAAATGTGTGTTTTTTCCATAAACAAACAAAGAAATCAAAACTATGTCTTAACTTGTTGATTTGTCCAAGTTATCTCATCCCAGATCCAATGACGGTCCCAAATACTAATAGGAAAAATCCTCTGTAACAGCTGCACCTCTTTCGAAGCTATTATTTTCTTCAGTCTTGTGTTGTACTGGTTGCAGTCTTCAATGGTTAAAAGGAGTAGCAAAGAAGGAAAGCCTGGGTAATCTCACCCATCTTCACCTGACCTATTTTAGATTCTCGTAACTGTCAAAAGAAACAGAGGAACCAATTGTTGCCACCGTACATAGTGAGGCCTTCACTAATAAACTCTGACAAAACCCTGTCAAGCATCAAAGTCATTTTCAGCAGAAATTAATAATGTGTACTGGAGTAATTTTCAGAAGAAATTAACTGGGTGCACTGGAGTAATTTATGCCACCATTCCTGAAAGGAAGAATACTTGATTCGGTACTTATCATAAAGAGCATTCATAGCTGAAAAAAAAAAAAAAACCACTCCAGATTTTGGCCTGTTCAAGTTGGGTCATTATGCTTCATATAAAGAAAAAACCAAAACATTTAGTATCAAATGTTAGTCCAACCAGAGTTTTAAAGTACCTGTATTGGACAAATATCATAGGATGCATTCACAAGTCAAGAACACCATTCCTAGCTACTGTGAATTTGCTTATTTATAGGCATTAAGCCCTTCTTTATATTTGTCATGGGTTAAATGCTCTACTTAAGTATCCATGTTGATATATAACTTAGCAGATCAGTCCTCAAGGTAAGCTCAAGGCCTTCAGGAATTTTTTCCTTTTTTTTTTTTTTTGTGCGTGGAAAACTACATTTTTAAACAGTTTTGATATTTCATAATATAGTTTGTGACAGGGCCATTTCACCATTCACTAACGTGGGCTGCGGTGTCATCACAAAGTCCCTAACACTGTGTCACTGCGAGTCTATGGAGAAGACATCAAGATGTCAACATATTCCGAAAGGGGAAAGAGTGTCAGTGCAAGTCTACAGAGACATGGTGGTATGTGAAGAGGAAGCAAAATGAAATTGTATCTGTGATTGTACAGCACTGCCAGACAAAGACACTCTCAACCCAGAAGCCTTTTAAGAAACGTGCAGTATTCAAGAGGAAGCAACCAGGTATTTGTGACATTTTCAAGTATTAAGGAAAGTTTAGCTCTAAATAACTCTTCTGTGCTGAAATACCTCATCTATAATCATAAGTCTCATAGTAGAAAGAGTAGGTGATTGGAAAATGATGCAGTAGTGCATGTTAAAGAAGAGGACGGATGAACAGCCCATTGAGATGTGCGTTGCTGTCTTCCTAACCACTCTCCTCATGCAGCAGAATGTCTTAAAAGGTTTCTTTCCTACCTTTTCCTGGTCAGTGGAGGGTGCAGCATCCTCCTTAAGGGTTTGCACAATCTCTGGGCATCTCAGAACAGCAGCCAGCAACGCCAAGGCGAGAGTCTTCTCCCGTAACCAAAGGACCATATTGGCCACAGCATCAGTGCACCAATAAAGCTTGTGGTGCATGGTGGTCCCTGCTGATTTAATGGAGTTGGTTTGAGCTCACTAAAGGCAGATCCAAAGGTTCATTTACATTTAAGCAACTGGCCCGAAGCCCTCAGGGATGCACAGCTCCACCAGTCCCTGCAAGTGTTTGTCTTTCCTCACCCCAACCACGTTTCATAAAATATTCAGCCTTGCAACTCCCCTTCCCACGTGCCGCCTCCTCTCCCAGCTGTGCTGAGCCCCATCCAGTGTTGTGAACGGAGCGGCTCCCCATATCCCCCTTTCCTGCATGCCCTTGGAAAGGGCACCCCACCATTTCAGAAGTGCAGCTCTATAGCGCTGAGTTACATTTTTTAAGCCCAGACATCTGGAATGTATCATCTAGGAGCCAGATTTGAGGAATATCTTCATTTTATGCTGTCTACAGGAAGGAGGAGGACAGAGGCTTCACATTACTGCAGCATGGATGAGCTCTAGTTATTTTTTGTGGACAATGTCAAGATGCATGTTAATGTGTGGTCCACCAAAGCCGTTTCTGACCCTCAGTAAGGAAGTTCCTCCATTAACATTTGTTGCATCAGTGCAAAACTGAGATGAATGTGACCTGAATGGGGCCAGGTTTCCAGAAGTATTTCCATGTATTAGGAATGGAAGCTTCTTTTCTTCAAGAGTTCTTGAGGGTCAATGGTCTGAAGTGATTGAGGCACTTAAAGTCCTAAAATTCAGAAAGCTTTAGGCCAGGGCAGGATTCAAAAGCATCCAGGCACCACACTCTTACTGGTAGTGGCAATGTCTGTCAAAATAAGGTGCTTTCTGCCCTCCCCCCACCTGAAAAATGAGACTCTGGAGGTCCAACCACACTACTGGGTGTTGTGAAAATATGAGTAAAACCATTACAATAAGTAAGCCTTACTGCAGTCACTTATCAGTGCAAAATAGAAAACAACCCAGAGCTCAGCACAGCAAAACAGAGGAAAGGTGCGATCGTCCTGACCTTGAGTGGTTGGGTTTTTGTCTCCCTTTTGCTCTGTAGTGTGGTCTCTCTTTCTAACGGGGGGATTTGTGTCCTTACCACAGGCAAGGTCAGCATGAGCCGTCTCCCGGGCATGTGGCTGCGGCTGCTGCAGAGCACAGGGAAGCCAAATTCAACGCTGGTGCAACTCCACCAAAGCTCCCAGCCTCACAGAAGGGACTAATTTGGCCTTGTGTATTTTGAATAAATTGTTAACTCTTCTCGGCATGAAGAAGTGATTATTGAAAAGTTTGCCTCCACATACAAATGCAAATGACAGTCGAAGAACACGTGAATGTTAATCTTCCAAACCAAGTACGTAGACAAATGCTAGTCATTAGAAACATTTCCGTGCATTTATATTAGGCTGTCCTCTAAAAGACTTTTCAGACAAATATGTCATCAAGATATTCAAAACCATGTAATCTTATCCAAAGTTTCATCTATCAACAGTACAGTTTTCATCTCTCGCAGCTGTGTGTCAGAATGTGCAGGCAGATTAGCCAGCTGATAGCAAGGGGGGAAGGGAAAGAGGGGCTCTGTCATCATCAAAAAATACTGCTGGGGAGAAGAGATTCTTGCTGTTGATTTTTTAAAAATCTCCCCAAGAACCCTTTCCATGCGGGGATGCAGGGGAGATTTGCAAAGACTTTAATTTTTTGACGAGAGTTGGTGCTCGTCTCCGCTCGAAGCCCTCCTCCCCCCGCTTCCCCTCCCCTGCAGAGTGTAAGTTCTCATAATAAAAAACATCCTGAGCACAATTGTGTATCTGGTCTCTGTGGCAAAGCATCCCCCCTCCACAACAGATTAATTTACCAGATTTCTTGTGCCTTCATAGGCCCGGAGAGAGTGAGATAAAGCCCAAATCCGGATGGTTTTGAACTCCAGCTGCACCCTTCACCTTCCTCAAGGGGCAAATCCCCACACAGGTCTCCTCTTCTCCTACAGCCAGAGGGATCACTTTAAAAAAAGAAAAAAAAAAAAAAAAAAGGTTTACCTCAACACTTCTCAGCAAGCAAATTCTGTAATTCTGTTGTTTCAGGGAGAGAGATGAATGATGACATATATGGGCTTCTGATAAAGATGCAAAGAGATAGGACTAAAACATACAGTAAAGCACTGTGAAATGATTCCTCAATATGAGATTCAATACGCTGCAGTTGTTGTCTATGAGACAATGTCTTTGAATCCATGCATATGAATCCATGCATAATCTTTGAGTGTATTCATTTTTAAATACATTCTTTCAAGTGAATTTTAGCATTACTGAGGAGCTCTGGCTTGACAGCACTTGAAGACAATGTTTTCAAATTTAGGGAGAGTAGGGAAGATTTTCCAAACCTCACAAGAGCAGTTAGGACTTAACATCACCTAAAATAGGCTTGTGATTTTCCGGGTATCTTTGAAACCTCTTTTTGAAGCAAAGCCCTAAATCTCAGTGTTTAGTGACACAAATCGAGTGCCTTAATTTTCAGAGTCGCAAATCCAGTTTGTGCTGACCGTGCAGAACGTTCAGCATCTCTGAATATCACCTGTCCCAGCAAACCCGAGTTCGGTTTTTGGGGTTACGTTTTTCTTTTGTGCTTTTGGCATGAAGATGCCTCTCCCAGGGACAGACAGAAGCAAGGACAGTGCTTAGCCAGTTGCCAGGGGCTCCGATCTCAGCCTCAAGGGGTATTTCAGCAGAAAGGAGTCTGTTTTGGTGGAGAATCCTCCGATACGGACACCTCCCAGCACCCTGGACTGAAGCCAGCTGATGTCAGTGCAGTCCCCAGACAGTCTGCAGGGATTAGGGTACGAGTCACCGAAGCCCTAACTGGGGGAGCAACCACTAAGGGAGCCAGAGCTCCGTATCTTGCTCATATTCCGCTGAGCTTATCTGGTTCCCTAACTTCAATAGCAAATCAATCTTTTTAATGGGAGCGTAATGCTTAACCTATTTCTGGAACTTTTCCCTCAGCTTTGGAAATGTGCTTTGGAGCAACTAGACTGAAAAAATGTCGGAGCGCAGAGAAAGAGCCTTTCAGGGCCAATATGGAGGTGTCCTGCAAGGGGGGAAGGAGAAGTTATTTGTCTGCTGAAACACAACCCTTAAATGCAAAAGCAAAATTTAGCATCCCTGGAAAAGGAGCCCGAATATAGTATTACTTAAAGCTTCACTTGACAAACTCCAGTTTTAAACTCAAAACCATTTTTTAGAGCTTTTTAAATACTCATGTCGTTAGTTCCTTGCTTGGAAAATTACCTCTGTCTCCTCTGAAGGGAAACGGAAAAGAAGTGAGGAGCAGGGTGGGAAGGGGAAGACACATTATTTGATGAAACAAGACGTTGCTCCCAGCCTGGGGCTTGCTGTCCTCCCAGCAAAGCCCAGCCCGCCGGCTCGCTGCCCGGGCACACATGCCTGCCAACCAAGGTCCACCAGGTCAAAAAACTGCTTTAGAGAGAGTGCCCTCAGCTAGTGTTTACCTAGAGGAGCCATTGCAGCCTCTCAGGAAATAATCCACATTTCCAAATGAGCCGGCGTGCCCAAATATTTGTTTGCTAGTTAGATGGTAATGGCTCTGGAGCAGTTGTTATGGTCTTCTGGGGACAGCCTGCAACTTGTACTGCTGCACAGAATTTGTTTACCAGATGAGGTATTAATCTGGTTAGTTGAAATACTATGGCCTGTCCACAAATCATTAATGTTGGCTGCAGTACCGTACACTGTTAACACATGTACTTCAGGTCGGTCAGTCCCACATAATAGATATTTAGCCCAGAAAGGTCTGCGGACCTTTCCCAACCCTTTTTCTTTTGCTGGCCGTGCTGCCAGACCAGCAGAAACCAGTGCGAGGCATGGGACCATGGGTGGAGGCTTTGGAGTTATGACTTCAGCAGGCAAAGGAGGAGGAGAGCGAGCCATCTGCCAAAACAAGCATGGGTGGTGTGGCTTTGGGAAGACAGGGACATCGAGCAGCAGGGAGCCGAGCTTGCTGGAGTGGTTTTTAAAGATGGTTTAGGAAACTGGCTTTGATTTTAACAGCTGGTTCTACCAACAGAGACCAAACTGCCTTCAGCACAGCCCTGTCCTTTTTCTGCGCCTACACACTGCCACAAGCCACAAAGCACTCACCAAGACTGTATAACAAACTTAACTTCAAAAGACCAAAAGCCACAGAAAGCATAATGTCCCACAAAAAGGGAGCAGGAGCATAAAGAGAGGTAGTAGTAGTGATTTCCCCAGATGCTTTTCTACGAAAAGAGAGAAGTGGGCAGCCAGGAGGTTATGTTACACTTCCACATCTTCTCTGGGTTCTTAGAGCCTCTCCAGCTCCCCATAAGGGTTCCCAGCTTCAGCCAGAATTTCAGTGTGGACCCAAAGCATTCGTGCTGAAGACTTTGGCTTCCAGTGGATACTGAGGACCTCCTTCTGTTCCACCAGAGCCATCTTATAGGAGTGAGCGGGCAACTAATAGCAGCAGTGCTGCACTCCCCATGGCCATGGCCATCTCCTCCCTGTCCAGCTCTGAGGGACATCCACAGAATCTGTGTGGACCCACTGCTAAGGCTGGTGTTTCCTCTCTCAGGCTTGTCATCAAGCTTTTTTTTCGCCGAATGGCTGGAGTCGAGGATGTGGTCTTGGCCTTATCTCTGAATTTCCTGGCTTTTGTCAGCGAGCGTGTCGCGAAGGCAATGTTACTCGCCCAGCTGCGCTGATAGCAACATGGAGATTTTGCTGCTGCTCTTGGAGGCTTAGTAGAAAAAGCTGCTTGCAGAACGTGATGTGATTGCTGCGTGTACACCCCTGCCCCGTGCTCTGCCTTTGGCGGTGTTCACAGTCCCCCTTCTCACCGGAGAAGGGCACACAGAGACGGCTCTTGAAGGGAAGGACATTTTCCCCCACGTGCAGTTTCACTACACCAGCAGGGTGCCACTGGCACCGCGTCTGCAATTGGCACGTCACAAGCACCATCGAAAGAGTTTTCCTCCTACCTCATAACAGACGGCATTTCTCTGAGATGGATTTACCATTGGCTGGTTCCACCACACAGCCCAGACTAAAAACAAACCAGAAAAAAACCCCAACCCTAGCGCTGTGCGTAATCAGAGATGTGAACACTAACCCAGAAGTTGCGCGTCCCACACTAGACAAACCAAGTCCTACAGAGATAACAAAAGTTCAGTAACTTCTTCAGCAGATTGCCCTCTTGATTACTGCAAACTATCTGCTTCAAAGAGTTGTCAGCCTTGCCGGTGAGGATTCGTTCACCCTTTCTCGAGCCAGGAAGCCACCTCTGAAGCTGCACCGTGGGCTGGGAAGCCTCCAAACGCCTTCGGGAACCTGTGAAGGTACTTTTGTCCTAGAGAGGATGTCTCTGAAGACGTGGTGAACTCAACCTGCTTTCAGAAGGTTTTTCAGGCCAACAGGGGCACCTGAAGACTCAGACGAAGACGACACTGCCAGATGGCACGGCCCAGGGAGAGGATGAAATGAAGGCTGCGGGGGACGCGTACACTGATTTCTCCAAAGACTTATAACCACGATGAAGAAAGAAATAGCTCTGCCACAAGAGAGTCTGATGAGAAAAGTCATTTGCTACTGAAATGTAATTTAAAAAATGTATTTAATACCAATTAACAACACAAGCCTGTAATATCCACTTATCTAAACTGCTTGTGGATTACTTGCTTTTCACTTACTAACCTACCCACTAATTTCTACAAAAAATAAAAATACAGGTCAGGCTTTTGCTACCAGATTTAGTTATTTTACTACCAGACAAAGATGAGCCAGAACGGTTATCAAGAAAAATAAGGGGGGAAAAGAGAATTGGAAAATCTTAGACATTGTATTAAAACAACAGTTTTTAGGGTGTTTGATTTACTATTCAACTGTGCGCAGCTGCTGCTGTGAGAAATAGGAAGCATGCCAAGGGAAAGAGATGGGGGAAAAAATTAATGGGTGGGGGAGGTTTGCAGAATCAACTGGTTAATGAGATATGAAAATTTTTATGAGTAAGCCCCTGCTGAAAAGCACTTGTTTGTTCAAACCAGCTTACTGCTTACCCACTGACACGGCAATTTGGAGACTCTCTCCAAAGGATTTAACCACCAAATGTGAAATTTAGATAGCATTTGGATTTTCCATGCACTTGTTTAGATCCTCTGTGCTTCCCCCTCCTTAAATTGGAGCAACCTAAAATCTGCTGGGGTCCTGGCACAGGTTTGCTCCTCTCTGCTGGCTGCAGTGCCCTGTATGAAGGGGCGCACTTTCCTCGGGGAGGGCAGTAAATGACTCAATTCCTGCAGTCTCACACGGAGGAAGCTGAGCAGGGTGAGGTCAGAGATGTGGGTTCGAATGCTTTCAGGCGGAGGACAGGAGGGAAGAGGTGCTCTCAGCACCCTGCCTCGCCCAGGCTGGTCCCTCCAGACCCATTACGGGGCAGAGAAGAGCTCTTCTTTCTCCACTTCTAGGGGAAGGATTCAGGGTTCCAATGGAAGATCCAAACCCACGAATTTTTGGAAAAGGAAAGCTCTGTGCTTGGTCCAGAGGAAGACCCCTAACTCTTTAGAAGTCCACACCTTCCCTTGGCATTCCCTATAAGACCACTTAGGCAGTCCCCTGCTGATTGTCCTCATCCATACGAATCCCGTTCCTGGTCACTGAGCAATTTGAAGACACTTTACCTGGCAACCTAAGCACCAAATTCAGGATTATTCAGAACCCTGAATTTTGGAGCTGCATTATTGCCTCTTAATCTCTTTTGACATAACCTAAAGCTTGTTTTGTGGTCCAAATGAAAAAAGACCTAAGCCTCCTCAGAACAAGCCTGACTTGTTTGTAATAATTTCTTGGATTATATTTTGCCCAGATTTTTCTACGAAAAGCCCCATCATACTTACAAATGCCTTTGACATTGCTTGGTGTTTTTTTGTAAGTGGCAAAGGCTCAACAATTTTCAAGAAAAATAAATGTCCCAAATTCTCTAAAAACAAAACACAAACCCTGAGGCACAGAGCTCCAGTTTGTATCAAACCCTGGTCTGTGATATTCCCCACGAGGAGGAGGGAGCTGGGCCCACAACAAGTCCTGGTTTTCATCTTGGTTTACTCATTGGTGAAAATCTGCTACTGGAGAAACTTTTCAACCTGAAATGCTCATTTGCAGTTGATTGATAAACTCCCCAAAACAACGTTTTATTGTCATGTAGATTCAACCATATCTAGAGCTCCTCGGCAGCTAATGGGCTTGGCCCCAGTCTACTCCTAATGATATTAATGAAGGGTTATTTTCTAGAACCTGTTCAAATAGCAAGCATTTAAACTAAGGGATTAAAGCAGCATGCGGTGCTCCTTTACAACAGCACACTTTGAATGCCCCTGTTTGCATCTGCTGCCTGGTGAGAAGAATACCCATTGTGTCAGTACTCCAGAAGGCCTCACGGTAGAATATTAGACTTAAGAAATCATTTATTGGGCTCTTATCTTGCATACCTAATTGAGATGTCAGGCCACTGCATTTAAACTATAACTTGCAGACTAATTAAAGGCAACAACTTAGTGCTTACCTGGGGACTCAGGGAGATTGCATGATGACCTGCCCGTGTTGTAAAGAGACGATTAAACAGACTGAACTAAACAATGTCTTTATTTTTCTGGTGATGCTTGATTTAGGGGAATAATCCCACTTTATCCCCAAACATAAACCTTTTTGTTATTGAGAGGGATACAACCTAGAGTTGCCTTATAGACCTTTTCACCTGGCTTTGATGTCCTAACAGTTACTAGCCTTAAGCTTGTTGTTTTCCTGTTTTATCTTTCCCTGAATTGTTTCCAAGCAGCTATCTGGTTAGTAGGGAAGCCTCACTTTTCTGCAGGGAAAACTGCAAATGAAACAAAGTTTTATACATGGTTTGCTTCCTTTTTTATTTGCATATGCATATCATGTTCTAACTCTAAATTCTAATCCTTGCATTGAATAACAGTACCTGGGATCCTCACACAGAATAACAGGTCTGAAATGGCAAGTTAAAGCTTAGGGGTCACTGCTGGGGCAAGAGGAAGCAGGAACAGTTTTCCTGTCTTCGTGAAGATGATGATGATGCCTCGATTTCACATGGTGTGGAAGGAGAGAGGCAGACACTAAATAAAAAAAAAAAAGCAAAAGTTTATTTGACAGTGTTACGAGGAGGGTAACTGGAGGCAAACATTTGACACTGACATGCTGGAATGCTGTAAAAATTTAATTAGATGGGTACATTAGTCATAGTTGTATTAGGGGGTTCATATACTACATGCAAAAATCCATGCTCCGGTACAAAAGAAATATGTAAGTCCTTCCTGTAAATACCATTTCCCTCATTATTGGGAAATGTGGTCTCAGTGGGACCATTGGCCATGTCACTGTATTTACAAAAGTATGGTTAGAATGAGATTAACAGCATTTATGGGAAGGATTTTCCTACACAGAGAACGATGCCCATTATATAGGGAAGGTTGTGCAGCCGCGTTGCAATGAAGTAGGCGTATGTGGCTGCTAGCAGGTTTAATGTAGGGTTTACTTCTATGCTGTTAAACAGCTCAGCCTCATGTTCCCTAAAACAAGGGCTATTGGTGAGCTGAGATGCACTGAAGCATGTCAACAAGGCCCACTGCAATTTTGCCTGCCCCTGGAAACCATTGAGGAATACTTTATGGCTTCACAGCTGTCCCAAGGAAAGCTCGACAGACCTGTTCGCTCAGTCTGGATAGTTAAAAAGCATTTTCCAATTGAGTCCTTACGAGGTGATCCCTTGGGACTAGGTTTATTTGGGAAGTTCATCTGAATCCAGTGCAGATCGCACTGGTTTGGGCTTCTCATAGCTCCCAGTATGGATCTGCATGACTGTGATTAAAAATTTCAGTAACTTGCAAGATTGATGGGTGCTTTCTTTATTTTTAAGCTGCAACTATAAGCAAAAACATGCAGGGAGACACCTAAATTTCAACAATCCTCTTCCCCTTTGCAGTGAACCAGTAAACCCATTTAGCCCAAATATTTCCCACACACTTGACAAAGAACCAGGTTACTGTGGGGCTGCTCCAAAGCCTGCAGAAACCAAAGTCTTTGCAGAAAAGCTTTGAATGTGAAGATCAAGGTGGCAAGCTAGTTTCAAACCAAAGTATTGGTAAAACAGTTAGAAATCGCAGTTGAAAGGACATGCTCAGCTCTGATACTGCATAGACGCTGCTGTCTTCAAAATCCTCCCTACCTCATGGAATGTACTTGTGTCTTTCTTTGGAAAAAAAAAAAATAATGCATATTTCAAGTAATTTGCAATGATTTCTTTTCAGAAATCCCTGCAGAAAAGGAGATTGGACCATTTCCCTTACTTTTCTTTCCCTTCAGCTTTACTACATGTGGAAAATAAGATAATGTTTTAATTTGACAATGTTCATTTAGTAGTAAATAAGCAAATAATTGGTCATGTTTTATTTTATACAGTGTTTCCGTTGTGGTACCATGTGTGACATTCAAAAGTAATTATGAGACTGAGATACCGGATAGGAAAAGGATGAAAACAAAAGATGACTCAACCAAAATCAACTAATACTTTGTCTTAATCAGTGTTCGGATTGTTCCAATGAATTTGATATCCATTCTACAGAAAAGGAGAAAGCTATACTGGTGTTCAGTTAATTTCCCAGAATTCAGTGGATTTGCAAAGAGGATAAGGTTGTCTGTAATCACCTGTAAGCATATAGAAAGGGAAGATGCACAACTTCTGAGGAAGCCAATCGTGACCTGGGGAAATCACATGCATAAATACCAGGAACTATCTTATGGTGGTGGGGGGGTGGTGGGTAGGAAGATATCCAGGTTTATATACATAAAATAATGAACAGCAGCCTGTACCTTGAAACACTAAAATATGGATCAAAATTCATCTTCCGTCTGGTGTACTATCTACACAAATGGTAAAAAAAAATCTGTCACACTGAAAAGGGAAGGAAAATGAAGTCCAAACCCACCATTTGTATTAAGAAGACTTTTTGTTTTCTAGATCCCAGACAGAAAATCGCAGCCTCACGAAGAGACTTGCCCTTTATTGTCATGTTGGTTGTTTAAAACCAGTAGATCAGTCAGACCAACTGAGTTGCTCTATCGTAAACAGCCAAATGACCATAAATTGATTACAAGGCAGATGCACAGACACACAAATTTTTTAAAACAGGGAAAAGAAAGCTACCTTGCTCTAAAACAGTTATTGTCAAAATTCCTCAACACTGTGAGAAGCAATTTAGGGCTGTAGGGGCGTTTTGCCATGGATAAAGGTGTCAGCTGACAACTGCATCTGATTTAGCATTGGTACAAGTATCGCAACAAGTCTGAGATGTCTCTGCAGGAACAATGTTAGTGGGTAAAGATCTCAAGAGATTTGATTCCAGGACATGTTTAACCATTGACACTGCTATACTGAGCAAATGACAAAGTGGGATTTTAATTCGCATGCCGTCAGAGAAGAGGGAGTCACCCAAGAAACGCAGGACAGAGAATGAAATCAAATAAAACATATTCTGGATGAAAATCTGTAAAATTTCCAAATGGTAACTGGTATGACATGGAACAATGGTCTTCAAAAGGAAGTGAGGCTAGAACAAGAGAGCATCTCAAGAGCATCTTCTAGGGTCATTAGTACGATGATAAAGAAAAGCTTAGAGTTCTGAGTGAGGTCCATAGCAAAATTTTAACATGGTAACATTACCACAGTCAAGAAATCGAGTTCAAATAGTACACAGCAAATTAAACAAACAAATATAGCGAAAGAATAAAATGAGACTATAGCAGAGTGGTTTGGATGGAAGCAGGATGGTCACTTGTTTTGGATTGTGTGCCCACAGACACCACCTTGCCTTTCACCAACACCTCCTGAGCAGATAGTTGGATGAAATCAAGGTCCGAACATACAGCGCCTCAGTTTACCTGCCTGTTAATCACCCTGATTTAAGTTCAGTGAAAACTAAGGCTCCCGCTAACATACAATGCTGCAGTTCTTTAGTGACTTAAATTCTTAAGTCCCATTTGCAAAAGTCTGACAGACGCTTTTGAAAATTAGATTCATAATTACTAAACCAGACAACTGGACTCTTAAGATCATTAGAAAGATATTAGGTAAAAACTTCAAAGTCAATGGGATTTGTACACCTTAGTCACATAAGCTCCTCTGAAAATTTTCCTTCATGTCAATCTGCATTCAAATAATTCTTCTCGCACTTGGCTACAGTGTGTTTGTCATGGCCACTGAGCACGATAAATCAAATCTCAAAAATCCGGTAGGAATAGGAATTAAATAAACGTCTTCTTAAAATACTACGCTTCCTAAAAGGTAAGAGAAATTGTGACTGAACCACAGGGAGAAAAAAAAACCCAAACAAAAAAAAAACACAACACAAACACTGGCTTGTTAAATCATCCTGAAGTTCCAGCTCATCCAAAGCCTGTTCCCAAGCAAGTGCTGGAAGATCAGGAAACTGTGACTGGCAGAGCCTAGGCAAAAGCAGATGTTGCCTCCAGAGCCCTCGTTGTGGAATTCAATAGCTGGTTTGGTGAATTGTTTGAACTGGTCACTTGGGAAGGCATTGCCAGCTCAGTTTATGGTAAGTTTGAACAGTCCAATGTTTGAACAGTGCATTCACCTCTTACTGGAATAAAGAGGCTGTGTTTGTAAATAAAGTGACAAATTGTACCATATTATGGTCTTTTGCAACTGAGAAACCATTCCCATTTTCCATAGAAAAGGAATAATTTTCTTGGGAAGAAATATCGTCTGGCAGTGTTTCTAGAGCCATGCTTCAAAGAGAAATTTGAAACCTCTCTTGTATAATGTGCAGGCATTAATCACCAAAAGAGAGATTCTCATAAACAAAGTAATCCAAACCAGTAACGCAAACCCAGTTCCTCTCCCTCGCTGAGCACCGGTCAGTGTGGAGCACATGAAAATCGAGGTGAAACCCCCCCCTTCAATGATAGAAAGGACCCAAGGACCAGCCCGTGCCCTCGTACCTCAGAGCAAGAGCGGAGCGTTGCTGAAACCTTCCGGCAAGGCAAAACGTGAGCAAAGCCAAGAGCCTGGAACAACAAAAACAGCATCAAGGGAAGCAGAGAAAAATGTTGGCTGCCCAGTGGCGGGAGCAGCAGGATAAACGGCTGTATTATGGGACTGTCACCTGAGCGAGCCGATCAATGCTATTAAAACCGAGTCAATCTGTGTCTGTGCAAGTATAGCAGTGCTTGAATGATGACAAATCTCCGCGTCCAAAGGGAGGCATCCTTCACCGCGTTGAAAAGTAAGGAAGCGGCTGCTGTGATCAGTTCTGGCAAGCGTTTCTGAGCTGTACCTAGACCGTTCCCATCAGGAACGTCATGTGCTGAAGCTTGGTGCCGTCCCACGTCATGGCGCTACTGCCATGCCGAGAGCCTGAATTGCTGCGGACAGGCAGTGTTGACTGCTGTCGTTTCACTGAAATGAATAATTATGTATCTCCTACTCAAGCTGATTGTTCAAAAGATGTTAGAGGAAGTACGCAAGAGAGATGCTACCAATAAAGGAGCTTTTAACACAGCTAATGTTGCCTTTGAGGGAAACTCGACTGGAGGAATGAAGGGTGGATTCTGGTCCTGCCACCAGTGCAGGGTCTCAGTGATGCTTAAGTGGCCTGTCTGTGATCTGGTGGGACTCTGAATTGGGCAACTTTTTTTATGGAGGAAGGAATGAGGGGACCTTTTTCCAAGCATGTTCAATAGCCCAGCCTACAAACAATCTTCTCCTCTCTGGTTGCTGTTCTACCCTTGTCTCTCCTTCTTGGCATGGTGCCTTTTTCCCCCCGAGCAGCAGCTGTGCACACTTGAATAGTAAATCAAACACCCTAAAAACTGTTGTTCCAAAATCTTTTCAGATCTTTCTCTCCTCTATTTCTGTTCTCTTTTTCTTGCTAATGATTAAGGCAATTTTTTTTTTTTTTTTTAATCTGGTGTGAACTAATTTTGTGTGGCAAACAACTTGATGTATCACAATTTCTATCAATGAAAGAATCTAGAGGTACACCTAGTTCATCTCCCATTATTGCATGAGTTTTTCGGGGGGCACTATCACAGGAAATGCAGAGGGGGGTTCATTTTTCGTCTGGGAGCAGGTCCCAGATCATCTTGTGTAAGGACAAGGAAGATGGTAACAGCCTGGATTTCCAGGTGATAGATAGCAATATAAATACAGTCCAGTCGGGGCTGGTTTACGCTAACCAGGAACCTGAGCCCAGCATCCTAAACGACATTTGTTTTTATGGTTTCAAGACTATTTCCACAACAGAAATGCCTAGGGGATTAATATTGTAGAGAGAGGGAAGAAGACAGAACAGCAAAATACCAGATAATTAGCACCATGCAGTATATCATACGCTTTTTGTTGAACTCAACATCCATCATGGAGTAGCAGTGAGTTACTCCCTGGAAAAATAGGTCCATTTTTTCCCCATAAAACTTTGATTTACAGAAGGTAACTTAGTTGATAGAAATGCCCAACTCCTGCCCAAAATATCTAGCAGCTTAACTGGTTTCTATATTTTGAAATTATTGCAAGAAACTCATGTTGCACCTTTAAAAAGATCCAATTTGGAAATTTAGAAAAAAAAAAGTGTATCATTCTAGTACTGCCCCTTTTATTTGCATGAGATACTTAAACCCACGGAGAGCTTCTCCCTTTAGCATGTACGTCTGTGAAAATGATGTGATGGTAGAGCTTTGGCTGCGAAAATACAATGTATGCTTCATTACAAAGAAAACCACAGTTTGAAAACCAGGGAAAACTCTGATTCACCAGCATGACTCACACATGCACTATAGAGCCTCCAATCCCTTTAGCAAAGATGCAAGCCCAGCAGCATGTAAGTACTTGCAGAGAGAACATATTTTCCCTAAATGAATGATCTTTTCAAGTGCCTTATCTCACTCTTTTTGAAGGCAGCGGAAAATCTCTCACTGGACTTTGGATGAGGCCCTTAAAGGCAGGAGGAAAGTCAGTAGGCACTGTGTAAATATCCACAGAAATGACTCAAAGCCACTATCAAGATAATGTTATCGTAGGAGATGGGAAGTTAGATTTCTGAGAAGGCTGTTCCGAGCCCAGGGAGGACCTGTTACATTGGCTAGCATCTGATGGTGATTAGCAAAGCTGAACTTTTCAGGAAATGAATACTTTAGGGTTGCCACCTCCGGAGATAGTTTTGACACGTTCTCAATTTCAATAGATGCATCTGAAAGCAGAAAAAAAAAATCCAGAAGATTTTTGGATGTCTTCAAAAAATGGAAATAGCTAGACTGGAAAATACACTTGTTTGAGGGCAACAACTCAGTTGACTGAAGCATAAGACAATTAGAAGGAATTTCATATCTAGGGATGAAATAATTTTCTTATGTTACCCCAACTCCCGAGACCACTGGTTCAACTGATTATAACAAAGTGTAATACTGGAGTAACATGGCAAGGAGTCAGGCTGTTAGGCCCTGCTGCCTAAAAGAGCATCAAGTAGACGAAAGAAACCTCTCTGAGGAGTAATTGCAATTCATTTTGTCTGCTGGGGCTACGAAAAGCAGTGTAAGAACATGCATGGGCCTTAGAGGGAGGAACGCCAGGTACAGATGCAGGTAAACTTGTTTATTCAACCCTCTCAAATAAGTGGCTTCATTTTCAGAAGTGCAAAAAAGCACCACGTTGATCTCACTGAGCCAGCCAGGCAGGGGAAGAAGCCGGGGAAGCTTCCCGCTCTCCATCACAGCCATAGCCAGTGCACCCATTTTTCCAGTGAAAATAAATCCTGAAAGGTTTATTTTTAATGTACTTGGTATATTAATATGTTAAAAGAAGAAAGCTCCTTATTTGGTTTCCAACATTTTTTTTTTTCTTTGCTTTAGGGTGGGAAATTTTCACTGTATTTTGAAAATTCTCAGGAGGGAAGGAAACCGTCTCAGTTTAGCACACAAGGAAGCTACAGTCACCATTTCTTTCCATGTTGCTGTGGCTGTGCTGAAGCCACCTCTCTGCTCTGGGTCTCTTTGAAGTCATTGATTCTGTGATATATTCCCCCCCCCACATCTCTTCAGCTTGAGCACACCTGCATACATTCAGCTCTGCTGTCTGTGAACTGTGGGTCTTTAGCTATATGGGCTCATTTTCCCTGGCTTTTGGACTCTTAAGTACTGTCTTAACATGCCTCTCGTCCACATATGAGAGTCATGAATTGGCTGAAACCTTGGCTTTTCAGCTTAAGCCGTGGTAGTATCAGGCCAGGGCTGACGTTACGTACAGTAGGTTGGTGCTCCTCAGCAGAGAAGGCAGATGTAAGATTAAGGCAACTCAGATTCTGCACACTCATCTCTTAACCACGCTGTGCTCATACAAAAGGTCATCTCAGTCCCATAAACTCTCATGCTTCTATTTCCCAAGCTAACGAACTCCTCCTATGGTTTTTCAGAGCTGCCTGGAGCCTTTCCATGCTGGAATTGCTTAATGCTGGAGCCAGTGATGATCATTAATGAAATGTATTCCCTACCATTTCCACACCATCAGCTAACTTGGCTTTGGACTTTAGTATATTATACATTATTTCTGGGTAAAACCAGAAACAGCCCTCTCCATTTCATAATATTAGGTTGGACCTGCAAACTTCTGAAAGGCTAGAATTGGAAAGTATTATTTATCTTGCCTAGAAAGAACATAAAATAGACTAGTAGCTGCATATGAAGAGTGTATTAATGTTCATTAATACTTATGCAAAACCTCTACATAAAGAATTAACAGGAGACATTGAAGAACTGACCTTTTGTATTGTCTGAGAGAGTTGCATTTTCCTCTTCACAATAGATTAAACATTTGTATTTAGGGTTCCTGCTGAAACCCTGGTTGTACAGGGATTAGGTCTACAGTTGAGCAGAGAACGCCATTAAGCAGAACTGATTTATTTCATAGTTCACATCATCATTTCTTGGGGGAGAGGGCAGGTGGGAGCCTGGACTAGTGGGAGCTGTTATCTGAGGAATGCTGCCCTCAATTGCAGTGGAGACAGGATTTTACCTGGTGCTGCTCCCTTTCCTGGCACCAGCCTTGTAGCTTCTCTGGAGCAGTTACACCATGGATCAAGCAGCCATGAATGTAGACACATGAATGTGAAGCTATTCAGGATCGTCTGTCCAGACGATCTGACACAGGAATGTCCAGTGAGCATATTAATGCACATTTATTTCTATGGCCCACAAAAGAAAAACCTAAGGGTTACAAACATATACTTCCCTGAATAAGCAAACAAAAATCTATTTGTGTATCCCAAACTCCTGTCTGGATTCAGCAAGATACTTCAGCTATTTTAATACTATTTCACTGTCACCAATGGCAAAAATGGTGAGGTACTGAGATCAGAGACGGTTTGTCACCACTTTGCTGCCTCTGTGGTGACACTGAGAACACCACCTTTATAGCATTCCTTAAACATCAGTGGAAACACATATAGCACGTATTGAGTGGGATAACCCCCCCAATCCTTTGCTCTCATTACCATAATCCAGCATCCAGAGCATTTACAACAAAAGGTTTCCTCCAATAGGAAGAATGGCATTTTCCAGCATTTCCATCCAAAGATTCCTCTCCTACATCGCCACATAATAAACTTGTAAGGAATTTTATTCGGATAGGCGTCTGCATTCATGCTACAGAAGTATTTGTTATATATAAACAAGATTATGTGTTCTCCCTCACTGAGCTAGATCGTATCTCAAGGACACACCCCAAGAGAGAAGAGGGAGGAAGCTCTTCCATCCTGGGGCAGCACAGGAACAATTCCTCCCTATTTCTGTTTTGCTCCAATACCAACGGCAGATACTCACACGCCCCCACTCCTATACAGACTCGGCCGTGCTGGGGTGGTGCAATAGTTGGTCTTTGTCTTTCTCCTCCCAGTAGTTTATGAGTCTAAACCCAATCTCACAACAACCACAGAAGTTCTGGCTGCCCCTCGTGCCTTTACATGAGCTCACGTTCCACAATCCAGCTCGAGTACCTGTGTTTCTGGGTACGGATTCAAGGGAGTTACGAGACTCTGCACAGCGAGATGAGAGAACACACAGACAAAATGTTTAAGAAAACCCCAACAACAATGAGCATTTAGAATAAATTGCAAAAAGAGGTGCATAATTTGTGGTTAGAGAGACTGAGTGCTAGTCATTATTCAGTATCATTCATTTCTTTCCTCCAAATATACGTATGAAAGCCAGGAACAAATAATATTTTTATAAACAGGGAGGAGGTTTTCTTTTTTAAATTAGATTATGTAAAAAAATAATCTAGGATGACTGGAGTGAGATTGTACCTATACAGAGAAATTACTATACAGCCAAGTGAATCATTAATCCAAATATAATGTATAACTTTGCAGCAAACAAAGGCCAGACATATTAAGAGTGAATTGTTTACAATAGGGAGTTACATATTAAAATGTATGTATAATTGTAACCTTCTGTTAACACCCTGTTGAAGAGAAGAAACATCAGTTCCGGGCTTTAAAATGCTATGTCTTAACTACGCTCAGTGCAGAGCTCTGTATGTAATGAGAGCAGCATACATAGGAGGGGTTCTTGCAAACAGAAAAAAAAAAAAAAAAGACGAAGAAAAAACAGCTCCTATGAAAGTGTTTAACAGAAGTTCCTCCATCTTCATTTGTCTGTATCAAAGGAATTCATTGTCATCTCCAGAGACAAACTTGGGGGAAAGAAAACATGCCTTATTGAAAGCAAGACATATGATTTAATCTGATCTCACCAGAATTTCATTCTAGCTCTAGGAAGGTTGCCCTGGTGACATCACACTTTGCATCATGTCCTCAGCCCACAGGCATCCATTGTAAGCTCTAGAAGAGACTTGGCCTTAGTTGGGGATGGGAAAAGGCACATGTTTTGGAGGACTGCTCAGGGAGAACAAACGTATCTCCCATCTCTGCTACTAAAAGAAGCCCAGAGCGTTGGCCCGGGTTTACACTGATTGCCTCCACTTCCTCCAGAAAAACAGCAGAGGCAGAGAAATAGAGCCCCACATTCCTACCAAGCTCCTTTCCCAAACCTGTGGAAAGTACTTGACAGAGGAGAGTAATCGTTAGGTCTTCTACCATTTTACCAACTCAACCACCGTAAACAGCTTCTCAAAACAGTATGGAAAGCAAAGAAATAAGGTTTCTAACTCTCTCCCCATTAAAAACTTGATTAGAAAAGCCTTCTCATCACCCATTAAACCAGAGGAAAACAAAAACACAAGAAGAACAAAGAATCTCTTTAACGATACATGCTCATTTTGCTAGTAGGCTAAGTTTGACCCTTATAAGTCCATGGTAGTAAGTGCCATAACTCTCCTCCACCAGGAATCACCTAAACAGCCTTCTCTACATATTTGTTGCTCTTTGTATGCTCACATTAATTTGGCAACACAGGCAAATCGCAATAACAGAAGCCACAGTCAACACAATGCTTGTGTGTATCACATCGTATTCACTTTTCAATGTAATTTCCCTGTAATCACATTTCAGTATTTTCCATCTCACTGAACGAGTAGGTGGGAACTAAAAAATCCCTCAGACGATGTGAAGTATCAGTTTCCCAACACAGAAGAAGAGCTCAGGCTCTCTTACCCCTTCTCCTAGAGCCAAACGCAGGAGAGCTCCTCTGCCAAGTCCTCTGGGCAGGTGACAGACTCACCCGTCGATTGAACGAAGACAATGAGCAAGTGAAGATTGACTTGCTTGTTATCACAAGGTTCCCAGCTGCCTCGCGCACACATTGGGAGGATAATTTCAGAGGAGCTTTGTTGCAAGTGCCCCTCTTTACCAATCAGTAGGCATCATCACAGCCGGATGAGAAGCTAACACAGACACTGCCATTCGAGTCATTACAGAGACATGTAATACTACAATTTTCTGGGCTATTGATTACTGCTGTTCTGGCATTGCAACTCAAAACACTGGAGGAAATCAAGTGGAGAACAAGAAGAGGTGGATTTAGCATGCTGGTGAGCTGGTTAAAATACCTTTGCTAAAAAAAAAAAGCTGCTTTCAAAATCATAACTTTTGGCCAGAAGGTATGAATTTCAAGACAAAGGCTTGGCAGGTAGTTTGGGGATTTTTGTCTGGGTCTCCAGCCTGCCAAATTAGTTCCCTAGTCACCCAGCTATCAATTATGCTCTCTCTGCTTACAGTTTGTTTTATTTTAGTGCAGTTTCATTCCAAGCTGCACCACAACCAAATTTTTGAAATGTCTCAAAAAAAAAAAAGTGTGTTTTTCTGTCCCCGACCCCTCTTTAGCATTCAGAGGTAAATGACTCTATCATAAACTCTACGGGGAGTTTATTGATAACATAAAATGGTACATTTTGCTTTCAAGACATTTCTTATTACAGTCAGGAGAAAGAGGATGTGAGTCAGAAGCTTTCTTCTCAGTTTCACTCGGTTCATTTATTCACTTACTTTACTGAAATCTAAGTAGCTGTTAGAGACAGAAGTCCCGAGGCGCGTGTGTTCTTTAACACATAACTTAATTTCCAAAACAAATAATTACAACTCCATTTCTGAGAGTCACCCTTCCCAGGAGCATCTGATGAATATGCAAAAATGTAAAAACTTGAATGTTGGAGCTCCGCTGCAGCTAACTGCTCCTGCTGTTTCAGGGAGACTTACCCTCTACCCACCATTTCTTCCACTCGGGCAGTCATTTCTACGTCTGGATTACTTTTACTTTACCCCCAGTGAGCAGACAACACCAAATCACTGTTTTGTCATCTACGGATCCCTCCAGAAAAAACTTAAGACATTGAACAGGTCTCCCTTAACATCGGATGGAGGTAACTCCCAGTTAACTTGCAGATAAAGCTTTATAATTTAAAAGTTCAGTGTTTTGCATCGTTAGGAGCTGGCTCCTCCTCCCTTTAGCTATAACACTGACCTAATTATACAGAGCCTCAACGCTACAGCGCGTAGCAGTTTCGAGTTCGCTTGTTATGTGATGCCTGCAACAATATTTATTCACAAGCTATTTCAAATAAAACGTGTTGTTTTACTGCGTTAACATCAAAGCCGAGCTTGTTAGATTGTACCAGTTTCATTTCTATGCTATGCATACCTACACATATATGTATTTTTATATATATATATGTACACACACAGATACACACACGCACTCTTGCCCAAGAGAAAAAGCAGTGCAGGGCTGCTTATAATAACAGCAAGCAACAACTGATGCTTGTGATTTTGGATCTTGCAGCACGCACCCGTCTGCGTGCCTTTCATATTGAAATCCACGCGTGGAGCAAAGCCAGGCAGCTGCCTGCACAGTGCCTCCCCCGCCGCGCCTGCAGAGATGCCATCGCTTCTGCCCCCGGGGAATCCCATTTTCTCCTACCCAGGTTAGCAGGAGTTTGAGGCAGAAATCTCCATCCCTTCCAACACCTCCGTACATCAGTACAAATTTCTATTGCACCTCCGTGACTTGAGGTGGTGGATGGCTCATCGTGAGTATCTTCCAAGGCAGCGGTGCTCTGTCAGATAACTCAAGATGCTTGCCAGGAGCTTTTTGGTGAATTCTTATCTGCAAGATATCATTTTTAGTAGGCTAAGATCGAGCCATGGAGGTTTTCTCCACACCCAGTGTACCGCTTGGGGTACCTGTATACAGTACACTACGTATTCCCAAACCAACCAAACCAGTCCACTTGTACACCTGGAACGTCCATCTGTTCATAAGGACATGCAGCTTTTCCTTGTGTCTGATAGCGGTCGAATTAAAAACAAATCAAAGTATACTAATGAATTACTTCAATCATCTTAACAACGACTAGGTCAGTGTATCAAGAAGTAAAGCAGTAAAAGTGTCTGTTAGGTTCTTTCTGATTTCCCTATGCTTCGCCTCAACTCTTTTCTTCCTTTACAAGTTGAAACTGAACTTTTAAAAAGAAGAGTAGATGAAAATCAATATAAATAGTGAGCTATAACATGGAACTTTGTGCCAAGACACATTGAATAATATTGATTTGTCTAGAATATACGCTTACGAAACCAAGCCCTTGCATTTTGAGGTATTTTTACTTTTGGATTCTAAAATCTTTGTATTTTCTAGATTCCCCATATTCTTCCTCCCTCTCTGTTGTGGTTTTTTTTTTTTTTTTTTTTTTTTTTTTTATTGGTCTCTGAAGGTCTGCATAAACCTTCCTACAACTAGCCAAACAAGAAGCATGGTCCAGAAATAATGTAGGGTCCTTAGTTCCTTTCTTCAATTAAAGTTGTGGGAATATAAACTATTCAGTGATAAACGTTCAGCCAGTTGGGAAGATGGAGCTCCAGTTCTCCTACTCCTCACTCATCAGCATGGGAAAAGAAAACATGAGCTGAGAGAGCTGAAGGTCTTCTCTCCCCTGCCTTGGTTTGGCCAGTGCAAGGCACTTACGTCCATACTGTCTATAGGGGCACAGTTCAGCACGAGCCAGCAGAAGCAATGTGAGAAGGTAGAGCCAGAGGCCTGAACTGGAATAATAGCATAAATACTGTTATCACATGTACACGGGACAAATTGTGATCCTTCAGATGTTTCCCTGCAGACTCACCATTTCTCTTTGCCAAATCTGAACCCTTCTTGCACAACATAAAGCTTTCCCAGCAGAGGTGGCCTGGGCAGCATCTTATTTTTTCATTGCCAGCAAGTATTTCTGAGAAAGGCTAGAACAGAGCGTGCCAGAGTCTGGAATTAGATACAAATTAATTGCATGTAATTACTCAAGAGCATCAAGTATCTTTTGGGGGATTTTATACTTATTGTTATTATAATGATGTTCAATTTGCAAATACAATTATTGTAAATTACTCTATTGATAACTTCAGCCTTCCTATTGTGTGTGTTCACCTCGCCAGATTTCTTGTGGTCTTTTGAAATAAGAGGGGTTTTAGCCATGATGAAGACACAAGTAGAGTTGAAAATTGACTGCTATTCTCACAATGGCTTTTTGTTACTCGGAAGTGGGGAATTGCTAAATTATTAGGTTATGATTAAATTACAATGTCGTGGCAACATCTAAGAAGTCAAAGTCACAAACAAACTTTATTTTTGTCTTTCACCAGTAGCCTACTACTAATAAACTAACACGTATTTCTTAGCAGTGTTTCCTCTCTGATTTGATTTTATTTCTCTTTTTTCATTTTACATCCACTTGGGTTGCTCTTATCATTTCACGTAAAGTAGGACTGCCAATGCTCCAGGGAGGCGTTGGGGGGGCTAATAAACAGATGCTTAAAAAAAGTCTTTCAAAAGCCATTTTTTATGTAAAATATGTAAGATTGGTTAAACATTTTCCTTCTTGAGCTTTCTCACATCGAGTAAGTAAGTATTAAAATGCACAAATAGAGAAAGAGGTCTGAAAATTTTCTGTCCTGGAGTATGGATTCAACTACAGTCACCGATGCTCATTATTTGCGTGTTTGGCCTCAGAAATTCCCTGCTGCATCCTGACAATTTAGTACATTGTTTGGCCAATAAAACCTACAGAAGAAAAAAACCTCTAACTATAGGGCAAAAACCCCTATAGCACAGTTAGAAGGGGGAGTTCTGAGCAGCATGGAGAGGTGCAAAAGAAAAAGGTTATAAAGAGGATAAAAGGGAAAAGGGAAAACCATTGCAAGGAAAATTCTTACTCTCAGAGACTCTTTTACTTTGCCACCCCCCCCAAAAAATGTTTTCTTACAGCCTCTTGCCCGTGCAGGGAACTACTTGTCCTCCTCTGCATAGCCTTTCCTCTTTACATTCACTTCCTTTTCAGTCAATTCTCCAGTTAAACATCTTTCTTCTCTTCATTCAGCTCCCCTTTTTAACAGAATTCCCTTTTAGCCCCCGTTTTTTTCCTTGCTCAGTTTGGTTATTTTTCCCTATGGTTTAAACTAGAGGAAGGAAAATTCAGGTTAAATACTAGGAAAAATCCTCTTTGATGGTTCAGACAGTAGAAGCACTGAAGCAGAACACCCGAGGAGGTGGTGGAGGTTCCATCCCAGGGTGGTTTTAAGGAATGAAGTCAACAAAGATGTGCTGGGGATTTTTTAAGTCTGACTGGTCTTGCCTTGGAACCCTTCAGGTCTCTTCTAGCTTTATGTTTCTGTGATTCCTTTCGCCTGTCCAGGGTCTGAGGGTATTTAAATAGCTCAGGGTATGTCAATGCTAAATTCAAATTTTACTAGCACAGGGCAAGTGTGTAAACCTGCAGAGACTATTTTTCCAGGGTCACCATGCTTGCATCCGCAAAGGTGCTGACACAGGCACACACAAACACACATGGTGTTGTAAAGAGGTGTGCTCATCATTTATTTATGAATTTTATAATCTGACACTTTACAAAAAAAAAAAGTGATCCTAACGGGCTCCAGCATTCCACAGTTGTTGAAATGTCACCTCTCAGATACAGATATTGATTTACAGTTTGAGACCAAGTACATTGTATTCTGTGCTAACAAGCCAGTACAACTCTACTCAATGTTTCTCCGTGAAGGAGAGGGCTAAGTCATGCTTGGTGGCATTTGTTAGAAAGCACTGAATTTTAGGGGTGTACCTTAACATTAGGCTATGAACTGGGGAGCCTGTAGACACGGGTCAGTTCTGCCTGGGCAACTGGGTGAAGGTTGAGAAGAGAGTGTCAGGTTTTTATTTAGAGCCCACAGAGCTGCAAACAGGGTTTCTGAAGGAGCTTGGTATGGGGAGACCTGTGAAAAAAAAAGGGTCTAAACAAAACCTGGTCACTTGGATGCCTCTCTGGCATGTAAAGAGACAATTTTAATCTCCTCTCTTTCACAGCTTTATTGAGATCTTCAGGCACCTGATTCATCCACTGGCTGATAGTTACTCCAAAAAATATTGTGCGCTAGAGCATGTTGCCCTTTTTTGAATAATCACTGAAAGTGAGATAACTCAGCCTGAATCCATGTTGTCTGAAATGCTAAAAACAGGAGTCCCAGACCCTGGAGAACGTATAAGCTGGCACACAGGGAATAAACCCATGATGTTGGTGGTGGACACCTGACCACCAGGGAAGCAGTGAGAACAATGTCATAGCTATATGAAACACAATATCTCAAAAAAAATTACTTTGCTTCATTTGCATGAAGCTGATTTCCAGATCAGAAGGCAAACATCTCAGTTCCAGCAAAGGCAATGGCAAAGTTCCTGCTGACGCTGCTGGGACAGCAAATAGGTTTTCAAGGCTTACCTTGAATGTAAACTTCCAAAAATTAAATCCCTAGTGAAGAAATCTGTATATTTTTCATCACATTTCCATTGGTACTGAGCCAGGTACAACACATGATTGCATTTGCTGCTACTTTTTAAGCAAATTTGTAACTCCAGAATCTGTTTCATTGATCACCACCTACACCAGGCCAGGCACACAACGAATACACCATCCTTAATGCCCCCATCCTTTAAGCACAGTATAAAGTCAGGGAGGGACTCCCCCTTCTGAGAGTCTTAGCCACGATCTGCTGCTTACTGCAATTTTAACTGCTGTCTTCTAGAACATTTAGGCCTGGATATCTCACTTGGAAACAGCCATACACTGAATTGATAATGTCCACAGCTTCAACATAATATAATTACTTACTTTTGCCCTCTGTGCAGTCGTTGATAGAAAGACAGGCCGCGCCATGAAGACCAGGGGAATTTCTGGTAACCAGCAGGTATTAGTAGATTGTCTTAAAATCTTCCTCTTTCCTTCCAAGCTTCTAACTTGGCCACCTACTTTACTTAAAAAGAATAGATTTCTTTTAGATGCCTTGGTTCAAAATTTCTCCTGCTTATTTAAAGAAATGACTGCCTGCTGTCCAGATTTTATTTTGCCAGAAAATAAACTGGAAGATCTACTGAAACCTTTTAATCACCTTTCTAATCCAAAGTGTTCTAATGACGTTAACCTTGCTAATATTATACTGAAGAACTTCCATTCAGCCTTTATTTTTCAAAAGAGCTCTTAGTGTTTCGCTTTCTGGTGCCACCCTTTATTTATTTATTTATGGTGGTGCTTTGTGGTGGTGGTGGGTGCTCGATTGCACCAGTGGAAGGATGTGCAATCAAACTTGCAACGAGACAGTAGTCTCTGATTGTCATCAGCTGCAGCTCATTATTCTCTCAAGGATGCCTTGTGCCAATCGATGATAAACAATGTGTAATCACTTGCAATTGATTGCAAATCAGATTGCATAGACTGGCATGTGGAGTCCTTGACGGCATAATGAGCGATGCCTTTTGCCCACTCCTGGGTCTGTAAGGCCCACATGCCATTATCCGAGAGCTCCTCTCCTCTCTTTGACTCAAATGCTAAGCAGATCATGCAGGACATATTGGGTCAAGGTTGTGCTTATAACTGGCACGTGACATTCTGGCTATTCCTCTCATACTGGTCTTGTCTCTCCCTACGTGTGCTCTGGGGTTGCATTTTCCTGGGACGTTACCCTCCATGCAAAGTCACAGACACAGAATCTAAGGGATTAAGAGGATGTTTGTGATTCAGTCTATCAACAGTGCACTAAATCTACTTTCCTTTCTAAAGATTTCCACATCTCTCTATTTTCCCCTTCAAAACTGGGGTGACAGCTCAGTTTTGAAGCAGTCGTTAGAAAAACGGTCTGGACAGGTCACAAGTACCAGAGGGACAAGCCCCTGCTGACTTGGTCCAAAGCCAAGTAAGAGATGTGGTGAGTTCAGCTAGGTTTTGCTGCTTAGACTTTTACCTTCTAAAGTAGCGTTAATCAGATCTGGTCTATTGACCATTGGTGGCCTGAAAAGCACCACAAAAAGCGGTCAGTGGAATTATGGCAAAAATAAAAGAAGATGACAAACGTCTTCAGTAGCCGCTTTCTGATTGCGGCTCGTGGCTGCCACCAGGCATAGCTGGTACTGTAATTTAAAATGTTGGTAACCAAATACTAATATTTGCATTTTAGAAGTATTTTGTTTATGTAGTTTTTACATAAATTGTTATTTGCCAGTCTCTCTCGCAGCTGCTGTAGGATAGTAGATTTCTGGGCCAGAAATCTTTTGTTTATAAAAAAGACTGGTGTTTTTTTCATTAAAAGAGGTCAAGAAAGATCATTTTAAATCAATTCTCCTTCTAGATGTTTTCGTTTTTCAGGCCTAGGTGTATGTGAGATCGCAATGATCTCATTCCAAGTACTGATCTTAGAAGAGGACATGAAATCCTGTCTGATTTCTACATGAAAAAGTAAGCAAAAAAAATCCATTAAAAATACTCACGGAGTAGGTTGTTCAACTGATAATGGAGATTTTTTACTTCAAGCAAGAAGGGTCTTGGCTTGATCTCTATATTTAAATGAGAAAAGAATAACATTAGCATTCACTGAATATTTTTATTGAGATAATAATCTCCATTGATAACATACTTCCCTTTAAACATCTGTAAGGCAATCAATTGGAAACTGATGCACTGCTCTAATCTTACTTTAGAATCTGGTTCTTAGTAAGGACTTGAAAACCATAAAGGACCAAAAAGTCGACCCTAATGGAGATGAAGCTCTTCTAGTAAATATGCTTCTAAAATACATTTTAATGTGTTTTTTTTTCTGAAGAAAATTTTCCTCTCACTTTATGTAAACCAATTTAGCTCCACAGATTTCAACAGAATTAACTGATTTACCCAAATATCAGAGAGGTCAGGGAGAAAATTACTGAATGAAAAATGCACAGCTAATAATTAAAGAGATGGCCTGGTTTCGTGAATCTTTTTCCAAGTGTTTCATTAATAGTCATTGGTGTGTTAAAGTACAACTTTTTGAACCTGCAGTGTAGCTTGCACTTGCTCTTCTATGAGCGTCACAACAACCATCGTTAAAGGGATAAAGCACATATATCATCTGCAGCAGGCTTCTAGAAAAATATTATTCCGAAGGGAATTCCCCCTTCAAAACCAAAAAGGGTCGTGAATTTATTTCAAGTCCATTTTCCTTCACTGACCAAAACCGGTATGCCAACAAAGGAAGCAAGTAGACAAGTTTGGGTTTTTTTCCCCCTCATAATCTCAGTTTATAAACAGAAACAGAAGGAGATATTTTCTTAGCTTTGTTTTTTTATTTTAAAGTAGACTCTTATCAGAGATCTGAAATATGTCAAAATTCTCCAGTATTTTAAAAGGTCACATATTTGAATAGTCGGTTAAAACTACCTACATTAGAAACAAATTCCCAACAATTCGCCTCCCAGAGTTGAGAACACACTCTAAAACTATGTGAAGCTTTTGAGACATTAATACAAAATGTGAGCCAAAGCATTTTGGAAACGAGGGAGCAGTTTCTTACCGGTGTTAGCCATCCCTGCACGGCAATGGCCAGTGGCAATTTGCACTGTTGACTTTAACAGCTTTTGCATCAGGCCCTTATACCCTTTCCAAAACGAATTTTGGTCATTGAATTGAAATATTCGGCTCTGGGCAGCACTAGGCCAGGACGAGGCATCGCTGCACAGGAGCTGTGCATTTGGGTGGTACAGTATTCACAGGCAAGTGACGGCGCAGATTCATCGCTATGAATGGGATCCCTCAATGGCAATGGGATTCCTGGGTCCTAACGTCGGCAAGGGCTTAGCAATTGTGCTCCTTGAGGTACGCACAGAGGCAGCATCTCCCTGGCAAGCCAGGGGCCTCCTCTCTTCATCTGCTCTCCAAAGAGACGACTTTTGGAAGGTGGTGCTGCAGGGATTCGCCATTCCCCCTACAGCGAGGCACAGAGCACGGGGCTGGTTGAGTTACGGGGCTGTAAAACCTGCCGTGGCTGGAAGGAGAGCAGTTATGAGACAAGCTTTCATCTGTCCTGCTGAAGAGGAGGTCAATTTACACATGGTGGGTGTCTGCTCAGTGCTTGAGCTGGACAGACAACTTCATATTGGCTTCGTTACACACCTACAAAGAGGAGAGCTGTAACCAGCCTCCTGATAAAGGGAGGATGAAGGCGTGGATGGTGGGCTGGTATCTCTGCTGTGCCTACAGCTGTCTTGTGTAAGAGGAGTTGTGATGTGGTGTAAACTGTGGGAGACTCCTACAGAGTTTTATTTATTTACACTGGAGCTTTCATATGACAGATATCCAGCATTTTACATGTGTCTCCTACGCGAGTCAAAATGTTGGCCGGTTTACAAACAGAGTGGGCACGGATGTTCTGCAAACTGCTTGGTAAATGATTATACCCAGGTTTGTATTAACTGCTTTTGCTTTCTGCCGCGTGCTGATGGAGATATGCAATTGGTGAACATCTGTGATAGGTGCTTGGGTTTTCTTCTGGTTTTGTCTTACTGTAGGAAAAGGCAATTTAGTTACAAGCACCAAAATAGATAAAACATAATTTGTTTCTGCTTTGACATTTGTTAAGGATTTTTAAGCATTAAACAGTAAAACAAGAGCTATAGTCCAGGCTATAGATAAGTAATTGCAGCAACTGTGTAGAATGATGAAAATACTAAGGCAGGATTTATATCTTCAGTGTGATAGTAAAGAATATACAAACTCTCTTACACTGAAAATTCTTTCCCTGAGTGTATATATTGTTTGCTGTGTTGAGCAACACTTGTAAACCAGAGCAGAACAACCTGTGCGCATCTGAGAATTGGGCAAGACTGTCCATACCAAAGAAGCAAGACTGCCTTTAACCAACGTCAAAAATAAATACAGCATAAAATATAGAGTGGTGAGAAAGATGTTCATGCCTGAAGATGGATTCAATTTAGGGTTAGTCTGGGTTTTGAGGTTCAGTTGAGAGACTTAATTAAGACAAGGGTTGTGTTCAACTGCAGAAAAATCTCAAGGAATTTCAAATTCTCTTGGCCAAAACCTTCTAAGAATTACTGTTTTCATGAGAATATATGTATAGCGTATACAAACGGTCCCCAGGCTTGGAAGTGATTTAGAACAAAAAAAAAAAAAAAAAAAAAAGATCAGATTTCAAAATCTAGCTTAGCTCATTCTTCCCTAATGGTAACAAATTCAAAGAAGAAAAATATAGTAAAACATTCAGAAAGTGTGAGAAAGAAGATTTAAACGTGAACCATGGAAAGATGCTGGGACTGTATCACCAGCCCATGCCTATGTAACTCATTACTGGTACACACGGTCTTCTGTCAGACAGTCTTAAATTGTCGAGCAATGTGATATATTGTTGGAAAGTACTTGGAAAACGTTCATGACTGAAGTGTGATTTACAGGTCTAGTCTTACAAACAGCAGCACACACTGCACGAGAGAAACCTTCTTTTACAGCATTTTTGAGCAGAGACGCCATGCCGTACTGTGCTGTGCAGGTAGCTCAGTACATTTCTCATCTAAACCAAGTGAAGTTTATTTTCTCCTCTGCAAACCTTTAAAAGCTTTTCCTTGAAGATGAAGCCTCTATTACATGGTGTGCATTACAGAAATTAATAAAGGTAATGAAATCAGGCACTGTTGGTTCATGTGTGATTCATCAGTCACACATCTCTGTTTAATTTGCAGAGGTTTGGAGCCTACTTCTCACTTACACAAAAGTCTCACTGTTAGTTTAAGAAAGCCTCGTACAAATAAAATCCATTTTCTGATGCACCATAAAATATCTAATGGCAATGAATCATTATAGTCACAAGAGCTATTTTGGCTGGAGTCGTGGTAGCTCCCCAGGCCCAGGATTAACACCGCTTTCCCTACATTTTGAGAACAGAGGAATTGTCAGTATCCTCCAACCAGCAGTGACTAAAACCAGATGTTTCAGTGGAAGAAACCTCTCATTAGCCTCGTAGGGAATGAGCTTTGAAAAACTGGTTTTCTTGTTTGTTTGTTTGTTTTAACAAAGGGGAGTGCAAATGCACCTGAGTGTAAATGCAAATTGGGCTTTTTGAGTTTCATGTTGATACAGCAAAGCCTAAGGGAAATGACAAAAATACCCAGCCAACAAACAACCCTATTTAGTTTGTGGTTTCTGAGCTAAACTCCAGCCCTTGAGGATCACTGAAGGCAAGTTGGGGTTAGAAATTCTGCCCTTTGGAAATTCTGCTTTTTGCAGTAAAAGTCCCAAATTGGTAAGGCAAGTTTCATTCTGAAAAGCTCGTGTAGGGCTCCAGGTATTTAGCTTGTTTAAAATGGTGTTATTTTGGTTATAAAGAACCAAGAGATGATAAGCTGAGGCTCCAAATGGAGCACTGACACGTGTCTTCAAGTTGGACAGGTTTTTAAACAGTAGCAGTAAGGCAGGATAATACGAAGCTCAGATCCAGCAGTGCCTCCAGTAAAAACACCACCCAAGGAAGAAGGATGGAGGGTGGTGTGTGCTCTGGCTGTGGATAAAAGAACCTCCTTCAGAAACCAGGCATGAAGTGAGCCATCCCGGCCGGAGCAGTTTGCTTTGAAAGTGAACTCCTCTCTCTGGGCAGTCCTGTTGTGTCCCATCTGCGACCGAGGCGTATTTGCCTGACAACTGTAATGAAAGAAGGGTTTGCACTAGGCAGGCAAATACTGAGGCAAATATCCAGACCGTTGCAGTCATGGACACACACTTCAGCACTTCTTTTCCCCTCGTCTGATATCTCTCTGGCCATCAATACAACAATACAAGATGGGGTTATGGGCGATTAATAGAGGTTGAACGTTCAATGCCAGTCCAGGCTGAGCTGTTAGGAGTTGGCACAAGCTCTAAGTAGCCTCTGTCCCAGGAACGGTGGTGCCAGGACATGCTGCCTAAAGGACAGGTCCTGTATGAACACAGGACCCTTGCCCTGGTACCAGCTCATGGTCCTGGTACCGATGTGACAGGGTGATGGGATGAGAAGTACAAGCATTCATGTGGCCTCCTTGCCAATAAGAATATCTGTCTACCTAACTTTGGGTAAATAACTTCATCTGACTTGTGCCACCTCTGCAGAAGGGACATTGCAGCTCCCTCTCAGAGGAGTTTTGGGGAGTAGAAGTCCTTTAGTAAATTCTGAGGGCTCTGAAGAGCGCAGAGCCCCACAACAGTATGTGCAGAGGGGTTGCCCACACCTCCTTCCTATTCGCAGGGCTGTCACTGCTATCAGACCTACGACACCGAGGCCAGAGAGAGAAATAGTCATACCAGATGGATCCCTGAGGGACTACGCATTTTCCATGTTGAATAATCTTGTGTGCACCCATTGTGGGCCTTTGCCTGATGTTATCTTCTACATTCGGGCTCTGGCAGCGACAGAGAGGAGTGCTCAGTCGTGGCACAACAAAATGGCTCAGAAAAGCACACCGCACAGCAGTGAAACTCGGGGATTTTTTTGATCGTTTTCTTTTTTTCCATTTAAAAACAAACTTCCAGCAAAATAACAAGTCCTTAAAACATGTATTATTTATTTTCAACAGAGTAAAAGAGCCCCTACAGTATTTTGAAAGAATGTCTGTTTTATAGGTCTGCGGTGATAACATGTTGGAAGTAACTAACAATTATGTTATTTTTGTCCTCGCTAATAATGCTCAGGGAGCAATTGATGTTTCTTTTAGAGCTAATAAGAAACATTTGCAGCAAAAGCAGGAACTGTGGAGATAAAGCAATTGGCAAGAAATAGTATGTTTAAATACCATAAAACAGCCAGTATCCAAACAGGTGTGAGATAAAGTGGTATAAATAAACTACTCTGTATGCAGCCCATCACACAGCAGAGTCGTGTAAAAAATTGCATGAAATAACTTCACTCCTATTCAGAGGAAAATATAACAAAACCGATCCTTGTGTCTCCTAATTAGCTTTAGCAGCTGAGAAAACATTTCTCATGCGGAAATTTCTAAAAGTTAAAAGTTGTTCTGTAAAAATGAAATGCAAACAAAAGAAGCAGTCAGATTTGCAAACCTTTTGGAGAAATTGTATCTACATTTTTTGTAAACCTCTTCACCAGTTAAAACCAGTCTCCTGAAGAGAGAGTGGAACCTCTTTCAACCTCGTAACGTTACACCTGGCTCTTAGTTACTCTGCATTGCCTGGTGGCATTATGATACTAGATGATGTCTGGGTTATTTTTATTGGTGCTGCTTTCACAAACACACAGACATTTGCCCTTTCTTCATCCAAACATTTGGTTGCATTAAGGGTTGTTTGGTTTAGATTAAAGATTTTCTTTTTTTAAGACCAGTCAAATGCAAAGTAAATCAGCACTAGCAAACATGAGGTGAAAATAATTACCCATGCTCACATGACTGATAAGCAGAACTACGGAATATGGCTCACAACAAAATCCACCTGGTTTCCGTGGCTCCTACAAGTGAGAAGCCCCAATAAGTTCATTGAAAGTTTTGTCAAGATCCATCGACCTTTTGGTCCTTCCATTCAGTGGAATGACTTGTATTTTTGTTTAATCAGCATGGGAATTTGTTCAACATATGAATTTTAGGTTACATATTATGATAAATGTGAGTCTTACTCATTGTCTTTGGGTTCTTTCAAACTCATGTTAAGGGAAGAGAAGAACTTAGATGTGTGAGTGCACACGTAGAATCCCATGATGTGAAACTGCCGAATTTCAGATGGTTTTAGAAATCAGAGCTTTCAAACGTTCCTCACTGTAACTCCCTTGTTTGTGATTCAGGTCCCTGAACCCAGCTTTGTGCAGTCCAAGTTGTGCAAAAAGCCAAATGAGAAACCACCGCATCTCTTTTTCTCGTTTTCTGGCCTGCAATACAAAGAGTGACTTGGAAAAAGGAGCCTCTCTGCTGTTATTCTCTGCTACAAAGCCTTCCCCATAATTTGTGTTCTGTATAGCACGGAGGAGTCCCTATACACGGCGACTTGGTTCCCACCCAGTACTGGACTAAGGGAAACATGCTTTTTATAAGACCAATGTTTGCTTCTCCCCTGTCATTCTGTGTTGGAAAGATCCAGAGAGGCTGGTCTGGAGGGTACGTAACCTGTGTTGCTGGTATCTCACTCACAGCCTGCATACACTGGGATCACTCAAAGACCAGCTTCAAAGACCAGCCTTCCATTATCAGGAAGAGACAGACATCACATCCACGTGGACACCATGCTTATTTTGGAGTCCCTTGAATCAATCAAGGGCAGGGCTCCCCTGGCCAAGTCTCATCTAAAGAAATACGGTGTTACAGAGGACTTGGCCCTGTGGCTCTTCAGGAGCTTGTGTTTTTAGCTTCTAAGGCCCGTTGTTTTAGGCTGTCTGCATGAACAGCAGTAATGGTGGTGGTATGAGGATACTCCCACGAGGTGCCCATGTGGCACAGCCAGAGCAGCCCCACGCTAATCAAACTCAAGATGCACATGGGGCTTGCCTCGGTGCAGCACCAAAAAGATGCAAACTTGCCTGGGTTGCCCAAGCTGGTGCCTCTTTCTGACACGCACCGTGCTAAGAAAGCTGCCAGGAGAGCTCAGAGTTGCAACGTGTGACATTGCGTGGTGTGTACACTCTCTACAAGAGCAGAGGTGTTTAAAGAGCAACTGATACAGCACCAAAAGAAACACAGAAATGGGAACACTTCTTCCAGTTGGCTCTCCAGTTAACCACCGACAGATGTGATAAACTCCCAGTGCTGCTGCTAATAAGTAAAGGAAAGGAAGCCAATGTTCTTTTATACTCTGACACACGGCACATTTTGGTTTCACTCAGAGTAGCAAACCTTTCTTCCTCGTAGCAAGTATTATAAATAGGCCCACTTCTTATCAGATCCTTCTCTTAATGTTTTTCATTAGAAAACCACAGTTAATTTTAGATAATTGTTAGAGATAATCTCAAATTTGTGTGTAATGTATGCCCCAGTTCTAACAAAAACATGACATTGGGGAAGGTACTGCCTGCCTAACAGCTTTTCGTTTACAAGACTGGTATGAGATCTCTTGTTCTTGTCAAATGAATTCTACTGTCTTAGACATTCAGACTCCTATCTCTCAAAGCAGATAAAATTTTAACTTGCTGAGTATTTATTGTCTTCTATATTTTGTAACAGCTTCTGAGCAGCGTGTTCAGGGACTGAGCACATGTCCTGCCAAACAAGAAGAAAAAGGTTTCCAAGCAGTCTATGCCAGAATTTCCAATGGCATATCTGACTCTTTAAGCTTTCCTGTGGGAGTCAATTTTACTTTATTTGACAGCAGTGGCATTTGCTGCCAGAAGAATAAAGACAACAGTTGTTTAAAAAAGCACGTGTGTTACCCTGCACTATCAAACAATCTGCTCCACATTGCAGGAGATTTAAGATGAAACGAAGAGATGAATTCCCAGGACCACAGAGAAAAAGTGTTTCTAACACCAAAGGAGGAAAGAGGTTCCTCTACCAATAAGAAAGGATTAAAAGTGGACTGCAAATAGTCCATTAAGCCTTCTGGAAAGGACAAGGAGCAAAATCAAAACCTGACAAAATTTGAGAAAAAAAGCATTATGCATTGCCCTTCCAGTCGAGTTTTCTGTTCAATTATAATTGCTGGATATTTCTTGAATAGGATGAAAAAAATTATAAAATATATTGGCATTTGGGCCTATAATATGCAAGACATCATAAAAAAACCCCAAACAGAGCAAAAGGGAGTCTCTGAACTTCCACTTTAAGAAAGGCAATGGGGAAATAGAGATGCAGTGATTTCTTTGGGATGTCAGAGGATGGTCAGAGAGAAAAGTGAGGGACTTGGATATTCTGGTATTTCTACTCCCAAGCAAAGACATCTATTCCCGCAGCAATGTTTACTTTAACAACTAGGGCTGAATGTTGCAAATATTTGTAGCTGAATTATCTCAACATTTTGAAGGCTATGTACCTTGAATGTTGTGGTTTTCTGGGAAAATTAGTGGAAAGAGTTCTTCTTGGCATGCAGAAATGATAGGAAATTCTAACATCATGCACGAAATTTCAAATCTGCCTTTAGGAAAAGCCAAATCCTTTATAAATTGGCTGCTTCTCACTGGCAAAGGTGAGTAGGGTCAGGCAAAAAAGCAAACACAAGCCTACTTTCAACTTTGTGAGGAAATCTTAAACCCCATAAATTTCAATACATTTTGCCTTTTATTGTGAAGTCCTGGCATATTTCTAATAGCAAGTTTCTTAAACAAAGTTCAGCCCTGCTATTTTTTAGCTATTTTCTCTGTTTATGATATGTGTGAATGGACATGTATCCAAGTTTATAGCTGACAGCCCCATCAGAATGTCAGCCAGTCTGGAGATTTTTGGGGTCAGCCCCATTTTTCACTCCCTGTGGTCCATGGAAAACCACAGATTACAGATCTTAAGGTAATAGCGGGACAATGGTGTTTTCACCCAGAGCTAATTGTATTTCAAACCATCAGGCATGTGCTTTTCACTCTGATACATCACCATAAAAACCATCTCACTTTCTTGCTTACTAGTGAGGGAGAATAAACTGAAGGTTGATACCTTTATTCATATACAATAGCTCTGCTAATAAGCCTCATTTCTTATCTTGTTATTCCTGTCTGGCACCTCAAATGAACAGAAACTGCTAGTAAGATCAGAAGGCATAGTGTTTTTAATAAAGCGATACCTTAAACTCATTTTCACCTGTGATCAGAAGCCTGTCCATCCAGACTTAAAGAAGTTAAAAGTTAATGTATGTATGACACAGATTAGCCAGCCTGGGGTATTGTAGAACAAAGCATTCTGCTTTTCAATGCAGATTATTCTTGTGGCTGCATTAGCAAATTAACAAATGAGGGGAAAATAAAAAAAAAAAAAACCCAACATGAAAAACTCACTTCATGCTCATTAAAAAATACCCATTGGATAATAAAGTACCTACAACAAAAACGAGTTTTAAGATTTCAAAAGCAGAAACTACTCAGTTTGCAATAATTCATTGGCTCTTGCTGTCACTGTAGTGCTTTTTAGATCACCAAGGCTCTGTGGGATAGCTCATGTCATGAGTGCGCCCCTCATCATAAGAAAAGTCGTACAACACAGAAAAGGTCGCCATTTCCTGTTTTAAAACTATTGGTAGTTGTTTGACAGCAAGATAAGTTTGAGCAGAAAGTCCATACTAAAAATCCCCGGGGTGAAATTTAACCCTGTATAGCTGATTAACCATTTAATAAACATGCTGGCAAAAAGGCCAAACCATTGCCTGCACTCTTCTGGCCAAGGACAAGGATAACATTAGCTTTTTGCTTGCTGAAGCATGCAGTGTGCTGCCAAAATGGACCCTCTTATTGGAGCAGCTATCACAGGAAGGTTTAGAACCCCCACCTCTTGCCTGCACAAAAATCCCTTAACAAAAGTTCACATTTCAACACTGTTCTTTCTTTCAAACATCTACCAAGTGACTTATTTGCAGAAACACAGGTGTGGTTTCCTTCCCCCTCTCCTCTCCTTCCCTCTTGGCCCCATGCTGAATTCAACTCCATCGTAAGGGTGAACCAAGACCATGACCTTCAGTGGGGGTCCACTGCACTGATGGCAGTTAGAGGACAAAATTTATCATACCAGCCCCAGAAGGCACTTTTCTCCCCCAGCCTCACTTCCCCTACAGTTGTGAGAGGATGCTAACGCTAGCACACTCATTCACAAATGGTTACAAGCTGCTTTTTTCATTGCATGGAGCTGCGGAGCAAAGGAAGAGGGAAGTCTGGACCCAGGTAACACTCCTGAGATGCCTACAGCTGTGGGGTCCTGCACGGGACAAGGCTGCGTTTCATGGTCCACCTCTACTGCAATCACAGTGCAGTGGTGACGATGACCAAAAAATGCATCCCGCTGTCCAAGTGCAGCTTAGCAGAGAGTGGTTTTGGCTTAGTTGCTCTAAACAAGGCACTGATTAGCTAGTAATCAGCAAGCGATTAGCAAAGACAACTGGGTCAGTTGGAGTTCAGCGTGTGCATTGTTTGCCGGGAGGCACCGACACGCTCGTGCTCGGCACGAGCACACACACGCTGATGTGATCGTCCACCGCAAACATCCGCTCAGCGAGGTTCGGGAGATCAACTGGCATCCCATAAAATTTTAAGCATAAATATTGCAACATAAGAATCATGATACTGACTGGCTTTATAAAGCGCTGTAAGATGTAGGTTGTTAATGGGTTTGATTAACTAGCTCCAGTATGTAACACATCATCAGGAACACTGTGATACAATGAAGAGCCATCTTTTCTTTTTTTTTTTTTTTTCAGAGATTACTATAAACAAGCTGCGTCACATTGTTCCACAGCCTCACCACGATCACTCAGTATCAGATCAGGAGGTACGAGAACCCGCTGAGAGCAGGTTTGCATAAAGGACAGCTACAGAGCAGCCCTCTCTGAGCACAGGCACACCAAGAGTCACACACAAAACCATAGCTGACCTCCATCAGGTGGTCTTCATTAGGGGCCAGGTGACACCTCTTGTATTTGTAGACCTCCTCCTGCTCCAAATCAAAGCCTGTATTGCCGTTGATGAGTCAAAGCTACCTCCTGCAAAACCTGTGAGTCCTAGTTCCTCACTTTCATTCTGCGTGCCACCTGCTAGATATCAAGGAAAATATGAAAGAGTAATTATCAACCACTTAAAAAACAGGGCCAAACTTGTACCTGAGGCAATTTCATTTCATTCTCTCCACATTACCCATTGCATTTAGTTCCTGTGAGACTGAAGGATCCAGTGTATCTTAGTAGCTCATCACTAGATATGTCTGAAATCTGGCTCTTCCTAAGTGGAGGTGGTGGCACGGATGTGGTCTCACTTCAGGACAGCGAAGACAGGCAATCCCCAGTGATGGCATTTTGGCTATCTGAAAGAAAAAGAGATTTATAAACATTTTTCCCCTTCCTTCCTAAAACAGTGGTCATCTATTCCTCTCAAAGGAGGAGTGTATTAATTGTATGAAAATGCTATTAATTTTAGGAGTCTCTGTCTTCTCTGCTGAAAGAGCTCCAGCAAGGATCACAGTCTTGAAACTCAAATTCCAGCAATCACGATGCATCTATAGGAAAAATCCTTTCTTCACACACTGCCCCTTCCTTGTCCCACTTTTTTTTCCCTTTCAACAAGAAAACAGAAACAGAAACAACTTGTAACTGGCACAAGCCTCGCGAGCGGTGACACTGCGTTCCTGCTTCCCCAGCAGGCTCCTTCCCCTGTGCCTGCAAAGAACCTCCTGACCTTTTCAGGCACGATTTCCAGTTGACTTTCTCTGCGGCAGGACTCTGTGCATCATTAGGGCTGAGTAATGGCCGGGGTGTATGCGTGTGCGTGCGCACGTGCAATATATACACATAAATATGTGTCCATATATATATAAATAACATGACTAATAGCGCCAGAAACTTGACCCTTAAGATTCCAGCTAAGGGCTTTAATACATCGCTGTACAACAGCCTCTTAAGGGGCTTGCGTTTCCTGATAATATTAATTTGAGTGCTATCGGACTTCTGTGCCTGCTTCGAACTTTGTTGATGTTGACTTTAAGAAAGATTATAATGTAAACTTTTAAAACTCACATTTTTGCCAGGTTAGGAAAAAAAAAGAAAAAAAGGAAAAAAATTCCCCGTGAATCTGACCTCTTTTTCTTGCAGTGCCTTTCAGTGGGTGTTGTAAGAAAGCAGCTATTCAGTTATTACAAGCAGTGATTGTTTTGCTAAAGCACAATATTTGAAGTAAATAGATGTAGCAGAATATGTGTATGTCCCAAAGTTAAGCTGAGCCTAGAAATTGGATGCACTGAATTCAAATCGAGTTAAATTCGACTGGAACAAATATGGGCAAATTCTCCAACCAAGAGACAAAATATTTTTTTGTTTCCAGTCTCTAAGACACTAAAAATATCCTGGCATGGCAACACTATATAATACTTGAAGCCTGATATGATACAAAACAAAGTCTGAGGACGCTGTCCTGGAGCCGTTCCTTGCATCAGCTCTGAATTTGATCCCCAATACTCGACACACGTGTGTTTCATCGGAGGGTGACCCCAGCCACGCTTGGACAGGCTGGTGCAGGAGATGGCTTCATCCCCCAGAAAAGTCCCAGCCCAGCACCACTGGAGGTTGCTACACTGTCGAAATGGTGCTTTTGAGACACTTCTGGTCCCATCCTCTCCCTCAATGTCTTTTACTTCTCAGGGGACCAAGGGGGACAGAAAACCAAGGTATGTCACTTGTGAGTCTGTGACAGGGCTGCTCTGCTGAGGGTGGCAGGAAGCCGCCTGATTTTGCCGCATCCAGGCTGTTGTAACCGAATGTGTGTGAAGAAATGTGACCTCAGATTACAAAACAGAAACGAGGTCTATGGAGATTTGCAGGAAATAAAGCAAATAGCAAGGAGAAAGTTTTTTTTTTCTTGCCAAAATCACACAGATCCGGCAGTGCCATGCCGGTGCCCGCTCTCTAAATAACGCTTAAAGGGCCGAGGGAAAATGTCGCTGTAATTATTACAGAATGATTAAAGAATCCTTACTTGAGGAAAAAAAAAGCAGGTCCGGAACAGCAGAGCTTCTCATCATCAGTTAATGGAAAACTGAGTTATAGAAGTGCCACTATCAGTAGAGACAATGCTCCAGAAGTGGCACAAGGCACCAGGAGAAAGCGGAGCAGGGGAAGAACCTGTGACAGTGAAAGGGTGGCTGCAGGAAGCAGGTTTTTGCCTCTTTACCAAATCCACTTGATTTTCTCTTCAAATAGAAGTGGTTGAGGGAAGTAACCAAATTTCTCATTTCCTTCCAAACCAACCCACTCTTATCTACTCTATGTCGAATGAGGACAAGGCTGATCAACATGGTAACTTCAGCATGAATTGCCTTGTGCCCATGAAAAGTATCAGCCAAGCCGAGATGGAAAGACATTATAGACCCTTATGGTTTGAGTGGGATGTCTACACTGTTAATTGCAAAACATCTGCATCTCATTGTCCATAAAATGGGTATACATTTTGAAGACACCCAGGGAGGAAACGAACTCATAAAACAAGAGGATTAAAAACCAAGAGAAACTATTTAATGCCAGCCTTTCCGGCTGAGGAGTGTCTGGGCCGTGAGATTTTGCCTCACTCCCATACTTTTTAAGACCATCCAGACCAGAGAGAGGAATACAGTGTGCATGAGACCAGCACGGGAAAACTGGATCAGCTACTGATCCCTGCAGCTCACATCTCTTCCTGCCATCTTCAATCCTCATTTTTTTTTCGGTGGATTTCCAAATAGATTATCCTAATCCTTACACCAGAGTTGGTAGGAAACTTTTAATCTATACGCACCGTGAAGTCTACCATAATCTTCACCATGTACTTTCAGGTGAGATAAAACTGCTCCTGATGTTATGTCAAAGCTCTTCAAGGAACAATCGATTTTGGCATTAAATTTATTTTTATGTTTTAGCCTAATGTGTCTCTATTTACCCCTTTGGAGGCTGCCACAGGAGCACGTTGAGTTCACTATCAGAAAACAGAGGCAAACGAAATCGAGGAGAGCGGCTCCTGCTCCCGGAGATGCACTAACAGTGTGCTGGCTGCTGCGCGCAGCAAAGCAAGCAATACTTTCAAAGCTTCTTAAGAGGATTTGGATGGCTCTTTTGCCTTAATTCCAGAAAGTAGAAGTGTTTCGGAGCAGTTATGCAATGACCCCGGAGCTGACATCAGTGAAGGAAGAAACGGCAGAAGGGCAGCCACAAAGGGGGAACCTCTGCCAGGCTGGAGAGCAACCGGCTTCCTACAGCACCGGATCAATACCAGTATTTCAGCTTTTGATTACTTACAGTATTAAACAGCTTGATGCATTCTACTGGAAAATACAGCAAACACAGGGCAAAGATGATATAATACACGCACAAAGCGACCGGCAGATCTTGCATCATCCCTCAGCCTGTTAATTCATATTTGCCTCATGGATTTCCTCGCCCACTGTTGTTAAAATAATCCTAAAATTACAATTGAGCAGATCTACTGAGAAATACAGCCAGGATATCAGTTTACGCCGCGAGAGGTTCCTGTGCAAATAGAAAACGCCGACTTCTTGGAAACTGGAAATTCCTATCTCCCAGCCCGCACCTCCGCACTGACAGTCATGTGTTTGCAGCCCATCAGGGCTAATAGGCTCCACAAAACCCAAGGACTGATTATCCTTAGAGCACAACACAGCCCCAACTATTATGCACCAACTTAGCTGGCATATAATTACTTTTGAGGAAAAATGCATTGCAGAACAACATCACTTCTCAAAGATTTAAGTTATTAAGGAAGATTAAGGAATTTCACTCTGGAAAAGAGACTTCACTGTGACCTAATTGAAGTTTTTAACATTCTCAAGGGAACTAATAAAAATTGGTTCATGCAAATTCTCCATACTTTCAAAGAACATGAACACAAGAGAACGTTATCTAAAAAAATTAGGAAATTGAGATCAAAAAGAATTTAGAACAAAAAAAACCAACCCACCCAGAATCATTTGAATTAGAGGGGACTATTCTACCAGGTCATTTAATCCACCCCCTCCTCCCCTTGAATCACAGAAGGATTGATTTCCTTATCCTTAAATAATCCCTAATAGATGGGTGTCTAGTTGAGCCAATGATGACAATTCCACAACCTCTCTTGGCAGCTTGTACTTTCAGAAGAATAAACATATTGAATAAATTATTAAAAAAGGCCACCGTGGGCAAGGAGAATCAATGAAATCAAGGAAGAACTTGTTAATATAGAGTGGGGGCTGAAAGATAGGGAGTAAAAATAAGCTCATTAGATGAATGAAAGATTGAGATGGCAGAAAAGGAGCAGAATCTCGTGGTGTATTTTTTTTTTCTTGTAGTACTGTTTTCACTTACTATTTAAAGAAATTTATACAGAAAGAACACCTACACATTTCTCCAAGCATGAAGCAATTTCAAGAATGATCACATGAAAACTGGGGCCAGTGCACTGTCAGCCTCCGACGAACGAAAATGAACAGAAGAAGAAATGCCCAGCAGTACAACAACTTTCTTACAGACTGAAACCAATGCATTTGCATAAGACAATTTCAGGTAGATTCACAACACATTCACTCACAGAAAAGCACACACAGAACTAAACCACGTTAATAAAGGTCTTACACATGAAAGTTAGATTTTCAAGGACGCGAGGTATAAAAACATAAAGCCCCTCATCCTGCAAGCAGGCATATGTTTAACTTTGCTCGTATGAGTAGTTCTGGTCAGCTTGTTGGGATTACTCACCTCTGCAAAGTGTTTGCCAGACGAAGTCCCCAGACTGCGCCCAGCTCGTCACTCTGAGACCACCACACCAATTAACACTGGGAATTTTTTGTCCGTGTCCTTGGTGCAAGATTGTCAACAGAAAGCCAGGTGCTTTCTCCAAAACTGTCACTTGTTTTCCTGCAGAAACACAGTTATGATTTCTTGCTTCAGTTGGGGCTGCAGGTAAATGAAATGGGTGCTAGTAGCACCCCTCACTGCTGGGGGGGACAGCGGTGGCCAGCGCGGTGGAGACCATGAGTCATAAATAGCTGGAGATGTCTTGCCTGTCTTACCAGAAGAAAACCTCATCCCATTTTTCTATGGCTTTTCCAATACTGGCTTGAGCATAAAACCATTCAGAAGATGTGCTTGTAGGACAGCAGGAAAACTTCAGAGGTCACAAAGTGGGGCTACAAAAGCCTTCAGGGTGGCTCATACACGTTACAAGCAGCGCTTTATGCTCCAGGTCATCTCTGGGTGTAAATCAGATTCTTCACGAGAACTTTCACATCTGGGTGTCACTAGTTGATGCACTCACACCAAAATACCTGGAGGCAATTCGTTTTCTAGAAGGGGGTCAAAACTCACAGCTCCTCATCTCTTCCCTTTCCTTAAAGTACTCGTGGTGGGTTATTATTAGATGTACACGAGTCTCCAGAGAGGAAAGCGAAGGATGTGGCTTGAATGCTTTTGTTTGGATGGACTGACTAACTGCTCATGGTTACATGGGATGTTTGGATTATTTTTCTTTATGCATTTTTGGGTATTGAATTCTGAGTGGGATTAGAGCACTTCTGATAGACATTTAGCAGAGACTGAAAAACACAACAAATATGACAGTAGAAAAAAATCTTCACTGCCTACAAAGTCCTAAATAAACATGCTGTGATTAAAGAGGAGCAGACGTAACCATCAAGCCCTTAATTAATATTTTTTAGACCCCCTCCAGATTTCTCAGATAGTCATATACAATGTATGCAGTACATGTTCACTCACTTGTATAGCTGAAACACTGGATCACTTTAATTCTTACTGTCACTCTCCATTTCCCAGCAGGAATGTTTATTTTTCGTTAGCATTACTTCTGTAACTCCCCTATTTATTCAGGCTATTATTCATAGTGCCTGGTCATATTCTCTTCATGGACTATCCATGCAAGACATCTAAGTGACCTGCAAACTATAATTATAACTGTATAAGCACATTCAGTCACTTTTACTACAAACATTCTAGATTTACACAATTACAAGATTGTACCTGTTTTATTTTTAAACGTAGCACAATTTTCCTTAAAAAGAAAGAACAACTCTGATTTGGGAACTTTTCTGCTAAGTTTAGACTGTGTTTGACCAGGCTTTAGCTGTTTGTTCGTGTGCAGCCCTTGCTGAGACTAGTTTGTGTCTACGCAATAGATACAGACCAACTTTTTCGTTCCTGACAGGTAAAACTACACTTCCCTAGGCATTAAGTGATTTCTCTCTCACGCAGCTTTATATTTTTGTTAAACCCTTTGCTTTTGAGATGTGAACTCTAGTTCTGCCTTGAAATATATTTTGCACTGTACTTGGACTTCTTACTAAAATTCGAATGACCTCATTTCAGCTTAGGAGACATTGTGGGAAAAAGATGACAATTAAGACATAAAGATTTTGTTTCCCTGCATTTCTGTTTTCTTTTCTCCTAAGAAATATTTAAGTGAAATTGAATTTAACTTAAGGTTTGTTTAAGCTCAACAGTCATTGGTTTATTGCAGTTACTTTCAGAAAATTTTTATCTTAAAAATCTTTGGCATTAAACCAGAAAACATTCTAACTTTCTTCTCCTTCGTCTTTAAGCTTATGACTTGCTTGTGCAATTGTTGCATGAAAGTAATTCTTTTTTTTTTTTTTTCCTCTTATAGGAAAACAGATGGAGAAGAATTTATCTGCAGTTGGGATTTGCTGCATATAATTTATTTCACAGGATCAAGTAAGAGATAACTGTGAGCTCACGCTAGCCAAGCTTCCAGAACACGGTCACTTCCAAATTATATATATTTTTGAGATTATAGTTATGGAGAGCCATGGGTAGAAAGCCATTGAGGCATTTTTCAGATTTCCACAAGGGCTTAATGCTTCTCTGCAGCTATACAGCACATTCCTAGTGCTCCCTCTTGACTGGGTGGCTCCCATGAATAGAAATACATTTCATATTCTGTTTCCTAGCTTTCTGAAACCCTTGGTATTGAAGAAACAGCCGAAGCACCTAGAAGAACTGCTCACTGTTCCATGGTGGGCACAAAGTCAGGTTACTTTGCCATATGCCCAGATTATGTGAACAGGATGGAAATCATTCCAACATGAACTTATTACAGAGTCCCATTCCTCAGTGGAAATTTTCTGGTCTGTCCTATTGTTTCAGCATTACATTTTATTATTTTTTTGTTAATACGGTAGGAAAATCACATTGCTTCCAGAACACGTTGATGCTAGTCAGGACGCTCTTGAGGCTAACAATGAGTCAGGACTCTGGACTCCTACCAAGCTTTTCTTCCATTGAGCCGTGCTCTTTTTTTCTTCCTCCTTAAGGAACTAGCTTTTATTGGCCTCTTTAGCTTTGGATTAACTTACATCATACATTTCATAGTACATATATATTCCAGTAAAAGAATACACACAGTACCATGCAAATTAAACTCCTAATCAAATTAAAAGGTTGAATGATACGTATAGAGCAGTGCAGAAAAGAGGTTCCACACGATAACATGATGGTTCACATCATGTGCCTTGCAAATCAGGCATCTACAGCACACTTAGGGAGTGATAAAGCCAAATTACCCTTGTGAGTCAAATGCTGAAAGAGTCGTGACAGAAAGTTGTACAGTGAGCAGGCTTTCCCTTCCCAATGTGTTTTAACGTAGTCAGGCACAGCACTAAGTTATGGAGGACACGCAGCAGGTCTGAAGGGAGAGAAGGAAAGGTCAGATCCACTAGGAAAGGAAATAAAAGAGGTTTTCTGCCAATGGCACAAAGGGACAGAGAGGCTCAACTCCTGTTAATTTCCTAAGTACCTTTAAAAACCTCCCTAGGAAAGGTCTAGGAAAGCAGCCATAACTAGGCAATGGATTGCAGAGAGCAGCAGCTGCTGGGGAGCGTTGCCTGCTATTTTGGAGCGTGGGCATCGGTGTGCACCTCTGTTCTCATGCCGGGAAGCTCTCCTATACAAACAGGGGCTGCATCATGGTAAAGAGGTAAGATGAAAGTGTCAGCACATGCTTTATGGCAGTTTGAAGCCTCTCAATACCACTTCAGTTCCAACACTACTGTGATAATTCCTCTCTCCTCCACACTTTCAATCATTTCACTTCCCAGCAACGTGTTTTAGCCCTGTGCCTCCATTGCCTTTTTTTTTTGCTTTTTTTTTTCACTTTTTTTTTTCCTCCATTCCTAAGCACAGGGTCACTGACTGCCTTAATGAAACGTCACACCATAATGAAAAATAAAAGGCATAATGTAGCACTTAACAGACTGACTATCCCCTGTGCTGACTGGCATATGATTTTCCTCAAAGAATCTTCAGTAAGACCTGAATGGTTCAGTTCAGGAAGAAAGAGAGGCCAAATCGTCTTTCTAATCACAAACCTTTGCCCCATGTGGTCTGAATTCTTGCTTTAAGGACCACATCAGAAGATTTATGAAGTCTGCTGCTTTGTTCCCAATTTTAGGAACCACTCCAAGTCACACTGAAGTCAATAGGAGGCCTTTCATTGACACGATCAGCCTTTGGAGCAGGTCCACAGAGAATGTCGCATTTCTATGATAAAAAGAACAGCACTGAACACGCATTTCCACTGATGCTCACGTAGAGTGGAAAGTGTTTCTTTCCGGATGAGTGATCGTCCTGCACACTCTGTAGAAACACTAACCAGACGCAGCACTTGCCCAGTTCATCATCCCAGTTACTCAAAGCAAGGCAGTTCAACACTACAAACACAGCTTTAAGAACACTTTAAGATAAACTCGAATAACCAGTGAAATTCCCAGTTCCTTAGCTAGACCTTCAGTGCTGAGCCCAAAGGGACTGAAAGGAAGGCAGTTTTCACTGGGTCAAACCACTAGAGCCTTTATAAAATGAAGCACCGAAGAATTCGCTACAAAATACTGCCATGTTTACCTGGGTTTTTACATTCTTTTGTGACCCAAATATAGGTGATAAAAAGCTTTTGCATTATGTTAGTGTGCGTTAGTTCTCTAGGTATGAAAATCAGATCTGTGTAATGCCCCAAAACTCTGGATCCCAGGACCCCCAGAAACACCTCAGATGGTACCTGAGACATAAGGAGCAAAGCAGATATATTTTTGTTGTGGTTTTTTATAATGATCCTTTCAACATGACCTCATTGTCATAATTACCACTGCCTTCATTCACTAAATGACAAAAAGTCACCTGTTTCCTGCCAGACTTTTAGCAATTTGAATGCAACTAACGTTGCTGCAACTGGGCAGTAGCTTCTCCCTGAACCTGCGGACAGGGAAGAGCTCACCCCCTTCGCCAAAGGAATCCTGGAGTATGAAACTCCTTCAGTTACAACCCAGAAATATTTTGGGCCTTTAGAAGGGGAACCCAAAGTCGGCCATAAATGAAGCTAGTTGAATTACTGGTGCTTTTACCAACATAATAAGGAACAGAAGATCCTCACTCACAGAGCATCGCGTTACAGCAGCTGGGTTCATCTCTTTCTCCAGCAGGCAGCAAGCAATTCCACCCTTCTCATTTCAGCAGGATTTTACAGGTCAAAGACACCCTGTTTTTCAGTACAAATTGATAAAAAAGATGCAATTCCAAAGAATGTTAACTAGCATACAGGGAGGAAAAGAAACAAAGTCGTCCGTGGGAACACTGGACTGAATTATCTTGTTCACTCCCAGCCACAGCACACAATCAGTGTTTATTTACTTGGAAGTGGAAGGTGTGCCGTTTCAAATACTCTCCCTCTGATGGATGCAGGCCCCTGCCGGATCACGCTATTTAACTCTCTCTTTGGGGCTGTTTGTCTTTGGTTTTCAACTGTCTTATCATGCTATGTGTGCACTGCGCATACCATGGCGTGTCAGGCTAGATCAGACTACAACTCGTCACACACAGCAACAAATTAAGGCAGTTCGAGGGAGCTGCAGATAGGTATCACATGGCACTGGGAAGTGAACAAAACTTAGTTTGGTGGAAAATATTTTGGTATGTAGTAAGGATCCTTTGGATCGTGTTTCCTTCTCTGTTGGCTGGTTGGAATCTTTTTTTTTTCATGCGTACAGTTTGAAACTTAAAAGGCAATTATGCTATTTAGAGGTATATTTTTAAATTTATGTGTTTGTTGTTCCCAATGTTCACTTAACAGACTAACTGGTTAAAGTCGTCTTTGCAGAATTACTCCAACTCATTTTTATTTTATCACTTTGCGTTATCAGAAGGAGCTATTAACAGAAGATGGGAAAGCTCTTGGTAACTAACAGAGGCTATCTGGCTATTTCTTTAAAGGATGTTATGTTCATAAGAGGGAGAAACACATTTCAGCCTAACGTAAGAACCACTGAAAATTTTAGCCTAGATCTCAGTTTCAATTTCACCCAGACATTTCTAACCCTGGCTCCCCACCTTACACACTTCCCCAGTTTGGGTCATAAGCATTGAGTAGCCGCAAAGAAAATAATTCCACTTCCAGCCCCCATCCTTCCTTTGTAAGCTCGACGTGTTGGAGAGAGCTCGTCAAACCTGGAGGAGAAAAAGCATCTTGAACTCAGAGCATCAAAGGGGCCAGCCAGGACGATGGGGCTCTGCCCGTCACCCCGTTTGACTTCCTATAGTTTGTTTAGGCGTGGGTTCAGGGAGACTCAAAGCCACGTGGCTGACTCCCAGCACAGGTAGTTTCACAGGAGTCAACCGAAAACAATAGGGCTGTTAAGCTGTTGGGAGTCGGAGCTGTACGAACGTGTTCCCTTCGCTCTGGTGGCTGAACGGCAAACTGAAAAAGAAATGATTCGGGTGGGGTTGAACCCAAAACACAATGCTTTAATGGAACAGACATAAAATCACCCCAAAAGTTTCATTTTGGATCAAGTCAGAACCATTTCACTGATCTAGAATGGAAGTTTTCATAGTGTATTTAGCCCACAATTTAAACAACAAACAGCTCTAGCAGAAAAAAACCCCAATTTTAGAACACCAAAATGAAACTTAAAGCAATGACAATTTACTCTTTTTTTTTTGAGAAGTCTAATATTCTATTTATCATATTATTTTCAAAATAATAATGAACAAAAAAGGTTACCTTTGAAAAGGAAGTGGTTTAAGAAAGGTCAAAACGACATAGTTTATTTTGAAAATACTGAAATGAAACATTTAAACTTTCCTGAGAAAAGAAACTCCCCTGATTTTCTTTCTGAAAAAAACTCTTCATTACATTCAACCTGAATTTGCGAATAGTTTTCCACTTCAAATTGTACTTTTGGCAAACTTAGTCCACCCTGGAAAGTTTCCACCAGCTCTGTTGAAACTGGCACATGCTCACATACTTCACTGCATAAGAGATTTCATCCTGCAAAGTGAGGATAAGAATAAAACTTCCCCACTGATGGAGAAAAATCTATGGGGTTGAGTTGTTAATGCCTGTAACATACAAATGTCTAAGGCAGACACCAAAGGTTTTGGCTTCCCAAAGTATAACACTTCACAGAGACAGAAATCCTCCTCTTTGTCTTAATGGGAACTAGATTAGGTCTTCAAAACCTTAACCAGTTAGATGAACAAAGAGCTAAAAGATAACACAAGCTTAAGTGCTTTAAAATTATGATATAGAAGGCCTCTAATTTGCAGTATTACAATATAGCTGTTTGGTTTAGTTTGGAGTGATAAATGGACATGGGCATCCCACAGGTGGCTGCAGCAGTGAGACACGTAGGGGTTCCCACTGGGGTGTCCCATGTCCTGCAGTGAACAAGGAGGATAATGCTCTCGGCTGCAAGAGGTCTAGTATCGCCCCTGTGCAGGTGACACCTACCACTGTCTCGCTTGTCCTCTTCTCTTCCCGACTGGGAGGGGATTTCGGTACGAAAGCCAGCGATCAGAAGGTTTTGGGAGGAATTTTTCTGTTTCATTACATGTGACATGTTCGAGACTGAGTTTTGCTGCAGACTTGTAGCCGATGGCGGTGGGCAGGAGAGACGAGGCTTCACTGAAATGTGGAGCAAACGTACACAAAGAGAAAACGGATAAAACATTAAAATGACAGCTTGCTGAGGTGGCTTTTTGTCGGAGCGGCTGTAGCATGATCACAAAGTGATGTGCAGCAGTTGACACGGCTTGCTGCGACGCGCTGAAACAAAATCGATGCTTAGTTTGCCCCGCTAGACCAGGATTTGCTACGCGCACAAAATTCCCCAACCGGCCCACAACAGGTGTGCCAACAAAATTGTGAACGTACAAAGAGATGTGTCCGTGCGGCAGGCTCGAATCAAACGTCTAATCAAACTTTGTCGAGATGGATTCAGAGGTTTGATCAATGAGCCGTGCTCCGCAGCTCAAGTCCATCGTTAATTTTAAAATGCTTTTGCACCCCATGCAATGTGACAGCATAGATGCAGCAAACGATGTCAGAGTTAATAAAAAAAACCTCTGAGCCACAGGAAGTGTAAGTGTTTTGGGCAAAATTCTGGCATCAGAATCAATGGCGACATTCCCACTCCCTTCCACAGTGCTGGGATTTCACCCTTTGCCTATAGAAAAGTCAGCAGATACGCAATGATATGAACACCCGTTACACTGGCTTTTATTCTGTAAAAAGTCCTGGGTTTAGATTCTGAACATAATTACCAATGAGCTTTTGTTTAGCTTCCCAAGGTCAATTAATGTAATTCCAGAACTTCTGGATCAAGTTTTGTGTAGATCATTCTCTCTAATGCATCCATCTGTCATGAACTACTCACATCTTCTATTTTCACTTAATTCCCTTTGAAGTTACCTGTATGCCTACAGTTAAGCCTCTTTTTAAAATCTTTACAGAAACAGGGACATAGTTTTTGTAATTCTCCATTCAGCTGGTGTGGTAAGAGTAATAAAAAAGGGCTGTGATGTATGTAGAATTACATGCTGTGCTCTTCCTCTGAGCTGCTGCATTTCTATAGCTGTACAAAAAATCCTGTCTGCAGGGAATCTTGTTGTGGTTAAAAATCTATATTTTCGTTTTCTCCATTTGTTCTACAAAACTGAACTAACAGGCACAACAAACATACATACAAACGTGCATACAAATATTTAAGAACAGCAATCACACTGGGGAGGATGCTGGAAAAATATGCGTTTGTTTTAACCAGTACAAAAGTATTTTTTCAAAGACTAAAAATGGAAAATATTCACGTGCTAATTACCACAGGATGTGCAAATATAGGAAGGAGGGTTTTTTATGTGCTTTTAGGACTTACGCGAGAAATGTTGTGTCATTCAATTCACATATGAAATGTTAAATTTACATTCCTATTGGATCCAACAAGATTATTTTATCATCTACAGAGAGAAATAATAAGTACCCATAAATATAATAAAACCTGCTTGCATAACATGTTATTTTTTTAAAAGAAAAAGATAACTTATTCTAGCTGCTGCCAAATATTTAAGTCATCTCTGTTTGTAGCGTTCCCTCAAAGCTCAGGGACTTCGGCTGGGGAAGCTCTTGCGAGCGGTGCCGGTGAACACATGCGCACCCGGGTCTGTCTCCCCGCGGCGGCGAGACGATCCCCACTTTCTGCAGCTGCAACTGTTGATGAGGAGGAAAAAAAAAACAGGGTAAAAAAATCAAATGACAAGATGCCAACTTCCCAGTCTCTCATCTCTGTGGACAATAGGGAAAATGAATCCTCCACTTTTTACAACTTGCAGGGAAAATTTCCCCAGCTCTTCCCACGCTTTATGCGTATCCCTGGTATGCCGAGGACCTCCTGTTTGCCACGGGCAAGTGTGACACCGCATGTAACACAGCCTCGGTGGAAAAGTGCACTTTTTGCTTGTTTTTTAGTTAGGCAACAAAAAAGCACAGATTTCCCCATTTTGCACACAAAAGCAAGGCTTTGGGCACAGATGGAACCCAGGAGGGGTGGCAGCCCAAGGTAGCCTGGCTCCCGTGTCCAGGCAGGGCAGCTGGGACAGCCACCTTCTCCCAGGCTTTTATCAAACCTGTCCCCTTCTCCCCCCCAAAGCGATGCTTTCGAGCACCAGCTTGGAAAGGCCTCATCTAGCGCCGTGCAGAAGCAGTCAGGGCTCTTGTAAATAAATAATAGGTGCTCTGCTTTTCTAGCTCGGGTTATCCTACAGTAGCAGTTGCAGTGTAAATCTTTTCCATCGCTACTCTTCTTTTTTTCAGCCTGCATTTTTGAAACCCAGCACTTTCTTTTGCTCTTCCAGAAATGCCTATAACAAGCTGAGCCAAGGCAGCCCTTTCCAAATGGGCAGTGAAAGAGTTAACAATGCCCTTTCATGCAAAACCACAAACAACTGGGGGGAAAGAAAAAAAAAAAAAAAAGAAAAAAAAAAAGAGTTTTTTTAACTGAGAGATGGAAAGGATCCAAATTCTGAGAGTAAAAGCACAGAGAGAGTATGAAACACACAAATCATCCTGGGGTTCAGAGCTGATAAAGTTATTAAAAAATAAAAAAAGGGAGGGGGGGGGTAGAAAAAACCCCTTTGTTTCTGCCCTATACCTTGAGGCTGTGGGAGCAGAGGAGGGAGAGTAGAACGAGTCAGACGGGAGCCCAATGCAGAGCCCCATCCATCCCATCCAGCCCCGCAGGGCTCCAGGCTGGTGCTCCCCAGCTCCTCTGCCGAGCTCTTGGGTTTGCTTGCATAAACTCGGCACTTCTTGGGCTTTTTTTTTTTTTTAAATTATTATTATTTGCAAGTGGGAAAAGGGAGGCTTTTAATACAGGCGGGCTGGAGCCTGGATCCGGCCGGAGCGCGGGGTGGGGTTTGGAGGGCCCTGCCGGCTATTGGGCCATCGGCTTAGCAACAGCATGGAAAGGGCCAACCCCAGCATTTTTAGAGCCGGGCCACCTTCCAAGGATGGGTGCCAAATGCTCCGCTCCTCTGCCAAGAAAACAAACAAGGGCACTTTTAAAAACTCCAGAGTTAAAGAGTTTTTTTTTTTTTTTTTCCTCTTTTCTTTTCTTCCCTTTTTTCTTCTCCCCTCCATAAACTCGCCTCACTCGCAGTTAATGATCTCTTTCCCTTTCTCGCAGAAGTCCAAGCTTCAGGGAACTGTCACTTCTGCAGGTTTCAGGAGTCGCTTCCACTTTCCCCGGCTGTGGCAGTCTCCCATCTCTGCAGGCTGGAGCAGGCGCTGGAGCTCAGTCAGCCGATTCCTCTTCAGATGCTGCAGGTTCCCTCCTTTCTTCCTTAATGGTAGAAATCTCTGCCCTCCTCAGTAGCATTGAAATCTGCTTGTTATTGCCCTGCATTTATATAACTTACATAATTTACCACCTATGTCACTCTCTCCTCTCCTACCTCTTCATTCATTTCAAGCCTGCTAAAGAAGTTGAATAAGAAGCACAGAGACTTAAATAGGCAAAACGTGGCTTGTAGCTAGAAACCTTTTTTTTCTGCAGAGAAAGAAGAAAGAATTTTGGAATTCCCGTTTCCTTTTATTAAAGACATATTTTTACATTATATTTTTAATGCAGTCTTTCTTAGATATTAGTCTTTGTGATTGCTGAAGTTGGTGTAGAGCCAAACTTTTGCTGAGAAGAAATATGGACTATGGTTTTTACCAGCTGAGAGAGGTGAAGGTCCATATTGTGACCCCAATTCTCTTCTTTCCCTGTGAAGGAGAAAAGCAGAGAAGTCAGAGCCCATTTCCAAGAAACACCAAGTGTCTTCAGGTCCCGGTGGCTTAGCGCCTACCCAGAGAGAGCTCTCACCTTGCATCTTGGCTTTTTTTGTGCTAGAGGGAAAAAATGAAATTGAGATTTCTCTTGCTGTTGTTGTTGTTGCTATAAGACACTTTGGTTCGAGGTGAAGCCAAGCAGTACCTCCCGGGAAATATTAAACACTTCACAGAGAAAGGCCCAAAGAGGCCAATACTACAGCCCTTTTCTCACACCAGTCATTCCATTCATTGCAGAGACACGGCAGGGTCAGGCCTTTATTTGCACACAGTAGCACCTCCGAAGGTTAAAAGATGTCATTTGCAGTCAAGATCCTGTTTCACTTCCTACTTCTACCTCTGATTTACTGGGAAACCTCGAGTAAATCACTTAACCTCTCTAAGACCAGGTTTACCCAAGTGCAAGAACGTTCTGAGCCTCCAGTGATATTTGTGAAGTGCTTTGAGGTCCTAGGAGGAAAGACGTACTTGCAAATTATCAGTGTAGCTGATTTTATGGAAATAAATCTAAGTTTCTGTGTTTAAGCATATGTCCCAGCTGCATCCCAATCTCGCGTCTGCATAAGAGTGGTTATACAGCATAATCTGCTTGGATTTCATAGAAAAAAATGCAGGAGAAAACAGCTTGAAAAGGCATCTTGCTCAATTGCAGGCAGGTCCCTTGATCCAGAGAGCTGGGCTTTGGGCATGCTATATGGTGCACTTCGTTCTCAGAAAGGTTTCACCTCATATACTGAGGGATACATTTCTGCAGCTGCACGCTTAAGCTGAAACTGTAGTTCACCGATGTGGTAGCCATGGTCCATGCACTATTTGCTTTCTCCAACTACCCAAATGTCCGTTGTTACAAAAACAGAGCTGGAAAAGATTTTTCTGAATAGCAAAGAAACAAGATGATGGGAACTCGTGCGGTTGTGACCGTGCTCTCTGTCCTAGGCAGAACTAGGAAATATATGAACAACAACAGGAACCACACAAAAAAAGACAGAGTTTGGGTGAAAGTTCACCGCAGGGAGTAAAGGGAAGGGGCTTCCTTTTTATCTGTACTGGTTCTGCTTATCTTTTACTAGGGGTTGTTTTTAGTGATGAGGAAGTAGAATAAGAAATCCATTTGTTTTCCTCATGACACAGCAAAATACACAACCTAATAACTCAGAATAACATCCCTCTGCCCTAAAGAAATAATCTGACAAAATTAAACCAAGACTTTATCCAGAGATTGCCCAATTCAATGGTAAATTTCCACTCAACTGAAAAGGCTTCGGATAAAGCCTTCATGTGGGAATCCAGCAAATTGGAGCAACATCATAAATGCTTGATATTAATTCAGGACTAGGGTCTTAATTATTTTCCATTTATTATTTAGGCGAGCAAAGTGCTACGTATTTGGATGGGAATTTACAGGACTACAAAACAGGACAAAATACCATGGCACGTAAGGACAGCTGGATCAACCTGCAGGACTTGAGCCAAGAGTCAGCCCGTACGCACTGAAGCACCATTTATCACCGTGCTTTCCCCAAGAACGGCTTCCCCTCCTGCGCTGCTGGCTCCAGCGTGTTCCGAATAACTCCGCCACCCTCTACAGCATGCTTTACAGCCTCCTAGAACTGTATTGTATTTAAGGGGTACATACATTGTGTTGGTAATTCCTATATAGGCAAAATTGGTTTTATAACACCTGGTTACAGTAGGTAGTATAATTTGCCAAGAACTTGATATGAATGCATTTCATAACATGCTTTATATAATCCATTATTAGAGAACATTGCTGCATCTGTAATTATGTTTGCAAATGCATTTTATTGAGTTCTACATAAAAGTATGCAGTACTCAAACCAGCTCTTAGGCTGCAGAAATATATATATACACATATACCTCTACACTTTGCTTCTTTCCATATATTTTTTTTTCTTTCTGTATAGTCAACACTACAAAGAGGAAAGTGCAAAAATTTAGACTCGATTTCCAAGCAGACTCCAGCCCCTCATCCAAGCAGCCTTGAACCTGGGGACAGTTCAGACCTTCACTGGAATCCTGTCATTTTTATCTGCTTTAGTTCTACACAGCAAAAGTGATTATGTGAGTTCTGGCTTCAGGCTGATCAAATCTTTCAGTGTCTCTTCTGCTGCTGACACCACTGTGAGAGGCACAAATTGCATTTGGTACAGGCTTACATTTACCTGCAGAACTCACACGGGTGACTGAGCCGGAATCTACCACAGCTGGTGCTAAAAATGTTAAATACAGTCTGATTTCTCAGCCCCTTTTTGGCAAGGCGTGAGCCAGAGAGAGTCTGGGTTGATTGTCACATCCCAGATTGACTGTGAGTGACCAGCAGCTTTGGGAGGGGAGCTGCTTTCACCGTTCCTGATGCCCGTTTGGCTACGTCCAAGCAGTGGAGCTTAGCCTCTTGCCTAGAGATTTCCAAGAAAACCTCTCCTTTACGCTGTTAATTTGCAGGAGTCGGGCAGCTCAGGCAGCAGCAGCACCTTTTCTCATACTGTCTTTCCAACAAACGCCCTCTCAGTCTGGGTTGATTATTTCATCTGAAGCTGAAGCCCAAGACCATCAAAAGCCCTTACGTAGACTGAGAAAATCTACTGCCATGCTGATCTGTCGTGAGACAGTCATCTGTTGTGTACTTAAAAAATACAGAATGTGAGTTTTGGCGCATTTTTCTCTCGTGCATGGGAATACGGTAGAAATGTGGTAAAAAGCTCAGACAAGGTAAATTAATTACAGTTTGAGCCTTTTTCCATTTATGGTGAGCTTTCTCCTTCCTTCCCAGCCCTCCCCCTCCTCCCCCCAAGGAATTGCACTGTAAAACACTCTCTCTAATAGGTTTTATCTCATTCTGCCTTGCCTCCATTTTCTCCAGCTCCTCTAGTGAATATTTGTCTTTTCTACCTGCTGCCCGGTTAAATCAGCCTTGGAGGCAGTGACATATGCCAGATAGCGGGGGCTGTCACTTTAATTCCCTGTGCTCATATTTTTCTCCTCCTAGTGGGGTGCTGGGGGCAGATGTTTGGAGAAGGGACCCCTTTGCTGCCTGGCACACTGAAGTCCTGATGTTAGCTGCTAATTACAGGAGTCGAAGTCCTGGCCCTGCTGACAGTACCCAGAATTAAACAGCCGGCTTCTCCCAAGCGCAGTTGAGTGCAGGTTCTAGGTGTTAGAAAGGAAACCTTACACTCCACCACAGAGTACTTCAGGAGCAATTTCTTCGTGTTTCAACTCAACTATCTTGTCTAATTCCTGCCTGAAGGCACAGGCCTCCACAAGGTGTGCGTGCGAACACCGGTCGGCTCCCATCCTACAGCCTTCCACAGAAGAGCTATTTTCCCATCTGCTGGAGGGGAGACAGAGACCCAAGAAGCTGTAGCCTCCACCCCCGCATTACATGGATCACGAAAGGCTCCAAAGCATTGGTGACTCCTGATTGCTCCACTGCAGCACAACCTGATCAGGGAAAATGCTGGTGAGACCTCACAAGGGACAACAGCTGGATGGGTGGCACATCCCTCGTAGCTCCCTGTAATGGGCAGTGGCTGTTCTGGGGCCACATCACGTTGTAGATAAGCCAACAGGTACATATTCTGCACCTTCTCTGCTCCTCAGAGGGAAAAGGAGCAGATGTGTCCTTCTCCTTAACATAGACCTGCTGCCCAAATCCACCTAACGCAGGTTTTGAAGAGCCTATGAGATTTTCACTGTATGGGATACATGATACACCTCAAAGACTTTTGAAATCAATCGCAATATGTCCATTGACTTCACATGGCTTTAATGGGAATCCTGACTTTAAAAAATCTCACTGGGCCAAAACTCCAGTCCCTACTTGGCTCCTTAGAGGTGTCAGTCTTAGAGGTGTCAATTTTTCTGCCAATCTGACTAGGAGAACCTATTCTTCTGCCGGCAACTTTTCTCAGGAGTAAAGTGAAACCCTGAAGCTTCTGATGGTTTGCTAAAAAAACCCCAGCTACATAAACCTTTCCTCTCTGGCACCATATGGAGCATCTCTAATCTAAGTCTTCCTCAGGGCAGTGGAAATTTAAGGCTTAGCCAGGTGAAAGCCTGATATAACAAAATAACCATGATTTATTACTGGGCTCCATTTTGGGTTTTAAACTGGGTTATCAGGGAAATATCAGAAGGGGGAAAATAGTCAAATCGTCCATTAATGAAGGCACAATGGCAGAAGTAGCCAAATTGTAGCTCCTGCGTGGTGGGATAGAGTAAAATGGACCATGCCCTCTCATTACCTTGCTGTCCTCTACACCCAGATCAGGGGAGATCCTTACACACTGCTGTGCTAAAAAAGAAAAAAAATAAGACTTTGGTGTTCCTTTTGGGAAAGATACAGTTCCCAACACCACACCTTTCTTTTCCAGCTAGAACTTAACACCATCTCTAAACAGACAATGATATAACACACATTTCTAAGTGCGAGTGTCCAGGGAGTGATAAATTGAAGGTTTGGGTTTTAGTTACATTAATAATGCATACAGAAATGCTATTTGAAAATAAGAAAGTGATACATTTTATGCTGTGCAGTTTGTGGGGCAGGAATGGAAAGAAGAAATTTAGTTGTACATTTCCCTTGTAACGCTGGGTCAAGGTGACTCCCAGCGTAAGCTGGAACAACCCCACTGGCAACCTCCTACGCACCTACCTTGTGTTGCTCCAGCTCCTCTCCCCAGCTTAGTCACTTCTCCAAGCATATCGAGGGGGAGAGCTGGGAGAGATAAGGCACAGGATTGCCTATCCCCTCCCTAGGATGGCCTGGGGCATGACATGGGGACTCTTTCCACTCCCTTCCTCCTGTCTCCCCATCAGAGTAAAGGATTTCAGTTGGAAAACTGTGCCTAAGGATGTAGTTGTAAATCATGGAAGAAAATGGCTGGAGCAGAGCCTCCAATTTGCTATTCCTCAACAGAACGCGAGAAAAGTGTTTCTACTGAACTTCAGTGACCACACAAACTTCACATAAAAGCAGTGTGTGAACATTCATGCTGCAGCATGGGTTTGCTCCAGCTGTACTGGTACATGACGGCAGACCACGGGCATGCGAACCCTGCACGTTTGGGGAATATGAGCCTGACTCCGCTCACCTCATTCTACGGGTGCTTGATTCACCCAGCAAATGGAGAGTGCAAGCACGAAGGCAACTGGGAAATGAACCCGGAGAATGCTGCATGAAGGAGCGTTCGGCAACACGTACGGTTGCTTTTACTGGGGGCTGTCGTGACAGAAAACTGCAGTGATGCACTTGGGGATACTTTCTATGAGATGGGAATGGGGCATTGCTTCACAAAGCAAGGCTACAGCCTTCCCAGCACACCACTGTGCTGGCAATTAAATAAGCCTCTGAGCCAATGTGACTGTGCCTTAAGAAATTAGTGTGATTCAGAATGATTTGGGTAGAGGAAAATATTCCCTTAAAGGATCCTGCCTGGGCTGCTCAGTGCACGGAGGGTGGGAGAGGAGAGTTTCCCAGTCCTTGTGCAAAGGTGAACTCTGCCCAGAAAGAAGAAATCCGAGCCCATTGCAGCCACCTAAGGGCATTCCACCAACCAAAATGGAAAATTAATTAAGCGAGTGAATCATTTTCTGAGACTTACTCAGTTTTGTACAGCTTCAGTGTTCGTCTTTTCTGTCAGTAGAGAAGCCCTTGATCCAACACAGTGTTTATAGCCACGTTTCCATAGAGCCCTGGCGTGCAGAGCCAGGTTGTGCGAATGACCTGCAAGACCTGTTTATAGACCTCCATTACAGAGCCTCTCATTTTCTTGGATGATTATCCTAGGTGTCAAATAAAGCTAGATTACCTGTTTTATGTCTTAGAATGATAAGCAAGCCAAAGCAAGTCATTTGGCTCGTGCAGTTATACAGGTATACCTAGATATATGCATACACACATTATTTCAAACACTCAGGGCAATCTCACAGCCTTTCCTGTCGAGATTTCGAAATCTTTCCATTTTACCAAAACGTCCCTCTTGGTAAGGAGATGCTGGAGTTTCAGCTTCTCTTGGCTAAGCTGCAGAGCTAGTCTGCAGGAGTTAACAGAGGACGGCATGGGCACATCGCTGGGGTCTCAAGGGGACAAGAAGTCCTTCTCCAAGAGGACCAGTATGGTCCTTGCTGATGGAAGGGGCGTCTCGTTCACGACACGGCTTGGCTCAACGGCGGTGCCTGTGATGGTAACAGGAGGTGAAGCATGTGCTGACAGAGCTCATTGCTGGGAAGCTTATAAATGATTCCTGGCACCACAGTTGGCAGTGGCCAGTGTTACCAGTCCTACCATTGCATAACATCTGCACTTTACCACAATCACCAAAACAATCAGGCGAGAGAAGCATGCTAATGCTTGTTGGAGAATAAACTCAGCAGTCGCTCTAATATCACACACTTTTCCAGCTTGCAGCTCCACCTCTTTCTCCTTCTCTGCCTGGGACGAGTGGGCTCCTGCGCCGGTCCCCAGAGGCCCCACCTTCCCGGGCGTGGTGGGGACCCATCCCTGCTTCCCCTGGGCAGAGATGCGCTCAGGCTTCGGGATGCGCTGACTCAGTGATGCAGGGCTGATTGCGAGCAGCAGTTTCAGCCAGCCAGCCAGCTCCAGCTAGCGTATAATATGCATTTACCAACAAAACAGACACAACCACAAGCTTCTTTTATAAATGGATTCCAGAGCCCGGCCGGCAGAGAGCTGGCTCGGGCTGGAGGCTCGCGCAGTGCAAATGAGGGTACGTGGGAGGCCGGCGCAACGATGGCCTTTGCGCTCCCACGGCTTGGGTCAGCTAAATTCTCAGTGAAGCCCCATTCCTCAGCATAATCGAGAGATGCTTGGAGGCTGCTCTAATTAAAACAGATTGCCGCAGCCCCGGGCAGGCTCTTACAGGAAAGGGAGTTCAGCCGGACCTAGGGGAAGCTCCAGGAAAACCCCCTTTCTCTTCCACCTATTCTAATATACTAATTTATGCCCTCACGGGATCCACTTCTCAAAGGTACGCCCTAAAAGCCAACAGAGTCAAGCCCCTGCAGGACGAGCCCTAGACCGAAGTAGCCCTTGCAGGAGCCTCAAGTCCTCACTTGAGAGCAGCTCGCTCTCCTTCCCCAAGAACGATGTTCTAGCCGACACACTGCTCCCCTCAACCGATGAGGCAATATCCCCTGAGAAAAGAGGGTGTCTCTCGCATAGACAAGCCGTTCAGAGCCTGCTGGGCCTGATCCCAAATCAATTGAAGTACATGGCGAGCCTTTCCACTGATTCCAAAGAGGTTTGAATTAGGCCCAAACGTCAAAGCCAACACCATAAACTCTGCCTGGAAGCCAATACGCAGCCAAGCACCGATTCCTCAGCATCGGTGTCATGTGCTTAGAGGGAGATATCCCCCGTACTCAGCAGGATGCCTGCACTGGCTCCTCGTTTCCCAGGCGATTTAGCTCCCTTTACTGCATTGCAGTGTCTCTTCAGGTGACAAAAACATGGATAAGAGCACCAAGGACCACAGCTGTGAGGAAAGGTCACAGCACTCGCCACCAGGAGGAAAAAAAAAAAAAGGAACAAAAATCAACAAACCAACGAAGTTCCTGAACACAAGGAAGGGGGTCTCTGAGCTCTCGGCCAATTATGTTAAACAGCAGAAAAATCTTTATTCCTCCACAACCAAATGGAGCAAAATGATGACACAATGGCCTCAGTACTTTAATCAGCAGGACAAGTCAAGCCTTTTATTCCTTTGTATATTCCAGTCAATGGAAAGTTATTGCTTAATTAACCCCCTTGAATGAATACCTGATAATTAATAAACCCATATACTGTACCCCAAGGCTTTGAGTTTAAGAAATCTCTTCTGTTCAAGTATGAAAAAAGAAAACATGCTGAACTAATGGGAAATAATTCTGGTAGAAGGCAAACCAATTAGGATTAGTGAATTCCATTTCATTTAAAGTTCCAAGATAGAGAAGTAATTTATCTAGTAAATTAATAGTGTTAGTGACTTTCCTAATATATTAGCAAGTCTTTCGTATCATATTAGTGAAAACCAAGCTGGCTAATACAATAAAAGACTTATTATAAAGGTATGAAGGTTACTAATGTGATAAGATTTTTGCATCCAATTAGTATTAAAAGAACGCTGCTCCAAAATGGACTTTTATATTTATTTATATGATTACTCAGCCTACTGGAGAGGCCACAACGTTTATCTCAGCAAATTACTAATTCTCCTCCCAAATTTGGAGCTCCTGTATGTTATGCTCCTCATGCAAAACTGCATGCATGCCTGTATCTGCAGATCTGCATGGAGAACTGACCCCGGTTATTTGGTCTGGCTGCATTGTGTTTGGCACAACACTGCAGTGGTTTTGCATTCTCCTAACCTTGGATCAGCCAGCGACTGGTCTAATCAGATACAGCAGCCTAAAGGCAACACAATTACGCTGAAATTATCATATGGAATCAAGCCAATGCCCCATCTTGTCTGGTATCCTGTCTTCATCAGTTACTAGATCCTCCCACCCTTCTCTGGAGCAAGGTGAAAAATACCTGCTGCGCCGAGTTGACGGAATAACCTACTTGTACAGGCATTTCTTCAGAGCCTCACCAGAGAGCGGCTTCCTGACTGAAACAGCAAGGTCCATCTCCTTTTTAAAATCCTGAATTATAAACTTTATTATTGTAATAACACCCATGTAACTTATCCCCAACTAAAGCTATGCTAATGTGTCAGTGAGCTCCAGAGGTGACTTTTCAATGGCATGAAAAGGTATCTGCTTTGGTTAATTTTCTAATGTGTTGTCTTTTACACCATATTATATCATATAAACACCACTTTCTTTTTTTTCGTGAAAGATCTCAGCTACCTCCCAATGCCTTTGCTGTAGGTACAGTAGCAAAAGAGCAGATTTGCCTTCCGTGCCAACTGCAAACAAGGCTGCACATGGTGGCACACAAAAATCGGAAAAAAAAAGATCCCTAAAGAGGTTCTGCTACATTTATTTGACCCACTGTTGTACAAACGGGTAAAATTTTGGATCTGCATATAGTTACTTATTCTTACCAACAGTTCTGGAGTATCTGCCTCTATATATGGCTTTGCAGTCAATTTATGCACAGTTTTGGGAAAGAAAGTTTTCAGATCATCATAAAATCCCTTCTTCTGGGGTTGGCACTGTACAGAACCGGGGGGAACTGTACAGAATCAGAAATGTACACATGGTACTTAGAAATCAATTGTATTAGAGAATATAATTGGTGCTATTTTTCATCTTTAAAGTTCCTGCAAGAGTAGTTTTCTGAAGTACATCAAATTAGTAAAGTAGAAACAGATACAGTCGATTGTCCATCGTTCAGGCCGAGGTATGGGTTGATAAAGACTGATCGCAGTCCGGGGATGTTAACGTGAGAAGATATATTCCTGCACATTCTCCCAAATCGGAGCTGTGACTGATCTGATTCATCTCGTATCGTTAAATCCCTGGAAATTGTCATAGTCTGGATTTCAGACTTATGCCCCACTATTTCACTATTTTCCATGACAAACACAGCATCTTACACACCAGCCTGGAATTTTGCCTGGCTTGGCAATACTCACACCACCGTACCTCCAAGCCAGAGGTAATACAGAGCAATCCCAGGTGTGTGCCGGTGAGCTACACGCTGGGGTTTATACTGATACATGAGTATAAGGAGCTGAAAAGATTAGGATAAACTCCACCCGAGAAGACATCACGCACTTTTGTTTTTCAGCCCCTTCCCATAAATTCAGACCAAGGCAATTCCTGGTGAAGTGCAACGTCAGTCTTTTAAGAACACTAAAACTGCATCTTTTGCTGCAGCAGTCAACCTGAGCCATCACTGAGACAATTGCTGCTGTCAAATTTAATACAGAACCTCTACCTCCCTGAGTGTAGGAAGAATAATTAAGCAAGCACAGTAACAGGTATATTTAACTTAATAACTCATTTACTGCCCTTGTGGGGGTGAGAAAGGATCCCACATCATTAAACTAGCATATAGCTAGCCGAATTTGTTCATGTCCCTCTTTTTGCAACGTCAGATCATAGCCACATCTGGATGGAGACCACAGTAAAAAATTGAGTTATTTAAATTATTTCAGGATAGAGGCAAAAAGGAGGAAACGGGGAGAGTGGAGGGGAGCGAGGAAGTCAGAGAGAAAAAAAGGAACAAAAAATAGTAAACAGAAACAGAGAAACAAGAAAGACTAGACACATTAGGTATCTTAAATCTACAAGCCCTATAGACCTTATCAGGGAGAAGGCATAACGTAGGGACAAGGCATAACGTAGGGACAAGGCTGGGATGGAGGCTTGGGCCACAGTAACTGAGAGCTGGTGGTCCAGGGTTTGAGCCAAGCCCTGGAGCAGACAGTGAAGGAGCCCGAGGTCAGAGGAGGCAGCAGCAGAGCTGCTGGAAGAGCAGCTGGAGAAGGAGGAAGATCACTGGAGAGCAAGGAGTTATGGATGCCATAGGAAGGAAAAGAAAAAGACTGACCATCAAACCGGCACATAAAATGAGACAGCTGAAGAGAGAGGTCATGGGAACAACAAATACCAGGGCGGCTGTGGGAGCTGGGGAAAGCGTCGTAGGACAGTCGTAGGAAATCAGATGATGATTCGATAAGGGAAATTCAGATGCAGAGGTCAAAGAGGAAAAAGTTGTTGGTGAAAAATAGGTCAAGGGAGCAGCCTGCCTTCATTATTTTGCTTTTCAAACCATTAATTTAACAGCTGCTAATGACAGACAGTGCACAAAATGACATTTGTATTACCCTCCAACACTGATGTAAAAATAGGCATAATCCTGTTTTTGTGACAATTAATGCAGTGTGAAAAAGATAATTAAATGAGGCCTGGCGTACTTTTGCTTTCTATGCCTCACTGATACCTTCCATGGCTCCTGCCCAATCTCCTTGAAAATCTGCTCGACTCTTCTGCACCATTTTATCACTTTTCCCGTGTTAACTTAGACATGCCCTCCCCAAGCTTGAGACCGGGAGCAGTTCCTCAGAGGAGGCAGAGCAGGAGCGAGAGCCCAGCATGCCTACCACCTCTGACTCGTGTCATTACCTGGCCCTTATATAAATTCCAGCACATAAATATTTTTACTGGTAAAGCTTACTCTTAATTAGCTAGTTCATGTAATAATAGCAACTTTTAGCCCTTTACCTGGTTAGAAAAACTTTCGGCAGCTGAGATCACCATTGGAGGTGATGAGCTTCACCAGCTCACAGTTTGAAATCTCATTTCTGAGAAGTATGGAAGGGGAGCAGGGGACAGAATTGTTCTGAAAACATTAAAAAAATCCTGTAAAAAATATTTGCATATTTGTAGAAAGTAATTCTTTTACAGTTCTGCTTTGGAATTTTATCTCTATATTTTTTTATTACCAAAAAAATTTAGAACATTAAAAAAAGGCAGCAAATGTCAGAAAAAAATACTTTCATAATTATTTTCTTTGCTGATGGCCTAGAAATTTGCTGGATTTGATCCGAAACAAACTGCAGACGAATGTCAGCTTACTCCTGACATTGTCCGAAATGGATTTTCTCCCTTTGTGCTGCCCATACATAATCAAATGCACATTCAAAATACCTAATGGTCTGATAGTTTAAAATTATTGCTTGATCCTACGGCTGTGGAAAAGCAGTGGAGTCAGCCAGTGTTTCTTTGGGGTGCATCAGCAGCAGAGGCAAGACTAGAACTGAAGACACTGCAATACCTCCCTCTTCTCCTTCCAGCTCCCAAAGCAATAAAACCTTTCTATGCTAAATTAGACTATTGATCCGTGGCTACCATTCCTAATGGACATCCTGTCTCTCATGTCTGGGATTAGGATGTTCTTTCTACTGCTGGATAATCTTAGTACTGTACAATTGCTCTTTCTCTGCTAATGACTCACTGCAAGAAGAAATATTTCCTGGTTGCTTTTGGTTTTTGTAAAATCTCCTCAAGTAGGCTCACGTGAGAGGAGGCAGCAACCCCAATCTGTGATCTAGTGCTATCTGATCACATTCAATCCGACTACCAGGTATGCGCTTTATTTTCTATGAAGGGATGTTACATCATTAAACCACCATCTGCAACATGTTATAAGATACTTTGATAATTCAACCTATCATGTCATAATGTTCATTAGAAAGAAATAGAAGAAAAAAAAAAAAAAAGAAAAAAAAAAGAAGACAAACCTTTCTTCCTGTTCTAGTGATGGTCAAATGATAAGCACGAACTGAAAATTACACCCGCCAAACTTCTGAAAAAGTACCACAGGCTGAACATCTGCATCAAATAGAGCCTACGTGGGCAAGCTTTTAGCTGGGGTAGCCTCAACACAACCAACCAAACTCGAGCTCTCTGGGATTACATGAGAACTAGGGCAAGAGACTCCTTTCCCTGTGACCCAACACCCACACGTGCTCTCACACGACCAGATGAACATATGCCACATGCTCAGCAAATCCTGTGTTTTGGCCCAAAGTGGGCAGGCAGCAAGCGATGGTGTGAAAAGGAGAGTCCATAGAGCAGTTTCCCCAGCTCTTGGCCACGTCTTAGGGCTGCTGGGCAAGGAGGATAACGGGAATATCCAGAAGAAAGCCTCAATACTTCTCTACCCCTTCCAGACAACATCAATTTAGGGCAGTTCTTACAGATTCTTTATCTTTTGGCCAGGGAAGAAGATCACACGTTAATTAATATTTCAGTACCTCAGCTGTAACCCTGCAGTGACTATTTCGTTATGGCCAGACCGAGGGCAATTTTAATCCAGTTCAGGTGCACTTACTCTATTTTCACCCATCTTGCTCCTAGTCGGAAAACACCTTTTAGCAAACCAGGCTCCTAGGCTACATCCCAGTATCTGACCACAGGTTAGCAAAGGGAAGAAAAGGACCATGTCTCTGGCAAATGTACCCTAAACTCCATCATGCTAAATGTCAAGCACTGGTGGTGAATGAGCAGCCCTGACACACAGCTGGAACAGTGGGCATATTTGAGAGAGCTGTTAGCGCTCCCCCTGCCTTCTCTAAAGCCCACACCGGTGTCCAAATGGATGTCAAGAGAGGGTCTTTTCATTTCTTTAACTGTAAGCTGTTTTCTATCGCATTGTGGCCTGCAACTTGGCATACAAGATGTACTATGGCATTCGGAGATAGTGACAGCTGCTGAAGAAATGCTGTGTTATAAACATGCAATGATGCAGTGAACTGGCAAATCCATATGGCTGGAAAAAATGACAAGGAGGAAGGAAAAAAAACCCTATTTCAGATTTTTTTTAAACAAAGTAAATACTCAGTAGTTTGCTTCAGCCTACATGCCCCAATCACAACTTTTTTCTTTAATGGAAAAAAGTTTTATATACACATATACACACAAATATATATTTATATACATATGTATAATATATATATATAGCATTATCCTAGGATTGATCTACATGTGGCTGGAGAAGCAGAGGTGATATTTTCACATTTCATCATATTTCTGCTTCTGATTTCTCTGAGCAATTTGCCTGAACAACCAGCATCTTGAGTTGTCACAGTACTAGCTCCTTCAAGCACCCCCCTAAAATCTATGTGCAGTTTTCCCCTCCCTTTTTCTGTGCAGATGGATAATGTCTGCACATATACACCAGGGAAAGGTCAATCACTCACTTTTGCAGTATCATCAGTAATGGAGGATTCTCTGTGTGTCAGAATAAATGAGCGTGGACAGGACGGACGTAGGACATCACTGAGGGAGACCCCGAAACCACATGGAAATGTTTATACAGCTTATATATGCCCTCATAATTGATGGATCTCAGCAAGCAGACACATCCATTGCTTTTAAAAATGCTGATAAATCCAAGTCCATGACACATGCTTCTTAGGAAAGTAAGTATTGTGGCTTTTTAAAAAAATGAATGAGGAAATGGAAACTCGCAGTCATATCCATCCCCGTTTTCAAACCTGGCTGCCACAGCTTGCTTCCCATCTCTGAATGTAAGCTCCTAACGAAGGTGCCACAGCTTCATGAGCATCGTGTGTTAACAGTGGCCACCCAGCCTCTTCTCAGGCCAGCCACTTTTGCTTGGGCCCTAAGTACAAAATGAAAAATCCCAATTTCGTCACACAGGTTTGAACTTACAGCCCAAAAGCAGATGGAAACAGAAGCTGAAGCCCGTGAGTCTGCTCTTTTGTATGGCACACTTCCATCTACCTTTAATCAATGATGTCTGAGAAATGAGGGCTCAACGAGTATGCAGTCCAGCACTGGCACCATTTCCCAATGCTCCATAATCATCCTCAGATTTTTATGGACAGTTTTCTCCCCAGTGATTTTTTTTCCTTGTCATTTAGTGCCACTATTTCAGATTTCCTCTTGCTGAACTGCTGGAGTATCATCAGTGCATCTATATAGAGTATGAGAATATATTTGGAAAGCTTATTTCCAAGGGCCATTGGAGATGACTAACATTTTTACACTGCACAAAAGAAGAGAAAATAAATTTAGGAGTAGCAAATAGAGCCACTATGTTATTTCCTTCCCTGTAAATAAATAACTGTAACGCTTGTACTCCTATTGTGGAGCTGGGTATCCAGCATCTTTGTGGGGAAGGCGCATTTCAAACAGCCATAAATGTTCACCCAAGACATTGACAATGAAGGCTTAAGACAGCACAAATTATAGAGAACATGAAAGAAGCCCTGCTTCCCTTGAAGACACCACCTGTGTAAGCACCTGGGAAAAATTATTCATAGCACTTTACCACTACACAGACAATAAAGATCCTATGGAAACGTCTTTGTTTAAAATCAACATTTATAGCCCCAGATTTCATAGAAGTGTATGTAAATCCTAACTGATGCAACACATGCAAAATGACATCTTCAAAAACATGGGCTCTGCACACCAGGCCCCAGTGCAAGTCAAAACCCTTCCAGCTTTAGAATCTCATACTTTAGGAGCCGAGACCCGAGACCTGAATTTTCTTCCTTCTAATCTTCATTCTGGGTTGCTTCACCTCAGTACACATTTATATAATGAATTTTTCCCTGTACAGAACTGCCCTCCTCGGTTGAATACCCATTAACTGGAAAATGGGAGGAGAACCCATTGGCATTCATCCTAACGCCACTATTCAGTTCCATGTCCTTGCCCAAGTCACTAGAGATCTGATTCTGTAAGAGCAACCAAAACCTCTGTAGTTGCCCCCCCCCCAACCTTTTCTGTGCCGATGGATAATCTCTATATAGAAGGGAAAGGCTCTATATACACCAGCGAAGCTCTATATGCACCAGGCAAAGGGAGACAGAAGTCAAACATCAATTGCATGAGGACCCAGGCGATGTGTATCCTCATGCCAGTGCCTAGGAAACACCTTCAAGCCTTCATTTCTCCGTGTTGTGCCTGATTTACCTATCTGCAGAATGGAAGCCGCAGTATTTCACATCATGCTTGATCACAGTTATGATTTAAAAGCCTTATGATGCTTCCACGGAAGTTTAAAATATTATGTTTAACAAGTACCGCATAATTTAATTTTGAACCATAAATTTTACAGTTACCTTACACTGGTTTGATTTGTTTCCGAGTCCTGTTTGAGGATCTTCTGAAACCAATTAACGGGTGTTCTCCAGCGATCTCGCATTGACTCTTTTGTTGCTGGCACCTTTTGTGAATAAACGTTCTATCAAGGCAGAGAAAGCTTTCAGGAGTATTTGGTCTAAGTCACCACATGGCAGATGTATCCCAGTATCCAGATGTGTTTGGAGGGTGTCCTGCTGCAGAGGACTGCGTGGTCCTTAGGCGTAAGGGACTCAGGAGGTCCTAAGTGGCAGGAAGAATGGAGACAAGGCACTTTTAGCTCTTCTCTGAATCATTTTATCATCCAACTAGAATTTTCCCCGTATACATAAGGAACAGCACTGTGTGGGGGTCAAATATGTGGAAAGATTTCTTGTCTGCTTTACAGCCATCATCATGGTACCTTAGCCCTTATCATACAGCATGCGATGGTATTACAGTAGAGTTCACACTTTCCGTAACACTTCCCTTGAGTCACGTAGGAAGCCTGATGACTTTGCTCTGCTTTCTAAGCTGAGGAAAATACCAGGAACTGTCCTATTCCCCACCCCCCGCTTCCTTTAGAGAAACCCCAACAGTTTTCACAGAAATAGGAAATGACTGTTACCTTCAGGCTTTGCGGGTTTTTAGGTTATAGCCTTCTTTCTTTCCTGTTTAAAAAGTTGACTCTTCCATTTCTCTCTGCTGGCCTCCATCTTCCAACTCTATTTGAATTGAATCTCCTCCTTCTTCTTGGTCCCACTTCTAATTCAGAGTGCTTCAGCCACCATGAAAGAGATTCCAAGGTCCTTAAAAGAGCTAAAGGAATGGGAACAGTCAAGTTTTGATATTTTCACTACAAGACAAATCCTCTCTCTTACTCCTCTCAAACACTACTTCTCCAGGAGGAGTAAAGCTGGTGAAGGGCCAAGGAGAATCTTTCTCCTGGCCAGAGCAAAACTCTGGCCTCTGAGAACAAGGTGAGGGGGTTTGTGGTAGAGTGAGGAGTTGGTCCCTGGTTTGCTGGAGCGTGCGTGGACATCTCAGGCTCGCAGAGCTCTCGCTATGGAAGATCCTCTCTTGCCATGTAATAAAGGAGGACTATGTGGCATCACCACATCAACATTCACAGGGTCAGGCAGTTTATACAAGGAAAAAGGCACCGTTCACAGTGGCTGCTGTCATAATTTTACACCACGGGAAAGGGACTAAAAAGAGCAAGTAAGACACAAGAAGCTGCAGCATTTTGAATTTTTTTTTTTCATTGCTTTTTTAACTGAGTAAAAATAAGTCCTTCAAATACTATCTAAGAAACCATGCAGTCATTTAATATTACTTGCAGTGCTTTATGTGGAAGATTTTCATACTATTTGGTTGAGGATACGATCTGCCCTGGCAACTGTTGTGGCTGGTTATTTTTCCAAGAGAATGAAAACCCAGATACAAGCAGAAGTTACTGCAACCACCGCTGCCTCATTTACCTCGGCAGTCAGGTTGCTACTGGTACAAGCGCTCAGTTTTATACAGGCAATACAATTGCAGGTGCAAAGCTTGAAGCTCATGTTTACACCCACCAGCGGGAGGCTCACCTTCTTAAATGCATCTGTCTATGTGCAAAGCACTGTAGAAATTGCCGTAATAATGATACCTTCTCCAGTGCATACATGAATATTACAATGCCCCTTCTGCAGAGAAAAAAGTTAGTGCAGGAGTAAAAGTACATAACTTTAGGTCACAGCCACGGAACAAAAAAGCCAGGGTTTTCAGGAGTTCCTGCTCCTTAAGACTCAGTCTGCTTCTCCATTTTAACTTGCTTTTAAAAAGAATTAAAAGTATTGAGAAACTTTATAAAAACCCACAAGAAGCTTTTGTGAATCTATTTCATATTTGTTTGTTCTACAGTTGCCAGAAGGTCTTTCGGTCTCCTTGTCATTTTGCACTATATGACCTAAGTAACACTGATATTTATTGCTCATTTTCATTTAGCTCTTTGAAGACCAATCCACTTAATGATCAGAAACCTCACACAATTTAGCAGATAACATCACTGCAGAGACTTGTTGGGAAGCTTTAATAAGTAAAATGAATACTAAGAGGTGGGCTGGGGTGATTGCTGTGTTTTAATCCTAGATGATAAGAATCAGTCATACCTGCCCATTCTTGCTCTGCGATTACAGAGACAGAGCAGTTCAAGTGGACACAAATTTTAGGGGATGTTGTTTTAGTGACTACCTCAAGCACTTGTAAGACACACATTATGATAATAACACCTGCCCTTAGTGTCACTTGCATTTACCCACACGCAGTTTCTCATGCGGTAGGTGAATCCTGTTACCTCTGATCTGCAGATGGGAAAACCACCGTGACCCCAGTCCCAGCAAGCCCCAGGCAGCCCCAGCCGGGCAGGGCACACGCTGCCAGCCAGCCTGGCACTGGTACCCTCCCCTCCATCCTCCCCCAGCACCAGCTCCGGGACCCGACCCCTTGGAGCAGGTAATCGCAGAGGGCACAGTCAGCAGGCAGCTGGCACAGGAGCTAAGAGAACCTGATCAAGGGTGGCTTTTCTGGGTATAAAATATTTAGAGCATAAAAAGGGAGTATCACAGAGTATAAAAGGGAATATAATAGAGTACTGCCTGTACAGGCAGGCAGTGAACTCACGAATTTGTTCAAGGTCACAGAGGAAATCTGATGGGGAGCAAAGAGGAGGATCTGGTTCCTCCTAGCCCTCAGTTCGTGCCCCAACAGCTGGACGTGGCTCTGTGACATATGGAAATACGCCTCTAGTCCCACTGCAAAATGCTTCAAATTACAAACTTCCTACTGCCCTCCGAGAGTGTTTTATTTGTGGAAACTTTAAAAAAACAGTCTCTATATAATAACCATGGAAAGTTGTTTTCTTGTAGAACTGTAAATAAAGCAGTATTTATATTATTGTTACAATCTCTCTGGTCCTCAGTGACAGGGTGACCCCCTTGGTGTACGGAAATGGAGCAATTAATGAGTAATGAAGCATTTCCTGATACGCATATGCTGCAACCCATCTTTTGTTCTCACATCTTCAGGGACTATCTCTTATCACAGGTCTTTTCCCCTATGGAGAAACACTTGGAGGTTGCTTTAGGTAACACAGCAATAGGTAATTTTCAAAGCCAACTTAAATTAAAGAGTCTTTTCAGCAGTTTTGAGTACGCCATTAGCGGATGACTGCATAGGTAAATGATTTGACTCACCCTCATTGAGATTTAGGCTTAGAAATTTCTGGGTTTCAGACCTCTACTCACGAAATGAAGCAACAGGCACCACCACCTCATTGTCACGAGCACCTTCTAGTCTCATATGAAACCACTGGGTTCTGTTTTATAACCTGTGGTCTTTGCAGAAAGTATAACTTTGAGGCATGAATTATGCCTTGTTACCTATCAGAAAAGGCCAAATCCTAGGGGTTTTTGGGGTTTGGGGGGGTGTTCACCTTTCATATACTAACAGATGGCATTGGAACAACAGGTCTCTGCACATAAGAGGCAGGGTTTTGTGGATGTGCAGCTCTCCAGCAAGCATGAAACAAAGTAAAACCAGATTGAAAACTTTCATTACCCAGCAATGCAAGTCACAACAGCAGGGTTAAATCTGTTTCTATTTAGACAATATCTGGAACGGCATTTTATTATACAGCCTGTAAAGCACTGCCTGTGCATGGGTGGAAAGTACATTGTCTCCTTAAATAAAGAACTGGGGCAGGATTGTTTGGCACTTTCTTTTTTCTTCTTCTTTTTTTCTTTAACCATAAACACAAAGTAACCATTTCTCCATAACATTGAACTCTTTGTGGCCTTCCTAGAAACAATAAAAGTATCCAAAAATAAACATCTACTTAGAATAAATATTAACTCAGAGACCTTTAAAATATGAAGAAAATAGTCTCCGCAATATAATCTCTTCCCTGATAATGCAAAAGCCACCCCATGGGGTTTAAAACTGAGGGATTTCAAGGCTTCAGGGTGTCTTATGATGCTCGCTCTGAGCAGGCTGAATGCCAGGCTTTGTGAATGGCTCTGTCTTAAAAGACAGAGTCCTAATCGCTTTCAACTTTTCTAATTCTTCACATTCCTTCCTAGCAAAATAACTGCCTGCCTTATAATGGTAGAAACATTTGGAGACTAAAAGAAACAAACAAAAAATAATCAATTTTCAAGGTCCACTTGCAGACGGAGGAACTGTTTATGAAACATTTACTGTTCAGTTGCAGCAGAAAATCTCATCTTTATGACAAATGAGGAACCATGGAAATAATGGAGAGAGGTTTCTCTTTTTTGGGGGACGGTGGGTGGGCAGAAACTCTCCTGCTCTACAATTCAGATAATTGACTTCTCCAGCAAGTAGACCCTATCTGTGCCTTGCCCAAGGAAATGGGAATTTTAAGCTCTGTGGAGCCATGCGTGGGTGCTACCACCTCTCACGCAAAGCAGGACGTGTTTGCTGCCCTCAACGGGGTCAGTTTAGCTTGTAAAAACATCCCAGCTTAAAACTGGCCAGGCCAAACCCCAAGTGCTTCTCCCGGGTAGATACTGGTCTCCAAATCAAAAATGTCCTGCCAGGTTCTGGGTCACCATATTTTACAGATTTCCCACTAACAGAGGATGAGAAACTGAAATTTCAAGCCAATCGTTCTACAGAAGACCTATTCTCAGCTTTTCCCCACGTTTTGCACAAAACCTGGTGTGGTTCTTGCAGCAGCGGCTGGTTCGTGTGGCCCCCACACCCTTCCCAGCTCCAGGCACCCGGTGCTTCCCATCACTGAGACCGACACAACGGGGCAACGCTTCGGATAAAAACCTCATGGATTCATCCGACCCAGCTGACTGTACTTCTGATCATAGCCAGTCATTTCTCTAAAATGATCTACCTCCTGCCGGTGAGGTTAGAGGTTGAGTATTTTGTTATCCTTATCGCTTCTTGTATCTGGTTTTGATCTTTATCTTCTATGGTAATATTCTAAGAATTAAGGAAAAAAAACAAAACCAAAACAACAGCTTTTATTACCTTAATTTAAAACTAAGACTTGCTTTTCAGTTCCAGTTAAATAATTCATTTACATCTCGCCAGAGATGTTGAAAAACTAATGTGTACAGATGAGAGGCAACCTTTCTAAAAATATGAATGGAAAACATCCAGTCTTTCCTGTTATGTTTATAGTTTTTCCCTTGCAGCATAACATTAAAATTACCAGCTCTCGTGTGGTATAATTTGGTTACATCCCTTAAAGACACATGAAAGTAGGCCCAAAGGAACTATTTACTTCAGTGAGAATAGAAGGTGCTGAGTACATCACTCAGGAACATTTCTTTTTTGGTCATTAGTGGGTGGGAATATTGGTTTACTGCCTAAATCTCCCCCGACCTCCCTTCTGTACACATCAAGATGAAGCCAAGTGGGGTGGCCCAGCTCACATGCCACCACACAGAGGTTTCACGTCTCTAGGTCTTGGGGTCCACCGCCTTTGCACACATGGAGGAAATGAGTCGTGAGAGCGAAATATAGTTGTCCCCAGACTAGTGATGCAGTGAAAAGACTTGCACAAATGTAGGGCGTCCATGAGGGAGCAAAGACCAGAGCTCAGCTCTTCTGTCTCTGACAGCCGCATGGAAACCACAATGTTCCTCTTACTATTGCCAGCCCGACGAACAAAAGCCTTCAGAAATCTTCAGCAATGGCTCTCTCTGCTGCCCTTGAGGCTACTGACAGAACTAGTGATGTTTGCTTGAGGGCTCTGGAAAACCTGATCTGCTGCTGGTGAGCTGCTGAAGACCTGCCCTTTTGCATTTTCCCCATCCGTATTCAGCTTCTTACCATCCCTCCATCCGTGGCTTAGGAAGAGCTGGGCTGTGCTGCTGCTGTACGCTCGTGTCACCCCGCTTGGCTGTGGGCAACCATCAATTCCTCAAGTGCAACAACAGGAAGAGTCCAGAATAAACACACTAAGCATCTTGAATTTGCAAGTAAGTGCACAGGCTATTAGGCCCTGATAGAGTACAACAGATAATACAGTGCTTAACTTTAAACATACAAATAATACCACTGAATTCACTTGAACACAATTATGTTGGATGCTTAACATTAAGCTTATGCTTAAGTGCCTAATTAATTCTCTCCCTGTATACTTTACCTCAAGTTTGTTTGGGGTCACTTGGTGCCATCTTAACAGAGATATGCAAGAGCACAGCTTCTCTAGAACAGTAAACTGGAACCAGTTTCCACACACTGGGAAGCTAACAGGTAAGTGAAGATTTGTTTTCCCATTAAATATAACCCTCTATTTCTTTCACTACATTTACGGACAGTTTAGCACCCGAGAAGCTGAACCTGCAGTTCTCAAGATATCACAGTTTCTGGATGTCACCTCATCCAGGGTATGGCAGCCCTTAATGGAGAGGAATATACAGTAAGTATATTCCTGAAAGTTTTTGTGTACAGTCTTGCTACAGTTGTTAAGCCAAACAGTCAGAGCGAAAAGAGTCATTTTGTCTAGCTGGGTATTACACATTACACTTCCACGGTCTTCACATTTTAACAGTGAGATTTTGTCAGCTTCATGAATTGGTCCATCATGGGTAGGCAGAAGACTTGTAGAAAGCAGAAGCTCTTGTGCATTGTCTTAAAGCTTTTGCTTCAGAATAGCTCCCCTACATACACCTGTACAGATTTGAAAAGGGAGAATCGTGAGCAGATTTTTCTTTACAGGCTCACTCTCCTATGAGGTGTCAAGGAACGGATTCTCAGTGCAATCACGTGGGTTTCAGTGGGTTGCACTGCCTTGATAGAGAGAAGTCATACCTGCTGATTCTCTCATTATTTAATCCACATCATTATTTTGCTCTAAGGTCACTTCCCATTTGTGTCTGTAACAAGAACTGGTTTCTAACTAGTACCACACTTCTCAAACCACCACCGCTGTGGAATCTGCACAAGTACCACCAAGGAGGAGGTTTTGACTTGTGTTACCCATGCAAGGGAGTAAGAGACTTACCTGCGAGCCCCTGGGTCCTGGTGATGAACAAACGTCCCATGTGCAGGGATAAGTCCCAGCTCTGCCACCTGGCTCGCTGCTCTAGAGGAACCAATCCAGGCGAGCTGCACATCCCTTCCCTTTGCTGAAGGGAGGAAACTGTGACCCATATGGCGATTCTCCTCTTGCTGTGTGGAACCCCTTACCCAGCGCTTCATATAAAGACACAACCTAATCCTCATAGCTGTTTTTGAAGCGTCAGTTATAAAATCCAATAATTAGCCGAAGAAGCTAATTGCTGATATTCTGTTAAATAAAAAAGAAAACAAAATGCTTTAATGAACTGTGTTGTACACTGCTCTAAATGTATATTCAAATAAAGCACGTATCTTACCGAAAACATCCAATACTGGGCATTCCAGATTCAGTATAAATAATTAGACCTGGCCCTCTTTAGACAAATTATCGGTAGGGAAAGCTTTAAAAATATGTTCTTGTGAAATACAGTGCTATTTCTTTAAATAAAGGGCTCTGGCAGTTCTGTGAGGCAGTTAGCTTAGCACCATTAATACAGAATACAGTCTATCAGCATTTAGTGAACTCTCCGTGACCCTGGTAGAAAGTAACTCCTTTAGCTTATACTTATGAAAAATATTATTTAAAAATGCTGTTGAAATGTAAGCATCATTTATAGTCAGTGTAAAACCGGAGTGATATTGCCAGCTCCATCAAGCATTCAACCAAGGATGGGGACCACTCATCTTCTTTTCTTGGGAATGTAGAGGAGCTCTGGGAGCTGGAAATGGGAGCTTCCCAAAACATCTCAGTTGTCTCCTGCTATGTGTGCTCACAGGTTTCTCTTTTATTTGCTACCTATTTTGCCCTTCAGCAAAAATATCCCAAAATTGGCCGATACAGTAAGTTTATAAATTCACCTGTTTTGCAACGAAGAAACGAATGGGTGTTACACACATGAGTACGTCCTGATGGGCCAAGACATGGCCTTTGAAGGTCACGGCTCCTCCCTTGGAGAAGGGCATCTTGATCAGGAAGGATCTGGGAGAGGAAGTCCAGGGCTGTGTCTGCTCTTCCTGCCTTGCGGAGGAGGAAATTTTAATACCTCTCTGCCAACAAAAGACAGTAAATGACTTCTTTTGGTCATTCAGACACATAGATCTTTGTCTTGCTGAACTAATACCAGCAGTACTGTCCACAGGATTACGCCTGCATGTAATGGCTCTCCACCAAGTAGTACATGAGGTCATATAAGAATATGAAGAAACAATTTGAGCTGACTTGTTGCCATGATGTGTAGCTATCTAGGCCCAGATCCACAGCGCCACAAGTGCCCACCTAAGATGACTGTGTTAGGATCTTTGTTACCTCAGGTTCTGTCTAGAGCCAATGGATGGACAGGCACCCACAGAGAACAAACGTACTTCCCCGAGGTATCTCTGGGGGTGCCTGTCTCTCCCAGCTGAATATATAAGGGAGCTTATGAGCCTAATATAGGCTCCCAATTTAGACGTTTCATTTAGTCCAGGCCTTAGTCCAAGCTTTGGCAGTTGTAAACTGAACTGAAGAAGCTCTCGCAAGCTCCTTATTTGTGTAACATTCAGGAAATACATCTGGCGACAGGGGCTGAGCCCTCAGCCCACAGCCTCGGTGCTTTTGTGGATCGAGCACACAAGGATTGCCTGTCTGAACCTTCTATGTCAGAAAAAAAGGGGTTTTCCACATTTGGAAGAGGGCCACCACTGGAAGCTGAACCTGGCCAGACCAGTTAGTAACATTTTCATGATAAACAAAGAAGTGCATTGCTTGGGCCACTGGCTGATTATAATAGCTATGAAATTACCCAATTTAGTTCACCACGTCAATAAAATTTATACGAAAATACCACCAGAATCTTGGCGAGCATATGGATAACTGTACGAAAGTTCCCCAAGCCAATGTGACAACCATTTAAGAGGACTAACCTCTGTCATACGGTTTTCATTTTATGTGCATGCTATACAAACACAACCACCACAAATATGCATTACAGGCTGCCTAGGACTCACTGCTGAGGTGAATTAGCACTGTAGTCTAACCTGTTGAAAAGCTTAACCTTTAACCTGCCAGGCAATGGCGGTTGCAATTTGCAAGCCATTCTTGTGTTGAGTGGCTGAAAACATACTTATTTACTTGTGTAAAGCCATAAATGAAATGGGTTGGGTGAGCTCAGCTTACTTCCCAGTTCACAGACCATGTCGCAAAACACTACCACATGTTCGGCAAGTAATTCAGCGAGAGGACTGAACGCTACTGCACCGTGACCCAAATTCACTCTGCAGAGAAAAAAAGAGCTTCTTCTAATCTGGAGCGAAAAGGAGAGAATGCAAAGTGACTTCCTTTTTAAGTAACTTCCCGCTATGCTTCCAAGAAAAAGAAATTCAAAGAAACTGTTTGAAAATAAGTCATTTACCCTCATGAAAAATCTGCATAAGCTTACGGCTTGAGAAACTGAAATGCTCTGCGTAACCGCACTGATGTACTTCTCATTAGAAGTGTATGTTTCCTCTCACTGCCCACTGGCAAGTCTGGGCTCTGTCGGACGAAGCATCAATTCCCTCACTTTTCCATCTCATCTGCAAAGCCTGCCAGTGGTGCTATTTAGGATTAACTGTAGAGACAGAGTTATGAGGTGGACAGAAATGTCATTTCCCACTCTCAGGTTTTGCAAGATTTATCACTTATCAGTTTTTTTGAAAGATGCATGGTTTCAAGATGTGAAGCTCTTCCATGCCAGACCTGCTCTTGTCTATCAAATGAAGCCAAATCAGTAGATAACCCAGGTTTAGCAAACTGGATGTTTTGTAATGGAGATAGCTGGATAATAACTATTTCTAGATCAAAGCCAGTGACTAGGCGTTGCTCTTGGCTTGTTAGCTTTTCTGTCTGACTGTATAACCACAGGTAGGCTTAAGTTGCAAAATTCAGATCAGGATGCAAACTCCGTAATTTGGGAATTGTTTAGGTGCAGAGACCTGGTATGGTTCACAGAGAAGCGAGACAGGAATCAGGATGCTCAGAACCAGGTCTGTGTATGAATTATGGCCGGCCTGACCAGATGTTGCAGACCCCATCTTCAACCCCAGTGCACAACCAATTGCAGGTTTTCTGATCACAGAATCACAGAATCTTCATGGTTGGAAGAGACCTTTGAGATCATCGATACACATACAACCATACACAAAAAAACCCCCAAAAAACAAACAAAAAAACCCAAACAACAACAAAACAACACAAAAAAATGCACCTAAAACCACATTTTGGTTTTTTTCCCTTTCCCTGTAATTACTTACACTTATGTGTTTGCACAGACAAAAAAACTTACCTGTCACAAAATTCTTCTGATTTTTGTTTTCTGATACTTTGGTTCTTGTTTGAATATTCTCTTTCCTTTCAGGTCCTACAACAAGAAAAATAAAAAAAAGTGTTACAATATATATTTCCTATGCTTCAGTAAAGACATAGACAAAAAGCTTTATTTCTCTCTTACTTCAGACACTTTACATTATCCAGAAAAAAGCTCAAAAGCCAGGAAGGCTTCGGTAGGGATGTGAGGGAACGCACACCATACATATTGCTGCTCTTTCCTGCTTTCATATACATACCATAGGCAGCTGCCACCCTACAAGTTTATTTTCTGAAATTGGGGTAAAATAATAACAATAGCAGCAATAATAATGATGATAATAAAAATAGCACCATCATTTCAGGCTGTGTGACAACCTACTTGCTGAATATTGGTGTGAAGTGCATGATTTGTTTTTAGAAGAAATTTTAATGAAAAACTTTGGGTCTGAAACTGCAGTTTGCAGAAAAGTTAATCTTGGATGGGATCCATGTCACATTCTTTCACCGTATTTAAAAGTTGGTTTCAGTGGTGAATACAAGCATTTGAAACAATATTACTCTTAAAGCTAAGGTCATATTTGTTGATTATGAAGAAAGAAGCAGATTTCCTTCAAGGAGAGGAACCAGTATTCCCCACTGGTTGAGAACCTGCTATGATAGCTCTGCAGTCAGAGCCTGGCAATAATTACACCTTGGGTTTTGCGGTCATTTTGGATTGGTGTGAACATGATAAATGACACGTTTTAATTTGAACTATTGCTCAGCAGGCCTGTTCAGGTAGGCAATAATTCACTCGAGCAGGCAATAAACCTGAACAGGCAATAGCCCACACTTTGAAGTATGCCAGCAAACTCTTTAGCAACAAAATAAATATGTACATGAACTTCCGCCATAAATTGTCTTTGGTGAGGCAGACCTAGTAAGAGTTTCAGAGCTGGCTTTTCAGGTACTCATGAGGAGCAGGATGACTCATTGGGCAGATCCTACTCCAGCGTTAATTCTTTGAAGCTGGACTAACGAACTGGTCCAACATCCACTGAAGGCAGCAGGAGTCTTCTGTTCAATGAAGGCAGAATGACTAAGCTGGTAGGGCAGTTTGGTCCTTTTACTAAAGTAAGTAAATTGCCTTCTCATGAAACCACGGATTTATAAATGAGCCTATTCCTATGCAGTTGAGCAAACTGCAAAAACACAGCACCAATGTGCAGAACAGCTTTGCTACAACTTGGAAGAGATACAGGAGGGTCCAAACGGCTCCGATTCTCAGGGCTCAGGAAACCTGCTGGTGAAACCATGTTTGCACAGCAGCCTTCTTCACAGCATCCTTTTAACTGCTTTTGAACAAGGCTGTTTGCCTTTTATATTGCACATACTACATTTTCAACCTTTGGGCAAATGCATGCATTGTTTTAGTTACTTAAACCACTATGTTTTGTGCAAATTACTCCAGACTTGCTGGTAACACGTTTCCAGCACTGTGGGATGCTGTTGTAAAGAAAAGCAGAGGTTACTTTTCTTTTGGCTGCCAGTTGGTCTTATTTTTATAGGCCAGGACCTACAGTGTTATCACTGATTACCCTAACACACTTGTTATAGGAGGGGAAAAATAATGCAGAGAGCAACATGACTCAAGCCAACTTGTCTGAGGTTGGTGTGTGTGAAACTCTTTTGCCTTCTCCTTTATAATAAACAAGGGAAAGAATTCAAAGTCAGAAGAAAAAACAGCAACAGATTGAATGGAAAGAGACAGTTTATCATCAACTGAGACAGCTGCAAGTCCCGACTGTTCTGCTGCCCAACCATGCTTTCACACCAGCGACCCACAGCAGAGGTATTTTGAGACATTTCAGTCCCTGAGACTGTGCCTAGTGCAGGATGATCCCCCACCTGTTTGCAGAAATGTCTCCGTCAAACCATCCTGGAGGACAGGGCAGCGTGGGACACCGTCCTCCGGCTGTGGGGAGGAACCTTTTTGTGGCGATTCACCGTGCAGGGCATAATGTCGTTTGCCTCCTCCCTGTCAACCATTTACCTTTAGAAATGCACAGAAAATGAGTCTCTGTGCTGGGCTTTGAATCCAGATTTAGATTCTTTCCTTGCTTCGAGTTGCCCAGCTCTGTCATTCTGGTTTGATCCATCCCAGGAACAAGATCCAGCAGCTTCCTTCAGATGCGAATCTGGACCTGAAAGCCTTCCTTCTCCCTTCCCACACCATCTGGGAGCTGGGATTTTCCATCTTTTGTTAAAATAGTTACTTACAAAAGGAGGGAAGGGTTGAGGGCAGTTCACCACGTTTATTTCACTTGGTATGTGTTTGCCTTTGCTTTCACACAGGCTGTTTTCATGCCAAATGACAGTTCTATTTGTTCCCCCACCCCCTTTTTTTTTTTTTTGTGTAGCTTATGTAGAACATCTGGTTTTAAAAGTGTCGCAATTTCTAAACATATTCTAATGCTCTTGGGATCAGAATATCAACAACTGTCTATTGCGGTAAACCGCATGTCTGGAAAACATTCCTGCAAACTGAGTTCTTAAATAAACATAAAGCATCTATAACACATAATGCAAAGCAACATTCACTCGTAAACTCAATATTTAGACCAGATGAGGTGCAAAATATGGTTTTTCTGGACTGAGCCATCACGATTTACAATAACATTGACAGGCTTTCCGTTGTATACAAGAGAGGGCAGAGGTGTGGCATGCAGATTGGAGCCTTTCCTTAAGTGCTCATTCCGCATTTCAGTCCCATCCTGTGAGATTTTCTTGCTTCGGTTGGAGAAAGGAGACTAGGAGTACATCCTCTGAAAAATTTCTACTGTTATTAGAAAGTGGGAATCTAAAAAGGAACTGGAAAGGCCCGACAGATTAGAAATGCCTGTATCTGATAAGCCTAATCATCTTGTGTAATATCTGCATCTATGCTAATTATCTGCATACATGTGTCTGAAATCCAGCGGCAATTCAGAGATAGCTTAGAGATTAAATAAACTGAATAAGATGGTGAAAGGAAAATTGCAGTAAATTGGTCTGAGTGGGAAGCTTTTGTTATTTTCAATCATTATTATTATTTATAGGGTGTGGAAAGTGGAACCATAAGCAACTTCATAGAGATATGCAGTCACACTTTAAAAAAAATGGTTTCTCTTTGAAAACCCCTTCCACACTGGTTTCAGAAGCATTTGCTCTACTCTTAACAAGGAATAGTACCAAAGTGAATAACCACTTCAAATCACTTTTTAGGAGTATCGGTGGCTGATGAAGTTGGTTGACTGGAAATGGAATGCTGAAAACTCATTAAACTATTGCTACATGCTATAAATGGAGTTTGATTATTCTTCCAGATTACTATTTCTTAAAAATATTACTTTTTTTTCTCCCTAAAAAGAGCACCAAATACTTCCCTCCAATTAATTCTTTAAGAATTTCCACTCTAAACTGAATGCAAAAAATGTTTTATAAGGAGAAAAAATGAATACATACGCTCAGGCTGACGTAATTACATCTGAAGGTTACTGAGAAGTCTACTGAATCCACCTCCTGCGGCATCTCAAAGTTAAGGTTTATCAAGAGAAAATTGAAAAATTAAGTCAAGCCTTATCATTGCATTCCCTAATATTAAAAAGGGCTGGATCTTTTTTTGATGATTAACATCTGGAGTTATGTAAGGTAAGATAAGGGTATTAGAACATCTCACTTCCCTGTATAAAGAAGATCATCTGAACAGTATGGAAATGAGGGCCTCCACCCTAATACCCCATTATGCAACTTAGAAGATGTTTTGGCCCCAAACCTGCACATATCAGGATGAAAACGCCTCCCTTGCACGTTCACCACTGGAAATATGCACCACAGGCTGGACCTAAGTGATTTCTGGGGGACGGAACCCGCTTGCTTTGAACACAGAAGACCTCTTGAGGTTGGCGGAATTTCAGGTCTCGCAAGGATAAATGCTAAGTTCCTATTTTTTCCCCCCTCTTCCATAATAAATTCAAAGTTTTGCATTGCTAGTGTGGGTTACTGGGCTGATCTGGTGTAACTGAAACTGATTCCCCTTCGAAGCTCAAACAAATGGTTTCTAGAAAGCAGAGCCATTTTCAGTTTACTGGAAGAGAGTAAAATTTTAACAAATCAACCAGAGTGAAAAGGGCTGAGCATTCAGCCAAACATACATCAAGCTTGAAACAACTGTGCTCTAACGCAAAGCAGATTTGTGCCAACCTGCAGGGACTTCTCCGTCACGGCACTCCCTCGGGATTTACCAGTGCGGTACGGTTCAGGACAACCGAGCAGCTCAGCCTTTTGCTTCCGTGAGGGAGGCTGGAGGAGCCGCGCTGTTGGCAATGACAATTAGCTGGCCGGTGTCATCCGTCCCACACAACTGCTTTTTGCCAAGTCTAATCACTATACTATGCACCTCACCTTCTTGAATGAGAGGTCCTCATTCAAGCATGTAGTTTATTCAAAAACACATGCTGCATTCATTATAGCTGCATATTAACGAACACCTTGAATTCTTGGAGCATTATTGGTATCAGGTCTCTTGGCCGATGCTAGGACAGAATGCCTTAGGGGAAGCTTGATGCCCAGCCAGAACTCAGATTACAAAGCACACACACATCTTTCTTTCCATATATTGAAGAATCCACTCAACCTTCTGTATCATCAAAGTACTTCCTAAACATACGTGGTTTTCCAAAATGTTTACGTTGGGATTGCAATGACTCTGGAAAACTCGAGCTTCCCTTTTCCAGAAGCTGGAAAACAGGAATTACTCTACTGAAGGTTTTAAAAGGCATAATTATTTCATAATATTTTTTTTTTTCTCAGGATTTTAGCAGTTTTGACAAAATGCTGTAAGAAAATATAAAGAACAAGCTCATACAAGGACATTTTATATTGTCCCCTCCTGCATTTGAGGTAACGACTTATTGCCACAAACTCACAACTAGTGCATTTTCCAGGAATCTGATCTATCCGTATGTTTGTATGACCTTCATCGCATCACTGAATATTTGAAAACTTTTCAAATTGTTGTGTCTTGTCATATAACTTTCCTGTGGAGCACAAAAAAGATTCTCATATTTTTAAAGGCTGCCAACTGTCCTAAGGGGTAAGTAAAGGCACAGAGGAAGCTTGTGGTTGTGTGACAGCAGAAGGTGGATCACGGATCATCACCTGAACGCCAGTTCAACGCCCTGCCTCTGAGATCACCCTTGCTCTACACATAAAATAAAACCGCATCTTACTGAGAGACTCTTACTATAGTAACATATTTCTTTAAGCTGCATCCAATAAAATATCGCATTTCTTCAAATACCTCGTTTCTTCAAAGTATTATGTCTTTGGCATTTTCTGTTGAGTAAGCTGGAAATAAATGTTTCAGTTATTATTCCTAAGGTACTAGGGCTATTTAATATTTATTCTAAAGGGTCATGGACATCTCATGCAACCTGGGGCCAAGATTCTTCCCAGTTTCTGTTCCATCCTGTTGCAGTTCATTCCCCTGACCTCAAGGACTACCTTGAAGCCTCTCAAAGACACCCAACTGGCCCACCAGTGAGCCTTCTGGGGTAGCTATAACCTTCTAAAATAATGACAGAGAGCACTCAAAGGAGACACCCCTCGTGTTCCTAGAGGAAGGAGACAGCACTTTTTTGAAGAGTTCAGATGTTCGCCATCATGTAAATTCTGCAGTGGAAAATCTCTCATCCAAATCCCAGGTGTCAACTCAGAGTCTGCATTTAAAGGGAGCCATTTCACAACCTACAACATGTAAAAGCTGGCCAGGATCAGCCCAACTCTGCTATTTAACCAAAATACACCTTGAGATGTAAGTGAGCAGGGGAGGTGCTTCTTTAAAGAAATGAATGCATGGATTTTGAATAGGATTAGGCACAAATATCCTTCTGCTTTTATAAATATTGACAAAAGGAAACAGGAAGACAGGTCTTTCCATAAAGAAGAGGTCTATTAACCATAATACTGCTCTATCGAAATGATAGTTTTATCTTTGTATTAAAACAAAGAGGGTAAGGCAAGATATTACTTTTTTTATACTGATAGTTCCAAACCTCATAAAATATTAGTAGCTGTATCAGCTATAAAAATTAACAGCTCCAGATCCTTCAGTGTTGTGCTCTTCAATTTTATTTTATCACTAGTTTTTCAGTTGTCTCTGTGTGTGTACGTGTGAGTGTGTGCACATGCACACGTCCCTTCCTTCCTAAGCTGTTTGGCTGGTGATGAATAGGCTTATAATTGCTCTGTAAGGCTGCATGGTAGGGTTTGCAAGTGGCACTCCTGATTCCTTTACATCAGAGGTCACTATTGTACAGTAAGATCCTGATAGGAGATAGTGATAACGTGATGAAAAAAAAAAAAAACAAACAACCAAACCACAAAAAAACAACCACTGAAGAAAACTCTGGTTTTGATGGTGTGGATTGTTCTCCAGTTAAATTACTTTCTAGGCGCAAAACTATAAAATTCTGTCAGGCATCTCAGTTCAAAACTGCCCTTTCTAAACATTTGGGAGCCAATGTAAACACTAAACTCAGTATGATGTTTGCATTCACTTACTCAATCTAACTTTTATTAACAATTAATCCATCAAATTTCAATGCCTATAAAATCCCCTGAGTCACAAGCCCCTCTGGAAGTCTGTTTCTCGAAAACAAAAATCGCAATTACTGGCATTATTTTTTTTGATGCAGCATCAAATTTAAACTGGGTTTTACAAACTGAAGAAGTATCCGCATTTCTACTGTCTAAAGGCATCAGATTCCCTTAAAGCTCATATACAGTGTAAATACATAGGAACTACAGGAGGCAGCCAGTACATATGGAACAGATAAAGGCCACATAGTTTATTGAACCTTGTGGCCTGCTGATGTAACAAAATAAGCTTTGCAACGAGCAGTCAGATCTTAACATCAGCTCGCTCCTTCGCTGGAGCGTAATAGATGATAGCTCTCAGAGGGCCAGATTTGGATCCCCATATTTATCAGGAGTCTTACTTCAGGCTCTGGCCCTCAGTGCTGAATGAGGGATTTAGAAACACTCATTCGTAATATTTTCTCTTCTCTGAGCAAAGTGTGGTGAGAGGCAGCTGGAAGGTTTCGTGTTCCAGCAGTTGAGGGGAAAGAGATGCTGAGACCAGCTATATCAAATCTCTCCAGTACTGATGAGTCCTTCTCTTTCAAACAGGTACACAGCTCTTTGTCAGTGTAAAAGCAATTTGGACTGAACTTTCTCATCACTGCAATAATCCCTTGCTGAAATTTTAAACCAACTGGAGAAGCCAAAGCAAGAAATGCGTGCCATTACCTTTACCTGCTAGCAGCAAGGAGTCCATTGCTCTTGAGATACATGATTTTCTTTCATTTTCTATACCTTTTAGCCATCCCAGGATTTGAAGTCTAATCACTCTGGGATCATTAGTAATGAAATCAGCCCACAAGCATCTGGTGTGAGGATAAGGGAGAAAGTTCTCACACATCTTAAATCTGGTGCTAATGGAAACACCCTAAAGGCCGAGGTAGACCATGGTGTGGCAAAGCTTTGACAGAAAGTCTAAAGGTATCTCAAGAAACCAAAGAGCTGTTCCCATGTGTCTGGGGACTGTTACCTCTGCAGGTGGAGAGAATTCAGCCTCCAAGGGCACAATCCCAACACGTGCCCCAAGGAAATGGTCTATGTTGTCCGTGTGTCTGTACAGAGATGCTCCTGATGATAAGCTGTGACAGTGAGTTTTGGCTCATAAGGACTGCTTGTTTGCTGGTAGCACATCTATTAAAACACAGAGAGTTTGTTGCTTGGGGAGACATTTTTTGAATGGAGACTAAGGAGCTGTGAAAAGAATGGGTGATTTTTTACTCTCCTGTGTTTCCAGCAACTCTCTCTGCATGCTTTTCTTTCTGAGTTTATGTCTATTCTTCTGAGGGGAATCAGCTAATACCTTCAAACAGTTTCTAGGAAAACTTAGGCTGGAGGGAACCTCTGAAGAAATACTATTTCATTCCAGTATCTCAGAGGCCTTGCCTGTATTCTCTTCCCACGAGCCACCTACATCCTCCCAGACATACAAAAGAGCAGCTTAATGTCATTCTTGCTATACAAATCCTTTTACAAATGTGCATTCAAACATCTTCAGTGAAGAACGGAGCATATCCCTAACCTGTTCCTGCTCTGGAAATGCACTTCTGGTTCACCAGACCACACTCACATGTCCATACTGCCCACTGAAATACAGTCACCAAACCACAGGACAAATCAAATGTAAGTACATTTGAATCCATTCATAATGTAGCAGATATCCCTAAAGAGCAGCTTCTAATGTTGTGTTATCAGAAACCTGCAGGGAATGAGAAGTACACTCCAAGATTATGCATAAACTGAAAGCTCTGAAAAACTTGCAAATACTAAAAATTGACGTAGCTGGCTCTTGTGGGTAAATAACACCATCAGAGAAAAGAGAGCTGCTCACTGGCAGTCGCCAAAGGTAAAGCAGGGCTGAACAAACAGGATTCCCAGTTTTGGCAGTGAAAGTAATACAATGAGTCAAACAAGACCTAATGCAGCTCAGGAGTCACACAGGTCAGTCTCTAGCCCAGATGAAAAAGAAGGGGGTCATGGTCACCGGCGGCATAAGCAGATAAAATGATCCAACACCAGCATGGAGACATGCCCCCAGTGACTAAACAGAGGAAGGTCACGCTGCTCAGAGCTCTCCTGCAGCTTGCTGGAAAGCTGTCTTGGTGCCCCAGACTGGCAAAGAAACCACTGAAGCCCTACTGAAAAGATTATTGCCTGGTGGCGTTCTCCAAATTATCTCTAAAATGTTCTCTTATTCTGATAAACTGAGAAGAAAATCTGATCTTTTGCCTACAAAGACAAAAGAGGAGCAAACATTCACAACACAATAATGTGTTGATTCACAAATAATAGGAACTTGAGCTCATTTTCCACCTCCTTAACATTTTCTGCATTGTGTGGGTAGCAGTTCAGAGCCAATTGTTTCTAGGGTCATTTTATCTGTTTTGGTTTAGGAGATAAGACTTAAACACTTCTGGATCAACTATTATTTTTATCTGTTTGATTTTTTTCCCAACAATATATGACCTAGGAAAATGTCTTCCTAGGAACTGTTGAGATACATGCACAGACTGATCATAAAGCTTTCATAAAAAGCTTGTGGTCTAACCACGGGGAGCATTGTTCAGTCCTGATTACTTTTTATCTTCCAAAGGTTAATCCATTTCATTCCACTTTGCTCAATATGTTGTGGACCCCTTGAAGGAAAGTCTGAAAGCAAAGATCCTTTGTGACTCTTGCTCCTAGAATGTAATCTTCCATGGGCAGATCTCAGCATCATTCTTCACATGAGAGAAATGAAGATTTATCCTAGGGAACCGATATTGGGGAAAAAAAAAAGACCTATAAGAGAATTCTCAACATTCAAAGACATATCTTTATATATTTGATTTTAAAAAAAAATCTGGTCCTCCACACAATAGTTCATACACTTTTAAACGGGGTTATATATTTTATACAGAGCCCTGTGATGACACACTCCCTAATAAGCCTTCGTTCTATATCCTGGTCTCTATTTCCATGGCTCCCTCGGATTTGCATTTCAGTGATGCACTTTGGGATCCTGAAGATGAAGCATACAACTGAAATATTATAATAGTTTCATAGTCTTTATTTAATATGCTTTTACCATTAAAGGATAGGAAATATATGAGAAGTTTGCAGCCTAACGCATAAGAAAGCAATTATTGCGATAAAGGAGATCTGCAGGCTTATTTATTTCTTGTTCTTCAACCTATTACATGACATCATTTTAATATAAAAGTACTTTGTAATTATGATGTCTTTGCTGATAATTCTTTGTTGTACACCACTGGATCTTCATTACCTGAGCCCAGAGATCTTTTTAAAGATTTTATACTCACACCTTAATAAAGTCCTACAAAAAGTCTTTCAACCTTCCCAAGACCTTGCCTTCCCTTGGTGTGCTCAGGACAGCATTTTCCATAGTTTCCACGTTTTAAGCTGTCATCTTTGCCTAGAGGGCAGCAAAACAGCATCTCCTGAGGACTCCGGTACCTAAATTTGCTTCCTTTATTCTTCGCTGAATAAGGGAAGCCTCTTCTTCAGTATTTCTAAGGCTGTGCTGGAAGGTACAGCCAAAACGTAACCAATCTTGGCTGGGGTGGCTTGGCACAGGCACGGCGTGGTTAGCCCCGTCTGTCTCCCCACTGACCTAACAAACCAAGCTGGGACCTGCCAGGAAAGAGCCTCCACTAGCCATCCCCAAAGGGTTTTGTCAAACCTGCTGCCAGCGACCCACCAGCTATGAGGTAGCGTCTCTGACTGCTGGGCTGGAGATTGTAGGACTAACTCAATTATTTAATGACGGGGGAGACGTTACTGCTGAAACTAGAACTTGCAGCTCTAGTTTCTGGGCCTAAATGGGGACTGTGAGGAAACGCTGGAAGCAAGACAGGCGCACAACCGTTCAGTTGCAAAACCTAAACGTCTGTAAGATTTTCCTCCAGTGAGGTATGCAGCGGAGACGCTGCTTCGTGGATCAAAAGTCACCTGGCTAGTGGAACGAGATTCCAGATAGGCAAGCAGCCTGGGTGCTCTTTCCTTTTTAACCAAAAAAAAAAACCCCATAAATTCAAAACCAAACCACCTCCAGAAATCTCTCTCCAGATCTCTCGAAGCTCTGAGGAAAGACACATGCCCAGTGGGACTTACCCCTCCGTTACCCACCAAAGTATTTGAATTCCGCAAGAAAATGCACTCGAAGCAGAAGTGAAGTATTTCCTAGATTAGAGCAGATAACGCTGAAGCTGAAAACGTTGGAGTCACTGGGAACAGGAATGCCCCCAGCAAAGAAAAACATCTGAATAACTGAGCAGCAGAGCTGATAAATCCGGCTTCTTGTGGCTTTGTGTGCCTTGACTGGCTCCTCTGATGCCTTGTGAGTTTTATCCATCAGGGAAGGCATGACCGGGGCCTTTCTCCTCTACCTGCTCTCTATTTTCACAAACCTGTATAGGCACATTTTCCCTGTGCCATCCCCCTTTTTGTCTTCTGTTAAAATTGACCAAAACGATTAAAAGTTAGCCAGGGAAGATAGACAGAAACAGGATATGATAATAGTCTCTCCCCTCTAGAAAATGAGAAAACGTGCCAGAAAAAAAAAAAAAAGTAATTACAATTTAAGTTAGCTATTTGGAGATATGAGGGCAGAACACATGCAGGAGTGTCATCCCCTCAGTATTTGGAATTACTTAATCTTGCTGGGAGACAGTAACAAAAATAATAACAAAAAAGACTCGCAGCTAGGGTCAGGCCCTAGCAGATATTTGCAAATGTTTTCAAGTGTCAGTGCAGAAGGGATAACCCCTGTTTGCAGCCGGAACAGGGAACATTCTATCTACCACTGCCCCCGTCCTGTCTCTTGCGCACAGGTCCAGTTATGGTGAGCCACAAACCGTTTCGATTTTCTTTGTGGATGCTTGAACCCTGCCTCAAAAAGCACAGAAAGCTATCGGAGACCTCAACAAAAATTTACTGGAATTTGAAATTTGCCTGAACTGGTTTGGCTGAGTTCTCAGCTTACACCGATACTCAAAATTCCCGGCACACTCACACTCATATTCACAGGTTGCTCTGAATAACAAATGCAACCTTCCCTTTTATCGCTGGTGAAAATGGAGAAGCAAACCAGGACGGCTTGTAAAAAAGGCATTTTATATGCAAGACAGATTAGAACATTAGTGGTGTAATAAAGTAAATAAGATGGCAATTGACCTGAGACGTGTGGGGTTTACCCCAATTTTTTGTTTATAGTTGAAGGTCATAAGCTATACAAACCTCTATTGATCAGAGTCCTCTTTGTTTAAACAGAACCTACTGTATTTATTTGTGCTGTTCCTCTAAAGTCAAACAAAAGGGGACAGTTTTAAGTAAATCTCGGCATGACACTGCTGCCATGTGGTTCATTCACTCAGTATACAGATGTTTTCAATCTGTACAGTTTGTCTTTCATATCCATATGAGATGAAGCAGGCTTGATTTAGGCTGGGAATGATGCCAAAGAGAGAAGATACATCATTAACCCTTAATAAACGACTTACAAAGCATCCCTGGTTTATTCATTAAAAGGGCTCCTTGAAGGATTACCATAACACCTTATGAGCGGTAAGAACCCTTCACTTGTCCGTAATACGATGCGACAGGTATTTATATGGAAAACAAAACGCTTGGTGTGAGAGATCCTCCCCTTTCATTCCCTTGCACACTAATATACAGGCTGAAAATAAACATCTCCCCAAACCTGGCATTCAGATAACAAACACTGTCAAGAATTAGGAGGACAGAATTCATTTGGGTTTCGCATTGCAAGTGATGCGCAGTGAAATCAGGACCCAGTGTCCTGGGCACCACACAAGTCTCTGCAGAACTGGTCCTTGCTTTACCACCTTAGTACTTAATACATGGATATATTAATACATACTATAGGTATTTATTCAATACATATTACGTATAAGAGATGGTGCCTCTTATTATACTTCTGTGGAACTAAGAGACTTTCCCAAGATGATGCAAGAAGGATGTAGCAGAGCCAGGAACAGAACCAAGCTGCCCCAAAAAGCAGCCCAGGGAGCTCCTCACACAACCAACCCTCCTGTGTTGTTTCCACTCTGCTTTCCTCAGCATCCCTTGCTCCTCACAAACTATTACAGCCCTTGACAAACACAAGACGTGCACTAGGCACAGTGTTGGGCTCATACTTGGATACAGGAATATTAGAAGCAGCTACTGGCTTGGAAGCAACTGGGGAAAAAAAAGGGACACAGCTTTTTCTTCAGACAGTTTACAGGGCTTTGCAAGCTGAGTCTATTCTTACTGTATTATTCGACAAACAATCTGTTGCATCACTACAAAGAAGAAACTGCTGATCTAATGCAACTAATAGACAATCTCATTCAATCAGTTTCTCCTTTATTAAAACATGCAGAACACAGTAGTGAGTTTAAACCCGCTCTGCCAATAGTAACATCTCTTGATTTTAGCAGGGAGCAGTGTGGCTTGGCAAATTAAAAAAAAAAAAAAAAAAAAAAAAAAAATCAGAATTGATTTGTATTTTCCTTCTGCTCCAGCTCAGTTAGGAGGCAGAATTTCACCACACCGCTTAGCTTAAAAAATTCAGAACTGAAGGCCACTGCTCAGAAGCGTGGGCTGAAAAGACTGCTCCCCGCTATAAAGCCTTGTCGCTACAGGTTTTATAGCCAGTCCTACGCAGTTAGCAGGAGAAAAAGCCTATGAAGTTGGAAGATATTCTGCCCCATTTGAGGCTGTATTTGAAGAAGGGGCTATACATAGTCACATGTATGTTCAATTATTCATTTTCCAGGAGGTGTTTGAGTCAGGGAGAGCAGGCTCAGCACATACCATAAAAATACTTCTGCTCCTTATTCCCGAGATCTGCACTACAGGTCAAACAAGCTACACTCAGTCATGGGACATTAAGTCCCTGGATCTTGAACTCCAGCTGACTGCCTCACCCAAGCTTTTGGGCTAAACGAGCATCTCCCCAGCCTAGATGCTAAACGAAGAAGTCAGTGGGTCAGGCTTCTCTTAACCCCGCTGCCAAGAGAGCTCCTCTCAGGACAGGCTTTTGCACAGCCCAAACCCTCCCTAGACACCGAACAAGCAGGGAATCAGCCGAACGCAGGGTGGGCTTTTTTTTTTTTTCTTCCACCTCCTTCCCCACCATAAAAACCCAACTCCCCCCAGCGCTAATCCCAGTGCGAGAGACACAGCCCTTTTCTGGCTGTCTGGGGGGAATTACTTAACTCGGGGCAGCTGGCCCAGCCCAGCGCCGGCAGCCAGTGCACGCAGCTGGGAGCCCCCGGCTCGGCTTTAACCCCCTCCCCGGCGGCAGCAACCCGCTGTGGCTGGGGCTGAGCCCCATCAGGGGGGCACGGAGGTGGAATCGGGGTGACCGGGTTGGGAAAGCACCTCCTTGGCTGCTGTCAGACTGGTTAACCCCCCCACCCAGTTTAATTGTGGGTGCTAAGCGTGGGGTGTGCGTCCGTGCTGCTTCTTCCCAGGGCAGAGCTCCAGGCTGCCGAGCCCGGCCGTGTCCCCAGCTCCGCTCGTGGCCTCTCTGAGGCACAAGGAGCTCTGAATTTCGTGCAGCTGCATGAGAGCCCAGACCCTTCACAAAGACAAAAGCCCCAAAATCAAGAGGTTCACAGGACAGTGATGGATGAGAACTGGAAATACCCAAAACTGAGGGTGGACAGCAGGAAAAAGGTCTCCAAGGAAGGACTCCGAGCACTGGGATGTGACATAAAACAGGACGGTCATCATTTACAAGTTACGGTCTTGAAACTCTTGGACTCTGCTCCGTTCCTTGGAGGAACAGTTTTGGGTGCCCCTGCCAGGGAGCCACCAGCACCCACCTGCCCATCAAGCGTTCTCTGTGTGAAACTGTCAGACGAAATAGAGGGGGGGAATCACAAAGGAAGTCAAGTGAAATATGGCGATTTGCTCCATTTCATAAACCAAGCCAAGAGCAGAGCCAGCCCAGAGCCCAAGTCCGCCGAGCCCCAGTCTTATCCACCACCTTACACCGTCCCAGCTACACAACCTACAACCATATGGAATAGACCTTTTTGGAGAGAAAAACTCCACTTAAAATATACAAGAAAAGCAGACTGTTTTATCCATGGTGCTTTAGCAGAAAGCCGCTCCAGTGAGCCTATTTTAAAGTCAATTATGCATTTAAATATGGGGCAAGAATAGCGGAGTTTGGGGGGAGAGAGGGAGCCACGGTTACTGGCCCCTTTTTAGGTTTTAAACCAAACCAGAGACAACAGTCAAACTTGGGACAATCCTGGGTAAACCACAAAAGATGGCAGCACTTCTCATCATCCTAAAACAACAACATTTTTCCAAGCTTTTTCAATCAAAAATGCTAGCAAGGCCACCCTGGAATTTGCTACCATTTTTTCCTTACCCAAAGCTATTTTTCAACACAAGTATTGAGTTTACATATTAATACACCACTAAAAACAGGATGAAGAGATTGGAATGTTGGAGTTACTGATTTGTTTGGGATTTTCTAAGAAAAAATAAAATAGTTCTGTTCCACCAGTTTGTTGGGTTTTGGTTTTGTTTTTTTCTTTTCCTTTTTCCCATTAAGTGACTGTTTCAAATTAATAGAAAGAGGATGCAGCATTTCTTGGGTTTTATTTTATAGGTTTTCCCAGCATATGGAATCTTTTTAAACATGAGAAGCTGTGGGTAATATGTTATTATATGCATATTTCATGTTAACCATTCTTTATATCTTTCTCAAAAGAAAAGATTTACCATGTTTATCTATAAGAAATATGTTTATTTGGAAGATTTACTCCAACCCTACTTATTTCCTTTACAGGGATGTCAACTGGAAAACTATACTAGCATTTTTTATAATTAAAATTAGGGTGGAGCAGAAAGCAATCATTGCTTGTTGCTTTTCTAGATCATGGAAGCTTTCCGTAAATCAGACTTGACAGGTTCAAAAACATTACTTTCTGAGCTTTGTTCCTTTGCCAATACGGCCATTTTCAGGGTGGTGACAGAAATCCTGACCTGTAATGCCAGTGAGCCCATTGGCACATCTGAGAGATCACAGGAACCCACATTTCCAAAAGTGGCTACTGAACTGCAATGCAGCTCTTTGGGGAGGAGGAGAAGGGGGAAAGGAACAAGGGGAGGATTTCTAAGCACCAAACTGGCAGAAGGTGATGGCCATCGAAAGCTCCAGGTCTCCCAGGAGCTGCTGAGCGCTGCTGGAGAGGAAGAGCAATGGGTGAGCTGAAAAAAAGTGAAAGCAGCCAAAATCAGCAGCCACAGTATGAAAGTATGAAGAAAATGTGTACGTGACCCTGCTCACCTCTCCTTAAAATAGATGTCATAAAAGGAGGTATTACTGGGCTGCCGTGAGCATTAACAAATGTTTATAAAAGCTTCATTAGCGATACTTTGCCTACATACAGTGCCAGCGATAGGTGGTAGCCACAAACCTGTGGAAACATCCACTGAATCTAGCACCTTGGCTGATGCCGGGCCCAGATGAAATCTAAGAACACAGTTTGCTTTTCTCCTTCCTCACTAACCTAAAGTACTAGGATAAGAAATCTGTTACCTCCCAAAATGGGTCTCTTCAAATACAGCTAAAAAAATTACATTCAACTGACAGAAACTAAAGAGAAAACTAATTTTATGTAAGACTTGCCTGCTGCAAAGAAAATTTGCTTTTTGGCTCAGGAAAGACATTTTAATTACATGGGGAAAATTATATGAAGTTGTTACTAAGTGATAACTGGGGAGGCAGGTTTTTGGATTCAGAGTCGCATGACTTTGGGATTTTGTCTGGGTATATGTTTAGTGCTCCTGTGTGTCAGAACTGGCAAGTCATGCCGAACGTAACATTTGTCTCTATTCTGTGCTGTAATTCAGCGTTGAGCTGAAAATTCACACAAGGGTGACAACAAGATACCAAGGAAGGGTATGAAACCTGCTCACACGGATTGCCTCTTCCCAAACTGCCCGACCCCTGGGGCAAAGACATAATTCAATTTTAAATTATTGTAGGAAGCAGAGCAATCACATTCCCCAGGTAAATAAGTGAACCATGGATGGATAGTGACCACAGCCTGGAGATGCTAGAAAAAAAGGGGGGAATTTATATGAGTTCCTGGGGTCAATGCAGGGCAGCAGGACCAGGAAAGCTAGAGGGGGTGATAGGCAAAGAGATGTAGCCTCAAGCATGGAAGGCTCTAAATTTGGCAACTTTTGAGGATCCAGCTGGCCTGCAGGAGCTGTGTAACTCCGAGTTCAACCTAAACTTGCTTCTCCAGACCTTGTTTCCATGAGCTGGATCCCTGGTCTAAGTGATAAACACAAGTGGGTCTAACCAACAGCCATGGCGTTACTCTCCAGTTCTGCACAGGCTCTCCCACCACCTCCATTTCACAGTGACACCCACAACACCCCCCTACAGATGTCCTCAGGAGCTGAGCTCCATGGATGAGGACTCCCACATTTTGCTGTTTCGAAGGCAAACTGAGCTCAGCAGTGGAGCAGGGGGTACAACCAAATCAGACGGCAGTATCGGGCTGAGGCAACACGTCCGTACCCATCCTCCGTCTCACATGTCCGGCTTGGCCACACAGGGAAAGGAGAGAGAAGTATGGCCCACCTGTGACTCTTTCCTGAGCAGGGTGTGCGAGGAAGCAGAAGCACTGTGGAAGAGGCAGACAGACCCTATCAGATGGGGCTGGGACTGGCCAGACCGCCATGAATCAAGAAGGAAGATCACAGACAACAGTTTCTTTTTGTGTCTCATTTTGTATCTGCTTGAAGAGCCTTTGTTGCTCAACAGTTTGTGCATCCATTTATTTATTTATTTTTTTCCCCACAGCTGTCAAACCACATTGATTTTCAGTCATTTTAACCTGGGCAGGATCAGCAAACATACTCCCCCAGGTGAAAAGCCAGGAACTGTGAGGAAACGACTCGAGTTGGCTGAATTATTCGATTCTTCTAAGACACAAAGAATTTGTTTGCTTTGCTTATGAGAGCTGAGGGAGGGATGGCACAGAAGGCTAAATCCTCACCATCCCCCTGGTACGCACTTCACGCCTTGCTATCAATACCGGCAGAAACGTTCCAAGGGCTTGAAAAGCAGTTGGTGTTGTCTTTTCAGGAAAGGACCTCTACTGGGCAAGCTCGTGTCTGAATTACATCTCAGCCCTAGGGAAGACAGTTTCTTCAGTTCCCCTTCAAGGTCAGTTGTGGGGTAACATATGTTATTCGTCTATCAGTCTTGCTAACAGAAAATCTGACTGAGCGACATGTGGAAACCGGGAAATGAAAATAAACAAAATGAATAAACACGTTTAAAGGGCTTGGGGGGAGACAGAATCCCAACCTGCGCGTAACATCCTTGCCAACGGGATAAGGCTAAACGAAATTTGGGATTTGCATTTTGACGGGTAGGGTAACTTGAACTCTACATGACTCTGGCGCATCTGCTAAGCAAATAGAGCCACCCTTATTACAGATGTACGGCGCAGAGTCAGTGTAAGATCTGGGAACCAGCGAGGTCACTGCATTTGTGAACAGCACGTTTGGGGGGCTTTTTGGTTCTTTTGGTTGGGTATTTCTTTTAATAATTAGAATGGAGCAAGGTCTTGCAGAAATTAGTATGTTTAAATGATGTTTCAACCCTTCTTTAATGTGCTGTAGCAGGATGATCTTGGAAAGCCTCCGTGTTCCCAGCTCTGCCTCTCCTTGCTCTCCAGCCACACATTTCCAGCTGCCCTTGCCCAAAACCACCTGGGCACAGCCGTGAAGCCCACCCCGAGCCCCAAGGAGTGGGGACGCAGCCCTGAGAGCCCAACAGGAGCCCTTCTGCCTGCTTGATGATTCCTCTCCAGGTCGGCGTGGGCACGAGTTTCAGTGCAGCCTCAGTTATTCCTACCAGGCATCTGCACTTAGTCAGCACAGCCTGGGGACACGTCAGCAAAGCCCAGATGGTTGTCTCAGGTACCCAATACCTTAAAAGATGTTGTTTGTGTTACCCATATTGTGTGCTAACATCAGGGTGGTTGTAGGTGAAACAGTCGTAGGTTCTAGACATTCAGGGCTGCTCTTTCCTGCCTGTAGCAACTGAAATCATGGTAGGGTTGTAGCCCTGCTCCAGCAGCTCTCATCTGTACCGTCATGTTTGCCATTCCAGCCATGGTAAAGAGTTCCCTCACTGGCTCACCAGTGCTTCAGCACACCCACTTCTTTCCTAAGATTTGGCTAAAGATCAGAGCATCTTGGTTATAATAGCATTTGGCAGTAAAAGTCTACCAAGCAACCTGGCCTGAACAGTTGAAAGGAGAGCAGCGAAGCAAAGTATGAGAGATGATTAAAAGGGACTCGAGACTCCAAAAGGAAATTTCTGGGTATCCCTTACAACCACCATATCCTTGGATTTCTATTTTTGCCTCACTCCTCTGTGTAACACTTCTGTTTTCACTCCTCCTTCCCTTTTTTTCTTACAATTAGCAAGGGAGAGGGGTGAATCGTGAAGTCAGGTTACAAACATCTGCCTGAGCCTGTGTGTGTGCGTGCGGGCACATGGGCACGGGAGAGCAACCAGCAGCATTGCCAAAGAGAAGAGCTGGAGCCAGGCTAGTGAAAAGAAGCAAATCTGAGGATAGTGAGTTATAGAGAAGTGGGTGAGAAAAGTAGAAAAGTTATCATGACAGTTTCTCTTAGCCAGTTGGCATAGCTACTCTGCTAGTGAAAACCTAGAGGCTTTCAGTGCAGTATATTTCCTAAGTGAGGTATTACAACTAAATTCAATTACAAAACATCACACAAAAAGGCATTTCAGCATTTTCTACAGGAGCATTGATGCTGGAACTGAAGTGCTTTTGAGCTGGAAGCAAAACCCAAAGCCTTTGCTCTGGTTATTCAAGTAAGAGCATGAGACAGGCTCAGGCTTCCCAGGAGGTAGAGGATACTAGCATCAAATCTAGGACAAGGAACTCCTCTTCAGGAACTCCCAAGGATCAATCACTGATACAGGCTTCCTGATGGACAAGATTTTGTTTGCAAAGATCTCATGGTTACGGATGCGCTCCCTGAAAAGCAGGTTTTGCAGTGCGTCTTGCATCACAGTGGCCAGGTCCTGGACATACATCAAAGCCTTCACCTTTTGAGTCGAAGCAGACATCAAGATGTGCTGCCTGCTCTGATCTGGGCAGCACCGGCTCTGCCTTTGCAGGGCAGGGTACCACACCTCACACCACCCCAGTGATGTTAGCAGCATCTCAGGGAATAGCCCTTGCTCTGAGTAACAGCCTGGGCAGTGATCAGCCCGAGGTGGAAAGCAAACCAGGCCGGTTTTCTACCAAACTATTTCTGTTCTTTGTAGGACTGGTCTGATGCAGCATATTCACATGGAATTCATTAGCACATCCCTTCCACTAATCCTCCCTGGGTTTAACACAATGGTATACATTGATTTTTTCCTGGCCTCCAGGACAGCTGTGTCAAGTCAGAAGCATGCGCTTTGGGACAGGCTGAACCCAGGAGCTTGGTCCTTCAGACATTAGAGAAATCAGGGCTCTGAAGGTTCACTTGGAGGTTCAGGTGGAGTGAATTTATATTATGATTCAAAGGAAAAATTCTGCCTCTTAAGACCTTCCACCCTTGCCCCCTCCTACTTTAAATACCAGGATCCACCACCGTGATCCTAAGCAGACTGTCAGACACATCCAACGCTCTGCCCCAAACCATGAAACAATAGAGAGCAGGCTCCCAATTTAAAGACACTTCCTCACACACACACACACCCCCCAAAAAGAGTACACTGAACAGGACCTCCACTCCACCATCCCAAGAACCCCCAAGAACCATGAGGTGGTTCAGCCAGCTTGCTGCTGACAGTCGCAGCAATTGAAGGAGAAAACGATTCTCCTCCTTCTGCCAGCTGTGAAACTGAGCCCCATCCAAACAGCCTTGGCTCCAAGGCAGCCACCTAATGATTCCCAGGCTTAGTTGAACATCTTTATCCCTCTAAATACCATACAACTTGGGATAGATTCAGTGGCTTTTCTGGACTACCACCGCGAATAAACACGAGACACTCCCTGAAGATAAAGGTGGGGGCCATCTGCTGTACACTCAGAGGAGTCCAAACATTCAGAGCAATCGCAAACATGTGAACATCACTTCTTTAAAATGCTGGCATTGCGGCACCAGTCACGTGGTTCAACCGCACCAGCGCTGCCAAAACACTTCGTGATATCATGTCGGGAGCCACCCCGCGTATGCCCGTCCTCACCCTGCATCAGCAACGCCGCTCGAACGCAGAGCAAAGCCCTGCTGCCACAGAGAAACGCCTGGTGGCAACGGAGGCTAGAGCCCCGGTGGGCAGGGTAGCCTCAGAAGAGGAATACGGGAGAGAAAAAGAGATGGCAATCGAACCTGATGGAGGTTTAGGGAAGAGAAGGAAGGACGTGAGCAATAGGAAGCAGACTTACCTCATCTTTCAGAGCTTGATCAGACTTGCAGGGAGAGCAATGCAATTTATTTCTCCATCTCTTTAGATGTGAAGTATCCAGTTGCATCCAACACCGAGTGACGGCCAAGAGCGCATGTAAATCTGTAGACGTACAAGTGTGGATACGTGAAGCTCTTTATTCTTTCTGGAAAAAATGAGTAATATTACAATCTAGAACCTCAGCTATGCCGTAGTAATTCCCACCAGCTGGGAATTTCATTCTATACTTAGAGATAAATCCCTAAGCCCGTGTTCCCTTTACTGCCAGGTGCTATCATTGACAATGGTGGAGAATTTGTCCACTTTTTATCATCTGTATTATATCATTTATTATCTGAAACATTATTTTGGCCATGAAATTTTCACTAGAGCTTATTTTGTAATAAATCATTTGTGTAGTACGTCACACTTCCCAGCTTGCAAATTTTCCCTACATGCCTCTCCCTTTTTGTGAATATATTAATTATTCAGAACGATCAGTTGTGTAATGTCAGGTATAATTCTTTGCCCCACTTATCTTATGGGATAGTTGGAGTAAAAAAAATTTTGATGTCAAATTAGGGCACAGGTTATGTTTCCGCTCCAAAATTGTATCTTCAAGCCCAAGTTCTTAAAGTTGGGCATCTAAGTCTGTATTTAAGCATAAAATAAAAACAACTTGTTTGTCAAAAGTGTTACCTATCTCCTTTTCTGTCACTTTCAGGGAAGACAAAGTATTTAGGGGAAAGATTTCTAAGAACAGTATTTTTAAATTTCCATGGATTTCAGCATCTTTTCAAATAACAGATGATTATTGTTATTACTACTACTGTGAGGTTTTGGTAATCTCATAATATCCATGACAAGTTATTTCTCATTGCCAGAATTTGCATCTTCAATCTGGGCTAAAAATCATTAAATTAATAATCATGCACTCAGCCTGCTAGATGCTGGTGCTTCTCCCCTTTGCAGCCCAGCTTGGCTCTCCGTACGTGTGCTGGTAGATAATCCAGGTTTTAAGAGCTGACTCTCTCTTTATCATTACGTGACGTTGGCCTGCAAAGTTCAAGGTAAGGCCATTGTGTCTTGAGTCTATTTTTGTTATACAAAACACTGGATGGAACTTAATTATTTTTTCCATCTGCCAACCATTTTGACTAATTGAACCCTTTGGAGCCAGGAGTCAAGGTTTCCCAATGTAAACCAGACCCTGGAACTCGGCATTAGCAGAAATGTTGAAAAATCATGAAGGAATTTTTGGTTCTGAGGTTTGGTTCTGTTTTCCAGAGTCTGACCAGGATTCAGAAGAAACCCAAACCCTCTCCTACATATACATTTTTTTGGGTTCCTTTAGTGTCTCAAATTTTCCAGGCACTAAAACTCCCCATTACCAAAAAAGAAAAAAAAATTAAAAAATTGAAGGATATAACTTAAAGCCACAGAAGTATGGAAATTCCCAGCAAAGGCTCAGACTCCCATTATTTTGGCAAAAGCAGAGCATGCTTGGGCAGCAGTAAAAATGAAGCATAACTTACTAGTGGAGGGTTTCCTGATAAGTGCTCTGTACTGAAGATCGGATTGTTGACAATTCTGCGGTGTATTTTAATGTTATTTTCCTCACTATTTTTCCCCCTTCAGAGGGTAACTGGTGTGGCCAATAAGTTCCCTTGCATCTTTATTTGTTTGCTGACTCATAAATAAGTTTCACACTGCAATAATATTCCTTCCCTGATAATTTAGCTCAGACTGTGAACATCTGGGGAACAGTGACTCTTCCAACAGCGGGAGCTCACCAAGGGCTGAAAGGTAAGAGGTATTCTTTCCCAGCAGTGACCAGCGATACACCTCTGATGAGACTGGGGAACCACACTTCAGATTCTCCTGCTTGGTACTGAAGCCTGAAGGGGTGGCTTGTGCCTCTTAGTTTTAGCTTTCAGTATAATACAGCTGCCTCGATTCAGTCCTTTATAGAACCTGGTATAATTAAGGTGGCACTTCCATGCTGATGATTACTGCTTCATTCATCTTAGCCTCTTCTCCTATTGATGCTTCTTTCCCCAGTAGTTCCTCAACTTGCCACCAGCGTTAATGATATGCCACTAGAGATGCTTCAGCCTGTTTTTTGTGTCTTTGCTGCCTGGCCATGAGGAAGCAGAAGATTCAATGGCTTCTACCACCACTCTCGTTCCCTTTGACAGAAAACTCATTTTACAGCATAGCTGTGATACTTTGGAAATGCTTCAGAGAAATCAGGGATCTGTCTGAAATTCTACACTGGAGGCAAATGAAAATTTTTAATAGATCTGGGTCTTAGTTCCGCTAATTTCAATGGTTCGTTTCGCTGTTCTGGCAGTCAGGATCCATTAGTGGAACAGAAGGAGAAGCATGTTTAATGCATGTACAGCAACTGCATTCTAATCTGAAATTTCTTTTTTCTTTTAAGTTCTTATTTTCTAAAATAAATATATAATGAGTTACTGACAGTACTTAACAATATCTTACACTAGTCACTGTAATACCCCAAATAAATGCTTAATTTCTGCTTTCCTGCAACTTCACTAGGATTACATCATGTCAGATTACTCTAAGTCTGCTTTAACCCAGTTTGAAAACACTAGTTATTCAAAGATCTTTACAATTCTTAATTTCATTCCTTGAAATACCTTTTCTTTTGCTTCCTTTATACAGTTTTTTCAAGCCTGTGAAGGCCAGAGAGTTGTTGAAGTCAGAACAAGCCTGCAAGGGAGGAAGTTGGGAAAGCATAAATGCTGTTCAGCTGACAGCAGAGCTCCCTCCCTTCCTCTCCCACTGGCACCTCGTTCTGCTGGGTAGGGATATAGCTAATTTCCGCACCTAATTCAGCCTTCAGACTGTTTGATGCGGTAGGAAATGCACCGGTACTTTTTGTGATGTAGAAAAGTATCTATGGAGGATGACGTGGCCACCATGAATCCAATTCACAGAGGGTCTCTACCACCCATGAGTTAGCACATGGTTTTGATCTATTGACCTGCTTGTAGATCAGAACCTCTGAGTAAGGAGGGAGGTGTGCGCTACCTTTAACCACCCAGTGAAGTCATTAACATGCGCTCCCTACCATGAATTAAATTAGTTTAGATTCTACTGACGATGCAAATAAACTCATGAGGCATAGCTCTATAGGGCTGCAAACTAACCCATTGGAAAAGACTTCCACCTTTGTTTATCATTCCCTATGATAAACAGCTACCTCCCCAAATTATCAAGAAAAGAAATTTTAACCATTCAGCAAATAACAAAAATTGTTTTAATGATAAATAAAAAGTCACAAAGCTCAGCATGTTCTGCTGAGAACCATTAATGAGGGAAGATGGTGAGGCCTGTGAATTTATGTTCCCGTTTGTTAACGCTCTTCTCCATCTGCAATCCATATACTTGAATATAACATAGGTTCCTTATATAGAAATTAGAAAAAAATCCCTAGATTTTGGTGCTCATTGTCTTTCAAATGCTGCCTACTCTTGTGCTAAAGGCTTCTGAAAAGCTGAAGTAACTGAGCTCCTAATCCCACTATGTTTCTCTGAAAATCTGGACCATAATAATGACATTAATTATTGTTGCCTTTGACTTTCCTTCCTTCGTAAATATCAGCTTAAAAACCAACTGTTAAAATAGCCTTCCTGTGGTAGGAAGCACCTTATCTTGTACTTTCGTGTCCCTGTAACATCTGCATATGGTGCTCTGAACTTTGCTGCTGCTGCCCTCAATGAAAAGCAAAACAAAACAAAAAACCCTTGATAATACTTTGTTGGAAAAGTACCTAAACAATATCCTGCTTATTGCAGAAAACCAACACGTTGTGTTCCTTTAGTGTAGAAAATAGGATGCAGAGTCTTGGGACACAATAAAGCCCACAAAGTGCCCTTCCCTTCCCTCTGCCTTCTGATCCCCATCCCTGCGCTCCACAGGCTTTCCAAAGCTCGCGGCACTTGTTTCCTGCTTGGGTATCTAAATGACATATACTCCTATCTCCTCGATTTCCAAAAAATTACTGGCAATCCTGTAATGTCTATTTTGAAACGTGTATTTGGAAATACTCTCTCATCCTTTTTCACTCTTAAAACATATTTTTAATTACTTAGTTATATGGATCTTTAGCGTCTTCTATACAAAAGCTTTAAAATTGACTATTTACTTGGTTGCATCTGTCAATGAGATTTTAGATGATTTGGGAATTGCCTCCTCTTCCACAGCTCCTGCTGTGGTAGATGGGACACTCTAAACCCCAAACTGCCAGACGATATAAAATGAAGACCAGACTGATACTGGGACAAACGAAACAAGATACCACCTGAAAGTCTCTAGAAACAAGACAATAAGCAGGGAGAAAGCTGTTTCACTCACATTCTTATCTTTAGATGTAGCCAGTTGGCTGTTCATAGTATTTAATGCAGGCAGAAATGCAATAAAAAGAGAGCATAAGCAGAGGCAGGGTGGGTGCTGCAGATTTAGGAACCGCAGAGCAAGTCATAGGATCTCCACTGGCCTCAGACACGCAGCAGTGGGTGTTTTCCCAGAGAAGTGTCTGCTGGAGAAGAGACGAAGGAGATAGATGGTGGGATGAACGTTTTTCATCTGAAAATGGGTGTTGGCTCCTGTCAAAAGCTGTCTCAATCTCTCCCCAAGAAAGCTATTGCCAATACTTCTATGCGACTTGGCATGATCATCTGTCTCTCTTCCAGAGAAAACTGCTACCCTGTCTCCACCCTTTTATGTGATAGTGGAGTCTTAGCAACCACATGTAGACCTCAGTGACAGACGTGAGGTGAAGAGCTCTGTTCAGTATCTAGATAGGGAAAATATAAAGGTCTTTTGTCAAAGCACTGCAAACTTAAGGCATTTAATGCCACAAATGCACTATTTATTAAAGAAAAAAAAAAAAAAAGGAAAGCAGAAAGCATCTCTGAGATTTTCAGATTTTAAATCCTTGAAAATAAAGAATGGCCCGTTTTAACATGATTTATAAAAAAACTTAAACAGCTGAAAACTTGTGGGGTCAATCACTGCTTGAAATCATTGGTTCAGATGTCCCGTCTTCCATGGGGAAAAGATCAGACCCTGGTGAAGGGCAATCAGGAACCCTGTTCAGAAAGGATTATCAGGAACAGCGTCATTTCTGCAAGAATTTCAGACTACTTGACACTGACCTCAGAAAAATCCTGGCAAGTGTTTTTACAATTACTATATTCACTACAATCTTCAAAAGGATTTTTTTCAAATTCCCCAATTCCTTGCGAATAGATGACATTTAGCTGCATATCACTTAAGTTCATAATCCTCTTAAAAACATGTGGTCTTGATTTGGCACCATTTGTTTCCATATGATGCTACTCTGTGACTCCGTATCAGATAATTGTGTAATTTATTTGCCTTGCATATTGAACTGAGGTCTGAATGCTGCTTTCCCAGCCCAATTACTCCAGACTAATGAACAGTGAGCCAGAATAACAGGGCTCGAAAACCAAAATCAAGGATAACAGTAATCAATGGGCCCTTCTATATATTTTTTTTCAAGAACACACAATGGTCGGTGCAGAGATTAAATTTTATTTGCTTATAAGTGTCCTGTTTGTAACTCCCCATTTGGTGTCAACTTTAGAAAGTGTTTCACCCAAGTACTGAGTGGCACCTTCATCACTTATTATATCTTTCATTTTACACCCACAATTAATATTACTCACAAATGAAAAGCCTCAGTTGCCTGTCTGCATCAGTTGTCCACTTGATTGATAGCTGATGCAACTATTTTGGAGCGCAAAGGAGCGTCTGCACATTTGGAGGCTACTTTAGCTGTCTAATTAGGTTTTTAATTCTGTGTGACACAGAAATCATGTTCCACCATGCTCCAACCCTGAATTCTTTTGTAATATACTATGGTCAGGTTTTGGACCACCTAAATAAGTGAGAAGTTACCAGTTTTATGTCCTGCTAGAAAGGAATATTCAAAATAAGTTTTAGAAAATGAAAAGGAAACTGAAGGGTGAGCTCACTGACATGTTAAAAGCGTAGTTGCCTCAATATCAAAATTAGGACAGATACCAAAAAAATGTCAACATTTCAGAGTTACCATGTTAACATTTCTTGTTAAAACATCCAAGAGAAAGTCTTCTTTCAGGTGAAATTAAGTGGATTCCTTCAGATAATTCTATATACTCTCCTACCTCCACCTGGAAAAATGCATCTTGACTACTTCCTCCAGGCTGAAGACATGGGAAAAAAAAAATATATCTCAACACACGGATGTGTTCATCTTGGAAATCAACTGGAATTGAAGACATGCTTTAAATTACAGATGAGCCTCTGCACTTTCCTGAATGAGGAGGGATTTAGGTATGTATTTACACCCTTTCTAAACCAGGGTGAGATGGAATTCCATAGGGCTTAGTACCAGTTATACTGCACTTGCTTAAACTGGAATTCGGCAGCCCAGCCTTGCTGGAGAGCCACCCTGATCAGAACATGCTTCTGGACTGGCTTTCCTGATGGCTCCTGCAAGGAACGCTCGGGTCCATGTAAACAGGAAACCAGGTCTGCCTTGTCATGAGGGAAAATTCTCCTGTGATGGTGATTCATTTCATGACAAAACAAAATCTCTTTTATGCAAAAGCTGAAATAGCTTAGAGGTATCAGTTACCATGGGTTGACTTTTAAATCAGGAAACTTCTTTCCACTAAATTATCATCATCAGGAGGTAAACTGTTAAATGATGGTTAGGTCAGTAAGTATATTCTTCCCACAGAAAATCATCTTGGGGGAGATGCAGGAAAGGAAAGTAAGTATACTACAGTACTATAATCTAGGATAATTTCTGCATTTACTTTGGGGAGGTTTCCCACAATACTTTATCCCCAGGGCTTACTTTTCCTTACTTACAGTATATGTCTAGAGTAGAAATTCAAAGAAGTAAAACCTGGCAGTAGATTTGGGAGCTTCTAAAACGCCAATCGTGATCATAAAAATCAAGAGCGTCTTAGTTTGTAAATAGCACCAGTGTTTTCTGCAAAATTATGATTGGTTACATTTTGATTTTCTAGGTTTGTTGCAAATGGAAGGGAATCGGACAACATTCGCCATCATAATTGCTTTCTGTGTGAAGAGGTCTTTTTCAGGCTGGGCTGGCTGCTGCTGTTTTAATCAGAAGGTTGTCTATTTGTATGTTAATAGTTTCATCCTGGTTTATTAGGCTTGTTGATGAAAAAGCAAAAATCAGATGCTTTACTATTTTCAAGCTTCACTATTAATCTGTGATTTTTTTTTTGGTGCCAACACAGAACCATTTCAGCATCCTCTGCCTTAAATCCTCTTAATGAAAGCATGAAGAATGACAAAATACTTCCTTTCATAAAGCAGAAGGCCGTGCCAATTCACTTTCAACATGCTCATTCAGTGGAACTGAGGTAAATATGTTGCTCCACAGGTGCTTTTCCTTGCAATAACATACTCCCTAGTAATCCATTAAATTCATCTCATGCTCTGTTTAGTGCCTGCTCTGTGAACTGCCTAGCTGGGTAAGGTCATTGTGATAATAGCACCAGGTTAAACAGCATGGGTATGTTGAACTCTGACATTCATCCACTGCGGCCACAATACAGATAAGAAATGATGGGCAGCATTAGGTGCGTAATATCTACTCAGAGCGACACGATCTTTTCCCCTCTGCGGCTCCTTACAAACAAGAAACCTTGGGATTGGGCAAACTTCTTCAGACTTGAATCTTGGGACTCCTTAAAATAATTTAGTGCCTTTAGAAACAACAAATAAGCAGCTGGAAGCTGGTCTGTTTTCTTGCATTTCTAGCCCAAAGGACCGAGCCCAAAGGAAGCTGGTCTGTTTTCTTGCATTTCTAGCCCAAAGGAGGTTGGGTCGGCGGGTACCTGTGTTCACGCTGTCCGAAACAGCATCGCTGCTCTCCTCGTGCCATCCCTGCCCGGGGAGGAACATCAAAGCCATCGTCACTTTGCTCATAGCACAGTATCTTCCCATCGCAGGATTTAAAAACACACTCGGTGTAACTCCTGGATGATAACCTCTCTCATTACAGAGTTCCTGTTAAAGGCAGACAAATAATTGCCAGTTAGTAAGTCGCTATTAAATTCAGCCCAAATTCAGCCCCAGCAATCCTTTCCAAAAGCCTGATGGGTTTTATTTTATTATTTCCTTTGCAGGGTGTTGGGAAGTGTAATCACTGGTAACTAATCAAACTTCTTTCAAATACCCACAAATATATAAAGAGAATGAAATGATTAATTATTGGGCTAAGCCATTTCAAATGAGACCTCATCTAAATGAGCAGATTTATTTCCAGAGCAAGCTGGGTGTAAATTTAGCTGGTTTTCAAAGCTCTGAATCTAAAGCATGCCTGGATTTGAGGATGGAGTGGGTTACGGGTGGCTGTACAACCTCTCCCAGACATCCAGCAAAGCGCAGCAATAAAAAACAGGCTGCAATTTTACAAAATAATTTTCAAAACAAATTGTTACCGGGTTAATAAATGCTGCCATTAGGTACTGTTAATTATAAGCAGGAGTAAGTTAGGGCATTAAACTGAGATAATTTAGTCTGTTTAACATTTCAAAAATTTTGGTATTTAAATGAGCATTTTTAATTTTTTTTTTCTGCATAACTATTTCATTCGAGGAAAAGAACTAAAAATGTTTTATCAGATCTCTTTCCCTGTCTTTATTTTGTTCTTATCAGTTCCTCACCTGTCTGGTTTGTCCTCTACCTATTTTAATTCACGATCGAGCTTTAAGGAGTAAAGAAAACTGAAACATCTTTAGTTGCCTTCTTGCTATCCTCAAAAATCCCTGGAATTTGCTAAAATCTTGCCACAGGAACTTGAACCCAGCACCATTATCCCGGTCTACGGCAGTTGTGATAATCATAGATAATCTCGAGCAGTCTCTTTTCTTTGTAATGTCACAGGCTCAGTTCTATCTTTAAAAAGGAATATTGTATGAATGAAACCATTCTATCCATCCAACCCTAAGTACATAGACCTACAATACCCATCTCCAGAGATACGCAGCATTGTCCATAGTAAGAATTCAGGATTAGAAATGAGTTAGCGTTGCTTCATGGGCTGAATATTCTTGTTCTCGGGCACAAAACTAATTTGTGAGATTCTGTTTCATGCAGAACGATGTACACGTTTCTTCACGTGCTGGATGTATTTAACAAAATGAGTATCAGTCTCACCAAAGCCCTTCTTGAAGAAATAAGAACTTCAGTGGTAAAGAGGTCTGGGTGTACACCGGGGGTGGCACACGTTGTGCACACGTGGGTATGGTATCCGTGCTCCGCAAAGTGCTCCTGGAGAGGAACCGTCAGTTCCAGAATCTTTGCAGAAATCCGCTCTTAAATGCCAATGAACACATATGGAAAGTATCTCCCTGATTTGTGAATATCTAATCACAACTAATTAGAGTCGTCCCCGCAGTGGTAACCCTCGGTAAGGAGGCTGAGGTGTGCAGATACGTGTCCAGCCCTGCAAACCCCCACTAAAGGAAGTTCTTCATGCGGTGTTTGCACTGAGCACTTTTATTTTTTGTGGCACGCATTTAACAGCCCAGTATTTTATACTTGTCCCCAAGGTAATTGACAAAACACGTTTCTAATGTTATTTAACAATTTTAACGACAGCGGCTGAAAGATACATTAAAAAAACCCAACATTCTAAGCCAAACATTTTTTGTCAAGTGACACGGTTCCCAAATTTGCTGTTCCGTGGCGCTCTATTTCTGTAAAAACTCTCATTGAGGCTGTAGGTCACAAAAGAAGAATGAAGCCTTGGAAAGAGATACAATGACTACTTAATATTGTGTGGGATTATATGCAGTGGCCTGTGGCAATCCCTTATGTCTCTCTGGGTAGCGATGCTTTTCCAGCATCATTTTTTTTTTTTGTCATCACACAATTCCATTGTGAAATATTCTTTTCATGAAGGAGGAAGAAAGAGCTGGTTACACCCTGCAGTGTTTTGGGGAAGACTAAGAAGCGTGGTTTGCAGGGAGTATGTGTGAAATATGACATTTCATTATGTGTAATTATTTTTTAACCAGTAATGTCCATGTTGAAATGAGTTTCTTATTTTTGGAATGCATGGGGAGTGGTTGGGGAGGGGAGTCAAGTTTTTTCCCTGTTAATAAACTCAAGTCATTCTTATGCTAAAGTAATTTCTCAACAAAACAAATTTCTCTCCATCTGGGTAATGGCACACCCAAATGTGATTACATTACAAGGGATTTTAAATTAAATTTCAAGGTAGGAGCATTATTAATCCAATGCATTCGTCTTTATTATCATCAGATCTAAAACAATAAAAGACTGGAACGCACTTTTAAATGGCAGTTCAGTGCTTGCTTCTTACGGCAGCGTGAGTTTGATCTGAAAACCTCAGAAATCTACGTGTTTTGGGTCAGGCCCCAAAACTCTCTCAAAAGGTGGAGCAGGAATGGCTACAACCATCCCAGAAAGACAGGGGAGTTACAGAAGAGGTTCTTTCTGAACTTAAATGGGCAGCATCACATGCTGCTCCAAGAGGTTAAGTTACAGCGCTGAGAGGGCTGTGAAGAGGCAGAACGTACAGAACTGGCACAATGAGAAATGCACATTTTTCAGACTTAAAGGAAATCAAGTCATCACCTTGAAAAATCAGAGTTCATATTTTTAACAAACTGCTAAATGTTGCCCGCCCCGATATTTCAAAAAGAAGCGTTTACATGCACATGCGAAGGAAACGGATGCCCAAATGACTTGTGTTCATCTGCCTTCTTGTGTTCGCAGACGTTCAGATTACATTTTGGATGCAAAACCAATTTTGTTTAAACCCATAGCCAACAAAATGCAGCAAATAAATACAGAATATATGAATCCCTCTTGAGTACTGTTTTTCAATCCATCACATATGAAACTTCAGCTATCTCTGCTTATAAAATGAATGTGATCAGAATTTGGCATCACAGCATTATTTGTCCACTTTTTCCTGGGGAACCTGACAGCTATCAGCTGATTACATTTGATCCGGCAACACAACATGGATTTTACCAACTCTTCATCACAACAGCAAAAAAAAAAAAAACCAACAAAAAACCAAACAACAAAAAACCCAAACCACTGATTAGCACACTAAGTATTGGTATTAAAAAATCCTACTGTATGATTTTCTACAAAGCAGCAACTTTACAAAATGTGCCGATTTCTCACATTTCTGTCCTTGGAGGATGAGCAGGTTATGTTGTTCTTCTCGGGAGGCCACCTTTGCCACCCAGATTGGGGGACTGGGCTGTTCAACGCAACATTTCTGGGCTTAGTTTTGGTCGCGTTGGAAATATGTGACCCTAGTGCAACTGCGTGCGTGTAAATGCCCACCTGTGACAGTGGCTGCTCACGCAAATCTATGGGTTTTCAGCTAATACTCGTGTACCATTTAACAGGAGGCTCTTCCAGAGAGCCCCACAGCAGCGCAGAAGCAGGTATTGCGTTTCAGCCTGGGTATCCATCGCCACGCAGAAACAACTTAATCTTCACAGCGTATTCCCTCAGTAACCGCCTGTGCATGAGATCTCCAAATGCTCAGACATAATTCTCTCACTGGAGAGTACAGGCTGATTATGACAAACTCCGCCAATTTTATTAGCCACACAGATGTTATAGATATATGTGAAAATCAGCCATAATTCTTCCTGTGATGTGCAGAGTGGCGCTGCTGCAGACTGTGTCTGTCCCCTCCACAGCCCAGGGCTTACAGGCTTCCTGCCATTCAGCCTCCGTGCGGGCCCCGAGCTAAGATGATCTTAAAAGGAGAAGTATTAAAAGGATTAAAAATGACACTATTGAGCCAGTGGGTGACTGCAACCGCGGAGTCCCGACGGCTGCTGAGAACTGAGGCAAAAACGCAAGGATGAGTTTGCTGCCCTGCCGTCTCGCTCTATGTGGGGTTTCTCCCCTGAGGTGCACCCAGCTAACCTGCTCCTGTGGATCATAGATGTCCTCCATCAATAAATGGCTCTGACGCTCAACGTGGTGTGGCCAAGCCTGGCTGCGTCCCTGAAGCTGACAGGGGGCACAGCTGAGCTGTAGGACTGCTGAGGTCCTCCCACCATCCTTTAAACTCACCATGGGGCCAGGATGCTCGCTGTGTCTGTATACACCAGGCTGGATGCAAAACGTGCTCTTGAAGAGCTGTGAGAAATATCTGCCTCGACATCATTCAGCCAAAGCCTTCCCTGGCTCCCAGCACCGGGTCTCAAAGGCTCAGCGAGCAGAAGGAAAGCCATAGGTACAATTTAAAGAGAAAGATGAAGGTCACAGGGGGTTGTTGGTTTAAGTCCCTATTGCAACGCGCCTCTAGGAAGCGGGGAAAGAAACTGAAATGCAGGTTTATTGTGGAGAGGTGTGTCCAGGAGGGAGAAGACCCATAAAGACTCGGTTCTTACCCCTCTGCATCTCTGTCTTCCCATCTGTAAGAAGTCCTCAGGTTTAATAAACTAGAGAGTGCAATGGGCCGTGAGCGAGGGGCGAAAGTAATTAGCAACTGTGAAGTACAGAGAAACTGTTGGCGAAAAGAATCACAGAAATGCAAAGTTATTACAGGCACCCAGTTACCATAGTGACTGGTGTCTCAGAAATGCTAATAACAGTAAAATAAATAATACAGGCCAGGCAGGAAGAGCCCCTAGAGATGAATGCGAGTGGCTCCCCTCCGGAGGGACTGCGTGTACTGCTTTCTCAGCGCTCCTCGCCCCGCGCTGGCTCCGGCTCAGCTCCCTCCCGGGGTAACACACTGTGCTGCTGCGAGAGCGCCAGGTCAGCCAAGTGAAAGCGGAACTTTTAAGTGCTTTATTATTTTCAGGAGTCGTCAGAGAAAACAAAACCCCCACAAACTGCAGATAATTGAATACGTCAATAATATTTTGACTTGTTCATGTCTTGCAAGGTTTACTATAGCCCTGTTAAGAACTTTATTGCTGTCCCTCCAGTGATATTAATTAAGTTCACCATAGGCTCACAAGTCCTTTCTTCCTCCCTCTTTCTTTCCCACTATTTTTTTTTAAAACAAGCAAGTAGTTTTCCCAAGTATAATGCCTAGCAATGGGAGCTGTAATACAGTGGAAGCCACTCAGAGAAAGGCAGATTAGAAGGAATAAAGATGAGGCGTCCCTCAGTGTGATGGTCAACGTCTTTCCACAAACAGGAGGAACGTTGGAGAGTAGGAGAGTTGGTTGGTGCCAATCAAAATAAGAATAAAATTCTGCAGCAAGCTTTGGCCAAGAACACAGCATTTTTGTCCAGGTTTTCTCACTGAAGGACACTCAACGTTCACATCTCTCCTTCAATTTCTGACTCCAGCCATAAATGCAGTGGATAAATTAGGCTAATACTTTACCTTAAAATACCCAGCACTAACTCCGCTGCTGCGAACTGTACCTATGGAACCACCACTGACAGCAGGCAACTGTTCTTGAACCCACCCTGCTCTTCCTGATGTCTTTGCTTGCAGCCTGCGCAAGGATGCTCAGAGGGAACAATTTCTGTATCTGGCTGGACTACAAGGACACACTCGTTCTGGGTCACTGTGTGCCAAATCAGTGAAGGGAAAAAAAATAATTTGGTGCCTTTCCTTCCACTCAAAAAACACTCTGGCACAATCTGGCCCTGTGCAGTGTCCTTCCTGGCCCCCAGGCAAATCATTCAAACCACCTCAATCTCTTTGCAGTTTAACACTAGCTAGATATACTATCTGACGGACAAAGGTGCTGAAGAAGGATTGTTTAGTTCTTGGAACGGTCCAACCTAATGGAAAGTACCAGTGAACCCTCTATCTACCAACTTCATCCTGAGTCAACACAAGTATTTCACCGAGGGCTCCTGGCCACTTGTGTGATGAAGCAACACAAAGGATGGAGATGAGTCAAGTATGACACTCACATGGCAGGACTGGGAGACAGGATAGGAGTTGGAGGTGGTTGGTTAGGAAGATGAGGTATTCAATTTTTGCCATGACTCATGCATGCAAATCAATCAGCGATAAGATGAAGAGACACCATGAGAAAAGATGAGGGAGAAGAAAAAAAAGTTTCCACCCTTTCCAAGCATGGAAGTGGCAGAAGCAGAAGTGAGTAAAAAGCCTGATGGTACAGAAGGAATAGGAGGGGAAAGGCAAAGACTACATAAAACCTCCAGTTTCCACGAGTGTTAAGCTTGAGGTTTAAGTAATTTCTCACATGCTCAGGCAACAGAGATGGCTGTTTTGAGACATAAATGAATCAGTAGATTGTAGGGGAAGCCAGCATAAGAGAGATGATGTTGCAGACAGAAAGCTTGCAAATTGGTATAATAAGCAAAGCACTGAATAAGCAGGAAGGAATTGAGCTTTATTTGAGCAACAGTTTGCTCATACCCAGATGAATTTTGAAGATGCTGACACGTGACCAGTGATAGCCATCTCCCAACCTCCAAACGCTTCTCTGTACGTATGATTGTACAAACCAGCAGATCTACTGCTTGTCTGCGTGGCTTTGTTTCTTAGGAACAGGGGACTGCCAACACCAGAGCAACGGACCGAAAACCATGACACTGGAAGATGAAATGGAGTAGCTGGAAAGAGTCCACTATTGAGCAAGAGACTCAAAGTTGGACATTTTGCCAAAATATATTTAGGGCTCAAAGGCTTCCTCCCTTAGACTTCCCACACAACAGCCCCAGCTCATGACTGTATGAGATACACCGTTTTTCCCTGTACATTTGATTGAAGAAGAAAAGAGTTAGGAGGTTGAGTGTTTTCTCTTGAACAAAGACCAAGGACCTTTTCAACACAAACAGGTGCATTTTCTGCTCTTCTCCTCAGCCTCTCCAACATGTATGCCATGTAAACCAAGCAATGATGTTGCTTCTCCCTCCCACAACAATCTTCCATACACAGGATTTGGGGTTTTTCCAGTAGAATCATTTGGCCTATTGCCATATCCAATTATGTCACACAGAATTATCCCCCTTCTGTCCCTTCTGTTTGTGGCCTGGTTGTTTTAGGAATATAAAACCTATCCTATGATTACATAACATTACAGTAGTATTTTCCTACAGGAGCAAGTGAGGAATATAGAAACAGGCTGTAATTTTCATTAGCAGTTACATCTACTCTTGCTATGTAAACGGTTTCTCCCTCCCAGGCTATTGCACCCTGCTGCAGGCAAAACATAATCCTGCCCTTGAGACTACAAAATCGGTTTCCATGGATATCTATGTGATGCTCCCCTTACTCCATAGTAGGATTTCAAAGGCACAGATCCTCATGGGCACAAGTAACATAAGAACAAATCCTAGTTTGAGTGCTTTGCTCACACAGACTCTGGGAAGACACAAAGATGTTCACCTAAAACACTGGTGCACCTACTGGCATTGTATCTCTGAAGAGTCTTTCTATGCTCGACCCCAATTCTCCCTAGCCAGTGTTTCATTTCAGCCCACCATCAATTTTAATCTCATTCTTCTACAATGTGCTCAGACCCGCTTATTTCCATTATTTTACTATTACTGTTCATGCCTTGCATATTCATACCAGAGCGTGACACCAAATTAAAAAGCTATTGTGTTAAATAATACACAAATAACCAGAATCAAGCTCTATAGGGCTTCAAGATGGGCAAGTTATGCACACGAAGCATTATGACAGCAGTGTCACATTACCTTCTATAGTCATATATTGTTTATCATTTCATCTGAAAAAAAACCGTGCTCAAAGTTGTTAGTATCTGTCCTAGGCCACAAAGCTATTCTACTTAGTCAATTCATTACAGTATTTAATCTATTCAGAAAAAAAAACCTAACCTATTCATAAATGATAAGCTTACAATCTGACAAGATTCAAATAAAACCAAGCCATTTGAGCAGAGCATGCAAACCACTCCCCTTATCTCAGAAGAATCAAAGAAAGGTATAGAGATCATGCATGCTTCAGAATATAAACTCCATACCGTTTGATGGGGCACAGGATAAAACTTCCAAAAAACCAAGCAAGCTCACAACTGCCCACCAAAAAGTTACTCTGAAGTTTCCAGTACCCGTCAGTGTTGGATGTAACTTAAATACCAAATTTAGTACACAACCAGTAGACCTAAGACGCCAATGAGAGTTTTCTTTTCTCTCCATAGTACTTTTCCTTCTAAGTAGCACGTGACTTTAAAGTGACTGAGTTCTTTTACCAGAGACCTCTAAACCCATTAATCCTAACTCAAGACCAAATTACTGACGAGAGCCCGTGTCCTACTATGGTGGACACCGCAAAATAAAAAACGGCACACTGAAAGTGTAAAGTTGTGTTTATGGCATGTTTCAGCTACTGCTTGTGAGATAAAGAGACCCTCAAACTACCTTAAAGTCTCAGTAGTTCAAGTTCAGACACATAATAGTGCTATAATTGTGTTTTCTATGCTCAAAATAATAAATGTGCAGTTGTTACTCATTCCCTTAATGACTGGTCTACAAGTGACTACTTAACTGATAAACATACAGATGTTAACTAACAAATTTGAAAAGACTTACGGAAAGTCATCCAAAACGTCATTAACGATCTCAGAGTGCAGTTTCTCTAGTTATCTATTTATGGTCTATAGTAAATGATTTTGTCCCATTTGAGAACTGTTTTAAGTTCCAGTATGCCATGCCAGCTGCATTTCCAGCACTGTCAAAGAACTGTATTATTAACTATGGTGAAATAATACCTGGAAACAAAACTGCCATCAAAGCTATTGTTCTTGTTTAGGAAAAACATAATTAAGCAGCCCACATTGAGAATCTAGTAGGATTCTTACCAATGAATAGACATCCTGGTTATGTATGTAAAATATATGTAAAATTTCAAATTTACAAAAATAGGATGTGTGCTACCAAGAAAGATGGTGATTCTTTGCTTCAGCTAAAGAGAATGTTGTTTCATGCTCATTTTGATTATTTTAAAGGCTGGCTGTTGAACAGGTATTCTTTATTTTTTAATATGACACAGGAAAATTTCCACTAACAAGTTACTTACGCAGTTCAGCGCAGGTTTTTTGACCAGCAATGTTAGCAACACAAAGTGTTTTAAAGAGGTGATTTGGTAGCACTTGTTCCCTTTCCATCCATAGGACAAAACTGTAATGATTATTTGTAATAGTTCACAGTAAGGTGGACACTGGTTTAATTTAAAGCGATGCTATTCCTATCTAAAAGTGCTGGGATTTAAGCATGTGACTCCCATTAACATTAATGGGAGTTATATGTTTAAAATCTCTGCACATTGTGATGGGAATATGCTCCATGGAATCCAATTAATCTGAAGAACATTGCATACATTTGGGAGCATTCTTGTTGTACAATTTCACTGGCATATGGGTTTGCCCTCAATAAAGCTTGCTGGTATCTGGTAACAAAGACATTAACAATCTACTGTACGTTTAAATAAAGGAAGACTAGACTATATGTTTTCCCAGCTCAGTGTAGGCAGCTACAAAGAAGCTTTTGAGTGTAAACAAATAAAGAATTGAGAAAATAAGGAAGACGACGGTATTTTAAGAATGTGAATATTTGGAGAATGCTTGGGGAATGAACACAGAGGAGGCTGTTCGTTTATAGGTTAGATGAATTTTCAACAGGAACCGAGCAAGTATAAAAAAAAGAAAAGAAAAAAATATGGAGGGAGGATAAAAGAATATTCAGACTCCGGCTGTTTCCCACACACCGAAGATAATAATGTGAATGGAAATGATTTTGTTTGAGGGGTCAGAGCAGAGGCTGATATTGCAACCCTTCCAGATCCTGAAAAACATCATTTGATTAAAATAACTGGCCCTGTTGTTCCTGTGATCCTAAGGAGGCTATTTTACATGACGAAGACAACAAGAGCAAAGCAGCAAACAGTAAGTTTTAGTACTGCAGAGACACGCTGCTGCCGGAAAATGTAACAGAACATTAAAGCACATGATAAGTAAGCAAGAATCAGCAAAAAGTTAATGGGAAACCACAATGACAATATGTCCGTGCAGTTCAGTACAATATTTCTCTCCTTTGTTTTCCACCCCTCTTCTAACAGGATGAGGAATTTAGCAGGACACAGGAAAGCAGTATCTTAGTAAAGAAAAGAAAGGAACAACCAGAGATAAGGAAATAATGGTTCCTACCACTAAGCAAGCTATTCAATTTTAGGAACATTTGTTTGTAAAAGTTTGACAAGACCTCACTTGCCCAGACCTTGATGATCCTCAGACCTTCTTCAGAAAGGCTTCCTTTCTCTAAATGAAGAAATATGTGACCAGAATTGCCAGAAATGAATCATTAATTTAGAAGGCTCAATTTGGAACGTGTTTTAAGGCCTGGTACTCACAGAAGGATGTTTAGATCTCTCAGAGGAAGAAAGAGCCTTGAAACCATCTCAAATCAGAGATCTGCCTGAGAACGTGCGTGGGCAAGTTATGTGCAATGGGTGCAAACCCACCTCCCTGTGTAGCACCCCGTACGGCTGTATATTTGTTTATGTCAGCTTCTACAGATGAGTTGAGCGTGTTTCGTTCCCATAAAGGCTGCAAACTTTCGTGTTTGCCTTTACAATCCCCTACACAACCAACAGACACCCCGAGAACAAGGAGGTGAAAACACCCAAGGCTCTGCAGCCCTGCCTTTGAGGAAATTGGAGAAAACATTTGCACTACAGGGAGTAGCTGAACTGACAGACTGAAAAATTACCTGAAAGCTTCTAAATAAAATAAATAAATAAATACAATCAGCAAGCTGAATAATTACATTTGATGACTTTTTAAAAAGTGTTTTTAAAACCTCTTGCTGAAGTAGGAGGGGTTATTTTTATTATTTTCTGGCAATCTAAAGCTCTCACTGCTAAGTCTGATAGTTGAGGAAGTCCCAACGTGTATGGGACTGCTTGGATGCAAGGTTTAATATGGTCTATTGTGGTTAGAAAAGGAGAAAAAAAATGTGTTTTCAAGCTTCTTTTGACAGTGAGATATAGTACTGAGAAGGAGGTACTACTAAAAAGAGGGCAAACTGCAGATGACAAAGTTCAAGAAAAGTTCAGACTCTTCCATGCCCCTGAAATTGAGACAACATGAATGTTTTCCTCCTTCCTTCAAAGCAGCAAGCTGGCATTGTGCAATGATTTTGTCTTCCCAGCCATTTCACACTAAGCCACAAGATAGAGGAGGCACCATCATAGCGCTTCTGGAGATGCAGGGCATCAGTCTACCTTCTGCCAGCTGTTTAAAAGGGCATAACCATCCGGAAGACAGTCACCACTCTGTATACCAGGGAAGTATCTAGAAGTCATGTTCCAAAATATCCTCGTCGCCCAGAGCAACAGAACAAGTGTTGCATACTCGAGGAACGAGGCAGGGCTGTCAGGCAGTGGGGGACAGTGACCCCAGCTGTGTCTCCTCCACCACCACTGACTCTCCCCGTTCAACACCCCAGCAGCAGCAGAGCTTTGCCATTGCCCATGGAATGTAGCCCCAGCCTTGGAAAAGCCGTTCAGCTGCTCAGAGGTGGCCCTGGAGGACCACCACCGAGCCTGAGCACCATTTAACTCAGGGAAAGCACAGTAACACAGGAAAAGCACAGCCACAAGTTGTGTAACAATGTGCACAGCGTTTCACTGTCACGTGCAGAGCATTAGTGAACCAAAGCCCTTTCTTCTCCTGCAATAACTAACAGCTTGTCCAAAATGTACAGTCTCCTTTATTTCAGACTGCTGCCGACTCTGCGCATCTTTTTTTGTTTGTCCCTTAATCATGAAGCTTTTTTCTCCGAGCAGAGCCGTGACCACAAAGTGTTAAAGCCAACAAAGACCATTTGCAATTCATCTTTTCACTTGGCATTAAACGCTCATTTTATAGAAAGCAAATACATCTTTCTTAACAAAAAAAAATAAAAAAAAGACAGAAAGAACAGAACCTATACTGTTTTTACAGACCATAATTTAAACCTGATCCTGAAAAGTAATGTTAAAATGATAAACATGTTGTTTGTGATGTATTAATGTTTAATGGTGATATTATTGAACACGGAGATTAGATCCCTATCAGATGTGGTTTTGAAGAAGATACCTGGACTATGGAAAGATTTTCAAAGGCATTTTTCTTGTTAAGAAATAGCCAGCTCCTTGTATATGCCTCCTTCTAAGTATCTTAAAAACACATCAAGTTTTTCACCGTCCAGTTCAGATTTCAGAGCTGCTGTTTATCTATTTTAAAGATCACTGCAATGAAAAGAGAACTATAATTAATGAGGGGTTTAGGCCTTACTGTATACACACACAAGTTTATCTATCTATCCATCCACACAGACACATTTTAACTTTAAGATGTGGTTTAAACTTAAAGGACCGATTGCAAAATATTGGCAAGGATCATTTTATTTAACAAAATATCCAGTGGTTTGCCTAACATCTAATTCCGCAATGACCTCACTGACGTTATCGTTTTCCAAAAGGCTAACGGAGAGAGGTTTTTTAGGGTAAAAAAGAAGAGCTAAGCCTCAGAATATGGATGATCCAATGCTTGTGCAAAAGAAAGTCACCCCAGGCAACACATAACCTTACCTGACCTATGAACAGATACTACCTCCCTTCCCCATTTTTCCATTTACCAAATCTGAAATTCCCTCAAACACAGGAGGACCACTCCTAACCCATGGTACCCAAAACAACATGTCCAGGTTCTCACTAGAGCTGGGTGCCAGGCTGCAGCACCAGGCACCGATTACCTGGTCCGTTCCCCTCCTGCCCTGGATGGCCCAGCAGAAGACACTGCTCTTGCTGAAGAACAGCACAAAGATGCAAATATGCGATGGGGAAGACATACGTGTTAGGAGGGACTACAAAACCACAGGAAATTTAGAAGCAAATCTTTTAAAATTTAAACAAAACCCAAACAAACAGCACTAAATTTACCCTTTGGAACACACCGGACAGCAAAAGAGGAGAAAATAATGTATGAATAGTGCTTATACCCCATTTATTAACGTTCTGAGCTGTGCCCACTCTCTGTACATTTTACATCTGTATCTACACATGTGCCTAAAGGAATTTAAAAAGAAATCAGATGACAATCTCAGTATATATTTTGTTTTGAAGAGGAAGATCAGATTCCTGGGTTAAGTCTATATACCAGTCCCTGAGACAACCGGCCTGCAAGCAGATTGTGCATGTGTTTAAAACTAAGTGTGTTTTATACATAGGCCCAGTTATGACCAGAACAGTTAATATCTTACAAGACCAAAGAATATATTGTAGACTCAGATAGACTTTGCTCCATACAGAGGTTAATTCATAATATTCTAATTCAAGTTTTTACCTCCTTCAAGGTATTTGATATTGAAGAAACATGCTAATGGTCTGGTGCAGAACAGAAAGACCTGGATCTTTCTTCTAAAATACGCTATTGCTTATTCAGGCTAAGAGAGAACAAAAAAAAACCCTCTACTTTTTTAAGGATGGTAACTTTCTAATAAATCCAATGCAGAATGCTACAGACAGCACTTAAGAGCACACTGACATAGTACTATCTACAGAATTATGGACAGCCCCAGGACCCTGCCAGGTTGAAGCTTAATACCAGAAATAGAATAAATTGATTCAAGAAGTCATCTTGAACACCACTGTTCAGCCTGAGTGCAGTTCAGTCTCTAATGATTAAATGTTGCTTCTTTATAAGCTTCATTCTGGCCAAAACTATCTTACATTAATATTTTCATAAACTACATCCCAAAATAAACATTTTATATATGATACAAATACCAAAGTCACTTCAGTTCACTTACTGTGGTCATGACCACTTTGGCAAGATTTTGAGGAGGGAGGAGAAATTCAATAAATCAGATATTTTCATGATTTAATGTTTGCAAAGGTCAGAAACCAGCACACAATATCTCCCTACTCTGAATTACACATCAGTTAATAGAAAGAGCAAAATTTTCCAAGAAACCAGCCAAAATCTGGCATCTGACAGAGAAACTTCATCAATGTGTCCTATCCTTTGGGCTCCTCCCTCCCACCATTACATCCTGAAGAAATACAGTGCAATAATAGACACAAGGACTAGTTCTTAAATTAAGAAACCGACAGCAAGAGAAGGATGAATGGTGACAAACTTTTTTTTTTTCCTTTAATGGCATTATGCTTTCAGTATCTAACACTGTAGCATTTGCACTAGAAGATAAACTAAGGAATCTAGTGACTGAGGGGGAAGTTGAGCTTTAGGCTTCAAATGTGATCAGAGTACCTGCAAAATCAAAATATCTCTGGGATTTTTGTTTTAGCCCGTATATAAGAAAGGCTGGGGCATCTGAAAATTCACAGCCAAATTTCAAAGACAGAAAGCACATCTCCAGAGCACTGGGGATGTGCATTGAATGTGATTTTCTTCTAAGACAGTAAGTCTACTCAGTTTTCCATTCACCCGGATTGCTTGCTCCTTCTTTGCACCAGTTTATTTTCTCCCGATCTATTCTGCCACAGCTGGCTTTTGACAGAAGCACACCATGTTCATCTCATGAGGAATATTTTTGATGTATTGGGGAAAAAAAAGGCCAAAATGTTGGATTCTCCTCTGTGATTTGCTGTCTCATTTCCTTAGTTGGGGGGTACCAAGCATGTCCTCATCCAAACGTCTTTCCCTTTCATCGATTTATCAACAATGTTTTACTTGAATAGAAGGGAGTGTAGCTCATACAGCAAAACACCTGAGACAGCTGTGCCTACCACTCTCCAGCCCCACTGGCAGGAATTCCCCATGAGGAGAAAGTGCCCATTCCACGTTCTTTTCACTGGCGATGCTCTGGGGATGCTGCGCAGGCCGACGCAGTTCAGTGAAGGCACTTTCTGCGCAGATGAGAAAATGCAGACTTCTGCTTTCCAAAGCCAATAGCAACTTTGCAGCACTTAGTAAGGCAACCCGACATCTGTAATTGATATGAGAGGAGCAAGCCAACAGCCAGGAACTGGCAGGGGTGCCCCAACACATGCCCCTCCTGCATATATCATAGCATTAAAACCATCAAACACTCCTGGTAGAAAAGCAAACAAACAAGACCGGCATAAGACCAAGATATATAAAATGCCCAAAGCAACATTAAATCATCTGAAGATATTCCCATTAAACAGAATTATTGTCCCCATTAAGAATCAATCAAAGCTATTTAGAATCATTGGCTATTCAGCCAGTTCCCTGGGAGAGTTCCCGATTAAGCAGATTTTCCACGTGGGTTTCTTGTGATTAAAGGCCCTATCTTGCAAATCCTTGCTCATATCTATCGTCCTAACTCAAGTGAGCAGTCCTAATGGATGAGGAGTGCTGGGATTACTCATCTCATCTCCATTTACCTAATTCTGCTGATTTCAGCTTGATTTGCATGACAAGAGGAGATCAAGCCAAGGGACCTACTCTCAGAAAACAGAGTTTGCAAGAGGAGAATTACAGTCCCACCTGCAGTTAGACACAAACAGGGGCACGGGAAGATTTGGGCCCAGGCTCCAAATCACCAGAGCTTGGGTCAGCTCTAGTCTGGAAGTCACACACCCACGGTAGCATAAGACTGTGAAGATGCAGATAAATCCACCTGAGGGGAAAAATTTTTACTGCAGACACATTCACACCTTAATGCGTCTAAATGGCTTCCTGACCAAAGCTGGCTTGTGCCCCAGTGGCTCAGGGCTAGCCCGTGACAGCACCAAGCTGTGTAGACATGTTCTATAAAGTAAGCACATCCTATATTGACAGCATTTAGTTGATCCTTCATAATAAAACGTGTATTCTACTGGTCTCTAATTGACTGGCCTGCTGACTGTCTGAAATTGCCTGGAGACAAAGAAATGAAATGGGACAAATTACTTTAAGAGTAATTATATTAATAAAACGTAATGCAGTTTTGTCTGCCATCGAGAAATACTGTTAGCATCAGTGGGAAGAGCAAGCAAGAATCTCAAATGCCACAACTCAAACCAGAAATTAAGGACTTGCTCTTTTTTTCTTTTTTTTAAACCAAACTTGTATTTGCCATGATTTCCGTAATTTATAACCCTGGAAATTAACCTTGACATCCATAAATTCCCATGTCCCAAGTTTCCTAATATATTCTTTCCACAGATCTTCTGCCCCACCCTTTCTGTGGTCCAAACAGGACTTCTGAAGACACTGTGCTGATATCAGCAGTTTGATAAAGTGCAGTCACTTCTCTCTGCTTTCTCTGGGGAACACACCTCTACCAGTGCTTCCCTGGGTCTGTTCGCATGCACGCGTGTGTTTAACATGGTTGCACTGCCCCTTCCACTTGGTCCTAATGAAAAAAAAAACCCTTAATATCACAAAGCAATCCTGAAAAGTGGTTAAGAGGAAGGATACCAAGCCCATGAGCCCTTCAGAAGGGTTCACTCCCTGGTCCCTGTTTCAGGCACCCAAGTACAGCACGAGTGAGTATGAAATGTTAACCTTTTATGGTTAGCTATGTGATTAAGTGGATCTTGTCTTGCTTCATTTTTGTTTGACAGTGCTATAAACATATGAAATTAAAGTAGTGCCCCAGCCAAACCTTGCCTGATGGATTTCTGTTGGAATTTTTGTGGGGAGCAGCGGAGGGAGGGAGACTGGGGCACAGACTACAGAGGGCTGAAATGCATGAGTCTGAAACCCTGACGGCTGAAACTGAGAAGTGATTTGATCAGTAGGAGTTAGGCACGGCGGTGACTGTCACCTCATGCCAGTGACAGAGCATCAGGGTGGCCACTGACAGGAAGGGCAGGAACGACCACAGGCATCTCCATCAGCTCACCTGCAAACATGAGTCAGGACCCTCATTTCCCCTAGAAGCAGTCTAACACATCTGCACTCTGTTTCAACTCGGAGTGGCCCATCTGAGATGAAGCAGGGGAACGTTAAAAGCTGGTACACGACAGCATCTGCTCGGTGTGTCCACGCGTGTCAAGCTCTGCAGGCTCGTTACCTCCCTGCGGTTAGACACCTTGCTCCGAGATGCAAGCGGATTATCGCTAAAAGCTTTTCCTTCCGTTCCTGACTTCCTACTCCAGTGTCACTCATATCGATTGTCTTATTCTAACTCCTCAGACCTAAAAGCAGAGCACTGAACTTAGGGGCCTGCTTTCTGACTCTTTTCATAAACAGGGGTAACGCTACTACAGATAAGTCACTGGGAAAGTTATTTTCCCTTGCTGCCTTTTTCCCTGAAAGCCAAAGAATTTGGACTTTCACAGGTTCGATTAGGAAGCATATTATGCAATTTAAATATAACGTATCAATAGTGAAGATACAGCACACAGGAGAGAGAAGGGACAAAAGGACCACATCTCTCTTCATTGCTGCAGACAGTAGGAAAAAAAAGTCAGATGAAGCACGTGGAGTTACACTGGTGCAATACTGGGGTAAATGAGAAGAAAATCAGGCACTACAGAAAAGGAAACAGAAAATTACAGCTCTAATAACACCAGGAATGCACGTAATATGCAACACATAATATATGTATGCATGGTAGATCTTATTAAAAACTACAAATATTTTCTTCTTCTCCCTTCTGCTATTGCTCAAAAAATAGAATAGTTCTACCTCTCTGTCAGTAAATCACATTAAGGTCACTCTGAGGAGCAGCAGAATATAAATGTCTTGTATGCAAAATCAAACTATGTTTGGGGTATAAATGTGATACAAATGCCATGCAAAATATGCTTGAAAGAGAGAAATGAAGTACTAGTGCATTAGATTTTGCAATTTATTTACAGAGTGGAAGTCATTGAAATCTACTTCTCCCTAAACTATCCGTTCCCAAGCTTTAAGCATTCAATAACTTCTCAGCCAGGGAATGTGCCTTTTTTTTCCCTTCCCTCTATTTTCCCTGTGGTTTGCCTTATCATGTGCTAAATTTATTATTGCAACACATTAGTTACTGCGGTCCACAGCTTTGAAACCTTCACACAAGGCTCTGAGAATCTCTGAGATAAATCACTGATCAGAATAAACTGATTGTCTATTCTGGATTCTCTTCTGTAGGATTAAAAGAAAGCCCAAAAGATAAGTTCAGAAAACAAACCCAAGTCTGTTACTTCTCAAAAGGCCATGGGTTTTCACACTCAGTCTCTGCATTTTGGATTTTTTTCCAAGTCTTCTGTCTGTCTGACAATCTCCCCACAAATCAGAATACACTTTTAAGACTACAAGCTTGGGCTTCGTTTGCAGTTTAGATGGACTATGTACGTCTTTCTTCAAATCAGTACTTAAGAAATTGCTTTTGTGACCTGCTGAAGCAAGACATCTGCACTGCTCTGCACTTTTGTTTTCAATAGACTCATATTTAGCCCGGTGCAGTTGATGTATAGGAGAGAACATCTTGGAACAGATAAGCCATGAATAATTCCAGATCTTCAACTACTGCAAGCACCTTCTTTCGACATCCTTATTCTGAACAGCATTTTTTTTTTTAATTTTTTTTTTTTAAATTAGTCAATGGATGCCAGATTGGGGTTATGGACTTAATTAATTTTATGTCTGTGACATGCTCACTGTGTAATTATACCAAGCTGTGCACTATTAGATAATTATTTTTGGTCCTCAAAAGAGAAATTCAATTTGTTTAAAATTATTTTAGCTCCTTCAGAAAGAGAGATATTATTTGCCTTCGAAAAGCCATCAAACTAAGTGATAAAGCAACCCCATTCTGGTAATAAAAGACTATGGCACTGAAGTGGTTACAAACCATTTTGTTCAACCAGACTATTTACAAGTAGCAACAGGGTATCTGTTTCCTGTCATCTCCATCATATATCTCCAGGCAGAGAGATTGGAGCCCAATTACAGCCTGATATCTAATCAATACACACCTTATTCCTAGAGCAGGAAGTAAAGGAGGAGGCCCTTGGGAGCCAGAGTTCAAATTACTCCGCTGTCGATTCCAGATAGCAGCTAATGATAGGATATATTTCTGGAGAGGGGGGTGGGTGGGAAGGGCAGCACGGTTTAATGGGATTGTTAATACAAGGAACACATACATATATTAATTTAGACATCTGCTTCTGAATTCCAAAAGCCCTACGCAAATCAGAAGAAAAGTGACCCAATTTGCTATTCACTCCTATGGCTTTTGGGACTTAACTTTGTTAAAATAAGGCATTTAAGTGACAAACCCAGTCCAAAACCTTCGAATGAGATCTGTAAACTACATTTGGTTAGATTCCACACACCCCACAAACACCCTGCCTTTTTAAAGTTGCTTTTTCATGAAGCAGGACTTACTTGCATATGGATACGGACTTTATATAGCTCCAGGGAGCTTCAACCAAGCCAGCCAGCATTTCCCTTTCCCAGCTGACCAGTTAAACTTACTCTGTTGTGTGCACGGGCCCACCAGGCCAAACCCCGCGCTTAACTGAAGGCAGCTGTCTCGTGACTCGTCGGTCAGTTACTGGCTGTTTGGGAAGATCTTAAACAGATAAATCTTGGGACTATTTGTCCCTAAGTGTCTACTTCTCATTTTGACAGTTAGCCAGAAAAATAACCTCTCCAATTTACCGATTCCTTCGTATTCCTAGCAACGGTCCAAAAAGCTGCCTTTTGCATAGCGGTCTTTATGAAAATGGGGTTTTTTGCTGTCTTCCAAGAATTACCCTAACTGAGAAATGTCAAATATGAAGAGCAAATAGCCTGAATAATCAAAGAAAGTCACATGCTACAGCCAGTACTCCAAGAAAGAGAATGAAGCACGGGCATAATAAATCTTGTTAGTATTTAGCTTTCAAAACAGTCTGGAAGGCTGCCTGGTGACATGGATTCCTTCTAGATTTAATACAGGTTTGATTAGCCAGGAAATCATTGTCTTCTCCTAGGGAGCCAGACCACAGACCTACAAAATTCACAGTAAACAAAAGCAGGCAACAAAAATCTCATCCTCTTCTGGTTTTCTGGTTGGAAGCGCTGCAGTAGGCTCCAAGACTTCCAGCTTCAGTGGCCAGCACCCCAAGCAAGGCAGGTAAATCCTCACAAGGACCAGATCCACAAAGGCCTTTAGGTTCCCAACTGAACTTTCTACATACCTAAATCTGGTCTTGGATCCTGAAATGCTTCAGTTCCTCATCTGACATATTTGGGTGAGTAATCCTTCCTCTCTCCTGTCTTAACTATTTGTCCATCTTAACTACTTATAATATAAATTCTTCCAGCCAGTGATCACTGCAATATATTTGTACAATACTTAGCACAATTTCAACTTGGGATTTCTTACTCTGACTCTATTGCTAATACAGAGTTTCACATAAATGGGGCCCCAAGGTTGAATGATACCTCTAAGTGCTGCTGAACTACAAATAAATAATTATATGATATACATAAATCTTGCATTTTTAATGCTGAAGTCCCATGAGACAGAAAAAAGATTTTAAACGAGACAAGAACTTTCTAATTATACTGCATGTTGATGATCTTGGAATAGGTACAAAAACCATTAAAGACTTTTACTTTTTTTTTTCTGCCTCTTAAATAGGAAAAATCTTTTCATCAAACATAGATTGAAGCCAGTGATAATGTAACTCTGGCTTACTAAATAATAACAGTGCAGGGCTTTCTAAATAGCCTACTTCAAATAATGACTTATATTATCCTAAATTCAAAAGCAAACAACTGGGGAGAAGGAAATCGCTAAACGAAGAGCAATATTAAATTCCAGAGGGTGAATGTGTGCTGCTAAAGGTGTGGTCTTAATGGAATTTGACCTATATCCATAATTTCGCTGTCACTCAGCGCCAGCTCTCAGAGCACAAAGCCGGCAGATGAGCAGGGTGTGAACAAAGCAGGGCGCTGCCTGGAGCAGCAGGGCTACCGGAGGAAGCATCACTATGGCCCCGTTGCCTTTTCCCCAACCAGGAGCCCTGGACACCTGGGCTAGCTGGCTACAGAAAAGGCTACGGTGTGCTTGGTGGTGGCTACTGCTCAGCATGGGTTGGCATCTCCCAGCAGGAGCAATCAGTTCCTTCAACACCTTCGCAGCAGCAACCCCATGGTCACAGTCAATTATCCCAAGCCCCTTCACGTCTCTAGGTATTGAGGGCACAGAAACAAGGAGGTGGTGGCTACCTGCTAGGTCAATAGCCCTTGGGAGAGAGAAGGAGATTAGGTTAGTGAACTGCTCCCTTTATCCCAGCTGAACTGTTGGATGAACTTCCAAAAATATCCTTGAATTGGCATTCTGCATACAGCTGTGTTTATGAAAGGCAATATCATGTATGTAAATAAATTCAGATGCCGCTTGAGTTATTTTAAAACAATCAGTAGAACACTAATCATTTTATAGGCACAATCTTATCCCAAGAAAGTGACAACTTGGTGTGTATACACATGTACTAAAAGTTAAAGATACTGTTACTTGTATATCCATACAGACATAAAACAAGATGCAGACTTGTCTTATAGCCCCAAGAAAAGCTACTTTTGTATTCTGTGTACTTCACTTGCTGATGTAAGCTTTAAATACAGTAACCTAAAAACTCACACAGCCAGAGCTCCAGGAGCCTCATCTGAGGTGGAGCTCATTAGTGGTAGGTGTTAGATGTACCTCGGCAGCATCTGAAACCCCTTGTGTGAAGAACAAGCTCCTCCAGCACAACCCACCAAGGGGGAGAAGATGAGGGCCACTGGGGCCCCGGCCCCTCGCCAGCACCCTAGATTCTTGCCCAGGGCAGGTCCATAGGATGTCCCATCCCCGCTCCCCCAGGCAGGGTGGGTACCTTGAACCCAGGCGAGAGCCAGCCTGCTGCTGGGCCTCCGCCAGGAAGCACGTGTATCGCAGAGCTCCCTGTGTTTAAATCCATTAATTATCTGGCAGCGTAAACAGTTTGAGAGTACTGCGGTTGCCTGCTCATGGGGAGATAATGCAGTTTAACCACTGTCTGTTCTAACTTCATCGCCGAGCAGATACAAGGAAGGCTGCAGAAATACCTGGGCAAGATGGGGAGATGACAAACACATTTCCTGGCTTTGGCTCCTATCAGCCCATGGCAGCTGGAGATGATGTTTCACGTCACCTGGACTGAGCTAAACTGTGGATATCACCTGGGCTGAGTCAATGGTGATGGCTCCCTTGAAGGCAGAAGGACATTGCTTCTTAAGAGAGCCTGAACTTTGCACTTGTTTTCCTAACAAATACCACTAAACCACAACTGTTAGTTTATTCCTAGTAGTCCCACAGTAATCCCATGGCATCCAGCTATTCTCTGCTTAACATTTGAAAACGCAAAAGCCCTGAACAGACAGTATATCTGGCTAGTCAAAATATACAAAAGAATACCTGGTTACTTCTTTATGCCACGATATACCATACCAGAGTTCTGCAATTCAGGTGGCTGTTCTATTAAAACATCATGTATTGTTCCCATTTATTCTTTTATGATTGGAGAACAATCTGGGACTGAGAGGGTATAATCTGTCATAGTCGGTTATGTACTACGGGATCATCTTTTCTCCAGTGTTAGCCTCCAGAGATGACATGTCTGGAAATATGAATACTTCCATTAATGTTAGCTGTGGTTTCATTAACATTTTCCTTTCTGAGCAGAGTCCTGCAGAGCGAGGTGAACTGGTTATACGATGAACGGGTTACACCATGAGAGCTAGAGACAACATGGCCACATAACAAGCAGTAGACAGAAAAAAGAAAAAAAAGCTTAAACTTGCATGGTGATAAAACTTAAGTCTACCTTGAATTTGATGTGTCAGCAATGCAACATCCCTTCAGACACAAAACAAAATCTGGTGGCTAACCAGTGTCACTGCCATTAACCTCATCCTCATCTCCAGGGTCCAAAGTAGGAACTTTAAATAAGTTTTTTTTATAGCACAAAAGTTACCCTGTAGAAGACTACAAAACCACAGGATTACAAAACATCGAGGGTTATTGCAAACTTCCCTCACAAATGCTAATGAATTGTTTTCCCTTTTTTGCTCCAATCCTGTTGTTTCAAATGAAAACACATCGCTGCTTTGTTGCTGAGCACTTTCTCCCACAGCGCCCTGCATAAAGACTTGCTTGTGCACCCTCTGGAATGTGCTTATTCCAAGATGTTTAATTGTCATTTATTCCACCTTACATCAGAAGCCTGTCACATGCATTAATTACATCCATAAAAATATGCTCGAAAACCCTACCATTTAAATACAAAAGAAAGAGGGGGAAAAAAAAAAGAGAGAAACGAGCACTGTAATTTCCAAGAATAACTAATGTCTCGCTGAAGTTAATTCTCTGGATTGATGGCCGAATTGCCAACATGGCTGAGGTAAGGCATACGGTAAGATCTTAGGCTGCCTGGCAGCGAACACTGTCTTACTAACACATAAATGACAGTTTTTTAATTGATATTTCCAACTATGAATTTGATTTAAGCAAAAGGCTTACTCTCGGAACAAACAACAAGCTGCCATTTGTTGAATACACACACAAAGGACAGGGAAAACCAGGTCCGGCCATGGAGACCTGGGAATTAAGAGACTGAGCCTTTCTGTATGACAGGGGCAAAGCATCTCACCAACTAGATCAGAGGTTCACGTGCTGCAGTATCCTCTCTCCAGCAGCATCAGCTCCAGGTGCCTCCAAATAACGCATAAGAAATCAGTAACAGTGGGCTCACTTTAACTTCCTAAAGTAGCCATCAATTTAAATAAGACCCTTTCCTAGCCAGAAACCCCAGGCTGGACCGCCCTCTCACAATTATATTATTGTGAAGTAACTTCATTTAAATCACTGAGAATTCAACTGCTTGACTTATATAGCCCTGAAAAATGAGACTTATTGTTCAAATATCCACTTAATTCTTCTAGTATTAATGGCTTTTACTTTTGCTGAGAGAAAATTCTGCTGTTTGTTTGGAGTGACCAGAGATACATGCAAAAGGTGCCTAAGAAAAATATACAGACAATGAATTGCTTTCTGAAAAAAAAAAACAAACCAGGTTTATATTGGTATATCAACTGCATTTGTTTTCACATAATTCTGATATCCAGAGTTAAACCAAATGCATATCTTTATAAAATAAGTGTAGAAGTATATTCAAACTATCTCAAATAAAACATCTTCCACCAGCTCATCTGATGATCTGTATCTTTTAGATTTACAGCAACACTTATCTGGGGAGGTCAAAGTACTCTGTAACATAAAAAATTGAAACTCACATCCCAGATGAATAGTAAGCATGATTATAATCTGTTTTACAATTCTAAATATGGTCTTACAGTAATCAGACACAGAGAGGTTAAATACTTAGCTCAAAATAAACCCATGCAACCTAGCTCTGTCTTCTCTCCCCATTCATGGCTTTGTTCCTCCACCTCTGCTGATGAGACAGAAGAGCTCTGGTGGCTTTAGCGACAACGGTTCTTTAATTCTCACCAAGTTATCATCCCCCAGCATAGTCTACAGATGGACAAGCCTAACATCAGCACATACTTTGGGTTTTAATTTCAATAAACCATATATTTTAATACTCAGATCAGTCAAAGTGAGTTCTCTCAGGCAATTAACTTATAATTAGACCAAGGTAATAATATATTTAACAGAATTCAAAGGTGATTGTGACAGGGAAGTGCACACACACTAACCTACTATATTGAACCGGAGGTGGGCACAAACCCAGAAGCGAGCATCCAGATCCCTCATGCTTTGGAAAAACTCAAGGTATGGATCTGAATCCTGCTGATGAGCTCTCCCTCCCACAGAAAATGGCTATTTATGCAATCGGTTTCGTAGCTCCAAACCCCACGGCTGAAACCCCACTTCTCAAACTTCCCTCTTCCCCACGAGTAATTTCTAAAACCCAGATCAGATTTCTGTGCCTTGGGCTCTGCTTAGATGACATCTGCTTTCCCCGATGTGCTTTATCTTTGATTCACTGCTCTGAGTTAAACCTCAATCGACCTATTTGACAATAGCACATTTTATGATGCCAGTTCTACCGTTGAGAAATCTGAGATACAACTAGACTAAGTGAGATGTCCAAGGCTGTACGTGACGTTTATAACGGAGCTGGGAGCAGACTGAGTCACAGGCTCCTCTTTTCTCTCCCTACCAGCAGGATTCTATTTTCTCTTTATTTTTAATTCTCTCGTGCTTAAAATAGTTGTGGCTTACTGAGAGATTTAGCGAGGAGCACAGGTCAATTTACCTGTTTACCTAGAGACTGCAGTGTTTCTAGAAGATGCATACCTCGGAGCTATATGCCACATGATACCTAAAGATGCTGGATAGCCTGCCTGATACTTAATTGGAGTACGTAGTTGTCTGCCAAATAACTGTAACATCATTTTTTTTTTTTTTTTTTTCTTTTCAGAAAAAAGCTGGGGGAAGAATAGCCTACATAAGTAGGCTGGAAGAAGCAAAGAAGATCTTACAAATATTTTAGAGATACGTACAGCCCTTCAACACCACCAGAACTTGCAGCAATGTCAATAAAAGCTTGTTCATATCTGGCCCAAAAGCTACTACCCTTTGAAAAAGGAGGACCTGTGTGTTATCATCCCCATTCAGATGATGATGATGATGATTAGGGTCCATTCCTGAAACAATCCATCAGTGTCAAATAGGACATCACTCCCCGTAAGACCTGTGTCTCACAAGGACCCCATGCACTCAAAGAAGGTTGGAGTAAGTCTGAAGTAAAGCCCAAACGATGCAGAGAACTTACTCAAACAGCCAGTGCCGCTGCAGTGACCAGCAGATAGGCTGAAGTTAGGTGATAGGTATTAAAGAGGAGCACGGCATATGTATTTTACTATAAAAGCTGCAAAATAGATATTAACTCTTTCTGTAGTGGTCCGTAATAGCCTTGTACTTTGTACATTGTACCTTGGCCAATAAGGCCCTCTTGATTTAACTAGGAATTAGACATTAGAGAGGAGCAATAATACCTAGTAAGGAAATATTATCAATTTGATTTCATTTTCAGATGGTTATTTCCTATTCTGGTATCAGGTTTTATTCTGCTTGGGGAGTACATATTATACATATTTTTAATAAAATCATTGCAAAATTACCCACAGGCAGAGAGAGAATAAATTAACAGGCTATTTAATTGAGTTCTTTTCAAGATTCTTAGCATCCGCTGCAACTGAGTGAAATAAGGACAAACAAAATTTGCCACTTTACAGGCCACCAGGCCATTTATTTTCCCAGCCTGCTTAATGCAATAGTTAATTCTTAACCATTTTAAATGAAAAAACAAACATCTATGTATCAGCTTGGTTACAGAACCACTGTACTCAAAACAAATGCCAATTTCAAGAAAAGAATGAATTATTCCTTCTTTACTGCTTCAGAAGTCATAAACCTGAAATCTAAGGGGTGTCCAAATCCTTCTTGATCTCAGTGGACATCAGAGACCTAAAAACTTCTGAGGATCCAGGTCTTTGTTCTTACCCTTTCATTTATATGTATAATGGGGGAAAAAAAAAAAGTTATTAATTTACTTGACATCTCCCCCCTCAAACTCCAGAAGAAATGGAAGCAACTTTCTTTCACTTGTACTTTTGGAGAATCATTTTGAAAGATTCCTTTCCCAGCCTCAGTGAGACTGTCAGGCATTTTAGAAGAACACAAAATCTTTCCCAGTTTGATTTTTACTTTAACATCAGTTAATATCTATTTGTTCTTCCTCCCCAATTTCACTAACGCCCTTTTTGTATACGTATATTTGTCCATTACAATCTACAGAACAATCACCCTAATTGATCTAGTGTTAACCTCTAACAGCTTAAGATCCAGGCTGGTTTTATCTATCGCTCAGCCCCAGTTGCAGCATTAATTCCCTATAGTGCTTACATCTCTGTCACCGTTGCCACCCGGCCCTTTTACAAGAAGCACCTCTCTAAATAAATGCCACTGTAAACCATCCTTACAAGAGGAGCAGAGGCTGTTGAAAAGCCCCCACTGTAGCAGTTTGTTTTTGCCTTGTGTTGTATATAATGATAAATTTCATACAGGTGTCACATTTTTTAGCGGGAGGTGAGGATTGATGGGGAGCAGTAGAACGATCCATCATCCGAGGCAGGTGGCACAGTATTGGAATTTCAGAAATCTGTTCCCAATCACATCCACTGCTGGATGACTCAGTAACGACCCTATTTGCGATGCGTTACTGAAAATCAATGTGCCGCATTCAAGGTCAATGTACTGTTAGAAAACTCCTTAAGCACTGATGGATGGATTGTGTTCATTCAGAATAAATGTGAGAAGAAAGTGACAGCTGAGCATCCCAATAGTTGTGCCAACTTTAAGAGAACAGCTTCCTCCTGGAGAGAGAAAGGCAATTCCCTCGAGGATTACATCATTCCTTATTTCCTTTGTTCTTTCTCTTTTTGAGCATTTAGGTAATTGTTTAATGCATCTATCTTCGTGCAATTAGGAGACTTCAAAGTTTGAAGACAAGTACTGATGAACAACAATCTTTATGGACTTCCCTGTATGAATAATATTAATCACTATGAAAGACTATCAAAGTTTATAAGGATTAAGTAGACAAGAAGGGAAAACATTTGAAGAAGAAACTAAACCCACACACAGGTAGAGAAAAAAGCCTCTCTGCCAAGAGCTCTAAAGATAAAATCCCAAGTCAAAACATGGTCTTGATTTTTCTGTTATTATAGCAGTGAACAAGATACTTAGTGTCTTTACATATCTTTACATATTTTTCAACTCTCTAAGTGGTTTTGCATAACTTTAAATGTTTTAAATTAGCTGGGAACTTGCCATGCATGGTAAAACAGATTTTAGCTTATAAAAGATCCATGCTTATAAATAAAGCTATCTCACTTTTTCTTTTAGCAATGGGATGGGATATCTTATTCAACTAGTTTGCTAAATATGAATTAATGACACTTCAGAGACTCCTTCCAGAGGGATTCAGAAATTACACTCCTTTTCTTTCCTGAGAAATAATGAAATTGTCTTTTAGTTGATGGAGGAAAAAAAAAAAAAAGTAATCATCATCTTCCAAAAGGAAAACAGGATTGATAGCTCAAACAAACAGGAAGGGGGAAAAGTGTAATTTACCATGTGGTTCACCAGCAGCTAAATCTGTTCGCTTGACACAATAAATGATGTCAGGCTTCCTCACCCACTGTGTCAACAAAATGGGTGTTGTCAAAAACATTAAGACATCTTATTGACAAACTCTCAAGTCATTATACTCTTTGAAGTGGTTTTGTCTTCTGCCTAAAATTATTGCACCGACAGCATCGATTCATCTGATACATTGATACTGCAGCAACAAGCTCCGGGGAGGATACTGAATACAGCCAAAGCTATCATCCAGACAAAATTATTTTTTACTATTTCAGTAGCATTCTGAAAGGTGGTGGGATATCAGGGACAAGCAGTTCATTTTCAGTATTCAAACAACTACGCTTCCACAAGAAAACAATTTCTTGCTATCTTAAAGTAGTTGTGCAGAGCACCGTTAAAAAGAGGCTGCTTTGCATCAGGAGCTATCAACTAGGGGTTAATTGCAAATACATCATCTTAAACAGGTTGCTACATATTATTTCAACCAGAATATATTGCTTATTCATATACTTTAGGGAGTACAAAGCTTCCAAAGCGCCTTTCCTGACTCAAATAGTTGTACTGAACTCTGTTAGACCAATGCTATGAGGAAAATCTGATTGGTTTTTCCAAGAAAGTTATGTTTGTAAAAGAGGAGGATTTGGTCAAAAATACACAAAATAACTTAATCATTGCAAGTTAAGAAATCGGAAAGAATTAAGGCTTGTCTGAGAGGTCCAAGGGCAGAGTTTCTGTCCCAGTCTAAACTGCTGTGGCAAAGTAAGGGTGAGGCAGCGCACTGCTGCTGCCCATCAGTAACTCTTCTGTGGACAAACGGGAGACACCAGAAGTGTGATTTATGAGTGCTTGTGACCCTGAAGTTTAACACATCATAGGCCTAACCCTCCCTTTATGCAATGTGAACCACCAGTATCTCCACGGAAGGCAATGGCATAACAGCATAAAACCAAAATGGGAGGAAAACCAATTTTGTATGGGATTGAGCGTCTATTCACCCCAAGAAAAAAAAAGTCCTATTTCTTCTCCCCCCCCCCCCACCTTTGTCGTTCTGCCGTACAGAGGAGGCTGCATCCCTCACCGACCATGGTTCTTCTCCTCCCAGTTGGATTTAGCAGATCCCAGAGCCACATGCCAGCATCAGGGACTAATAACCAGGTCGCCTGATCCCACCGTGACCGCGCACAGAGGCTACAATCGTCTGCCACCGAGCATTTGGCTCACTGTCCTCAACATAAAGTACAGAGCTGAAGATAGAAGCAGGCTGAGAGTGCCAGTTCTGTCCACTGTGGATTTGTGATTAACTTTTGCCATTAAAATACAGTATATAAAACACTAATTCAAGCCAAAATTACAGACTCGGATAATATATGGAATTACTGTGCCAACAATCCACAATAAAAATACACAGTACAAATAAGTGAAAGAATCTGATGTCAAAAATATGGGTAATGAAAGTAAATTATATAAACGTAATTAATAAAGGCTTGGAATGGAAATTTCCAGTGTGTACTGGCTGAGCCTAGATCCACTGAATATCCACAGACTCTTCTAAATTTAAGCTGAGCAGTAATGACCAGCTTCTTATGTTTTGTTTAAATTGTATCTTTTATATCAGAAGGCATCTAGGAGTCTCCACTAAATTGTTTTAATTAAACTAGCCATTATGTTTTATTAGTTCCAACTTTACCACATTCAGATGAGAAACAAAAATGCACGTAAACCCCAGACTTTGACATGAAGGAATCCATCCGTGCCCAAGCATTCCCAGCTGCTATCTCCTGCTGCCCCAGCTCTGGAGATAACAGCTACTGTTTTGCTGGACTTGTCATGTAGCCTGGATGTCTGACAGGGTTTTGTTGTGATCCCCGTGCAGCCCATGCAGAGCCTTTTCTAAGTTTTTCTGTGCTCGCAGCCCTGAGCTTGGGTGGCCTCGGTGAAGGATTTTCAGATTCTGCTACTAAGATGATGAAGAAAAGACTTTTTTTTTTGAATGAAGTACTTTTATTTAAAAAGTATGACAGGTAGTGGCTTCAAACTAGAAGAGCGTAGATGTAGATTAGATATCAGGAAGAAATTTTTCACTCTGAGGGTGGTGAGACACTGGCACAGGTTGCCCAGAGAAGCTGTGGCTGCCCCATCCCTGGAGATGTTCAAGGCCAGGCTGGATGGGGCTTTGAGCAACCTGCTGTAGTGGGAGGTTGGAACTAGATGATCTTTAAGGTCTCTTCCAACCCAAACCATCCTATGGTTCTACAAAAATATAGAGAGAATGGGATGAGACAATGTCTACCTTCTTCACAGCTGCACTTCGTAGGGGCAATTCCCATAAAAAAACAGTAGGAATTGGCACCTCCATCTAACTCTCCATGTAGACATGGATGAACTAAGCGGAATATGTCCATATTGTACTGCAGCATTTACATATTACCGTGCAGAAGCAACCGTGTGTATGTATGTTTCAAGCCAAGAAAGTGAAACCCTACCTAGAGTCCCAATTTTTGATCCCTCTAGTTTTGGTTTATTCATTATACCTTCCTATTTTTCATATGATGGATGGCCATGAGCCACTGAGATTAAAGAAAGAGAACATTTGCTCACTAGGCTGAGTAGCAGAACTCCTAGCCAAATTTGGGGGTTGCAAAGCTTTTGTGATCACAGAATGGAAAGTTGCTACCAATTAAAACCTCACAGTCTTACTCACATGGGGTAGTCTGTGCAGAGTTACACAATTCTAACACTAAGGAGGCTGTTCTGCAGACTTATCTCTTGGTTTCTCGTTAACTTTTTTAAGAGACTGCAACCACAGAAAATTCTATTGAAATCCATTTTCCATCTATAATCACAATGAAAGTAATTAGTGAACTCTCCTCAAGAATCTGGTGGAACCACATGGCTAATTAGTTCACTTATACCACTCACACGAGGCCACAACCCAGCGGAAACCGGTTTCTGAAACATCTTTCCCAGCCCTGCTACAGACCTTAAGTTGGGAACTTTGGGCAGTACCATGGCCACGTGGCTCCCTACAACCTCTGCCACCACGTAAAGGAGCCAGTGCCACCGCCTGCACAGGAATGAGCAAGAAGAGCTACCAGGAGCGATGTGAACCTCCAGAACCCTCCTCCAATAAGTCTATGCCTGCGACAGATGACTTTCAAACAGGCACGCAGGGAGAAACAAATAAATTCCTTGCAATTTTCATATTAAACAAAACCAGAGTGAATCACTCCGGAATAACAACTTCAGTAATTTGACCTCTCTCACTCTTTCAAAGAAAGCAAAATTATTTTGTACAAATTAAAGACCATTTCTGCTGGGAAATGAGAAACAATATTCCAACCAATGTAAAATATGAAGCAATAGGTTTTTAAAAAAGTCACCCCATCCCCAGGCAGGAAAGGTACACCAACTTTTCAGTTCTGAATTAGAATTATTTCCAGGCACCTTTGTGAAGTTGTTTAAATGCATCGCTACGTTAGCCTCACTGTATTTTTAAGTCAGTTATCAGGAATTGAGCGGAACAAATAGCAGTTTGGGGTCCTGGTTGCAGCTTTGCTCCATGCTTCCAGTCAGAAGCAGCACCCATATAACTGCAGATGCAAACCAGTGACCTTTCCCAGACCCAGCTGCAGAAGCTGGAAGATGCTCACCATCAGGCAGAGGTTACCAGCCTGCAGCCCAGCCAGCACTGGGAATCACACACACCTCCACTCCCGCCTTCTACGCAAAGCCAGGCAGTTTAGCAAAAATTGCTGATAGTCCCGATTTGAAGTAATTTGACTGACTTTGCATCAATACAGGCAGAGCTACAGCCATGCAGACCTTTCCATTTCCTCCAGCAGACTTCGCAGTCTAGGCTAATTGCATCCCATGTGTTTCCAGAAGGAAAATATTCTATGTTTTCTTTCCTATCCACACAGATTACGACATCAGTATAGCTGTGCAGATCATTGTATCATCACACATACTTTGTGTTCTCCCCGCTCATCTTCTTCCTACTTACTTAGCAACTATTAAAGCAATTAGAAATATTATCTTCCTTCCAGGCAAGTCCAACAGAAAATTCCCTGCACTCTTCGTACGAGCCATGCCAATGGAAAATGTCTCAGTGATGTCAGTTAGTGCATTATCAGCCTCTTTACGGCACGGCTTTTTGGGTAGTTTATGTCAGTATGCTAAATTAAATAATAATTAAAGTAAGTTACTCAAGAGTGGTTTGGATGTGCTTCCAAATGGAAGTCTTAACAGAAGGGATTCAAAAGGAGTAAGAGATACATATGTTTTGATAATCTGAAGTGAGCCAGCTTACCCCAAAAGCCACTTAATTACACCAAAACTGAAACATCTGGTTTAGATTATCTGCTAAAAAATAGTATGGTGAAAAGTAAACCACTTGGAGAGGAAGTATTAACATTATTCCTGACTTATAGACTGTCACGACAGAAAACTAATACTTTTTTTCTTATTATTTTTGTATCTTCATATGATATACAAAGAGGAAACTTGGCAAAGTAAGGAGTCCACTTGCCTTCACACTGAATTAGGACAAAGGAGGAGTTCTCCCCACCCTGTTCTGAGCAAGCTGCAGGATGACAGTCACAGAGGGACGAGTCTGCTGGGGGGTGCCAGAGGTACCAGGCTCATCTTTGTCCCTTGGACTCTTTGGAACCCATGTGGCTTTCTGATGTCCTGCCACATTCAGAGTATTTTCACAAGGAAAAAGTATCAAAAAAAGAAAAAAAAAAAAGCAACATTCTCCAATTTGGCTTAAGAACATTCCTAACATTTCTGGTTTATTTCCAATTTTTTTTTTTCCCAGTTGCAGCCAAGGGAAGACAAATCACGCAAAAGTGATGCCAGCTCTTTCCCTGCACATATAGTAGGTGCTCCCCAACCTGGAGATACCCAAATCTCTCCCTGGTACAGTAGTCTGGTATTTCTTAACAGTATCTGTAGCTGAGAAGTCACATTATAGCACTTTAGAACATTTAGAGCCTAAGGAAAACCTTTTATGTGAGCATTTTAAAGCTCAAAGCTCTAATCTAGGACTTGGTATATTTATCCAAGTCCTTAATTATTAATGTTACTCTATTGATTTGATACCTAAAACTCTAACAACAAAACCCGTGCAAACTAATTATGCCTGGCTTCCAACTTTACAGGGCTTCTTTGCTCCTCTTCTAAGTCTTTTTTTTCTTAATCAATAAGGTCTGATTCATAAAACAGTACAGAGATGCCAGAATTATGAAATAAGAGACATATCAATTATCATAAACTGTGCAACAGCTATGCATGTTGCTGAAGCATTTATTCACCTGAGGGATCCCAATGATATCTATGTTTGTCTTTGCTTATTATCCTAATGCAGGCAGCACAATCAATCTTAACTGTATTTTAATTAATTCAAAACCAGAATTATTTAAAAAATAAAATAAAATCTTTGGTGTCTCAATGCCAGTTTTTGTAACACCACTTTCTTGAGCCAGTGCAGCTTTGCCAGCTTTCTGCAGAAAGAGTGAATTCCCAAACCTCTAATCCCCACCGGCTCCCCAGTTCCTCCCGGCAGCACTTCTGCAGCACCAGCACCAGCGCTGGGCTCTGAGAGTCTGCAAAGTTTACATGAGGCTGGATGCCTCCCATCTGCATTCAAAAAATACTGAATCAATTCCCTAGAACAGCTAATTTAGGGCCAGATTCTGATGTCTTGCTTCGCATTGAGTAGTATCTTTAAGATAGACAAGATTAATTGTGGAGTAGTTCATGCAGAGGCCTGGTAGGACCACCATAAATAATTTAAAGTAAGTTTTTTAACTACATCACCGAATCTGTAGCGAACAGTTTTAAATGTATGTAATGCAGAAGGTTTCCAATGCTCATTCCTGCTCAGTTAATTGTTTTTTCTTAATTTCATGCGAGTATGGAACAGTACAGGGGGGACAACAATTGTCAACAATATATTTGGTGCTCTACAAAAGTCATGACTTTGCAATTTTGCTAATACTCTGGGAAGAGGACATCCTCACATCTCTTCTGAAGACACATTACTGTCATAAACTTATTCCTGAGGCTGAGGTGTTGCCATATGGAAGACTAAGCAACTAAGATACTACATGATCTTAACAGTTTTTATTAAGGTCACTACAAAGCATGACTTAAAACTTAATGATGCTGGTGACTCTTTGATCACAAATGCCCATAAAATATTTTATTAAGAAGCAAAAGTTTGGGAAAATATGGCCCCAATGAAAAACTGTTTTGATTTTTTTGACCCTTTGCAAATTTTGCACCTTTTTAGGAGAGAATTTATTTTTCCTATGGAAGAGAATATACAACTTTTTTTTTTTTTTTAATGACGCTATTTCACCTTTTTCAGGTGGCCACCTTAAAGAATGTTGTTGTCTTATGCCTTTATTAAGTAGGGGTCCATCTTTCCTCTCTTCAGACTGTACCACAGAGATTTTTGGTGTGATTTCTGAAACTGCTGTGCACAGACTTCTGCGAACCTAACCCTTGCCCTGAATAATTACTCTCAGGGTAATAACTGAAATACATTGGTTTTGTTCTCAGCAGCCTGGACCTGAGTCACTGCTGTCCTGCGGAGCACCGGGGAGAACTTGCTACCGTTTTGCCCAGGTGCAAGGGACTTCTTAGGAATAACAGTGGAGAATGAGACTGTTCCCATCCTTCACTATAATGACCATTTCAGGTACCACAGCGAGAGACCTGTGATACTACAGTTGTCACCTCTTCTCACCAGAGCGAAGATAGGAAATAGATCAAATTCTTTATTCTCCTTTTGACGACAAATTTTTTTTTTTTAATTTTTTCTTCCAAATAGTAAATGTCCAAATGTAGTATGTCCACTCCTGTTTTACAGAGTGGGGATTGCATACCACATTTTAGTTGTGAAAAGTGGCTGAGAGAGATTACTAGTACTTGACTACAGGTTTGGAATTGGTCCCCAAACCTCCTCAGAGCTGTATTTCAGAAATTTGTATCTCTAATACAAAACTGGTAAGTGAAATGAGAAATTGGGTCCTAACATATTTATAATCTCCACATTTGAACATCTATTTCACTTTTACTATTGTCATAATCACTGTGTATATAGACTTAGGAATTATTTTCTTCAAATCCTCTGATCTACCCAGTTCTTAAACAAATACACTATATTCATCTCAAATCCTCTTGCTTTCTAAATGCCATTTCAGGTAGAAAAAAATATTTCTAAAATGTGAATCAGAAAAGAGAGAGCACAAGTTCTGAGGCAAATGGCAAATGCAGAGCACAAATCTTTCTTTTTTTTTTTTTTTTTTTTTTTGAGCTAAACCAAAAGCGGACCAGCTTAAATTCTTGAGTTCAGTGAGGCCACTCCAGGATTACAAAAAAACCAATGGTGAGCAGAATTTGGTCCAAACATCTCCATTATGACCAAGCTCCATTAGTTCCATTGAACAGCAACTTACATCACTGAGGGAGGCAATTTACAATTTTTATAACCATCATAATTTGTAGTACACAACTAACCACACGGCCATTCTTTCAAAACATCAGGATAAATCACAAGAAAATCAAAGGCGTTTTTAATGTTTGATGACAAATGGCTACCAGCAAACATGTACTGCAATGAATTGTTGTTACAAACAGATTATGGGAAAATGCTTAACAAAGGTGATTAGGACAACTTATTTTAAAATTCTTTTCCATTCTTTCTCTCAAGTGCACGGACCACCAAGTTTCATTTAATCCTTTCTAATTCTGAGCAAGATAATTATGGCAAATAATGGTGAATGAATCACATGCCTGTACAGGAGTATCACAGCCATTGTGGCATTTAGGTGAATGCTGTGTCAGAGGATTAACGTGGTATAATACCCTATTTGCTTTTGCAGTTATTTTAATCTCGTGAGCTGCCTTTCATCAAGGTGGGGAAATACAGTAAGGTTACTGTTGATCTCAGGCAGCCAGAGAGGATGCTGTGTGACATCCAAGTCCTTCAGTCCTACAGGGGACTCTTGGCAGCTTCTAAAAGTCTTGTTTTGTGCGTTAATGGAAGGAGAGAGAGAATTTGCCTGTGCTAGGGAAAAGTTGGCAGGTGAAGGAACAGCACAAGAGATGCCGTCGTGCCAACAAGTTAGTTCTGAGTATTGGGCGATGTGCACCCAAGAACTCATGGGGTCCCAAAACTGCGGAGACAGCAAATCACTGACTTGTCACTCACTGGAGATAGGGAAGCAGAGATCTGGCAACGGTGCAGAGCTAAATGGACTGCGGTAGCCAAGTAGTCTATAGAAAAGAGTGGAATATGATCTGGTCTACAGAGGAGCGAAAAACTCTTCTAACACTTTCTTCTTGCCTTGATATAGTTTCTCCACTATCTGGGCTGAGGTCTTTAGCATTATACTGACTAATGTATCGCTGTGAGAGGTCACTCATGAACTTTGCCATGGAGCAGTCTGATCCTAGTCAGTAGAGGCTTCTCTCTTGCTGAGTAACAGAAGCATTCTGAAGTGCTAGAATTGTTATTGAATATTGAATAACATTTAGTTATTGAGCCTATCCAATGCCCACCTATGAATGTGTGCTCCACGCTCACAACCTTTGCCGAAAGAAAAGCAACATAGGGGTGTGAAATTAGTTCAGAAGCAAATACTACTTCCCCAAGCTACTGCCCAAAACACAAAAGGAATTCGGAACACACTGCAGATCAGAGAAACACCATTAAATTCTACCCATTATATTTTCTAAAACAAGATGGAGGAGCGCCAAAATACCTAAACAAAGCAGGTTTTTTTTTTCATGCAATTTCCATCCCACTGAGAAATAATAAGTCCTGGAAATCTTATAAAGAAACCTGTTCTTGAACAATTTACTGCCCAGATTTACAGGTCCAAGAAATGAGGATGGTTCAGATTAACTTCGTACAGGCATCTACTCTCAAGAGGTCTTCTCCAAACCAAACCCGAGCCAGAATTTTTCTTTCCCCAGTTAGCTGCCCTTTTACACTGGCTGAATCATGTGAAGGGGATGGAAGATGGCCACAACTGCATGTTTGAGAATTCCCCCAACTATGGAGAAGTCTCCAACCGCTTTGAGTCACTGGAATCTCTTCTTACACTCTGATTGCAGAGGAAGGACATCGAGCACACCAGAGCTCTGCTAAACCACTTCGTGGCTGGCACCCAGCATCCGACCTACTCTAATTGCTGTTAGGGTCAGCACTACGGAGCTCGTAAATCCAAGAGCATTATCCAGTTGTGAATATGCAAAGGTAGCTCAGCATTTTGTTTTGGGTTTTTTGTTTGGTGAAGGTGGTTTTTTTTGCTTGGCTGAAGGAAAAAAAGATACTCACTCAAGCTGAACAAAAGATTTTTGGATTACATTTCATGTAAAAATTGCAGAAAAAGTCCTTTCAGCTGAGAATGCTGAAATTAAATATTGACTTTTTTAGCTTTTAAATTTTGATTGGACACAAGTAATTCAGGGAAGTCAACATGAATTAATTGGTGCAATGCTGGGCTGCCAAACTGGCATTATTTTTATTATTACTAGTTCTAAAAATGGATTTGGCCACTCAGCAGGGACCAGCTTTTCTTATAGGAGATAAACCCATCCTCAAACTTACATTAATCATCAATTGTCCACTCTTCTGTGTTGTCCATTGCCCAGATAAAGCAGAGTAAACTTGGCAGGATTAGCAACGACAAACCAAACCTTGTATAGTTCACCTCAGTAGGTCAAGGGAAGCTTTCAACATCTGGTTTAAGATCTTCTGAAGAAGACCTTTGCATGACTTTGTACGTGGGAACAGATAAAAAATTCAGCCCAAATAGAGAATTTTGAAATGTGGAGTCCTCTGAAAACCTGGCACCAAAAAGGTTATATACTCCAAAAAGGCAATGAAAGACCGGGAACCGCACGCCTTGACTCTATCTTAACTACCTTGATTAGCGGTGAACTAACCAGACATTTCACTTGACCCTAAACCTTACCACAATCCATAAAATACTCTGGAAATAGAGCAGTTAGGAAGAGCTAATACAGCACATGTTCACTCTATCTGAGGAGACAAGTCAAATATTGTAGCATTAAAAAGGAGGCAATTTAGGTATTGAAGACCAAAGCATACAGAGAAAGTCTAAAAGCAGAGAATTACAGCTTCGAATCTATACATACAGGTGGATAGTATGATAAAAGTCAAAGTGAGTGAAACCGGTTGAAAAAAGTTTAAGCCCCGAGATTCTCTGAACTGTTTGGGGCTGTTTCAGGCCATTTTTTCCTGGAGTGTAAAACAGAGTTCTGAGCAACAGTTGAAGCAAATGGAAGTCACATCAGGCAAGCTGAAGTCATGCAATTTAATCCTGCACGTCCCCTACCTTATTATATTCATTTATGATTACACCATACTTACAGAAAAACATGTGTTCACTGGCAGGCTGCAAAGAAAGCAAAGGCTGGTGATATCTTAAGTCAAGACATTGTATAAATAGAGATTTGAATACGAATTTCCACAGGGAGAGAGAAAAGTGGTGAGATTTCATTTTCCATTATTACTACATGCTGGTAATCTGCTTGATAGTGTAAATATCTTTAATTGACATGAATGGAATTATTTTTTTTTTTAATCTATGGGTCTTCTCGGTCTGCAGTAAATCAAAAGACACTTTGCTGATGTCAGTATTGTATCCCTGTATAACTGGGGTGAAAGGAGAATTACAGCTACTATTTTAAGCCGGAATAGTTCTAGTTCAGTACATATTCTCATTTGAGGCACAGATGAAAAGGAGAAGATGGTGTATAAGGCTGGACTGAGAGTACAAGACAGCAACTCCTCATTCTGCCACTTTTTGGCACTATAATTTGGGCAAATCATTTAGCATTATTGTGTCTCACCATCCCATGAAGCTGCCTTAATGTCTTCCTAACACTAAGGATTTTTGTAAAGAGGAAAAAAATCAAGTTAGAAAATCCAAAAGCAACCAGGGAAATTGATTTTCTAGTAAATACCAATGCAGTTTTACAAGCAAATTCAGAAGAGTAAGATAATTTTAATGCCATTTTCAGGGGGGTTTTAATTGTATTAAAAAGTGTTTGGACTAAATGCAGAACAAAGATACCCACTGGTTAAAAAAAAAATAAAAGAAAGATTTTAGATTTGTTTTTAAGCAAATCAGTTACCATGGATCCATATTCTGGCAATAACGCATCTACTCTACTTTATTGTACATTTGAAAGCTATAGATGCATATCAAGGTAAAAAATTACTTCAGATTTCAAATTAAAACCTTGGTAAAATAACAGGAGATTGAACTAGCTTAGAGAAGAGAGGAGGCGGGTTTAATTCACTCTCTGAAAAAGATAATAGTGAAAAGCCTGACTCTGCTTATGCCAAAGGCATTTTGCCATCTACCTCCACGGAGCCAGGACAACTGTGTTGTGTTTCGTAGGGCCCCAATCCTGCAAACTGTGTGATGGGGAAGGGAATTTCTAAAGTCAGTGGGATTCCCCACAGCTCTCAGGATCAGAAATTTGTGGGAAACTATGTATAGAACTTGTTTGAATTTTGGCCCAAGAGTTTTCTCATTTCCTTTGACAGTCTCCATAAAAACTCTCTTGTGCAACTCCACTATCTTTTCATCTTGGGATGCCAAAATATAAGAGTCTGAACATCTGTTTGACAAATACAATATGCCAATATTTAAATTAGCAATGGTTTCTTTTCCCTCCAAGACTATCAACTAATTATTTGAAATAGATTTACCCAAATATTGCACTTAGTTCCATATTACACACGCATAAATGAGAACAGAATTTGGCCCAATATGTTTCAGCTAAGCACATTTTTTCAGCTATGAAAAGTAATCTGATTTCCATGGAATAGTTCATACATGGCAATTTGCCTTCCTGGGCCTCAGTTCATATCAAGCCTTTTCACTCTGTTCATTTTATGAAGATTTAATTGAATCTTACTTAAATAGCATCAACTAGCACTTATTCATAAAGCCATCAAACCTTTCATCACAAATTCATAGTTTTGTAATTCTTAAAAAAATGAAATAAATCATATATATTCAGTCATACTATCACTGGAAACACTTGAAACAAACTCTTTTGTCCACAGTCCTCCATCACGATTTTGAAACCTCATTTTGAAGTCCCATTAGAAAATAATCGTTTTTTGACCAAAGGTGATTTTATTTTTCACTGTTTTTTTGCAAGAAACGTGATGGTGATGGTGAAGTTACTGCTGCACAGACAAGTAAGGTTTGTCTTAGAATGAGCTGATGGAGAGAAATATAAAATAATGAGAGGCTGGAAGGGCAAAGCTGTTTGGGCAAATCCAGCAGGAATGTTGTCCCCAGTACCAGAAAGGGACGGCACGGCCAAGCCCTCCCCAACCCACCTTTGTCAAGAGCTCAATCATCAGCAAGTGTGGAAGGTGCACAACCCTAAAAGGAATTAAGCCAACTTCTACAGAAGCTCTGTAGGACTATCAAAAACACCTGAAGAAGGCAAAATCTGACCCCCAACAGTTGTGATTTATCAAACAAAGACATTTGGGTAGCAAAAAAAAAAATCATACCAAAAGAAAAAAGAACAAAAAAGCTGACTAAGAAGAAGATGCCCAAAAGCAGAGGGAAGGATTCGTTTCTCACTATCCCTTCTCCAGCAGCCCACCCATCCTGCTTGGAGGGAGGCAGCGGTCCTCCCCCTGCCTGCAAGCCAGCGCCACCACCATCTGCACAACTGCTTCATTTACCTCCGTTGTTTTATCCCCTGGTTTATTACCTCCAGCACCTCAGCATCAACACTGCTGAAACTGTGTTTTCAGAAAGAAAATCTGAGTACTTTGCCATTGGGTAAATTCTTCAATTTACTGCCCCCCCTCACCCAACCCCTTTGACCTGGGTTGTTATTTGCCAGAACAAATTGGGTCTTACATTATTGGTTCTTGTTCTTTACAGTCGCAGAGCTGATACCACGCTGTTCATAACAACCTTTCCAAAATAACTCAGACATGCCTCAGGTAATTAAGGAATTATACCCCCCCCCCCCAGCCAACAATACCATATTTCTTATTTCCATCATATAAATGATCCCACAAGGGACCAGGAAGCCTTTCTGACTCATAAAAATGCCTTACACAGGTGCATACTTAAAGCATGATTTTTTGTTATTATTTGGCATGGTAAAGACATGGTGGATTTAACCTCTTAGCGGTGATGAAAACGGTGTGGATTGTGGCAATGCCCACCAATACAGATCCAATAGTGTGGGCAGAGCAGGAAAATTTACTTTATTCATGCAGGATAGGATGGAGATGATTCACATTGCCTATAATCTTCATCTTAATTGATTCTGGATTATATTTCTAAATAAGGTTTGTAGGAAAAGTCCTTTCAGTTTGAAAGGAAAATCATGATAGATATGAGGAGGCATCCCATTCCACACCTCCCTCCCTGTCCTGGCAAGATGCAATGGAAAATGAAAATTGTTTCCCCCTTTATTTCCTTATTCATTTTCACATAAAAGCAGTGCAAATATAAACCAGCAGAAATTATCCCAGCAACACAGAGGAAGGGAAAGGTACAAATGGGAAAGTGAAAACATTAATCCACGACTCGAGGGGAAAAAAAAGGGTTGACAGACAATTCCTGTATCTGATGTCCCTGCCTTAAGGCTGACTCCAGTCACCTTGGACTTGCAGGTGTGTGTACAGTCACCCCTGCACTTTCTCTGCCCATGTCACTCGGTGGTTGCACTCACCCGCTCTGTCCAGTCCTCTCACCTTTTCCTCACTTCACACTCAGTCTGTGCCTGGTCTCCGTGACATCCCCTCACCCTTCTCCTGTTTCACATCTTCCTCCTTCTTTGCTTTTTTCTCCATGCAGTTTATTTCTTCCTCATTAAATTCACCGGAACACAACAATAATGTGGTTAAGCTGACTTTTGCTGACCCAATACTGGCCTCTCCAGGTCATGTCTCCACGAGCCCATGAAGGACAGGGCAGAGATGCGAGTTCAGATCTGCAAACAGCAGGACTGAATTCATGTGGTCCCCAGCGTGGAGCAACAACCATCGTGTCTGAGATTTGGGTTTGCTCTCACACCAGGGATGCTGCCCTCCTCCGTGTCCATAATTGATTTGCAATTTATTACCATCTGTAACATTTTCAGATACCTACTTTTAGGTGTTTGAGCTAACTTCTTACATTTACAATAGTATGGACAGGTTTTTAGCAAAAGGAAAAAATAGAAGTTCAAGAAATACGGAAGATGTATTCCACCACTAACCCACTGTTGAGGGTCCGCATCCAGCAGCACCCACAGTGACAGCCACCTGCCCCATCAGCAAACGGCGTTTGCGCAGCAGCAGTCAGAGCGCTGATGGCTCCTCTGCTGACCCTTTGGTTCCGCGTGTTCTTGGAAGGCTTTACTATTATTTTAACCTCTTGGGCAATCCTCCCTTTTGTTTTCCACTTTTACTTTCTTTATCTTGTTTTTACACCCTCTTATCTACATTCTTTCACATCTTTTTATTTAAAGAGGCTTTCTTCACTTCTATTACTATTGTCTGGAAGTTTAATAGAGAACTTCTGAGCCTGTGTTAACTAGGTTACTCATCTGTTACTACCCGTCTGCTCATAAGGGCAGTAACATTTCAGGGAAAATGAACATTTGGGTCTTGTTCTCTCCTGTTACTCAAACCCCACTTCCAAGGTATTGAGCAGAGCCCTTCTAGCGTTCTGATGAACAGGCCTTCTCCTCCCTATGAGCTTGTTCCCCCGAATAGTCAGTCTTAGCACATGGAAAGTATCTTGATTGATCTGACCCCAGAGAATACATATACAAAACTGTTTGAAATTAAAGTGCAGTTCAGCTGAAGGACCTTCCTGCCTCCTCACAAAGGGCTGGATTCTCTTTGCCTAATGCATTTGCAGAACCTGTCAATACGCACATTTTACGACAAGCGCGTTCATTCACCGAAAGGTCCCCTCAGCTTCCTCTCGGGGCCAGGTGTTTCCTGACAATACCTATTGTCCTGCCTGGCTGGCAGCTCCTCGCTCTGTGACACTTACTGTAGGGCTCTCGCTCGCTTCTTTTGTCAGAACATAATCTGCTTCCACGCACACTTTTCTCACACTGAGAAAGTATCTCCCATCTGGCCAGAATCAACCTTCCTTTCCTTTCTCACCAACCCTGCCAGATAACAACGGGCTCATCCTCCCGCAACCAGAGCCTACGGCTGCGTTCTCCAAGCAGAGCAGGACCGTCGCCAACTCAACATCATGAGCAGCAGCCCGCTGTGAGACAAACAGGGACATTATTCCAAGTTTCAGCTTCCTCTTCCCTTTCATGGTACAGGATCTGCTTAGTTCATCAAGGCAGAGAGCAACGTGCCGTCCAAAAATGTGTGCCAACATCCTTCCAGCGCGCATTAAAACCGAGTCTCCCAGCTATCTGCACTAAATTAACTCCCATGCACTGCACAGAGCATTAACCACTTTAGTGCACCGGGGTGGATGGGGCAGGGCATGCTCTGCTCTGTGGAGCTGGTCCTCAGCTGGAGAAGTCCTCCACACATCCTTCCCTTCCACAGGAACCAAAATGCCTGCACTCACCTCTACGAGAGCGTGGTCTTTGCCTGGCACTTTGGGACGCAACACTGCATGGGCTGGGGTTAATTCCAGCTGGTTGAGTGCCACTGCACAGCCCTGAGGGATCTCAGTGACATGTACTGCGGTGGCTGAAGGTGGGACGCCTCTGTGTGTGCCAGCAGCTAGCGGCCACCCTTCTCCTCTCCCAGCACAGAACCAGGCTGCACTGAGCCTAGTTGTCCAAACACCTGTATTTTAATATAAAAAAAGCCTCTCTGAGACTGCTACAATTCACATCAGGGACCAGGAACTCCTGGTAATGAACATCACTGCTGAGAACCCATAGGCATCAAGCGCTTGATCCAGACATGGGGCAACGTCAGCCCTGTGTTTTTTCACATAAAACAAACTTGGGTCTTAAGTCACCCATAAGTACACCCCATGTTGTAGAAACATCAGAAAAAAAACACTAAAATTAAATGCTAAACCTTGGTTTTATCTTTGTCAATATGGTACCTTTCTCAACTCCCTTTTTTTAGTTTTTCTTTGGGGAAGATGGGGCTGCTTTGTTTTGTTCTGACTTGTTTTTTGTTCCTGCCAATTGTGTGAAATGGAACATATTTGGAAGGAATGAATTAAATTTTACAAAAGCTCTTCTAATAATATATATTTAAAAAAATAAGCAAAGAATAACAAGTATTTGCCCAGTAGATGAACTGTAAATGTTATCAGGCAAAGTAAACATTCCAACTGTAATTGTTATTGTAGATAGATGAATTCATAAATATGGAAACACTAAAAAATGGTGTAATACAGAAACAAAATGCAATGGACTGAGAAAAGAATGCAGCATGCAGCAGGCTGGGCAAAGGCAGTTCAGAAAGGTTAAATAGCTAACAAGAGCACTGAAGAACGGAACTTTCTAATGTGGCACCAGCTCCGTGGAAGCTGATGCAAAACTATTCACCCCCTGGGATTTGGTGGACACTGCATATGAACCCAAAGGAAAGTGTTCCTACACCCCTTTTGTTCAGCACCGAGCAACATGCCCTTGTTAGTAGCTTAGGCTGCATCAGGAGAGCACTTTTGAAGTCCATGTCCCAACTGTCCTCACCTACCATGCTTTGGCTCACGCTATGGGTGGTCTTGGAGTGTACAAACCCCTTTGGAAACCAGAGGACACACTCCAGGGATACACCTGAGGCACCACAATCACTAATGAGTTCTTGGGCTCAGACTAGTTGTAATCCAAACTAAAGTCCTCGCTAATGAGCCCTGTGGATGCTGGGTACTCAGCACCAAGTGTTTTGCTCCTACTGCCCCACATGCCCATACGCAGCCCAGGCTGGAGGTGGCTCTTCCAAGGCTCCTCCATAGACTTCTCTAGGGAACAGATCACCTAAAGAGGGATGCTCTTCACTCTGTACTGCCCTCGGTAGGACTCTTTCCCCTCTTGTTCTCTTTCAGTGCCGGCTGTTAGGCAGCATAAATATGTGTGATAAAATCATGTTGACTGACTTAAGGGGTTTCACATAACTGGAGTTTTTCTTAAAGCTCTGCTTTATGGGAGACGCTGGTCTCCTGACACATGCCAGACTGGAATCAAAGATGTCCTGGATTGTTTGACAGGTACGACTGCATGTGAGGAGTGAAAGTACTAGCTGTCACCCCTATGATGCTCTCCAAAGTCACTTTGGACAAGTTCAGGGAAAACAATGCAACCAAATTCCTACCCAGCCCATGGAGCTATCACAAAAACCATGATTTTTTCTCTCTGCACTGCATTCACAACACAAACGTCCACACTGTCGTCCCTTGGCCAGGTCAGCAGTGAAGAGGCAGGCCAGGCAGCTTCCTGCTCTCCCATCCCCACCTCTGCAGCAGTCATCACCATGCCATTAAAACCGGCAAGGACGCCAAGACCACCAAACGACATGTTTTCCCCTATCCCAGCCCTGTTCACACCCGATCACGGGCCTCGATGCTCTGTTTTTCCTCCGCTGCTGTTTTGGCACATACACGTATCAATGTCCTGCTCGTCCTGCAAAATCAGACCAGTTCTTTCCTTTCCAAACCCTCCAGATCCCTCGTGGGGTGGTCAACAACAGCAATGCACTTCTCTCATAATTTTCAGCTCGTCAAGTTGCTCAGCTAAAATCAAGCTGCAATTTAAGGAAAGAAGTAGTATCTCCAGGCCGACACTTGAAGAAAGCTGCCCTTCGTTTTGCAGAATGCCATCGATACTTACACTCCTGGTTTCCTCCCATACAATGCCTCGCAAGCACAAATATTAGCCCTTAGCTGATCTGATCTTCAATCATAAAAAGCTGTCTCAGAGCTAATGCCTGCACCCACGGTTCATTAGCAGGCAGGAAAAAAAAAAAGGCTTCTGAGAAATAGGAAGGCTGGCCCTCTGCTCATCTGAAAATTTATCTCTGAATATTCAGTACAACCTCAGTCATTAGTTTCCAAAGTCACATACGGAGAGATAGATGTCAAATCAATATCAAGACAGATAACTTCTTATCAGGAGGGACGGATACTGAGAAACAGCCTCTGTGTGATGGTATCATTTCATTAGGGTAGTTATCAACAACCAGTGCCATATGTGACAATCTCATACAGCCCCGAAAAAAGCCCGAGAGATAATAGTATGCTTTATAGCTTAATTCTCTGCACCAGTTAATTATATGGCACATTAAATCTACCTCAAAATAAACAAATATTTTAATTATAGCTAGAAAAAATTTACGTCATTCTCATCAACCAAAGTCTGACTGGGTGAGCTGGGTACATTTGGACTTCTAAATCAATACATAGGTCCTGAAAATGGATATTTAGATTAATTCTAATCCTTATATTAAAAATTTTTAATGTTGAACAGACAGCATTAAATCAAAATATTACTTCTCTTTAGGAAAGTCATCTTTACTTTTTTTACTGTTTAAACAATCACCTCTATATTCAACTACTTTGCATACCTACTAGATATAATTTCCTTGAAATGTTGAGGAATTCATATTTTAGATGTATTTTTATCATTCTTGCATCATACGGAGCATGCAATAAGATGCAACTGAATTAATTCCATCGCTGTGATGGATTATTCGTATGCAAATCTAATGGATCCCCTAGTGTTCCTTTGCTATCATATTACCCCTGCTTACAAAGGATTGCAAAACTTTCATTATGTTGGCCAATCAGTCAAACATTTGAGTCAGCCAGTTCATCTTTTTCTGTCTCTCCCGGTGCCTCTATTTATATCAACTAGACATTGGACAATCCTCTAAAGAGCAGCAACGAAAATACCCACCCCCTTCCAGCAGCAGCAAAGCCCTTTAAAATCAGACTCATGGAAACTCTTCTGGCCCACCTCTGCCGCAGAGTTTGCAGTATGGGCTGGATCACAACACGCTCTCTATCCTGCGCTTCCCTTCTCCCAGAGTAAATAAACCGAGCTAATTAGGTTAAGGGATAACCATGAGTAATGTCACAGCTGCAGCAAATGACTCTCAGAGAGGAACTATGGAATAACTCAAGCATTTGAAGGAGTACAGAAGCAAGTGCTCTACAATAACCCACCATATATCAAAATAATAAAAAGAGACAGAACTTGGCAACAGTGAGGACATGGCAGTATTGACATACATAGAGATGTCCAACATAAATATTTCGAGATCTTTTATCAACAGTTTCTAAACACAACAGGAATGTGCATGAACTGGAGCAGCTCAGTTCCAAATAGCACCACGTTAGAGATGACCAGATTTCAGATTTAGATCGTGGAGTGAGTGGGGTGGAGAGGAAAGGAGACGGGGGGAGGGAGGAAAGGGGGGAACGGTTTGCAGCTTAGTAGGTCACTTTCAAACCAGCAGCATTGGTGCCAAATGGAGCTTTCTAATCACTTTTATTTTCCTGCTGAAATTGCAAGAGAGAAGCACAAAAAGCTGCACGGCGCTGGGGTGATGCACATGCTTCTGGAAGCTGCAGCCCCGGCAATCCCTCCCTGGCACCGTGGCTGTTCTCTGTTGAGGGAATTAGGGTTTAGTAGCTCCGGGCTGATGGCATGAAAAGGAGTGGCGGACATTCAGTCTATAGAACCGCAGCGGGGGAAACATCAACCTTTTGCTTTTCAAACCGAATGCTTTAGATGTAGTGAAAAGAATTTGTTTTTCATATTTAAGCTCCATAGAAGTTGTTGATTCATAAATACTGTGATATCCTTACCATTTCTCTATGCAACAGCATTTGGAAAGATCTCCTAAATTAGAAGAACTGTTTTAAGCTATTTCTTTTTTCCTCTTTCTGAAAACACACACTTGAATGTGTGAAAACAGTCCGAGCCAGCACAAAGTTACTTACTCTCCAGACCACCTCTCTAGTGCCACACTCAAAAACCTGATTTAACAATTCTGCACACCTCTCTCCTACTGGGCATCTCCAAACTTTTGTCCAACTTTCTCCAAGACACACCGATAGAGTCCTGACTGGGTAAAAAATGTTTTTATTTTCTACTGCTTTCAGGCTTATCATCAAATTTCTGGGAGTGGCTCCTTGTATCCTACTGAGCAGAAAGGTGGGAGCCATCCTCTCCAGTTCAGCTTGGTCAAAGTGTACCTAAACCCCCCAAAAGGTAAAGCAGAACCCCCTTGTCTGTGTCTGACCGGGCATCTGCTCTACACCCACCACCAGGATGATTCAAAGGGTTCTTGCAGTGGCTATCAAATTGCCACCAAATATAGCCTGAAAAATTAATTAGCACTGGCTTTCCTAACCTGTTGTGTACCACACTCGGTATCTCAAAATGAGCTGAAGTGTGCAGGAATGAAAACACTCCAAAGGGTCTGAAAATACTCAAAAAGTCCCAGAACTTACTTGCCCATCTTTTCATGAATCTAAAGAAAGAGCGGGGTGAGATTAGAACATAACAAGCAAATAAAAATTACATATTTAGCTTGGAACAGCTGTAATTTTAAGCTGATGTTTTCTCCCATTTAAAAATAAAAAAAAAAGAGGGAAAAAAAGGAAAAAAAAAAAAAGAACATCAGGAAAGGAAGTACACGAAGACTTGTAAATCCTCGTACGAGTCAGATTTATGGAGAAAACACATGGACATCCACACTTAGAGCCCCACAGACATTTAGAGGTGATGCTTCTCATGCTCTACTACATTGGATACATAGGAGCAGTTGGCCATTAGCTCAAGGCTGAGAACTACGCAACACAAGGTGATCTCTGAGCACGGGTTCACTGAAAGGATTTTTGGGAGACGCTGCCCTTGCTCTTAAATTCTGGGAAACTCCAGGACCATCTTTCCTCATCTTCCCTCCTCTGCATTACAGATACACTACTTTGGTTGAGAAGTCCCCTCCGGAAGAAGAGCAGAGGTTGGATGCTAAGTCAATACACCACCCAGCACAAGAGGGGGAAGTCTGTAGAAGAAATAGATTTTATTTGCAAGTTAATTCCCATTTTTCAAATATTATTTGCAATGTACTATTAGCACTACTGTTGGCTGCATTAAATATTTGTTTATTACAAGATGCACTGTTTACCCTTTTTGAAGTTGATGAGGAACTTCTCATATTTTTCAAGATTTCACATACTCTGCCTTGGGGTTTTGCTCTACCTAGAGCCTCCAGAAAATTAGCAATCTGGCTTGTGCTTCCAAAGAGGGTTAAGGATCTGTGAAAAAGACTACTGCCTCAGCATCTTTTTATCCATATGTTCATTCTTAGCAGAGTGCAAGGTATTATAGTTTAATTCCATTAGGAGACCCACCAGCAAGACACTGGAAACGTCCCAGGGGCTGGTTGTTTAAAGGTGAATCAGAAAGCTCGCTGGGACTCTTTGGTAACCGTACATGTTGGACTTTTCAATAGCTATTTTTAAGGACGTGGACAATTCTTTGTCACTTGTGTGATCGTGAAAATCCTACCCCTCACTCCAAATTATCTCTTTTTTTTTTTCTCCCATGTGTTTTACAGATCTGTTTATTGATTTCACTGACTGGTTTGGGCATTATGATCTGTTCCTCCGAGCTGCTGAGCAGGACTTTGACCCTTTACTCGCTTATCTAAGCTACGGACACAGCTCCGTTTGTGAGGTGTGCTCATCAGGCCTTTAAATTCCAACACATTTTCAAGAAATGTCACAAGGAAAACATCCATGGCTTTAAAAAGAAATGTAATGTGACACAGATGAAGCTCAACAGGAGGATTCCCACTGTAAAACTGAGATTGTGCTAGTTTAACCAGGCTGTAGAAAATTTATAATGTGTTTAAAGAAGAATTCTGTTAATTGTGCAACATTTGCATCAAAAACAGTAAGTTGGCAAGAAAGCTTGCTAACCGTGCCAGATCTAAAGGTGTTACCATGACGGTAAGAAGAATTGGTTTAAGAAACCATTTATTTGATGAAATTGGAGGATCCCCAACTTCATAAATCAATTCCCAAATTGCAGGAAAAAATATTACCTTTTAAATGCCCCTAATTGTTATTCATTATTCTAGGCCCTCTAAACCTCACCAGAGTGGTTTATTGATGATGTAGTCTTCAAAGAAAATTATTCAGGCAATGGGAAAAAAAAAAAAAAAAAGAGAGTATTGCACCAGAATAATGAATTACAGTGGACAACATTGAGAAGTTTAGTTTGTTTGCTTTAGGCTAATTTAACAAATAGGAGATTATTTTTTTTCCCCTCTTATTCTTTCTTGAAGTCAGTTAAAAAAGAAACAAATTTATTTAACAAGGAAAAAGAAGGCAGTGAGATTCATACAGAATTTCTGTGTTTAAATTTTTAGGTTAACTCTTATAATACCCAATCCTTTCATAGAAGACAGGGTTCATTTGCTGGAAGACTCTTGACCGCAGGTTTTGTGTTCTTGGGGTATTTGTCTGAGGGCTTAACAGCTGACTTGACATCCCGGTTCCACAGACATCACAGACAGCGTTGGCACTGGCCACAACAAACCCAGGTTTTCACATGGTGACTTTAAATTGCAAGTTTTGCGGACTGCAGAATTTCTACTAAGTCAGGGGAAGTTCAATCTGCACATTAGACCTGATTTAGTGAAGGACTTTAGTGTGCCTAATGGTAAGCATGCAAATTGTCCCATTCATTCCGCTCGGACTAATTCACTGGGTAAAGTTTTGGCTCGATAAAAGCGTAACTCCCACTCTTTAGAGCCGATTCCTCTGCAGGACAAAAGCAGACAGAGGTGCTAGGCAGACATCGGTGAGAAACTGGTATCAGGCAAAAAAGCATCATATGAAAAACAGAATAAAATCAGATTTGGGGGAAGTTAAAATAAAAATCTGCAGAAAAGTCCAAGAGAGGCATCTGGCCATAGCAAAAAGGTGTTAGCAAAGAGCGAGGCAACACTGGGTCCTGCATGGGGCTTGAGCAAGCCTGCTTAAAGAAGTGTATTTATCTGTCCTGGGGCAGTGGGTAGACACCCATTGTGATAGAAACTGCATTTACAAAGGCCCTGAAAAATTTAAATATAAATAGATGAGATAACAAAAACCGAGGGAAAAGACCTACGACCTTCCCCATGTTACAAACTGAGGGTAGGACACGGACACCTCCAGCTCTGGGCCAGGAAATGGGCTCAAGCATGGAGCTCACTGATCTCCATCAGCTCACCTTGTGCTGAGGTTCGGGTGGGTGCCAGCTGGCCCTGCGCCCCACTGTGGCCACCGAGGAGGAAGAAGGGTGGACATGGGTGCCCTGCCCAGGCCAGAGGGGAGACGGTCAGACAGGTGGCACAGCCTGTGCCATGGGGCTGCAGCTCCATCTCTGACCCCTCACCCTGAGCAGCATTTTGGACATAATCAGGTGGGAATCATCTGCCCAGGGGACAGAGCAAGTACACAGCCCAGCCAGGCACCATGCCTGAACAGCTCAAATCTCATCCTCAGGCTTTGGACCAAACTGCTCTTCTCTTGAAGAGAAAAAAAAAAAAGAAAAAAAAAAAAGAAAAGAAACAGCACAAAAAGACAGTTGTTTTCTTTTGTATGAAGGCCATTGGAGGAATTGTGCTCCTTAACAGACACTCCAGGCTGCTGAGCTCCTGACCATTTCACCAAACCCTCTGAAGCAGGAGTGTGCAATGTTGAAAATCAAGGTTACTAGTGTGTTTATAAATGACACTTGCATAGCTTCATTTCTACCACAGTTATCTTCTCATGGTGAGCTCCCTTTTGGGGGCAAAATCCAAAATAGCCTTACTGCCAGAGTAAGGGAGCATCTCACCTACTTGAAATGCATTAATGGATAGAGGTTCTTTATAGGCGATCAATAACAAGAACAATCCCCATCCCATGTCCGAAATGAAATAAAAATAAAACTTTTGAAAGCTTTTTTTGGTGCAGTGGGTTTTGCACACAGGATGCTGTATTTAAAAAACAGGCACAAGTAGTCTCTCAGCCCTGCTTCGCACACTGCTGTAGACACAGCCTTACTGACTTTAATAAGCGGAGACGGGTCCCATTTAGCAGAAGTGGTAACCATGAAGAGTTTTTATTCTCAGTGCAGCTAATACTGCATTTCTAACAAAGCCATGAAGATACCACCAGCCCCCGTTTATCCATGAGAAGAGTTCAGAGATAGGAGACTTACTGGAAAAGTGGAAAATATTTAAGCAAAACACAGGTCTCCAACAGCAGGACAGCCCACAACCAAATGGACAAAACATCATCAGCCACTGGGGTGGGAAAGAGCACGTATAGCACATGGAGAAGGAGAACATACATCCCAAGGACAGATTGAGCTGGCGTTCTCAAAAGCAGGAAGTTTACATGGAATTTAGAAGGATTTCTGAGTGACTCTGAGGTGAGATCTAGGACAACAAAAGAAACCAAATATTTAGCAGAGGATGTTATCTGTAATTAAAACAATGCAAAGAAGAAAGGAAGGTAGTTTCTTGCTCTTTTCCTGCTTAAGGATCAAATGTTCATGAATCCTTCCTTGGCTTTTCTGAAAAAGCTAGCAAAGCAAAAGATTTGGATTCTTCTGGGTGGAGTTTATAGCTAATTAGTATATCAAATAGGCTCTAACTACAGGTTTGGTCATCTTTAAGTTATAGGGACACTCTTTTTCTTTAGATTGGAATAAAAGCAGAGACAAACATGCGACTTTAAGAATCAGCTGCATCTCAGAATGGTCTCAGTATAAAATTACCTTTGTACAGACACAGGTTACAATCCACATAATTAAAGCCATACAAAGAAGAAAAGTACCACTCCAGAGATGGAAGTGATTTTTAGCATAACTCATCAACTAATACAATATTGGGGTACAAAGATGCACCAAAACCCACGAAACAACCATCCCAGGAGATGAGACGAGACCAGGATTCCCAAGCCTGAAATCTTTCCCAATTTCTGATTCAATTCTGCCCTCAGTGACACTGATTTTTTTAAAACATTTTCATGTCCTAACTGAAGCTGAACTGGTGATTTCAGAAGATCAGTTACAGTTTCAGACCCAAACTTATTTAGGACATGCAAGGGGGGGGGGGAAGAAAGAGAGACAGAGCAAGAGAAACTTTAGCACTGCTCAGTCTTTTAGAAAAAAAAAAAAAAAAAGAGACAGAAGACAGTAGTCTGCTTTCTTTCACTTGCATTACAGAATTTACGCTGGGACTGGGACAGATTTCAGAAGCGTTAGTACACAACGAGAGAAGGTGAGGGGGGCACTGCTCCATTAATTTTCTCGTTTGGCCCTTTGTTCCCACTGCAGCAATCTAAACAGAACTAATTCTGATGTTCCAGTGTGTGTTGTCTGCCTCTAAGTGAGAACAAAACAAAAGCAGCATTAAACTGAGCTATGTGGTCATCCACACACCATACTGGTTTGGATGACTCTCTGTCTATGTGGCTTTTTGTATTAGAGCTTGTATCAATGGTCTCCTTGTTGTCTGTTGAGCCCCCATGGGGTTACATGAGTACTATCTCAATTCAATAGCTTTTCCCTCAACCATTGTCTTTTAATATAGGTTTATAGTCCTCAAGGATATATGCTGCATTACAATTAGTCATAATGTCCAGCAGTTACTGAGGCTTATTTGCAACACAGTTTATTGCCCTTTGTAAGGCTGACAAAGAGATACTTGTTGAGAGCTGTATACAAAAGGCAAATACAATGTATGAATTTCTCAGTAATACAAAAGACGGAAATAATAGCTGGTCAGTAAGTAGCTCTGTACCAGAGCAAGTAGCATCTCCCACCTCCCTCGGCCCCCACTCCTGCCTTTCTCAAATCAATGCATCTCACCTAATTTTAAAATGATATCTTGCAGAGAGAAGAAAAAGTGACTCTGCATTGGGCGTTCAGCTCTGCTTTCCACTATTCTGTTGCTGAAAAGAAATGAAGTGGCAGGAATTGTGTTTTACACCCTACGCTGGAGGTCCCCGTCATTTCTTCAGCTCAAGAACACATTGCAAGTCCTCTCGGTAGGGCTCAACATGGCCCGACTGCCGAAGGAAAGGAACAGCAGCTCCGATGGGACAAAACGAAGCTGCGTGCGTAGGGAAGGCTTTCCCCATCCCAGCACAGTCTCAGGCTCTGCTGCTCCATGAAGAACTTCACTCCTGCACATACACACACGGTCCTGGGGGGGAAACAGGCACAGCCAGACACAGTCCAGCCTCTGTGACAAGAAGACCTCAATGACCCTGCAATCTCCGAGCACAGCGGCACCACTGACCCATACCCTCGCAAACCACCTCTGCCCGTCAGCCACCCCTCAGTGGCCAGCGAGCTGTTTCAGCAAGCCATCTCCCACAGCAGCTGAGGTGGAGCAGGAGCCATGGCTGGCCCCGGTACAGGCAGGACACGCACAGACAAGTACGAGGTGAGACAAAACTCTCCTGCCCCATGCTCCCCCCTGCACAGGACAGGGGTTGGAGAGGCAGCAAAGCCCATCCTCAAGAACCCTTTCCCATCCTCAAATGCCTGGGTAAGCAGGAAAGGAGGGCCTGGCCCTCTATTGGTTTACAAAATATAAATTCAGTCTGAAAATTGCCATCTGGACCATAAAGCTGAGGAGCAAAGTGGGATCTGACCGAGCGAAAGCAAAGAGGGAGGCAGCAGAGTCTCGGCACTGTTTACCCCAGGAAAATGGTGGCTTCTTCATTTAAAATATTTGGACAAAATACCGTGGTGTAACAGAAGAAGAGCTGGGACAGGACCCAAGACAGAACAAACACTGTATCTGCCTCCTCTCACCCCACTCTGCCTCCCCCACTTCTCCAGAGGTTTTGAATTTGGGGAAAGTTCACATCCAAACACTGTAAATCTGCACAGTCTGGGTTAAATGGACAGATGTGGGGGGAAAAAAAAAAACAAACCCTAAACACCTCTGAAGCATGGGGGAAGCTCTTCTATTTCAGATGCAAAAGGGACGGTTCAGGGCAGACTTGGAATTGTCGAAAAGAATTTGCACCAAGGGGATCTCAGCAAAGCAAACCCAAACCGTGCTCCATTTCTCTCTGTCCTCTGGTTAAGAGCTCCTCAGTGCTGACACAAAACCAGGCATCCTGGCAAAAAGTGATCACCTTTACACTAGCACTGAAGAAAGAACAAACTCACTGCTGGGAGAGAAGGCAAAGTGTCATCTGCAGGGGATTAATAACCAGGGGGATCCTCTCCAACCAGAGGATTTTAATATTAGACCTTGCAAAGTCTAAACACAAGGATCCTTTACATGTCTGCATGCATGTCCAAGTACAAAATATCCCTGTCACTTATCATGAAGTCAAAAGATACATAAACAAAAATAACCATGCTTATGTTTATTTCCTTCTCTCGAGTTCCTCAGCACTTTGGAGAATTCCTTGGACGGGAATCTGAGCTCATTAGCTGATGAGGATTTTTTTCTGCTGTCTCATGGCTTCTTCTCATAAATAGTTTCAGCCCAACTTGCCAACTTTCCCTGGCCTACTCTGGTCTTGCCATTAGGTTGGCTGTTGATTTCTTAAGAAATCATTCTCCCTCCCTCAGAGCTACGTCTGTCTTTCTTGTTCCTCCATAACTTTTTCAACAACTGTTTCATCCTCTTGCTTCTGTCCAAGAAATTACTAAAGTCCTTATTTCCCCTCTCCTGATGTTATGGGAGAAAAACCCATCCTCCTGACTCACCGTTCAGAACCCGGGCATTAAGATGAGTGACTCTCCACGGTCATTATACTGGAGTATGTGGCAGACCTTGTGAGAAAATGATGGATTCGCTATCTGCGGCAATCCAAGATGCTACCATTTCTCATAACAGCAACTGCATAACTTCAACCAGAATTCATAAATTGTACTTAAGGCCCCCATATCAAGACAGGCTCCAAAAGTCCTCAAGGAATTGTCACATCTCTAAGGCATTAAATCCATCTCTCATTCACCAGGTAGCTGTGTGGGTATTAATACGGAAAACCTCTGTCAGCTTTGTAGAATCAAAGAAGAGTAATGAGAGTTTTTGGACCCCACATGAATGTTTGCCAATATACCTTTGAACATGAGTTTAGTAACACAGCTAATTTTGTTCTAAGGCAGACGTATGTGTTCAATGACTCTTCATATTAAAATAAAATATTTCCCTTGTGAAAACATTTATTTTTCAATGAATTCAAACAGATAAATAACAGGGACACATCAGTTCAGGATATAACCTCTCTTGTGTGTTTCAGGGAACACAACTTTTTATTTGATCCTAACCTTTGAGGGCTGAAAACATTCTCTTAGTGCTTAAATAGCAACATCATCTATTAGCTTTTCAGCCCAGAAAAGCTTTCACAGGGAATTGTAAATCACTGTTCCCTACAAGCCATGTGCTATAGGAACTTTAGTCTGAAAACTGACAAATTGCTTGCTGCTTAGATATTCATGGCATAGATCTAGATCAGATGCAGAAATTCATGGGTTTTTTCCACATACCAACCTTCTATATTTTAAATTCATCACGAGGAAAAAAAGAGAATAGCAATACTTGGAAATATGTATTTTCCTGAGTGTGCCAGTTTATAGACAAGTTCCTGTTCTATACTTTCTCTGGCAGATATTAGCAGTGTAAACACCTGCATTTAAGCACCCTTCTAGTCAGAGGTTTTATCTTTACTTTAGAAGTTGTATAGGTGCATTAATAATAAAGCTGCATATGTAAATTAGGATATGTAAATAAAAAATACGTAAATAATAAAGATTCCATTTCAGACAACGAAATACACTACTGAAATTTAATTGGATTAATAAATATTCATCAGGACATTTAAATCAAGGGGAAAAGAGGTGTAAAATATACATAAGAATTTAGTAATAAATGCGTGCACATTTCAACAAAGTACCCATGGGCAGAGTTTAATCCAGTAAATTAAAAGTGCTATAGCTAACATTGCCTTGGGGTTAGGGTTCGGTAACTCAGGGGACCAACAGCAGCCTCCAGCCACGTCCCCCTTCCCAGCCCAGGCAACATGCAAGTTGCAGCATCCACAGCCATGCAGGCAAGATTAAATCCTTGCCAGCCCCACAGAGGGCCAGTAAATTAATTTTGCAGGACTTTTTTTTGCAGTCTGTCCGACTCCGTCCCTGCACACACCCTGTGAGGAAGAGCAAAACACAATTTGCCTCCCCCGTGGCTGCTCACGCCTACGATAAGGAGAGGTGAGAAGGGTCAGACTGTCCCCTGGGAGATGAAATAATCCATTATAAGTACATTACTCATTACAGTGAATCAAAAAAGATACAAAGAGCTTCAAACAGCATTGCAGGGTCAGTTCTCATAACTGACCAAAGTTCAAAACTTTTTGCTCCAATTCCCTTTTCCATTTCCTCTCTTTATATATGTACATCCCCACGTGTTGGTGTACATACAGTTCATCAATCCCCACAGCATTTTTACGTTCTGCATATCACTTACACTGCTCTTTTGGACACGGTCCTTCACAGCCACACTAGTTAAAAAGACATTTCTTGCCATGCATCACAACACTTAACACAGTAACAAGCAGAAGAGGGGGAGAACAAAACAGGTATTTAGAAGGGGAATAGACTGAAATTAAAATTCAGCCCCAGGAAAATTAAGCTAAGCCTAGCAAGCACACATCGTCAGGATATTGCAGAACATATTTTTTGTTTTATTCACATAAACGCTCCTATACACCACCATAAATTTCCAGCAAACAAAATCTTCCTTTTACAGCAGTTTAAGGCAGAATGATAATACTCCCATCGTTTTATCCCTACACAAGCCCATTCCTCAGATAGTGTAAAGCTCAGCAGCATGACTTGCTTCAGTGAAGTGAAACTAATTTATCCCTCCTCCCCCCAAACTTTCTTTTTTGCAGTGAAGTTTGGTGTCACTCTGCTCTCTATTTTCCAAAGCAAAAGTTTCTGCCACCCAAACCACAGGTTTAGCTGTTGCACTATCATGTGACGATCACACCACAGGTTTTGGGAGTAGGAAATACATCCCACAGGCTGAAGAGGAAACTATTGCTTAACTTATTCCCGATGCCGCTCGCTGCTGTGCACAATAAATGCGAGGCTGGCCCTGTTCTCCAGCTGTTTTTTCATTTTCTCCAGCAGTGCTAGGTTCCTGCTTGCTCTGTTCCCAGCTCCTTTTAAGTTACATCCTTGGATTAAGTCCTGAGCTACTTAAATTAGCATCCTCCCTAATAATCCCCAAAGCTACACCACTAGTGAGCTACGTATTTCTGATATGTTAACTTTTAATATTCCAACCCAATGCAAACCATGCCACCAAGCGTCACCTGTTTACCTGTAATTAGAAATTATATAGCACTTTTGGAAGGTGCTAAATTGACAACCAACAAGAACATGAACAGGGCCCTTCATTCCCAGAGGTAGAAAGGCAAGCATTTGCTAAAGGAGATTTTAAGAGCTCTAATCCTTTTACAGACGGCAAGTACTTCTGCTGGTGTCTACATTGAGTTTGTCCACCTTCCCTAGAGGAGCAAAAAAGAGGAGCTTCACTGTGGTGATCCCCATGGAGCTGACATGCATGGCCTTGCATTCACTGTTCTTCATCCATACGGACACAGAGCTTCACAAGCAGGAGTCTTAAGCTTTCCTGAGAGCAAATATAACCCTGCTTTATCTCTTGTCCTTCTAACATTGTCTGGATGAGGCATTGGTGTTTTGCTTTGTTGCTCCCTAAGGAGAGGGTAAAAGTATAAAAGGGAAAGAAAAAAACTCAAGAGAAACAGATAAACATCTGAAGTTTCCAACAAAACACATGGTTTAACTTAAGGAAAATTTAGACAGCAATCTCTTAGAAAAATATGTATTTAAGTTTTTCTCTATATGAAGTAGAGGGGAAAAAACCCCCAAAGACAAGAGGGAGATATCAAATGGGAAAGCTGAAAAATATTGAAATGAGCACGGTTCACTTCAGCTCTGCACAGTGCTCCTGACACCAGCTTCGGAGAGCAAAGTCCAAGCCCTGCAAACTCAATCTAAGATAAAACTCCCCCCTCAGTGATCCCTAAGCATCCAAATGATAATAAATCTCGTTGCAAAGAGCCAAAAGGAAGATGTTTTCAAGAACTGGCTTGCTTTCACATCCCTTCAGTTCTCAGCCTAGCGAAGGAGGACTGAATGACCCTGCCTCTTGCAAATGTCACAACAAGAGCCAGACAAGCAAATGCTCTTCCCCCTCCCACAGCTCAGGGTAAGTCTAACCTCTGGCGAGCATTAATAACCACTCTGCCTTTCCTGTTGGTGTGTTACCCAAAAGCCTAAAGCTGGACAGACTAAGGGATGGAGCACTGCATGATCTAGTCCTATTTTTAAGTTACCCTGATACCAATTTCTTGTCTTTTCCTTTCTTGTTCACAGAAACAGGGATCAAGGAATATTCTTCCTGCAATGGACTTTCCTGATAGTTTACTGGTTCAGAAATAAGTCCCAGCTCCATCTATCAGCAGTTTTTATATGCACTACTCTGAACTGCTTAAGATTTCTAATGTAGTTTGATCCAAAACTCAGTAAAGCTGGTAGAAATGAACTTCAGAATGCTTTGGATTTCATCTGATTAAAATTAATTTCCTGGCATCCTTGCTTTATCAGCCTTGTGAAATGTCACAATACACCTACACACATTTTTAGAACGAAGTTTTAAGAAACTATCCACATCCTCCCCGGAGATGCTCAAATGAGCACTTATATCTGAATAGGAATATACAGCAAACTCTGAATGGAGTTTCCAGCATAAGACTTGAGCTCCACAGACCCCTACAAAGGCTTGAAAACCTAATGAGTCAGTTCTTCAAGTATACAAAGGAGCAAACATTTTGTAGGTCGTACAACCAGACATGCTACGAGTTTCCTCTGTAGTCCAGCACTGCCCAATCAAGACATTAAAAAAGGGTGAGGAACATCACCAGATCATGCTCAACAACCCAAAGATAAATGAGATTGACGACAAGAGATTCACCACAGCCATCCCGGTGAAATAATCATCATCTGCTGCTGCTGCATCCTTCAACCACCAGCACAGTTGGCTCCTATCGACCTTGGGCAGATGAAGAAACAGAAACACACGGCTGTTACCTTAACATTAACACATAGAAAGACAAACTCCAAAATAAGGCACTAGTTTGGATATCTGGGTGCTGAACAGGGTAAAAATCCTTCTCCCTCAAAGTGACCTTCAACAGCGAGGTAGCATAAATAAAAGTAGTTCCAACCGGCAGAAACAACTTTGAAACAAAAAAAGTTGTTTCACATCAGGATTGTTGCTGTGCCAGTGTCATCTGTCTGTTCTGAACAGACACCTGAACATGTCCATTGCCCCCATGAGATTCCCAAGTATTTCCATGAAATTTGGACAAAGCAGACAGAATGAGACAATACAGTAAAACTCCTGACATTGCAGGGAAAAAAAATCTGCATCAGGAAGGACAGAGTCAAAACTTTGGTAATCTGGATCTGCCCAACTACACCATCAGAAGAACCAGACACTTGCCTCTTGCACCATTCACCATCATTATTTTTTAACGGTCCCCTTTTAAAATCATAGAATGGTTTGAGTTGGAAGGGACCTTAAAGATTATCTAGTTCCAAGCCCCTGCCCTGGGCAGGGACATCTGCCCCCAGACCAGGTTGCTCAAAGCCCCATCCAGCCTGGCCTTGAACACCTCCAGGGATCGGGAAGCCACAGCTTCTCTGGGCAACCTGTTCCAGTGTCTCACCACCCTCACAGGAAAGAGTTTCATCTTCATATCTAATCTAAATCTCCCTTCTTTCAGTTTAAAACCATTACCCCCTGCCCTATCACTACACTCCCTGATAAAAAGTCCCTACCCATCTCTCCTGTAGCCCCCTTCAGGTACTATTTCCGCTTGCACTTTAAGATTAGTTGCACTCTATCGAGGATTCAACTGAAGTCGCTGCAAAATGCTGAACCTCGCAAATCTCAAGTGTTATTAGCTGTGAGGTGGTGGTATTTAACCAGATTAATATAGTCAAGCCATGGCAAAGTCAAAACTTCAGGTAAAAAGGATGCCTTTCTGGGTGGGCTGATTTTAGCAGATCAAAACAAAAAACATATTTGGGAAAATAAAATACTGATTCCAAAACCACAGCGACCTGCCTGCACTACTGTGTTCTTGCCATGTGTCCTGGGGTACAGCATGGCTATAAACTTGTCAGTGTTTCCTTCTCCCTCATTTGGAAGCAACCTCGTCAAGTGTGAATCATGGAACCACATAAACTGCAACAATGCTGTCCTCCTACTGACTTCTTGGAACATAAACAATAATAATGTAAATACGACTTACCAAAGACTTAAGTAGAGCACTTAAAGGAAATCTATATTTTTTATATAAACCACGGATGTTTAGCGATGTGGTATGATATTTCTGCTTAGCTCTGAATAGCTGGAAATTATCTCACTACTGAAAAGCAGTGTATTCCTTGGATGCTGAGAATTAAAACCAAAATGGTATCTTTTATTTATCACATTTTTGTGGGTTTATATCAAGCAGCACAGGCATGAACATTATAGACTGGTAAAAGATTCCATTTTATCAGTTTACAAATGACAACAAAGTCCTAGCAAACCTCTTTGTGTAAAATGTGAAGAAAAGTTCATTTCAGACAGCTCGATGCCAGAAAAAGAATAATCTAGAAGAGATCTTCTTTGCAGTTTATTGACCTCTCTCGAGTGTTCATTTGGCTGTTGTTGGATACTAACCTTAGCTGATACTGAATATCCTCAGATGGAACCATCTCCCAAGTCACGCAATCCTCATATTTCCATCAGCTGATTGGTAACCGCAAATATTTGTAGTTTGCGTTACCCGAGCAATAACGAAAATCCAGCATGGAAAAACTCAGACATGAAAAATCAATGTTGAAACCACCTTAAAACCCTTAAGATGATAAAAGGCAGAGTCAAGCCTGGAACACTGTCCTTAAAGTACCCCATTTTTTACTAGCTCAATGCAAAGATCTTCCAAGACCAGCTTCTCTGACTCCGCACAGAACAGCCCATGGCAAGATCTGCTCAACCCGCACCACAACCGTGTCTTCACCTCTTACCAGCCAAAGCTGTAGTTGCTAGATTATAGTCACTCTTCACCTGGGCTTCTCCCAGTCCGACTCCCATGCTCCCAGCCAACCCCCAGGCAATCTCTGCCCCTTCTCTGCTGACCACGGAGTCAGTCCCGGTGCTTAAACTGGGCAATGGGAATATTGCTCTTACCATCAAAACTTTCAGCGAGTATCAGACTGCGAGACCTCAGTATCTGAACCCTTCACATTGAATAAAGGGGTTTCCCGAAAGGGAAGCTTGGAGTCTTGTGAAATACATTAGAGCAGATTTTGAACATTTTTTTTTTGCCCTAATTGATAAAAAGGAGTGAACTGCATCACTGCTAAATGGATGATGTAAATTCTGTATCACTGAATGTTGCCAGCCAAACATCTAACTTCTGAAACAAGGTCTTTGGAAAAAAAGTGTCATACACTGTTTTCAAAGTGCTGGGAAAGTTTTGAGGAAAGGAAACAAGAAAATCGATAGGCTAGCCGGAGAGCACACTAGGACCAATGTAATCTCTAGTGGTTATTATCGAAAACTACAATCAAGAAGAAAACAGTAAATTAGGATGCTCACTGCCGATTACTGAGGTAAGGGAGACTGAAAATAAACCAGTTTGAAAAGCCCATGATTCCTTCCCACCTGACACTCACTTCTGAAAATTTGAAAGAGCAAAAATGGGCCTTACTAGAAATAGGAATGAAAATGGCAGTCAGAATATGGCTAATAATACATCTGCCAGATCAGACACAGTGTTCAAATAACAAACAAGACTGAGCTGTGCCAAACTGAGGATCTACGGTGCCTTCACATAGGTACTTGTCACTGTTCATCACAATGGCTCGTGCTGATATTCCAAATAAAACTTCCATCTCTTGCCTCCATCCTGCTTAATTCAATCGCTTAACAGTTTCAGGATCTATGGGTTTAATCTAAGGATAATCTAATTTAAAGATTCCACAGGGTTGATAGACGAAGCTGTAAGGAAATCAAAAGGAAAACCGTAAACCTGTCAACAGGTAAAAATTCTACAAAAATGTAGATGTTTCTTGCATCAATTCCCATCATCTGGGTTAGCATGCGGGAGTCCCCAGCACAGCGAGGCCGTAACTCCTGCCAGCACTTTTAAGCTCTGCATTATCTACCTCAAAAGGCAACCCCGGGCAGAAAAACCCAGCAGCTTGTTTGCATGGGAGCTTTCTGCCACGACCTTGAGTGAGCCACATGCTATTTTCCCTCTGTCAAATGAGACACAATGATGCTTCTCCCCTTTGACAAGCGCTTTGAGACCTGTAAACAAAGGACTGTAGATACTGAAATCCTGGGTACGCTCAGCTCGGCGTGTTCCCTGAGCTCGTGGCAAGAAAGGTGCCAAACACACAGATAAATAAACGCCATGCAGGGGAGTCAAGATTTTGAATATTCCCTGATCATTTGTTATTCTACCTGGGTAACTGAGGGTAAGCTGGGGTTTTCCTTTCTGCTCTCATTGTTATTCCTTCTTTATTTTTCAAATCTATAGTATATTAGACCCACACGACACAGCCTAAAAGTTGGTATCTCAGTCCACAGAATGACAGTGACAGTACATTTTACTCTGCTGTTTCCTCAGGTCTGCTTCTATTTTTGTGTTTATTTATTTGAGCCACTAAATTATCTAATTAGTGGCATATATAGTTGAAACATGAGCTGCTGTGAATATTTACTGCACACTTGTTCAGGCATTTATCTAAATAGGTGGCATGCCAGGCCTATGTAATAAGGAATAATGATTCTTTAGAAGAGTTACAGGAAATTATGGAAGACAAAAAAAAAAAGAAAAAAGTTTTGCACAGTGGGTTGTAGCTTCCAACATCATATATCAATTCTTCCAGAGATAGAGCAATTGCATAGTAATGACAAAAATTTTATTGTAACAAATAAATCAATACTTGCCCTACTGCAGTCTCAGATGTTACTTTTATGGATCTTCCCATGTCTATTATATAAAACTGCTCCTGATAGAGTGCATTAAATGACAACTGCTGGGGGGGGGGTGAAGAATACAGTACCACGTCTTTGCGCACTGTGCTCTACCTGCCATTAATCACTATCTCATTGCATGGAGATCCATTTATATCACTGCAACAACAGTGCTGAGTGGCTTACAGTGATGGACTACGCTGCACAGGGAATGTTTGTTTTTGCAGCAGTGCTGTCACCGCATGCCCAGCAAAATGAAAATTCAAGATATCCCCAATTAGAAGTGATTTTAAGGGCGGGGGGGGAAGACCAGTAAAAACACATTGTGGGGCAAAGATAAAGAAAATTCCAGTGTCCTATGCTCTCAGTCCTCATAAACATGCTAGAACAAGTCTTCTCAGGACCCCATATGATGTAGACAATCCCTCCCACAAGTGCTCTACCAATCCCTTTTTGTACCCAGCTCTTAATACAATAGCAAAGCAATTTTTCATGGTACATTAAGTGATCATAGCAGTATCTTCCTGGATATCTGGTAGCTCAAACAGAACCAGAGACACTAAACACAAGAAATTCTGTTATGCATAAGATCATACCATTCGGTCTAGCAATCTTTGACCAACTCTTCTTCTGTCTTCTAAATACTAAAAAAACCAAACCATTAACAACCAAATGCATAGTTCTGGCAATTCAGGAGGAAACAGGAAGCCCATTAGAGAAGTTTTATCCATTCTCTTAGACCAGTATCTAGTAAAAGCAGCATACCTGTCCCTTACATCTATTCCTTTAGTTTAGTCTTTCACCCCGCAGCAAATGTGCCAGCAGGGACTGGTGCCAATGAGTAATAGGAAGTGCCTTTGAAGTCAAGGGAATACCACACGTGGGCAGAGAGTAACACCACTGCGACTATTTGAAGAATTACAGCTGTCAAACACGTTACCTTGTTTTACCTCACTTGTTGGCAAACATCTACTAAATTCCCCAACAGAAAGGGTATGGTCATCTCTTGGGTTTGATTTTTTTTTTTTCCTTTTTTTTTTAAAAAATACTTAAGTCAAATATTTCTAACAGAACAGTAATTTCTGAGTAGCACTGTCTTCAAGAGGTACTACCAAGAGCCAACTGCATCATCGCATCACTTCATCCCTCTCCTTCCCCTCTTCCTCATCTTTTACCCATTAGGCACAGCATTACACCAGACCTTTCAGAGGGCACATCGTCATCTTTTTTACCCTCACTACAATTTGGACATTATAATGGAAAACTATAGCAATACTACACAACATACTCTTTTAAACACTGCTTCTCAGAAATACAAGCTAAAAAAAACCCCAGCATTAATAAGTCCTTCCTTGCCCACACACTCCCAAACATTGGGATGCACTTTTTATCTGCACCTGAAAACCAGGTCATAAATGCTATCAGCAGGAGAGGCACAAAGAAAACAGGCAGCTTATGGAATTCTCTCCTCATTTCCCTGGTTTCTTCACTCTTAAGGTGAAATGATTTTTTGCTGTTGGGTTTTTGAGTTTTGGGGGGTTTTTGGTACAATTATATACTTTTCTATGTGTTAGATCCAAACAGCTGCTGACCACTTTAGAAGGAATCCTGTTGAGCATCTTCCTTATCCTTTCCAACCCAATACTCTCCTGCCAGGTTCCCATTCCTCAGCCTACAGTTGTCACCTGGAAGACATTCCACTCATTCTAAATGTCCAGTTTCTCTCTGGTGTATTATCCTCACCCTGTGGGGGAAAACCCCAAAAGAACACTTTTGCACTGTATTTTGGCACTGCACACGGATACAGAAGTTCCCTCCTGGACTAGGATTAATTTATTCACCAGTATGCTAATTTCATTTGCCTATGGCTATTAGTGAATAACCTGAAGCCTGAATTTGACATGGTTGTTAGGAGCGCTTGCAATGATAAATGACCCAGTGGGTATATCCACACGGATTCTTTCTTGTGCATTTTAATTCATTAACCAAATGAGGCCTTAAAACCATTCACCTATTTTCTACCCTTCTGATAGATTAGTATGCATTTCATAGTCATCCATCTGATAAAGGCGAAAAAAGGCAAGACCGTCTTCCGTGGTGTTACAGGCAGGACTGTCTCCACTCTTCTCATTGCTCAGCTAAACCCAATTTTGTTCCTTTCATTATTTTCTGTTGGTACAGTCATTTGCAAGTGAAACACTTCACTCTCTGCAGAGGCTGGATGAGATGGGGAGTAATTGTGCCAGACTTGAACAAATGGAGCTGCGCATCTTCTCACACTTGCTACCTCCCCAGTTAGCTTGGCAGAGAGGCTATTTTCTCACCACCCTTTTGGAGCACGTACCTACAGAGCGGTTGAACTACTCGGCTCAGCCCAAGGGATGGGTTTATGAACACTCTCCACCAGCAAAAGCCCCCTTTGGAAGAGACACCTCTTCACTCTGGGCCCAGGTTTCCTCTTTTCACCCCCATGGGCATTAGCACTTGATGGCTGCAGGGTGAGCAGCAGCAGAGAAGGAATTCAGCTGCAGGCCAATCTTTTACTGCTGAGCTAACAAGATCAATGAATGCTAGCCCTGGCCTGGGAGAGGTGACAGGAGCATACAGGCAGGCACAAAAGGGAAGCAGCAGAAGGGAAGGAAAGCCATCCCACTGGGCAGATGTTGCCTAAAAATGATGGTGGAACAGCAGTCAGTTGGGAAAAGAAGGGCTTGTCTAAAGGTCCTCTGTGGGAAGGGTGAAGTTCACCTGTTTCTGGCTTATGTGTAGTTTTACCTCTACGACACAGTTGTCTTTTCTCTTCAGCCATTTGTTTTGGGATTTGTTTTTTTCCCCTGTTTCATTCTGAATTTTCCTTGCAGGCATCTGGCTTGCTCTAATAAGGCTTTTTAAAATGTTTTTGCCTTATCTAGAAAAAGCACAGTACCTTGAAGTGAAGGGAGCAGGGAAAGTAAATAAGCAGGGAAGCCAATAAGCAAGGGTCATAGCTCCAGGGAGAGCTGCAGCCCATCCTCATATGGTTTTGGGACACAAGTTTCAGGCAGCTTATGTGACAAATTCCCTGCCTTCTCCACTTTCAGCTCCTAGAGCTCTTCGTTCAGCAGAAGTCAATGGTTTCATTAAATTTATCAGTGCTTGTCCTTTGAAAATCTAGTACTTTAGAGAAACTTCCCCTTACTTATCCTTCCTTTTAAATTCAAGCAAATCACCTTTCTGATCATTCCATTCAACATTTTCTTTTTTTAAAGAAGTAGCTCCTTCAGAACATCCTCACAATTTATTGACACCAAAACTGAAAAAGCATCACCTCCTTCGGACTCAGTAAATATTTGGTCATTCCTTCCTTAAATAGCACGTGTTTTTCAGCTCACATGCAAGAAGTCCCCAAGCACTACAAAAATATATTAACTTTTTTTCTTTCAGGATGATGGTGATGGCGAGAGGAACAATATAAGATTCCACACTTTAAAGACACACATTATCCATAGCTGTATTTGGTGACTGAGGTTTTCTGGTCCATGCCTGCCCGAGCTCCTGAAACCGTTACCTACAGCTCCAGCCTTTACCTGGCTTTTAAGGATCTCACTTTCTAAAAATGTGAATTTAAAAACCATCAGCTGCTCTCTTGCTGAAGAGCATGGATGTAGATTGTGCTATACCATCTGGTCCCAGCCGATTTTATGCCATTAAAGAGAAACAGCTTTTTAACTCAGTAATTCCAAGTATTTTTAGTTTGCATTTGTTGCTAGTCTACAGCTGGGATCACAATGTTTTGAAGTAAATCAGATGAGAATTATATCATGCAGAAAGTAGCAGCAGATATTCAATGCACCTATATTAGGTTAATGTATTCTTTTTATGGATTTATTTTTCTTAGTTCAAGACACGGAGAAAAGAATAGGAAAAATAATAAAATCCTTCAAACAAGTGATTTACTCTATATCAGAGATATGTTTACCTGCCCTACTTAGATGGGGAAAAAAAACAAGTTAGCTAAATGGTGCTAGATATGAATATTTTTGTCCTTTATTTCCATAAAGATTAGCTGCATATGGCCCCTTGAGTAAACAGTGTGTATTGGCTCATAAGCTCTATCGGGAAAAAAGCAGCATCAAAGATGGATCTCTGCACTCAGTTCCACTGCAATCACACTACAACCAAGAAACTAAAAGAACCAAAAGTGTTTGATTACTTTCCCCATAACTTTGTACAAAGAATATTGAGGACCGGCAGGGTGTACTAATGAGTTAGCTTCTCTCATTTAGTTATGATACGAGGATAGAAGCAAAAAACAACAGGGAAGCTATTTCTTTAAAGAGTTTGGATTAGGGAGAACTACATGACCTTCATTTCTTTCAAATTAGGAATTCTTTCAAGCAGAATGCACATATATCCTTCAAAATAAGGACTGAAATACAATTTTGTTGACTCTCTGCAGGGTAATAACACAAGGCAATATTGTGTCTCCATGGCTTACAGACTGTCTTTTAAAAGAGCTGTTAACAGAGATGCCCCAAAGCAACAACCCTTCCAGCACAAGGATTTGCTTTCCACCACCTCTTGCAGTTCTTCCTCTGATTCTCCCTGTTGGTTCACAGATGTTACTTCATCCTTTCTCTGAACAATTTTCATACAGACACAATATGTGGATGGGAGGTGGACTAACAGAAAAACTGAAGTTATAGTTAAAGATAACCACGCATTGCAGGCAAGTGTTATGGTATGGCTGGAAGCCTTCACAGGCCACCCAGTGTCTGAGAGCATGTTGGATCTATTCAGCTTCAGCTGGTCTATACTCAGTGTAAGTGAATTTTTCATTTAAAAAACAACTCAAAATAACCATAGATGGTCACCTTATTCTACTGCACATTCAAAGACAAAACCATGTCCCAAGTGCATATTTGCACTGCCTAATTTTAAGTGTTTAATCGCAGTGTCCTGGTTAGAGGCTCATGTTCTCTACCTAGAGAGCAGAGAGGCAATTCCGGCATAGACAAAGTCAACCATAATGTACACATCTACATTAGGTGCCTAAAACTAACCCTTCTGAAATGTCAGTCTTTCAGAAATACACTTTGGTTTTTTAACCTTTACATTATTGTCATTATATTAACACCACAAAGATTTTTCTGACTGCACAGTGGTCAGTGGTATTTCAGTCTGTCAACTAGACACAACCCGAGTTGCTGAGATTTCTTTGCTGACAGTCCCTTACCAAGCAATCAGCAGACACAAAATGGCATAACTCATATTTTTGCAGTCTGTCAACATTGTTCGGATAAGGTTGCTTCTGGCCCAACAGTCCACTGGAAAGTAGTCCCTCAGCGAACTGGGAGCACAGTAAAACCAGCAATCTGATCACCAGCCTTCCCTGGTGGAAATGCACTGAAGGCTTCTGCCACAGCCACTCCCCACCTGCAGGTCTTTACCAAGAATCAGTAAGAACCTCATTTCGTAAATGATTTGGTCTCTAAGGAGACCAAATTTTGGTCTCTAAGTTCCCAAAACCCCACACCAATGCTCTGCACTATGACTGTCTTTTCTTTCTTTGACATCTTGGGTGTAGGTTAGAAAAGAAACATACTTTACAGTTGTATTCTGTTTGAGTTCACAGAACTTGAACATTTATCAGCTACTTCAGTGTTTAAGGCATTATTCATGTCAACAGCATTTTGCTTGCTTTTCTTCCTTTCCCCAGAGGAACAGTAAAACAGATTTATCTTTACTTTCTGATCTTTATTCTCCATTGTCACTTTATATGGAAAAGCTTCTGCTTTGTTTCGCCTACTTCCAGACAGTGGTTTTTTTTTTTCCCCCTTGAAATCCAACTTTTCTGGGTGCTGATTTGTCTTCTGTTAATCACCACTTTGCTCCAAGCTTCACTGAATTGGTTTTGCCACTATCTATCTTATTCTGGTTTGTATTACAAAGTTCTTCCATGCTTTTAAATTTAAAGCCAGCCTTCAGCAAGACAACTAGTCACGGGTTTGGTGATCCTGAAACACCAGCACATGCCTAAAAACTGGGCCCATTTCCATCATGGTTGACCACCAGGGCTTCCCTAATGATGGCTCTTTGTTAATTTGGTCCTGTTATTCTCACCCTCAATTCCATGATTAGATAGGATTGCAGACATGGCTACCTCAGGATACTTAGTCAGTCTGGGAAATTTGAGAAGCATAAAGAACTTGTTTGGTCATCTAGATGTTATACAGAGAGAAAACCAAGAAGAGAAAAGGTGAGGGACATCTAGGGTACTGCTAATTCTGTCTTCAAGAAAAAAATTACAGCCATTTTAAATGACAACTTATTTGTATAAATGTGTTTGATTAATAAGTAGTGGAGTATTTACCAAGCTCTTAGTAGCTGATGCATCCTTCATACATATATATGCCTTGCCCTGTTGCCAAACAGGATTGTCCTTTATGTACTGGAAAAGTACAGTACGCAGAGTTTTACTGTAGACTAGAACTATGCTACTCCCCTAACTCTATCAGAAAGCAAAGAGTACTATTTTTATTAGCAGTGAGTTAAATGAACGTGGATACTTGAGTACCATAAGCAGAGACATTACTATGAGGAGAGGGGGTTGACATATGAACAAGTATAATCCTAACTCTTAGAAGAGCTGGAGTAAAAATGGGCTTTTCCTATTATCCATAGCCATTCCTGATGGCTCTTAAGAATAAATAAGCTTAAAAGTATCATCTGTCTTTTTATTTTATTAGGAATTGGTCATCATTGTCCCATCTGTTCCATCACTCAATTCCAGAACATCTGAATGTAATATTAAATTAACCTAGTGTGGGATACTTATTCCTGTTTCTGTTTAAACAGCAGTATATTTCAGTTTTGGCTTGATGCAGTGTAAGTTTTATGGGAACAAGTATATTACTGAACACAGTTTTTAAGTTTCCTATAAATTTTCTATAAATTGAACATGTGAATATTCTCTACAGCAAGTTGCTCTCTTGATATTAGGAACTCCATGGCAGAGTTGACTATATGTCTGCTTAGTAGCACAGTGTGGCACAAAGCCATATGCCTTTCCCTCTTGGGTCATAGAGCTAGAACTGACCTTTTTGCCTTGATGCACAATTATTTTCCAAGCAACAACTGGAAGAGGCTCATCACAGTATGCAGAGGCCAGAACCCCACTGCTCAAAACCACGGTAGCTGGGAGTCAACAACTATCACCATGTCAATGAAACGTTGCCATGTGGCCGGGAAATAAACAAAACAAATTAAACAGGGATTTCACCATCTGAAGTTCATCTGACACAACTGCACAAGGTCAGCAGCTCAACTGACATTGTACTGAGCAGTCGTTTCATTAAATGTTACAGTAGGAAACATGAGAATCAAGCTTCAGGCACCAACATTTTGGTCTTTGGTTTAAAAAGCACAAGTTCACCATGATTCAACAGGCATTATCAATCAAACTTACCAGAAGTAGTTATTACAGCTAAAAGATTCTTCAGGTCAGAGAGATAGGTCATTTTCAGTTAGAGAGATCACTTGAATTTATTTTCATCTGGATTCATCTCAAATATTCAAAGATTTTTTTTTTTTTAATTATATAGCAATATAACAAACATGTTTTGACCCGAGATTCTGTTTTAGTACAGGCATAAATAAAAACTTAATGGAAAACTCAGCAAGGTTGAGTCCTCAAATTAAACTATGCTAATCTAAACAGAAGATGTGCCAGCATCTGGGAAGGACAATATCATCCGTTGTGTCACGTTTTGCTCAGTGATGTGCATCTTCCCATTCTTATTTACTTGACTGGGAACTCACTGGCCTTAACCTGAGAAAGAAGACAGTCTCCTTTCAAGCACGGTTGAAATAAGCAGGTCATGTGTGCATTTATATAAGATCAGATATAATTAACAAGACAAACTATTTGTGTAAGGATTTGCTAAATAAATATGGAAGAGTCACTGTTTTACATCTAAGTGCAAATACATTGGGAAAAGTTTACAATGTCCTTAAAAGAGAATGCCTCAGAAGTCTGAATTGTTACCCATCACAAGATGGCATAAAAGGCCACATAGATTTAAAAGAAGCCCTGGAATCTAATTGGTATGATTTTATATGCACAACTTATTGCAAAAGAGCAAAATACAGCTACCACCTCCTTCCCCTTCACTCAAAAATTCATCCTAACTTGTGTTAAGATAGATAAAGGAAAAGCAGAAAAAGAAATGTTAATACTTATGGTCTTGGATTCGTAACAGAGTGAGACCATACATTTATGGTGACTTGCCAGGAATTGCAAAATTGCACAGAACAGTAAATAGCTTTGCAGAATCTAAAACAACAGTAAAACCATTTTCCTGTGTTTCCTAGACACTGGTTTCAGCCAATGCTATGCCACACACGAGTTTTCCTGCCGTTCACATGCTGTCAACAAAATAAATGGACAGTGATTGGAGAGTGCCTTTTACACAGCTGGATTATGCCAGGCCAGCACTGACTATAACATTTCATAACAGACAACTAAGAAAAAAGGAGAGGGAAGAAATGGAAATCATGTGCAACTGTGAACAAGATCTGGGTGGTTATAGTTGACAAACTCTGTAAAAAAACACATAAACAAGAACTGCAGAAGGGACACACAGACAGTTTTGGAGAAAGAAAAAGGACAGCCCAACGTAAGCAGTAGGATCCAAGGCATCTAAAGAGGGATTAGTCCATGGTTGGCTCTGAAAACTCAGGTTGGACTACCTGACCCTTGGTGGTTTCACTCCTCAGATTTATCTTTTCAATTTGCACTGTATAAAGCACTTCTGAAAACATATGGTAAATGGAGACGTTCTTGAACACATCCCATATAATAAATGTTTTATGTTGCATAATAAATAACCAGATTCAATTAAGCTCAGCATAGGAGCCATATTTTGTGAGTATTGTTGGGAATTTTAACATCTAACACACTTTTAGAGTAAAACATTTTATTAGCTTTACAACAGAACATGAAGTTAGATAGCCTGAAGTCTCCTTTCAGCCACAGGGAAAAGAATCTGGATCTAATTATTGTCATAATCCTGAGAATAGGATTTTGACCTCTCATTGGTGCAATCCAGGAAACACTCCTTTGAATCTTTATCTTTACAGTTGTGGAAATTAGACACTAGACCACAATTGGTTTGCATTAGATTTCGGTAGGGTGTAATGTAGGTCGTTAAATCCTAGCTGCAGTGGTCCATTTGTTATTCTGTGTTAAAGCCTTTCAGACTGCCAATATCTTGGAACAAAGTTGGGGGACCAAGGAATTGAACTTCTGCCTTCCCAGAAGGAAACAAAACTGCAAAGACTGAAGTAAAAAAGAAACCTTGGATTTCAGCACAGAACACAACTTTTCTTCTCCCTTTGGGCAGGCTTTCTTAAGTGCTGCCTTCCTACTCCCCTGCCATAGTTGTGTGTGTAGCACATCCTTCTTCCATTGGTTTTCAAGATATGAAATTTTAATAGTCTCAAATTAGTGATAAGCGGGGGTTTGTCTGTGTTCTTTATGCTTTTTTGTTGTTGTTGGGGTTTTTTGTTGCTGGCAGTAAAAGTGACAAGAAAAGTGAAATGAACTTTCTTCCAGAATAATATTTGAGTAGTTATGCTACTAATTTGATCTGTGGTAAGACAAGTGTTTATTACAAGGAGTGTGTTAATTTGATACAAAGATGGGGAACACTTTCAGATAACCTCACTGTCCTGGTGAAGTGAGATTTAATTCACTGAGCATGTAGAGTCATCAAAACCATGACTAGATCAAGCTCCTACTTCCTGATTCATTAAGGAACTCTTGTATGATACTCAGTCTCTAACAAAAACCACCCCAGCAAGGACGGGTAACCATCCAAGGTCAGAAGGATCATTTATCCTATTGAATTCGGATGACTAAAGCCTAAAAACACGGGAACACAACTTTTTTTAAAGGTATCCAAGCTTGAGTTAAAGACTGCAAAAACAGACTCCATCATGTGCCTGTCTTGTTCCAGAATGTCTGTTTGAACAAAAGTGCTTTATTTCATAATTCATTTGCCTACTTTTCCCATTGGATTCTGCTTTGCTATGCCCTGCTGGAAGCAACATCTGGAGTTAGCAACAGTAAAAAGATGAACCTTGCCTATGAAAACAGGCATTGAAAAGACCATCCTTGGAGATGGCACACTTATTTCCTACCCTGAATCTCCTGTGACAACTAGTTATTATATTTCCTATACCAGCTGTGGTATTTCAGTTGTTGATACTCTGGTAACCATTGCTGAATGACAACTTTTTAGTGGCAGATACTTATGCTGTACAAAATACCCTGCCTGCAGAACAGGCTACTGATTGCTTTTCAGTCTTCCACCTCCCTAATGTGTTCTTAATCTACACACTGCCTAGAAATATTTTTCTAATTCTTTACCATTTTAATAGAACAGTCCAGAATTTAAAAAAAAAAAGGGAGAAAGATTCTAAGTTTTGGATCCTTTGAGTTTTCCATTCGAGTCAGTGGAATATCTCCAGCTTTGCTGGAGCAGACTGTGGTCCTGTAAGATGCATCTCTTGTGGTTCACCCAACATGCTATTTGGGAAAATTGGGAATCTTGCAAATGCTATACTATTATTTTAAAATAACTCAGTAGTTTGGTTTCTTATGATGCATGCAGGATGAACCTGGAAACTACAGCAATCAATTGTGGCCAAGTTTTGGATGATAGTCAAGAGATTTCAGTACTGGAAACTTGTCCAAGATATCCTATAGGCAGGGACTGAGAATGAAACTTGTGTTTCCACTCTGATACTCTATCACTCCTACTGCCATTTCTTTCGTTCATTCTCCCACCACCACAGTTATCTGGATTGTTATTTTATATCTGTAACATAAGATTCCCAGGGCTGGAACAACTTTATTCGCAACTTCTCTATATCATGGAATCACGGAATTTTCAGAGTTGGAAGGGGCCTCTAGAGATCATCTCGTCCAACTCCCCTGCTAAAGCAGGATTTCCTATAGCACATTACTCAAGACTGCAATGTGCTATATAGCACATTCATGGGGAGACGCAAGTATTTGGCCAGAGTTATTAGGTAGGTAATACCAAAAAAAGTCCTTTACACAAAAATGAAAGACAGCCTTTAAAAACTTCTGAAAACAGGAGTTGTAACCCAGGTTCTCAAAGTAAGAAAAGTTACGTTCAAGGAAACAAACTCTTGTCCATAGTGTCAATACCTCAAGGTTTTTCCTGCTTCAAAGCAGGATGGTTTCAGCCCCTCTAGCCAGTAGTTTCTCAGCCTACTCCTCAATAACAAATCCCTTCCTCAGCCATGGGAAGACCAGTCAGAAGCACCTCTTGAGCATAGAAGACCTAACCATTCAGACCTAAAAACCCACCAACAAAAAGGAATATTTTTAGAACCAGCAAACTGAGATTTCAACCAATTTAAACCAAGTTCAAGCCAACAAACCAGGCTTCTCTTCCAGCGCTCTTTGCTCTGAAGTGTATGTTTTGATATATGCTTAATTTGCTTTATGGAGATGTAAGGTGGTCATATGGTGTGCTCTGGAGTTTACTCTGTTTATGTAGACTGTGTATAACAATATTAAAGGGCCTGTGCACCTTGTAGCACTCCCATTTGATTTAGAGAAATGAAAAGCAGCATCAAACAAGGAAAGTACCAGGTTACATTATGTTTCATGTTGCCACAGATCTTATACATTTCATAAAACCCTGTAATAACAGGAAAAACACATCCTAGGAATAGAAAAACATTACCAGCATTTATGACCACCTGTACCTTAAGTATTAACAGACCTGCTGAATTTTTTTTTTAGTCTTATTCTCCCATGTAAATATAGTCTGAAGCAAATAACAGACAACTGATGTTGCATTACAGAAAATCCCACATCAGCTACATTATAATATTTTAAAATAATGTTACAACCTCTCAACCATCATATGCTATCAGCATTGCACTAGATTAGTTTTCTGAATTTTTTCATCTTTGAAAATCTGGACAGAAGATTAGTTTAGGTCATACCATCAACACAATGAGTTTGGCAATTTCTCAGGGTAAATTAAGGACATATATCTTTATCACAGGAGCCCAGTTTTACCTTTGTTACGGAAGCTGAGTGCTTTGTACTTACACATGTATTTAAATTTAGCTTTGGTTGCATTTTTACAGCACTAGCTTGTGTAGCAGTGATAACATGGCTTAAGTTATGTGTTATGCATGTATATGGGGGCTCGTATGCAGGATAAGAATGTAAAAGGCAGACTGTATCACAGCAAAGCTACAGTTATCCCAAGTTAACATCCTGCAAGTTCACAGTTATTTCAGCATATGAATGTTTTTGCTGGACATGCTGCATACAAAATGACATGGTCAGTGGCAAAGCTCTCGTAGTAATTCCACATACCTCAAAATATTTCTCCAGCAGAATTCCCCAGTTGTCACACTGACAGTAATCCTACTGAGGGGTAATTCTGACCCTCTCAAAACAGAAACCCTAAAGAAAAAGAAAAAAAAGGGCTGAGTACCTAGACCAGTTTCCACACTGGATGAAGGTGACTTTCAAGTTTAAGAGGAAAAGGAGCCTCACATAAGATCTAAACTGTTTGGTAGGGATCAGTTTCACAGCAAAAAGAATTGCTACATGAACATCCATTAATTAATTACAGTTGGAGGCATCGCACAGGATGCACACTCATCAGAGACACATTAGCATAAGATCTGTAGTAGGACAAAATCCCCTTCCCAGTTCTGGAATTGGAAGGACTGACAGCTCAACTAAAATAAAAACTAGCTGGGGTGTACATGAAAGCCATTAAAATAAGCTAGTACCACATCAAACAATTAGAGAGACTTCACCTCACTGTGTTTGTACATATATACACACACTATATATATAATTCTCTTAATTCTTCCAAAAAATGCCACATGCAATGGTTTATGATAACATAACTTGTACTGATCTACTTTGCAAGTCTATGCAATGTACTGACAGGTTTCAAAGCCAAAGGCTGAAGCCCAGACCCAAATATTACTTAAAACAAAGCCACAAGATCTCCAGGCCTCAAACCGGCATGTTTCACCAGAAAGGTGATGATTTAAATCTTCTAAATTTCACACAGAGTAAATGAACTGCTGAAACTTGGTCTTTGACCAATGCTTGGAGCAGACATGAAATTGCAGGGTCTGAGATGAGAAAGGTTCATCCAGAGGACACTGCAACAGGTCTGAGCTCAAATAGGTATAAACAACCAAAGTGAGCTGTACAGCTGCCTCATTATTATACTCAGATGGCCAGAAACATATTTTATGTCTCAATGATGCAGTGTACAAGGGGTGGGAAAACCAGTTCTCCATTATTATGTGGAGATTTTAAAGATGAACACATCTTTTAAAAGTTTGAAGGAAAAAAAAAAGAAAAATCAAATTAAGATCCTGCTGATAGTGAGCTTATGTTAATTCTTGTTTCACTTGAATCAGAATCAGCAAGATTTATTTTTGTAACAGATGGAGCCTTTAAGACATTTTATATCTCTCTTGCTCAGTGGTATCACATGAGAGCCATGTGCAATGAACTCAACGTGCGTAGGCATCTGAAGGACCGGAGAAGATGCTTCCACAGCCTCACATGGTTGGAGTGCTGTGCGCTGTGAATCAAGGGGCTGCACCCACTGCGGAGTCAGGAAGTAAAGAAATATCACCCTCCACCTTTCACCTTCACAGGAAATATTTAAAAAAACCCAAGCAAATCTCCTAGGGAAAAAGCAGGTTGAAGCCACACATCTCGGAGCTTGAACCTACGTCCTGAAGGCTCCAACAGCCCTTCTATCTTAGGAGCTTGCTCTTGTGTCAGTGGGAGTTTCCCCATCAATTTGCACAAGGGACACTAAAGGCCTGGGGCGGGGGGGGAATAAAAAAAAAATAAAAATCAAACCACCTCTCAGTCCAAAACCCACTGCTGTTTAAGCCATTCCTTGGTTAAATGTCCTTGCATCAGACTTCAGGAACACTATAATGGGTAACAGCATTCAAATGTAAGGAGATAATATTAACTGAAAAGTAGGCTAAGTAACAATACTTCTAGATTGCATTTAAGATTCCAAATGATGTTTTTTATTAATGATCCAGATATATAAACTACACATTAGGTAAGTCATAATACACCCATAATTTAAAACAAAATTCTTGAAAAAATTGGTCATCACTGGCAGTTAATATCCACTCAAATAAGTGTTAGACCTGAAGCAACATTCTTAATGGCTGATTTTAAAGAGACTTTTTTGAAAATAGGTCTTAAATGATGGGAGACACCATGTATTTCAAAGTGGTTGCGGGATTTCAGAGTTTTCAAAATAATCTTTTGTTGCAGTCAACCACAGATCTTCATCTGCCATAAGGAAAGGTTATCAGAGCTTTGTGATATAATCTTTGCCTACAAGTTAGCGACATGAATTTCCATATAACTCCATAAGATGTGACCTGCCCCAAGGAATCTGGCTGCAAAGAGGACCATCAAGACCAGTCCCACTTCTTTGGGACATAATAAGGCCCACACTCAAAGCAATATACTAAGTTCCCAAAGCCTAGTTTTCACTAAATCCAAGAAAAAAACCACACATATCCCTGGCAGTAAATTGTGATTGATAATGAGTCAAGAGCAACAGTGCCACGTTTCACCAGATTATCTATAAATTTCATTATGATTCTATACTTGAGGTCAACTTTCACAAATTATGATTAAACCATCAAAATCTAGTTAACTCCAAGACATAGGTATTACTTCCACATATAGATTGTTTCTTAATATGTATCTTTCAGGTTTTATTTCCATTAATACCACTGCTTGCCTATGCATTAGAGCTTCTGCTGTCTTCTTGCTGTTGAGGTAACAGGAGCCTCAAGATTTTTTTTTCCAATAGGAAAACATGACATATAGAAATAGCTCAACCAGATCCTAGCTACTTTCAAGAAGTATCCAAAAAGAGTGATTAGAAGCTTAGTGTGGTCTACCAGATTACCTAGGTATTTTTATGTTTAAGTAATGTTGGTGGATTACCCTACATTAACAACATAATACAAATTAATGAGGCACTCTAAACAATACTTCTCTTTTGCTTAATTGCATATAATCTTAGTTTAGTTCAGTATAATACTAGCTGGAAACAATTAAATACAATGGTAAAGCCGTTCATCAAACTTAAGGAAGATCCATGCCAAGTACTCAGACCTCTTTCCCCTGAGGTTAGAAGTTTAAGATCAGAATAATACTGAATCATATCCCTACTTGTAGCCCCATTATATTTTTCTTCTTTAGTTCTTAGACAAAAATTGATGAAGAAGCCTAATCTCTATATTTTTATCAAGCTGTAAGAACAGAGTTGTCACTTGGTACAAACCCACACTGTTTCCCTGAAGTCAATGGAGTTATATTAACTTACTTTGACCAAGATCTGAGCCATTGCTTTTATCTATTCAAAGCTACAAGTACCAGATAACAATCGTTCAGGGTTTGTTTTTTTCCAAATCAGAATAAGCACATCAAATACCCATTTGGTCTTGAAGAGATTTTACATGCTTTATTGGCATAATAATTTGATACTATTGAAAACACTGGTTGAATATAAGCTTTCATTTTTTCCATTCTAATTCACCTAGGCTACAGAAGCGCATAGTGTGTACTTATAGATCTATAAATAATTAAAATCTAAGAGGGCTGTTGGGAAAATTGTCTCAACTGATCATCAGCCATCTCTCACCTGTCTAGACATATTTGCATAGCATTTATTCCCATCTTTAAAAGGGGCCATATATTTTATGAACCACAGGTGCCAAATGAGTAGAAGCTTCTTTCTTAAGTCAGACACATAAGTCCTAGAGAGCAAGAGCCACTGGCCTCAAATCATTTAAGTGCTTTCACAAACTTCTCACAACCTCTTGTCTCATCCCATCTGGAACACATTTCATTTCCACTTGACACAGATACCCATCTCTCTCATCTACAAACATCGATTTCCACAAACATCTTTAGAGTTAAAGCTTAGGAGGCCTAAAGGAAGGTAGGCAACAGTTAGCAAACACCAAGAGACTATCAAAATAAGTCCACCAGCCCTTGTTTTCCAAGGATCCTTCTCCAGAGAAGCCATTTACTCAAGCAGACTTAGTGTTGTGAAAAAACTGCCTCTAACAAAGGGTACAGAGCAAACAAAAGAGAAGCCTAAAACAAATATACAAAGTACACCCAAAACTCCTTCCTCTCAGAGGAAGGTTATTCAAGAAACCGAAAAACATGCTTACAATTTCCAAAAGGAGGTCATCTAAAGCAACAGCTCAGAGTCTTAACGATCCAGCAAAATAGGTCTTGATATCATCTTCCTGCACTGCAGAACTCACTCCCGTCGCAGCTACCAAAAAGAGCCTCACACAACAGATGAGAGGGTTTATACCCTCTCTCCCAGGAGCTAATTCACTGCAGCTGAAGCCAGAGCCACCCTCCCACAACTGGGCTCCCTGGCAACAATTTTGGTGATAACTGGCACCTGTGGTAGATGTTTAGTTCAAGGAGAACATTAACCTTTCCTGTGCCCGCGATTTAGCCCCGGTCTATATACATCTCATCACAGCCTTAAACACACACAACTATTCCAATGAAAGCAGCCTGTTCCTCATTAGCAATTTCACAGAGTCCGAAAATAATGATGTGACAACAAACTCAACAAAATTTGCTCTAGGGCACAACAAGAAATAGACAAGATTTCCATATTTTTGGAGGACAATTTACTGTACTTGAAAGAGATGAATTCTTTCTGTTTACATTAACCGCCTCACTATTTGGTCCAATTATTCCTACTACTTCAGCAATCATGTTATGCTTGTTCAAGAAGAAAGAAATAACAACAGCTTATCTTGTTGAGAGCAAAGAACAAACAGTAAAAAATCAGTGGATGCACTTAAGCACTACAGTTGTTGCTATTGTGCTAAAGAGATGATTCATGTTCTCATAGCAACTAGGGTGAAAGAAAAATGCTCTTCTTCTGAAAAGGATTCTGTTGTAGTGGTTAAAGAACTCTTGAATAATCAAGCCAAATGGAGAGGGGAAAAAACACTTCCCTATAAAATTATGTGCACTAAACTCAAGGACACGTTGATCTTTATATTATATCGATCTTCATACGTATCTCAGCTAATAATCTGTCGGTGTCACATGGTATTAAGCGAAGACAAAAAAAAGGACAGCATCAAATATCTGAAAGTGCTTAAAATAAGGTGAATCTTCCAGCCAACAGCTGTGGTAACTGAATGTTTATCGAGGGCCGCTACAGGAGGAATCTGTGTCATATATTCAAACCCGAATGCTCTTCATTCAAAATCATTCACACAAAGGATTCCTACCAGCTCTTTACAAACTGTCCCATACATTTTGCATTCACATGGCTAACTGGCCACGAACGGCAAGCACCAAATCTTTCCTGGCACTGCTGTCAGGCCACGCTCATGTGTCACTTCGCTCTCTCTGAATGTACATCACAGTCACAGCACATCACGGGGGAACCGGCGGGAGTGACAGAGAAGTTCGAGTGGACTGTGGACACGTTACGCTGACTTCATGGTTTCAGAGCGCTGTGATCCTGTCCTCACCCATTGAGGTTTACACTGTTATCACAGTCAAAATAGATCACAGCTTGCTGGCACATCACTGTCATGTTTTATTCATGCTGAATATGCTCTATTCCCCCCCCAACCCTCCATCCATTCATGGCAAACTGGCTTTCACAAAGCACTTGGTGAGTTGCTGCAGGCACGGGGGGCAGGCTTGTCCTTGACCTGCGTTTTAACACTCTCCTTTGTAGCAAGCTTTAGTTTCAAATAATGGCCAGGTTGTGGAATTAGGAATCAATACTCAGGAGCACTGGCAAGAGAGAGGGGGTTTAATTTCCTGATAGATGTCAGCATGACAGCAAGTTAGACCTAGGCCAGGTAGCATCAGTTACCAGCACTACCTTCTGGGGCTGCTCCTAGAATGAACTTCCTGAGAAGGGATAAATGCATTTGCAATCAGCTTCCCTTCCCTGGTTTTACCCTCCCTTCCTCTCTCACTGCCTTCCTCTTCCTCATCATCCTGTCCTCCTCTCGCTTCTTCATTGAAAGGAGCCTCGCTTGTCACCGATCCCCTTTGCCAGAGCTGTGTGACCGGCCCCATAGAGGAACCCCTCAGCTCAGCCCAGCAGGCTGGGCTGTTTGGATGACAAAAAGCCCCACTGGCCAGAGGAAAATTTATTAAGTCTCTTAACTGAACTGAGAGCTGGGCAAAGAATTACTGTAAAAATTAGTAGAATCCCACCCAAATGAGGGGATCCCAAAAATATGCCTTTTAATCTCACCAAGGTATGTTCCGCATTATCCCTGCGAGGGAGTATTCAGCTGGTGGCCAACAGCTGGCTGCAAGATGGGCTGCAGCCTTTAATGTTTATTTCCTCTGCAAATTTGTGTTGCAATTCTGTAGCCACAGAGAGTTCTGTAACTGACCTTTAATTAATAGTTTCATCCATGTAACACTCAGAGTATCTGCCCTGTTAGGAACTAATATTTTGGAAACGAAAGCCATATTGGTAAATTCCCTTAAAAGTTTTCTCAGCAAGTTTTGACAGCTTTAATACATGAAAGCGGGGTGGTAGCAAGATATCTATCAAGAGATTATTACACTGTTTCCTTAAGCTTATCCAAAGCTTTTTAGGAACTTTTTGGAATGCCCTATGGTTTCACCACCCTCTCCTCCATCAGCTGGGATTCTGGCAGAGAAGCAGTGCTGGGTATCAGAGAGCAGCAGAAGAGGCTGGATTACTCAGACACTGCTCCCGCTGGAATAAAGCCGCTGTGACTGCTGCGAAGCCCTGCCGGCGAAAACGCAACTGCCAGCTCAGCACCGAGCCCTACAGCCCCTGGTGGGTGTGCTGCAGCCATCTCCTCTGGCTGTAATCATTTCTGTGGCTGTTCACTAATCATTTTTAAGACAATGACTTGAGCATGTGCCTCACAGTTTTCAAGGTACCCAGAGGTAGATCTAAACCGACATGCAAATTAAAGCACTGCCTACGGAGGTAAATAGGTTTGAATTTTATTAAGGCTAATATATTTTTTCAAATACGTGCAAAATATGTAATTGTCTAATAAAGAAACGTTCCTCTGCTCTATTTCAGAGTCATGTTGAAACTGCTAAAACAACCAGGCATACGTATCCCAAGAACTGCCCCAAACCGAGATTAATCTTTGCCCTACATCCAGCAGCTCAGTCCCTCTTTTAGCTTACTTTGTGCTAGTTAACTGCCCCGCCAGGCAGTAAACCTTACTTTAAAATTGCATCGAGGATGTATTTGTTGCAGTGCGGTCAGTGCAGAGGTGAGGAGTGTTCCTGACACAAACTTTTCCCCAAGGCCTGGGAGGCTCGTACCCATTTGGAGCACTCAAAGCACTTTTCCCCATACACAAGCATTTCAGAAATAGGCCAAAATGTCTTCTAGCTAATTTTGGTTTCCAGAAAAGTTAAGCTGCATGCATATGGCTCTATTATGATTAAATGATGCAGATCTAAGTACTCTGAGTTTACAAAAAGAAAATGGTTATGAAGCGACTGTTTTCACTAGCTCTCTTTGTGTGCTTAGAACATAATTAACTGGAGGACAGGCTTGCCCTGGCACAAGTCAAGAACGATTTAAACAGAGATCTTTCAAATTAAATGTTTGAGAGCCTGCTTGCGGGTTTTATGGATTTCGGGAGGGCAGATTCACATGGCAGAGTATGCCGGGAAGTATGGGAACAACACGAGAAATGCCCGTTTCTTGCCGTACCTCTCCCGCTTGTCCATTCCTGAAGCATTACAGCAGATGATTCATGAGGCCGAGCGTGTTCTGCAGAGCCATTCCCGGTCAGTGTCGGTGTCACTTCTCAACACAGGAAAGAGAAACTTTCATACATCATAGTTTGGTCCAAAGGTAAAAAATAACCTCCCCTAACAGCAAGCTGGCTTGCTGAACTCTCAGCCTGTTGGATGTCAGATAGGTGGCCCCATGTAGATCACTGCTCTATTTCCAGCATTCTTCAGGTCCAATAGTTTTGCTGCCCTAAATCAACCCCACCAACATTTTCCTGTGACCTCCTGTGATCTTCAGGTTCCTTTATCCCAGCAGCACCCTGCGAGACACTTCGCTCTGGGAACCTTGAGACATACGGATGTTGTAGGAAATGGAGCCCAGCATGGAATGAAGCTCCATCTTCTTATTCATAGATTCATAGATTGGTCCAGGCCGGAAGGGACCTCCAAAGGTCATCTAGTCCGACCTCCCCGCAGTCAGCAGGGACACCCCCAACTAGACCAGGTTGCCCAGGGCCTCGTCGAGCTTCACCTTGAATATCTCAAGGGAAGGGGCCTCAACCACCTCCCTGGGCAACCTGTTCCAGTGTTCCACCACCCAGTGGTGGTGTTCTTCCTTTATCGCAGCAAGATGACGGAGCTTAACTCGCTTGGACCCACTGCCAACAGCACAGTACTTTTTAAACCAGCAACAATTTCCTTGCATGTGCTGCTTTGCAGTTTAAAGCAGGCTTCTAAGGAGCTTTTGTCAGTGTCAGCATCAGTATATTACAGTGCCTGCCACCATCCATGCCAAGCTAAGCCAAGGGACACATTCTTCCTGGAGACTCCCGTGTGCAAGGGATTTCTCCTGTCTGGTGGAATTTACTGAGGACCAGCATAAATTATCCTGGATGGCTTCTAGGGGCAGAAAATGGTCTCGAAAGCCGTGGCCCTTTCCGCCTAGAAGATGAATTCTCAAGTGCTCATTTTGGACACAAATTAGGTTGACTACCACAACTACCACGGTGGCACCACTAGGAGAGAAAAAGTTGAAGCTTGATAGTAAACATGTCCTGTACTTTTTCATATTACTTTCTTTCTTTGAGTGTGCTAGGTTATTAATGTTGTGGTAGGGATATGATCCAAGCCAAGGTGAATACGGGTTACTGCTGCTGAAAAAAGTGGTTCCCAGGCCTCCAACATGTTCACACCACTACCTTTGTGCACAGTAAAAAAAGAAAAAAAAATTTAAAAATGCACAATCAGATCTCAACCGCATCAGTCCCCTGATATATCACACTACCCAGCCACATGAACACTAGAGTTTGCCCCAAGGGGGAAGCAGAAATGTGTTGCTGGGGGCAGGGATGGCTTTGTTCCTCTAAAGTTGCAGACGGTGTTATAAAAAAACCAAGCTTTGGCTTGTACACAGCAGAGCTTTCTGGTAGACCCTACTGGAAGAAGGCATCATGCCTTGCAAAGGCTAATTTCTCCAGGAATTCACCTCTGTCCCGCCCTTTCCTCCAGAACAACGCTGAATTCATTGCCGAAATGCCTTTGGCAGAAAGGAGTTACATTTCTGCTTGGCTGCCCCAGATCAGATCTTGAGTGGCATGCATTACACGGAGCCCAATCAGGAAACGTAGTGATCTTCTGCATTAGCCAGATATATCCAGACCTGGAGGTCTGCTACAGCTGTGTCGACAATTCAGCAAGTGGCAGTGCCAGAAATTAAATACAATATTGCTCTTTTTGGCTGCCAAAGTAGCTCTAAGGAACCATTTACACTGAGTACTGCAGAGTCCAAAATGTGGGAGGTATTGCCCAGAACGCAAGTGAAAATGTGACTTCAGAACTGCACGTTGGCAACCAGCCCTCCTGCTGCAAAGAAAAAGGGCCAAGACCATTCCTAGTGCGAACTGAGGAGGGTTTACTCCCCACCGGTGTTAGCAAAATGTGAAACAAAACAAATCACCCCAACCGTGATCCAGAAACTGCATGTCTATAATCAGATCTGCTGTCCTTCTCAGAGCCATGGGCTGACTAAAATTTACATGAAGTGGACTTTTGGAAAGCCATCCGTCTCTTATAAATGGGGCACCACCTACGCATCAGGTGCCGTAGCTATACCTTGGGTTTGAGCCACAATGTGAAAAGCGGTAAGCCAGTTCCACATCTTTGTTTTATCACAAGTTCCTCTCAGCCCAACGCATAACCACCTGGGGCGAAGGAAAGATTCCCACAAATTGTGATTTTGTTTGCAGTCAGACCCCTTAGGGGTCCATTCGTTTTCTACTCATTTTCCTTTTCACATGGTTTTCACTTGGACCACTTCAATCTTTAACGATGCCTTGCATGCTTCAAGAAATACATTTCTTACAAAAGCAGACTGCTTCTTTCTCCAAGCACTGCTCTTCCTTTGGCCCTCAGATTTGCACTGTTTCTCACAGCTATTTCTACTTCCCTGCAAATTACTCTTTGACAGAAGTATTACTCCAAAATGGGTTCCTCTCAGGTCCGGTAGGATTATCTGGTGGGTACAATACTCCTCACCACGGCATCTCAACCCGCTTTTATAAAGTATGAAAATATCCAGAAGCCTCACTGAGGGGGGAAAGGCATCGTTACATTTTCTATTGCTGAGAAAACAGTACTCCCTCGCTCTTCCACACATTCCAAAAAAGTAAGAGGGAAGAACAGAAAACCAATTTCCCCTTCTATTTCTTAAAGGATGAAATAGTTTCTACCAGATATACTTGCAGGACCGGCGAAGGAAAAAGCTATCAGGCACGTTTACTGCTGGGCATCCAGAACAGAGTTACCTTGATAAAAATGCTCCGTTGTATTGCTGTTTGCTAAACGAGCAGAAAGTTCATTCTATTCACCTTTTGTGTCCCATTCATAAGCGAACTGCTTAAACAACTCTCCCTTCCAAGCTGTCTCCCTGCCTAATAAGTTCTTTTATTGACAGCTTGCCAGCAACAGCCCTAAAGTCAGCCTGAGAACATAAATACAGCCTCTTGAGCTTGCTTCAGTGTGTTAGAGGGCTGCTTTCAGTACTGTCGACAAAGCTTTAATGGTGTGAACTCGGAGCTTGAGTACTACTGAGCACTCCAGCGATCAACACCCACAGAACATTGCAGAGAGTTTCGTTCCAAAAGTATTTTAGGAACCCTTGAAATCAGAGGCTTTCTCTCTCTGCTCTGCAAAAAGCTCATTTTGGAAAACAATTTAGACCATTTTTAGTTGCAGAGACGTTGAGATAACCCCGCTTGGGGTGTCATTCTCCTGTTGCCTTCGTTTCCACAATGTCACGCTTTCAAGCCGCCTGCCTTTGCTGTCCAGGGGGTCTCGCCTTTCCAAAACACCTCTGAACCACCATTAACATATATTAAAAAGCAATATTTCCTGTTCCAGCTCCATCCCGAGCAGCTCGAGAGATGGAACACATCTCACCGGCCTCACTGCCTGCTGGGTGTCATTATCCTTTGATTAAACCTTGAGAAGGCTCTAGGCTCCTCCATCTCGCCCAGTGCAACATGGACCACGCTGGCCGGGGGCAGCTCTCGGAGAGATCGTCTTTGACCTCTCCGTGCTTGTGAATGCAGCTCGTTAAACCCCCCCAGGTCACAGCTAGGACTTCAGAACTTCTCTACCTCACATTTTTCCATCATATAAGGCAATCAACTGTTTTGGAAAATGAGTGCCTTGTGTCCCATTCGTGCTTTAAAGTGTCTGTCATCTTCTTTTTCACTAGCCTAAAGCAACCGTGTGGCAGCGCAGAGCCCCCGCGCGCTCCCCATCCCAGCTCACACAAACTTTGGGCTTTAGGGCTGGCCCCCATACAAAAGTTGCACTGGTTTAACAGCTTTTAAATTGATCTAAAGCAGCGCAAAAGCCTGCATGGAAAAGCTACTGGTTTGCAACCATCTTATACAAAAATTAGACAATTACTGGTTGATGCAGCTATTATGGTAACTTCCTGATTTAAACTAATTTGATGTAAGCTGGTTATAAACCAATTTAAGTGTGTCCAATCAGAGACATACACTGGTTTAGCTAAATGGATTTTGCAGCTGAACTGATGCTACTATTGTGCGTGGACAAGCCCCCAGGCTAGCACAGCCTGTTTCTCCATTGCTTCTGTCTGCTTTCATTTACACCAGGACTGTAAACGTTACCAGCTCCTGGCAGCGCAGCTGAAGCCCACGCAGAACAAGTGGAATGTTAGTATGAACCCAGAATTTTTTCATTTTGCTGTTCCCATAGAAGAAAAACATTAGTATTTTATCACGCCAGCATATAACTCTTACTGACTAGCCTCCTACAGACGGCAGTCAAGCATAAGAACCATTATAGGAATGAAAACCCATAGTCTCATATTTCAGTGGCTAAGGATTGGCATCTCCAACCACACATCCCAGCATATATCGGGACTATTTCTAAGGAAATGGGGGTGTAACCCTCACGTGAATCCAGTGAAAATGGGCAGAATGAGGTGCAGTGTCTGCAAGCGTTCCTGGGGAGCAGGAGAGAGATTCCCTGGCCCCGTGGCAGAACACAGGCACCGTTAGAAAAGGGAGAGCAGAGAAGCTGGTGCTCAAAGGTACCTTGCCATGACTTTCACTTGCTCCCCATCTCATACTGAAGGTTTGGGCTTTGTGCAAATTAATACAGGGCGTCCCTGGGTGGTGCTGCTCTGATCTCAGCTGTTCACTCAAGCTTTAGTAACACTCTCCTGGAGTCCCACCGGAGCATGATGCTCCTCCCAGCTCATCGGTCTTCTTCTTGATCTTACTTTTCATGACTGTGGCATCTCCCCAGGCTACATTTCCTTCTGACCCATGGAGCATGGCTCGTCAGTTCTGAATTAATCATCTCCCCCTCTAAAAACCTGCTTCTATTAATAAGAACAGATTTGTTCTGGGAGTAAAGACCCAGATGACACCATCCTACCTTTCCTGTCCATTGAGTTACCATCAATTCAATCCAATATATGAAATTCAGACAAGTTTGAAATGGCCACAAGGACTTGTCCTTAAAAATATTTCACTTTCTGTAAAAATGTGGGGCAAACCCAGTATTTCTGTCTTCATCGAACAGTGTTCTGAATTGGATTTTTAAGGTTCTGCCATAAAAAAACTAAAGCCATTTTTATCAGAACATTCTAGGAATTTCCTCATCAAAGTTGCACATGGTTGAAAAGGCATTTCTCATCAAAACCCAAACATTTTGCAAAAATACTTCAACCAGCTTAAACAGTAATGCAATTTTATAGGGCACAGATATAGGTCCAACATAATGATATGTTAGTATGTTGAGCTATCACTGGTCTGTGATACTACAATCTCTTAAAAGCTTGTAGCATTTTAATAAGAAGTGAGGCCCAATTCAAAGTCAAGAGAAAACCCTTAAGCTCAGAGTAGACATATATAAACTGACAGGCTGACTATATTATCTAAACTGCTGTTTTATAGCCATATTATGCACTCAATCTAAAAAAAAAAAAAGTAACATAAAAAAACGTATAAAGATAAGGCACTAGTGAGGGGTGGAGTTGTGTTTTTTTCATTAGATACATTCTTTGATTCCCCTGCCTAAAATGCTGCAGTCAGCAGTAGCTTAATTCTAAGTTATAATTAGGGTTATGCATTAAACCAGGACTCTTGAGCATGTCTAACCTAAAGAAGTTCAATGCACAAATGAAAAACAGACCTGTGGCTGGCTGACTTGGCATCAACCAGGATACCAATATATAGCAACAGAATAAATTTAAAATGAAAATTAAATGTGGTCATTATAGCTTAAATTGATGTCATGTTTGCCAACTGTTTATGAAAGGAAAAATTAAAGATAAGCATGATTCTGGAGGAGGCAGTGTGCCCTGATACACAGCAGCTTGCTGTGACTTGGGGTGCATTCTAAAATAATTTAACATTAATTTTACAGCCTACAAAAATGATGTCAGCATTCTTTTTTTTTAAGATTACTTTTCCCCAAACTGTACATGGCGCTAAAATGCACAACTTGGTACACGTCAGCTAACGAAAGGCTATTTTTAACTTTGAGAAATTTGATTGCTTACCAGCACTGGTTATTAACACCGGCAAGTCAGAGTGAAACAGATCTCCGAGAGACTTAAAAGCATTACAAAATTAAGTGGAGATGCCCTGATTAGTAGGATATTACTATGTTTTCTATTTATTGTATTTTGTATATCTGGCATAAAAGCCTTGTACCTTTAAAGGACAGTTTCCTTCAAAAACTTAACAAGGCAGTGAACTGCGGAGAGTAACTTTTCCAATTTTCTGCATTTCAGCAAATATTTCAACCGGTGTGAAACACGTTCTCTTTTGGATGCTTCTAAACCCTTTTAAGGTATGATGTTTAGCAACAGAATGCGTTTTACAAGTGTGCAGCTTAATCTCATGCAAATTAAGTATTAAGGTATGTAATTGCCGTGCTAACGAAACCAGAACAGCAGAAGGGCAAAACTGGAAGTCAGCGGTGGTTGAGCGTTAACTTGCATGTGGCCTGAACTTGGGGATACACCTTTACCTTCCGACTGCCCCTCTGGACATGGGGGAGAATTGCCACAGCCTCGATTTTCTCTGTCTACGGCCAGGGGACAGGCTGTAAATGAGACGTTCAGCAGGAGACACTTAGTGCTGAGAGCAGTGATGGGAAGGGAGCTCCTCCGCTGACCTCGATGGTACATCTCCTACCACGTTGAGCACGTTCCCGCCTGTGCTTAAAGGTCTGGAAAGAAGTGTGAGCTTCCACGTTTCTGTGCAAATCAGGCACAAACCAACAATGGAAGCACAATTTAGAAAAAGCGGAGGCTTCCGTTTTGGGATTGTTTTTTTTCTTTATTATTATACATGCTCAGTGAAGAAACAAGATGCTGAGCTCTCTGGCAGGGGCTCATTCAAATATATAACCTAATATTTAAACATGTGCTTAATTTTAAGCAAAAGAAGTCCCTTTGAAGTCATACCATAACAAGTCATGCACCTAATGTTAAAACACGTATTTAAGTGCTTTATTGGACTGGAGCCAGAATGCCTCACTTGCAGGATCCAGCCTTCAATACGTAGTTTTAGATCTTAATTTACAGACCTGATCTTAAGGAATAAGATTGTGCAAAACTGAAAAAACTTGCTTTGTTATCACATCCATTACCCTCCCGAGTCCTTTGGGAGCACATGCTCTGCAATAGGCCCTATGGACATGCCTTTATACATGGCTGTCGCAACCATGCTGAAAAGCTGGCCAAACTTCAAAGAACAAAAACTTGATTTTATGTGTGTGTATATATGCATTTCTATATATATATACACACACACGTGTGTGTGTGTACATATGCACGTCATGCATACATGCGTGCATGCATATGTATCAGCTTAAGAGGCGATGAATTAGAGTTAAACATTTGTTTTTGTAAGTTGTATTGATTAAATCAGTGATGTTTCCTAAATAATTAAAGGTTTGCTTTGATCTTTGATTGTAGGCTTGGGTTTATGACAGTTAATGTAAGTATCTTTAAATGATTCCATCCTACACTCACCTATTATCCAGCCTCACACAGGGTCATTGGCGTTCATCTGACAAGAAAACGAGGGAATTCAGGAAGCAAAACTAGCATGAAACTATTCAGCCAAGGAGAGGGGGCGGGACTCAGTTTCCTGCCAGTTTAAATCTCTGAATTGAATCACCGTGAGGTCAAACCATCCCCAGTGCTGACACCAGGGAAGCTACCTGAGCAGGCGCTGGGGAGCGAGGGGAGGGCGCCAGGATCCTCCTGCTCACCTTCCTCTCCTGAAACAAATATTCCAGCAAAAGAATACTAAACAGGAATCTTACGTAAAATAATGCCTTTCCTTAACACGGTCTTTTTTGCAGATACAATTGCTAGTTAAGGAGACAGAAGAGGTTAATCATCCCCCGGACTGACTGCAAGCCGCCTAACAAATAAGCAGAGATCAGCCCCGGGGCCCTCAGCACATGTAAATCAGCATCGTTTCATCAAGCTGGGAGCTTACACCATCACGCACTCACTCAGGATCTAAAACCGAAATCTGTAAATGAAAATGATGCTAATTACAGTTCACCACCGAGCAACACTGCCTTAATTTTAAGGAAATGAAGGAAACGGGCTTGCTACATGACAGTCGATATCATATTGCCATACAACTAACTTAAAGTTGTATAAGTTAGATTATAACTTTTGAAGAAGCAATTATGATTTTATTGCACCCACTCTGCTGATGATTAATGCAGAGAGCCTAGGGGAAAATGCATCCTATCATTTGCTAACATGCACTATAATTATGCATACCTCTCCAGGTACTGTAATTTAGGACTTAAAAAGCAACATTCTGAACGAGGACTGCTGCACTTGTAAAACATTACAGATGTGTTATCATATAAATGAGGTAGCTTTGACACGATAGTGTTCTAATAAATCCTCAGCTAAGATTTGGAGACAAGATATGTCAAAAGCAAAATCCAAACTGTCTCTTAATCTTCTACATAAACTGTTTATTTTTTCTGAGCCCTACAATAATACGTGTCAAGAAGGCATTGATGGTTTCTAGATTAAAGTACAGTTGGGTCGGATTTTTTTTTTTCCCTCTTTATGGGTCATCTCAAGAATGCTCATTTTAGTTAAATTAACTCAGCTATTTGCAGGTTTTAAAAGTGAAGCAAAATAAAACTGTTTTCACCAAATTGGGAACTTGTGAGATGAACTTCATAAATAACAAACTTATTTCACTCCATTTCAGTGGAAGTTTTTAAATAGCGAACGCTGAATGATATTCTGTCAGCTGGAGAGCTTCATTTCAAACCATTTGCAACAAATCCAGAAGGAAAAAAAAATGAAAACCACCCCACTCTGTATTCAGTGAGATGAATTTATGAAGCCCCTCCCGGCTTATGTTCATTCTGTTTATTTCTTATTTATATCACAGTACTGACTTGATGTCTCAACCAACACTGGGGCCCCATTCGGCTACACAAGATACTGGAAAAGGAGTTTCCATCCCTCTGCACAGCTTAGTTTACAGTTCAACCTGTCAAAACAGAGAAGTTTGGGAAGGGAACAGCAGAAAAGCAGCAAACGTCAGGCCCACTTGCAGGTTAGAAGCTGGGAATAAAACCTGTATTTCTCAGTGCCATCTGTATTCAATCACGATGCTTCTCGGTGTTCCCGATGCTGCCCAGTTATACGTCCCTCATCACTAGCAAAAAATCTGCTTTCCTTTTTAGAATCCACTGTACAGAACAGATCACACACATACACAGAGTCACAAAATTTCTCTGGGCTGCTCCTGGAAAAAAATAGCATGGTCCTTTCCGGCTTTTAGTGGAGCTTTTCTAAAAGCTGTCTCATTAAGTATTAGTGAAGGAAGGAAAAACACCCAAATAAACAGGAAAAGCAGGATTTCACACAATAATGCGTGAACAGCAGTTGCATGTTATACCAGCATCTGCTCTAATTATGCTATGTGAGCGGTTCAACTGCATTTTGTGGTTGACTGTGCTGAAAGCCTCCCATAAATTGGGCTGGTAGAATTCAAGATTTATTGCCATTCAAAATCAATGGCTAAAATCAACATATATCTGTAGTTATTCATTCCAACTTGCATTGTCAGCCATAACTTTTCATCAATTTCATATTTTTTGCCAAAACAATACCATAAATTTAAAAGCTTTTTAACAATGTGACCACAGAAAAAAAAATCCAAGAGAGATATTTTATTTGATATACTACAAACACCCTAGTTTCCAAAAGCAGATTATTTTCAGGTGTATCACACTGGAATTATTTTTTAAACTTTGAAAGAAACACTCATATTTTTTGTTCTGTGAATATTAGCTAACTTCTGGTTTCCAGTTCTGATTTTTGAGCCAGCAAACAATAAGTCTTCATTGTATTCCCTTTCTTGCCTGGAAAACCAAGGGAAGTTTATTATTTTTATTTCAGTTTTCTGCAAACATTTTGTTAATTGCTTGCTATTTGCCTAATCTTGCCTGATATGAAAACAATCAGATAAAGACCTTTCTGTGATTTTTAGAATCACTATTCTTGCAATTGCTCTGGTTGCCGGTAATCTCTCTGTAGAAGTAAAGCACAGCCAGATTCCTGAGGTGCTTGTAAAAAATGGATTTGTCTTCTGCCCTCAACTTCTCAAAGTAAGCTGAGTGTACACTCAATATTCACATGTGTTTCAGACCCACATATTTCTCATAACACCTGGCAGCAGGTTCTGAAAGTGATTGCTGCTCATTTTTCCAGAACTGCAGCAATCTCTTCGCTTTGCAATCTCCTCCTCCTCGGGCAGAAATCCAAGCCAGCCTCAGTTTTCTCACAGTCACATTAAAAAACTGCATTAAAATTTTGTAGGACTCTTTTAAATATGCTGTCTTGCAGAAACCGATGCACTGTTTTGCATTGATAAAATAGATCTGTTTTACAAAGAAACTTCTCAGGAGACTTTTTATAATCCCCATCATTTCAATATTTCTCTCCAACACTGTAAAGACATAACTGATGACTTCCTAAGTGACGTCACTTGGAAGACACCAGTCTTCAGCTTCTTTCAATCGGGAAAAGAAGGATTTGGAAATGTTTTGTTATTGATAACGCTGCTAACTTCTTGCGTGGGGGGAAAGACTGATCCCAGACTGTTCATGACTGCTTTGCACTGTTTCAAAAAAAAGAATAAAACCTCAAAGTTTTCATTTGTAACATTTGTAAATGTGTCAAAGCCCCTTAATCACTATGGAGAGGTCTTCTGGGTCTTCTCCAGTGCTCTCCTTCCCACAGCATCCGTGTTGCGCCGAGTCCAGTCAGGCAAATTCCCAAGCCGAAAGCATCGCCGGGGAACACGAGTCTCTCGCAGCAACACCCCTCTCCGTGCAAAAATCAGAAAGGAGGTGATTCTGCCCTGCAGAAGATGACAGCAGAGAAACAAATAACACCATTGCTGGGGTCAGCGCAGTCTCCAGAGGTTAGTGCAAAATCAACCGGTACGTCAATGAGACATGAACCAACAGGAATATGCAACAGGCGAGAGCGCGCCTCAACTGGGTCTCCAGCAGCCGGCCCCGTGGACACCACTGCATCAGGGGAGTGAAACAGTGTCCTCAGCACGAGTTGAATCCGTTCAGGACACTATTTCCCAAAAAGCCCCACATGGAGAGATTCAGCTGTAGCAATAATTGACCTTGGATACTCTCTACATTTACACCTTTACTGCTGGAACCCACTCCAATTCCGGATCGTCATCAACAGAGGAAAGTAGATGGCCAAGTACTTCACAAGCTAGCTCTTTTTTGATTATTATTTGGAACAAATATGCAAATTACAGACTTGCGAGCAGAAGTAAATGTTCTGATACTGCAGAGCACGCACTAAAATATGTGCATGCGCCATCACAAGATTTGCTTCTTTACAAATATGGCTGAACTTGTTTCCATAACGGTTTGTGTTTGTTCTTTTCCCTCTTCACATTTAGTTGATGTAAATTGTAGGTTTCGTGTGCTCTGAAATGATGTTCACTTCATCAGCATTTCAGCACTATTTTATCTGTATATAAAGATCCAGCATTCTCACCCCTAACACTTTTCTTCCCATTTTTTACCTCGGATTCTTTATGCTTTGTGCAATACTCTTCCAGTGACTTCCTTCTCTGACTCATCCCCACCGACTAACGCAGCAATTTTGTGTGCCACTCAAGCAGGTTCTGCACATGTCTGCCGTTGCATCACTCCCTGTTGGATGATTTAACAGCGCAGCTTTGCAAGGTAACCAAGATCATCACGACAAGGTTTTGAAAGAAAAGGACAAGTACGCAACCTTGCCTGCACTTACCATTTTTATCATCTTTTCAGGCTAAAGAAATGTATCTACCAATGTTTATCAGTTCCAACAGAGCTCCACTCTGGCTACACCAAATAAAGGAAATACTGTTCTTGCTTTGTGAGTTAAAGAATAAACGAATTCTCGTATGCTGGGACCGCCGGCTGTCTGGGTAGACTTAAATTGGCCTGAATGACCTGCTGAGGATCGGTGAAGTGCAAAGTTGACCTGGCCACAATTGTGTTGAGTGCTTCTTGGCTATAATTCAATACAAGACTGTATCTCCTCTTGGTGCACGGGTCATGTCCTCAAGACTGCTCCCATGATTGATACAGAAATCTGTCAGCATACACTGCCTAAATGTCTGACAGGAAAAGTCAATACTCACAATCATGAAATCACACAGAAGTGACAAAGTGAGCAAAACTTATTTCTTTTGCAAGGTAAGAATTCACACCTCTGTTAATCCTTCAGAACCATTCGCAGGGATTTTTCCAGGTGAAGCCATGAGTTTGAAGATGAGTGAAGAAGACAATTTTCTACCGACATTAGTGACAAAGCAGCTCTATATCTACCTTGCTTGAAATCAGCCTTTGGAATTCTCTGATAAAAAGAAGAATGGAAAATTGGGAAATACTGGTAAATGGTACCACAGAGTGAGTAGACTTTAGTTCTGTCTTCTTTCTGTTTTCTTCTCACCCTGCTACAAATTTATTAGGCAATTCAAACACAGTATTTGCATTATATCTACATGTAAGGTGCCAGGCAATCAGAAAATGTTTAAGCTTCACATGGAGATGCTCAAAAAATGTGTAACTGGTGGTTTGATTTCCTCTGTACCTCCAATCCAAAAGTTTCAATTTAAATGTCTCCTTCCACAGGAGAAAACAGAAGAGGCAAATCTACAGGATGACGAGGCAACCTTTCCACTTAATAGACAATAAACAATAATATACATTTTTATATGCATTAAGATGAGATGGGGATCACTGATTGCTTTGGTATAGATGGCAAAGGGACTGGGATGGCTGGAACTTTAAGGCATGGAATTCACTTTGTTGGAGGGAAGCAAATCTTGTGCCCATGCTGTGTTGGAAGCATCATGCATGACTATTTGGACATGAAGTGATGGGTTAAACAGGCAGCTTTCCCTATTAGGTAAAAAAAAAAGCTACATAATTTTGTAAATGCCAGTACCAAGACTGCCCTACATAATGCTAAGTATGAAATACCTCACTCAAGCGCACCCAGCCACAGGTCTGCTTCAAAAATAGATTTGTACTCAGAGATGCCACGAGATACTGTGTGAACATGTGAACATGGAATACTCATGAAAACCCCAAAGGAACAACCCCAACACTCGTTGCAGTGAATGTACATTGAGGAGTTTTCATCCTTTCAGTTTTGTCAGAGGATAAAATCTGAGCAGGCAGCACAAGCAAAGGCACATGAGAGCATGGAGTACACGCTGCTGTGCGTTATAGACACCAAAGTAAGAGAAGATCAACCAACAATTTGAGTTGCCAACACACTCGCACGTCTTTGGGCAGAGGTGTACTAAAAGAACAAAAGCATTATGGTATTTTGCAACTTTATCTTTAAAAAGAAATCCAATCAAACTAAGGAAATATCCCACCAGATAATCAAAAGGTTACTTGACAATAACTTTAGTTCTCACTCTGGCACACTAGTCATTCCCAGTCCTCCAGGAATCCACTCTATTGCTCTTTAGAGGGTTCTCAGAGTCCCAGCACACCAATGGAAGGTGGTTAAGTTACACAAAAATCTCTGCAGTGTTGCTTAGGAGCCAATCTTTGGAGTCTATAATGAAAATCAACATCTGTGCATTCCAGAGACTTTGAACTTCAGGTGTTTCACACTTCCTGCTACTCAATTTATGGAAAATGCAAATGAAAGTAAAGCAGATAAATGTTCTTTAACGACGGGAGGGTTTGGTCGTGTTTGAAATCGCATTGTTCTGAAGGAGTGGATTAATTTAGCCACTACCCAGGATACCAAAGGTTATGCTTGTAGCGTAGCAAAATAGAACCTGCGCATATTTTGATAAGGTTACATTATCAGGATAGTAACTATAAAACCAGCTTGCCATTTCCGTGCAGACCGATTTTCAAGCAGGAGGTGTCTTGTGCTCCCCCTTAATAATGAATCAGGCTGACTGACATTTGAAATGGCAATAATTTCCCCAGGAGATGCAGCTGCAATCTTAGTATTTTCTGTTCTTGCTCTCAATCTGATTTCTCTTATCCACAGTATGAGGCAGCTGAGTATAATGCAGGAAACATTATCAGCAACAATGCTACAATTAATGCTGAAAGAAAATGAATATTTGTCTACAGAAGAATAGATTTTAGAATACCTAGGGGAACTACTGTACTTTGAAAATGAAGCCATTTTGTGTGTTTATTGAAATGCACTCATATTTCTGCAGTTATACTCGGACTAGTTAACCATATCAAGGTAATAAGCGCATAGGCAGTTTTTACTGTCCTGTATTAAAGCTGTTTACGGAATGCTAAGTAGTCTAGGTCTATTCAGAAAACAGTCTATTTTGGCTGCAATCCATCTATACGTTTCCACACCTCACTTCTTCCGTTATTAAATCCAAGAACTAGAAAGGTCATGGCAATTTCTCTTTGATTCAGAGCTGCAACTGCAGAGGACATCCCAACGTGGGAACGTGTCCTACAGCAGCAATGCAGGACCAAATCATGGAAACAGAGTTTTGTGCTCTGTTATTGGTGGATGTGGAGGTGGACTGATACGGTGGCTTTCCATCTTTTCTATCTCAGGATGCCTTTTTTTCCAGTCTTTAAACACCAGAAAGTCAAACAAGTGTACCATTGAACTCCCTGGTGAGATGGGATAAAGAAACAGAAGCTACCAGAACATTCAAGCCTGCAACCAAGGCCCAAATTGAAAGGTGCTATTAATAGAGAGAAATAAGCAACTAGACTTCAAACAGCTCTGGACACAATAAGGCTTTAGAATAAGCTAATGCGCCCTTGACCATCTGCATATCATCAATCAGGTCATCCAGGAAAAAGGTCTATAAATAACCTATCTGACCAACTCTGAAAAGGCTTTTGATACAATCCTTCATAAGTGCAAATGGAAGCATTCAGACCACCTTACTCGGGAGCACAAGAGTCATTTGTTCCTATAAATCAGCTAGTTGGTCAAAAATCTTTCATGCTCGTATTTGATTGCATCCACAGAATGCTACAAACAACAAATTACTGTGAGCCAGCTGTGATCCCTCACTGAGACCTGGGAGCACCAACAGAAGAGCAAATGTCTTACCCCAGAAGGTCCATGCTTCTGGATGGACTGAGGTAACTTGCCCCACATAGCTCAAATACAGTAGGGTCACATCGTTTCCTGTCCATCCCCTTAATTTGCTATATCAGGGCACATCATTTAAACGATCCCAGACAAAATCAAAGTCCAGCTGCTCTAGAGAGCAGCCTCTCAACTTCCGGAGCACATCTCTGAAACCCAAAATAATGACAATGCTGAGTGTGGTTTTAATGAGTTCTTGTAATGATTCCTGCCATCCAAAGCAAAAGTTCAACCTGAAGTCCTCAGATCCAGTATCTCCTTTGCCTAACATGAACTCTGAGGTTTCACCTCATCCCTTCTTCCCCAGACCCCACCAGACCAGGTCTCTTTGTGGTTACACACCCAGAGCCTACGTGCTTTACTTATTGATATGCTGGAGTTGTGGGTCCAGCACTGACAATCTGAAAACTGCCCAGGACCCTGGAGTATGAGAACATGAGGAAAATCCTCTTTGACATTCCTAAGGAGGTCTTTAATAATGTAGCCCTCAGGTTAAATAAATATCTTTGATCAACAGGTCATAGTTATTTATTATTCATTTACTTCTATGCAAGAAATACAGGTCATCCACTGAACCAGGCACTGTCACGTTCGTTTTTAACTCATCTGAAGATAAGCCTATATTTATTGGAAATGATCATAATCCCATTGGCTTCAACAGAGTTTCATGAGTTGAAGTCATCAGCTAATCCATATTATAGTTACTAACTGATGATCCTTCGCAAGCAATTAAAGCTGCGTCCCTCAGATGACATATAGTTTGTTATAAAGGATTCAGAGTCTACATGGAGGATCCGTGACTTCCCAAAGTGTTATGTGAAGATACTGAAAATCTGAGAATATTTTCTTTATAAATAATTATTTTGACTTAAATGTTTTTAGCAAAGCCTAAACACATTCAGTCTTTCTAGAGTATTTATTTGCGTTCTGACATAACCACTGGTTTGATTTTCAGCGGATTTATTCTGGTCCACCAGTGTACTCCACCGATGGATCTGCTCCACAAAGTCAATTACATTTCAGTGGACGGGCTGAACGGTTTTCTTTCTTATTTGCTGTGGGTTTCTCTTTTATGCTCATGAGCTAAAATAATAATGAAATTCTACTTAGTGCTTGTATTGTTTTCCAAAGACTACTTTTCACTGAAGTAAGTGTGGAGACAGATTTTTTTAATGAAATAATACTGTTTACTACCAAAAAATATTTAATCATAATTATATTAAGAAACACACACAAAAGCTAAGTAATAAAATAAAACGAGTTGGAGAACACAAAGGGGGGGGGGAGGGGGGAGACAGAAAGGATTAAGTAGAGTCATATAAGGAATAGATTCTATTTAATGAAAATTTCCACAGTGTTCAACATTTTTATTATGGTTAATAGCACTGTGCTTCATTTTTGTCTGCAGTAATTGTGTATTCTTAATGAATGGGCACTCTTATTTCCCCATTGAGCACTGACAGAAATTAATAAACCTAATTCTGTAGGTTTAAGTTTAATTCTAGTGAAATATATAAAGCAGTTACATTTTCACTTAGCTACTAACTGGAATAGAAATAGGTTTAAGCTTTTCAGCAGCTTAATAGGGAACAAATTGGGTTTTCTTTTATTTCTTTTTTTTTCCCCCTCTTTCAGTACTCGGGTTTATTTTTGTTGCGTGCGAGAAGGGACATGTCATGGCTGGTGAGGCTGAACCGAGCCTACAGTCAGAGTTGTTAATTTATTTTTTTTTTTACGTACAATTACTAGACTTAGCCCTTTGTGCCAGCCTTGTTGTTAATGATTGGTAAAGACCATCTCCTTGGTTTACACTTTGATAGAGATCACAAGCCATAAGAGACTTCAGACTGCCACCTAGAAAGCTCAGCTATCATAGCACCCTGGAGACAAGCTTTCAGGTTGATCCCTTGGCTGGTTATGCAAGGTAGTACACACAGAAACAATCTGAAGCTGAGCAAGAATTGGGTGATACTGGATAAAATTATAAAAGCCATCTCTTTCCTGAAAAGGGAAGTGGATGACCTGATGCCTTCCACCAAATTTCTAAAATAACAGAGGAGTCCCATCTCAAATGTTACCTGCTGGGTAACATCCATCACGTGAATAAAATCCATACGTCTTCCCACCACAGTACCACAACCACGAACCGAGCGTGTAACAGATGGCACTTTCATAGCAGTTATGAGACAGACTGATGAGGCCCCGCTACCTAAAACCTTTGCTGATCTCCGCAATAAGCCCTTCCTCGCAGGGGGCTGGGTCTAACAGTTCAAAATAAAACTGAAGTGAATTTGCAGGTAGGTAAATAACTCAAACCCGCGTGCTGGAATTTAAGGCAGAACTTGATCGCGAGACTCTGAGGTACAGTGTTCTACCGCCGTGGAGACCTAGGCAGTGAAACTAATGTGGGTCTTGTTTCTTTTTGGATTAGCAGTTTTTAAGAGAAACTCCAGGTGCTGAAGGGAGCCATTTTAAGAGCCACCACTGAGCGCCTGAAGGACTTGGCATGTTCACTTTTGAAAGAACCAATATTGTGACCACAGGTGGGCAATAGTGAGACAATCACTTTCTAAAATACATCATTTTAAAAACAAGAATAGAAACATCAGTCTGGCATCATGACAAAAGTGCTCTTTGGGGAATAATTATATGGATTCTTCCTATCCTACAGTTTCATTTTAGAGTGGGCCAAATCCCCAGCTGGTTTAGATCAGCTGCTGATTTACTCCAGCTAAAGACCTGGCCTGGTATTTCATTTCTATTATTACCTTATCTTTTACAGTCCCCACTGTCCTAATTTATCATCCGTGTTAGAAACGGCAGGAGCGCAGTAAGGGGTAACCATGAACAAAGGAGCAAAGACAGGGAAAACCTAAGATTAGAGCACAGCCACGTCACGAGCTCTTCTGTACCCCCATCTGTCCGTTTTGCTAGATCATGGGACCGAAATATGGTTGAATCATACGTAAAGACGTGGAGACAGAGGAGGCGGTGAGAAGACAGTCAGAGGCAGAAATCAGACACGAGGAAGGTTTTGAAGTCGCTACAAAGAGGAGACGTAGGAGGCCAACGGGAGAGAAGATGAAGTTGCTGGTGGAGGAGGTTGGTCTGTGCAGAAGAAGCAGCAGCAGAAAGGACGTGAGCTGCTGCAGGGGGTTGGCAGTTTGGGGGATGCTGAGGTGCAAAGGCACAGGGAGGGTCGGGTCAAATGGCTTCAAGCTTCCCTGTTTGGCAACAAGAGCTGACGTGAGGTGTGGGCAGGGTTGGTGGGAGCGGGGCAGATGATCTGCTCCTGCTTTCTCCGTGGGTTTGACAAGTTGCACCTACCCAACTGGGAATCCAACACCACGTAACCACTCACGTAAGGTGAGCAAAGAAAACTACTGCAAAGGAAGTTAAAGAGTAACTTACAGGGTTTCCTCCTTCCTTTCAGACTATAGCTCATGGAGCTGGAATAGACTCCGAATTCAGAAGGAGGTGCTCCAGAGAGAAATGAAGTAATATGCTATTGCACATCTTCCCAAAAGTAGCCTTTTCTCATGCCCCCTCTCCCCAGGCAAGGGAAGCTGCAAAGCCTGCCCTGAGCTGGCTCTGCCAGTTCCTATCTCTTCTGTTAGCCTCCAAGGTTTTTAAGTTAAATATTTTGTGAGAGATTAGTGTTGAAAAGAAACAAACACTTACTAAGCAGCAACAGGTAACACCCTTCAAGGCAACGCAGATTGATTTCTTAAAGCCATATGCCTTGTGCCGCATGCGTCCCACATGAATTAGCTCTGAGCAGCAGAGCCTGTATCTCACCCTGTATCGGCTCTGCCGCTCACAGAAACGAGAGAGAGAAGGCAGGCATCTCTGCGGGGAAATTCAGCATCTCTCTCGGCACAGACACTTAGGGCTACCTGGTACCACTGTTGGGTGAAATAATCTGGTTGAATACAGATTAGTCCAGGCCCTGGGTCCATGGAGGATGATCATGGAAAGATCCAAACCTCTGGGAATGGCCATCAGCATTGTAGCTGAAGAGAAAACGTCAGGCATTTAGCCACAAACTCTGCTCAAATGATGTGCTGCTCAGTCTGTAGGAAAGTGTCCTAATAACGAAAGAGCTGAGTAGCAAGAAGAATTGGGAACAACAACTTTCTCATGAAAACCACGTAGAAGAAAATTTACTCTTCCCGAAGAGTACCTGCCCAGTGTCTGCTGTCTAGAGAAAAACATTTTAGGTTTTAGGCATAATTTTTTTCAGAAGTTTTCACACCACGACTATTTAATTATTTTTCCCCGATCAGCTAAATACCTATTTGGTTAATGACAAATAGCTAATAGCTTCACTATAATAATCCGTATATGAAAGTTGAGGTTACATCTTCCACTTAGTCAGAGAAATGCATTTTCCCACCCCGGTTCCCATCACTGCTCCCATTAGAAGCAGACTAATACAGATGCCCTGCAGCACCAGCCACCCTGTTAAGTAACAGGGTTGAATTTCCACCCATTTTTTCTAATGGACCACTGGCAGGCATATACCTCTGCTGTTTACTTACTTTACAGGTGGCCCAGAGGACAAACAAATCTTTAATTTGGAATGCATATGCACCTAAATTATTATTATAAACTGCAGGTTCATACTTACTTAAGTTTCATTTTTTATTCAAGTGTACCATCTTTTATGCTTGCCTTTAAAAAACAGAAACCTAAGGTGCCATGTTCTATTTGGAGTGATGAAGGAACAGCACAGGTGCGATGGAGACTGGATCTACCAGCTGAAATTCAAGTTTGTGCACCGTGATTGATTTGCCGTCACTGACAGGAACTAACAAAGAAAACACTGGCTCCTCTTGCAGAGTTGCACCTACTATGGATCTATGCAATTATACAAAATTAATATCTCTTCATTTCTCTGGACAAACTGCTGTTTCCCCAAGGCTGTATTTCAATCCATGTCCTACACATTTCCCAGGCAATGGAATATTGTCATGCAAATCTGACAGGCATACTCCTTAGTGTCCCATGTATAAAATCTGCCCCTGCATGTTGAGGATCAAATTCCACCACCTAATATACAATTTTAGCCCTTCTGATTACACCCCACACCCCCAGGAGACGCAGCTCTCCTGCAGCCATCAGGTTCTCTCAAGAATGAACTACCTGCTCCAGACACAGCTGGGGGAACGGTGCATTACCTCCTTCCCTCCGGATTTTTTAAATCAACTTTAATCACAGCAAAACTCTCAGGCGTGTGTGCCAGCAGTGCTGTGAAGCTGTAGATGATTATGTTCCAGAGTCAACTGCACACAGCATCAGTGCCACAAGTGACATGGAAAGGTACCCGAGTATGAGGAGAAGCAATGTCTGATGCCAAGTGCTAATACCTGATAATTACAGAGGGAAGGTCAGAAGAAATGCATAAAGGTATAAGGAAGAGTAGGGAAAAAAAAAAAAAAAAAAAAAGAGAGAAATGAGAAAAGAATACTGTCTCAATACAAAGTTACTACAGAGAATTAGTCCATTAGGAGAACGGCTGTGTGTTATGGGAAAGCAGAGCTCATTTGCTCTTTCTGGGGTTCTTGTAGCATATCTCTGCAGCTGAAAGAATGGTCCATCCTCCACGGCAGCATCTCCTTTGGCCAAGTCAGGAACAGCAAACTCTAACTTCAGCTTGAGCCTTATCCAGCACTCTTTACATAAAAGAAGTATAATTAAGGTACACAGCTCTGAGAGCAGCAGGATTAGCATGGGCTATGCTGGTTAAGCACTGAGAGCTGAACGAAATATTTGACCTGCTTTCCTCCCCCATGTATGCTACAAGGCATAAACCATGCAAGCCACAAGAACCATGGGATCCAGACTTTGGAACCCTAGATGATTATGTTTATTCTCTTTTTGGATCTTTTGTTTTTATTTTTTTCACTGAATCTAAATAGAAATTGATGTTTAACTCCAGGAGCACTTGAGGACACGTCATGAAGGCTATAGTCTGCTACTGTTCCCAGAACAACATATTTCAAGGCAGGAGCAAAATAATCAATGATGCAGCATGACATGAGACAGTCTGGAGGCCCCATGACAACAATAATTAGCCAGGATTAATCATCATAATGGTTTTTAAAATTTAACTTGCAAGTGGAAACCAGCTAGTTCAGGAATTTTGCCACCAGGATTGTGGCTCCAGTGCAGTCCACCGTGATCACAACTAAAAATCTCAACTCTTTTATTAATCTTCAATGGTTTAAATAAAATGGATTGGTGGGACATAAGAGATCTCATGAGAGATCAACATCCCTATGACCCGTATATATTTTTTACAATGGCATTTTCCACAGAAGTCACCAACTGGCATGGAAACTAAGTCTTGCCTCCACCCATCCTAGCAAACTCTCTTCAAAACAGGAGTCTTCAGCTGTACTAATCCGGAGTAAGAGAGAAGACTTTGAAAATGCTCATGTCTGATAACCTGGGAATCAGCCACACATGTACCTGGAAAGAAAACCAAATCTGTTTGCTCCGGCCATACATAAGGACTTGACCCTGCCCCATGAAAGTCAATGGGAGCCTTACTGTCTTCAAGGAATGTAGGATCAAGTTAATAAATAAAACTTAACATGATAAAGGCCCATTTGGCAACAATCCATTTTACTGCAATCAAAATTGCTCAAAAGCTTAAAATGTCATACATGAAAATAAGGATCAGTATGGAAAGGTGTACCTCAGCGGGAAATGCACACAGCTTCACCCTGATCCCAACACGGTTCGACAAACTAAATCTAAGCCAGTGTTTACAATAGTAAAATATTCCTAGAAAATGCATCGTGCTCATCTCTCAGGTCACCACAGAAGCAGGACGCATCCTCCTCTCAGTTCTACTGGGATAAGACAGGAGTAACATAACTGAAGCAAAGGTTATGTACAACCGATTTAGGCAAGATCACAATCAGGCACACAAAAGATTTGCTTAACTGATGGTGAAAGGGCAACTGTTTAAGTGACTGATGGATAGCAACTTCTACTTCTAGGGGAAATTACCAGTTTAGACAAGTGCAAACCAGAATCCGAACACAAGGTACATTTTTTGGCTATTAATATACCCATACAACCAAGATCTTAATATAAAAAGGAGTTTAAATGCTAAACATTTCTCATTTGTTTTCATGGCTTCCTGGAGGTTAGATGAAGGCACTACCTGATTTTATTACAGAAGGACATGCACCGTTCCCCTGTACAGCATGACACTCAGCGCACACTGTTCCCCTGCTAGGACAGATTGCTGAAGCCGAGCCCCCATGGATACGGGATATGGAAGTGCCGTGTTGCTCAACAGCTAGAAATGGCTTTTCCAGTTACGCTTCCTGAGCTGACCTATTAATCACTGTGTACAACAGACTCCCTGATTCCGGCCAAACCAGAAGCCATTTTTAATGCCATCACCTGAGTACAAATGATTATGAAAAAAAAGCCAGACCATCCTACCAGCTCTTATGTCAGAGACTGCAGAATCAAAAGCCAACAAATGCAAGTTGAAAAAATAGCAAAAATGAGCGTTACTTTTATCTTCGAACAGACAGGCCACAAATTACAGTGTTGGAACAACTGCTTGTCCAGTGATCTAAGTAAGGAACAACCTGAATGAGGTCTGAGGATCTCAAGTCCCTAAATTTCAATTTTAAATTACTGAGGTGATGCTTCAAATTTTACTCTGTTTCCAATACTTAGCTTGGTTTCAGGCAGCAAAACCAAATCTTGACAAAGGTTCTGCTTTTTCCTATCCCTAAAAAGAAATTTTTAAAGAATCAAATAACTGACTGTTTATGTACTAGATTAATTCATCAGGGAACATAGAGGTTTCTCAACCTAAGAAACAAAAGTACCCCTCACACATTCACACGAGCAAAGTGACAGCTGAGATTTGTTCCCGTGACTAGCAGGCTGTGCTGCCAACAAAGTCCAGGTGTAGACCATATGAGCTGACAAAAAGAGGATTCTTAGGAGCACAATCCTGTTTCCATGTGCACAATTCATCCATGCCAAGGTGCACTTGAGCATCTGGAATTCACCACTCTGTTCTGGAGTGGTTTTTAACAAATGTCTGAGAGATTTATGCAGCCAGGTAGCTACCACTAAGCTGCTCTCATGAGTTCTAGAGGATTTGTACGCCACTGACACACACGGACGTGCAGCACCAGCTACTCAGTTAAGAAGCTTTAGTGATAAAAGCAAGGTTGGCCACCTGCACATTGTAAGAGGTACATAATTAGACAGGATCTCCAGTCAATGTTTTGGAAGATACATTCATTTGTATAGTTCAGGGGGTATCTGGGAGAGAGGATCCTGCAAAGAGCTGAGGGGCAGCATGTGGATCACTGACGTCTACGGGACCAGATCAATGCTGTACAACTGCCCAAGCCACTCTCGGCCTCAGCTGTTGGAGGCTCTTTCCTGAAGTGGGAGCATCCAATTTCTTGACTTGTTGACACCATGAAATTAGGCATGAGGTTTAGAGGTCAGCAGCAAATGCCTGCTTTCAAGTGGGTTTCTGCATCACCCAGTGCAAAACTAGGTCAGACCTGAATACACATGACTAGCTGAATTTCTGTGAGGAGGCAAAAGCATTTCACCAGTTGAGGCCCTGGAATATCCAAAAGAGATATTTAATTTTTATTTCACTACAATGAGTGGTTCCTTCACTCCACAAGGAGTTCTACACACAGCTTTTGGGTCAACTAATCAACAATTTCTCTCTGAGGATTAAACCTCCCTGCTTCCTACAGTTACAATCTTTGGTTTAATTCTGTTTCCGCGGTAGTTACCTTTGTGCAGACCTTGCTTTTCCCTCATCCGCCCTGATGCACCTTCTTATGCAGGAATTCCTGCTGACAGAGCTTCACTGCTCCTCCACAGGGCAGCTGCACTCGCCTGTGCAGCATCATGGTAAGAAATGACGACAGTGTTTCCTGATACGTCTCTGGAGATGCCACCAATGTCCTGCTGTTTGCCCTGTCGCTTGTACTCCTCAGTGTCTGGAAGAGCATTTGACTGCTGTTTGCTTCCCTCCATGCTGGTAGATCACACCAGGCAGCTGGGATGGCAAATGTCTGCCTTCTCTAAACAGCCTCTGGGGACTTTTCCCCGCTCTGAGACTTTATGCCAAGCTGTATTTTCACTATTTTGTGCTCCAGAGCAGCACAACTAAATGAGCTAATGTTAGATTGGATGTCACAGGGGCATACCAATGGCTGCACAAGACCAAAGGTCCCTGTGCCATTGTACCCCAGCTGCAGCAGTGGCCCTGGAGGCATCCAGAAGGAGTCCAGGGAAGGCAGGTGCTGGTACCTCCTCAGGGCCTTCTCCACCCTCTGCCTTCCTGGCCTGGAAGTGGTGACTTCATATATAATAATAATTCCCAGTAGACTTTTCCTCCTTGACCATCTCCAACTGTTGCACAAAGGCAGATATTGCTCTTAATTGTACAGCAGAGCACACCAGGACCATCACAAGAGTGTGCGGACACAAACCTCTGGTGGGACCACAAGCAGCTGGTGTAAGGGCACTCCCTTCCTGCTGCACAGAACAAGTGACCTCTCTTTTATTCACCACAATCTCATTTCATTCCCTGCCACCAAGTTTGCATATTATTAAAGCAGGAGAAGCTTCTAAGCCTTCTCTACCTGAGGACCACTCCACGTAAGAAGGAATCTACGGGGTTTTATTTTTATTCTAATTTTAAACAACTGTCTTTCAGGTATAAACACAGCTGTTTGTGCTAACACTGAAATTCACTTAAAATAGATTAAACAAATAGCCAAGACCAACTACTACTAGGCACTTCAAGCCCAAGCAAGTAATCTCTTATTTAAATGAATCACTGGGTCATTTTAATCAGTTAAGTGGCTTAGCACAGGAATGCCTGCCATTCCTTTTGGTTTCAGGAGCTTCCCTACCTGCACTCATCGCTACCAAAATAATCCCTCCGCTCCACCCAGCTATTAGGCCCTAATTCATCAAAATCCCTGAACCAGAAAGTGAACTTTCAGTGGGTGAGAAGCCCCTTCAAAACTGAAGGATGATTCATGGTCTTAAATCTGCGCTGCTGGCTTCGTACCCTTGGTCACTGATAGGTAATTTTAATGAGGCAGATGAAAGTTATTCAAAGCATTGAATAATTCTCAATAAATGATTGTTGATGTACTATACTGGCACTTCCCTAATAAAGTAGAAAAAAAAAAAAACTAGAACAAATGTATTTGAAGCACCATGGGCTTATTAATTCACTGCCTGCTACTTTATCTTACCATGGGATAAGCTGGAGCAGAGGTGTAAGGAGTAATCTCAGCTTCTGTTATTAAACTGTCTAGAAGTGGAAATGTCCCAGAGGAGGGCACTTCATTCCCCACACGCATTTATAAATACACACACCTTATGTGGCACGTGTTCAGGGCCTCTCTATCTCTGCTCACAAACGGGATGTTCGCACAACTTCCCAATTCAGGTCATTTTATTCCTATGTCCCTCAAACTTGTAAAGGTCTTTGCTCCATCTGGGAAAAGTTGTGAAGAAAGGGACAAAGAGGAGCTCCGGAATGAAAGCCACCAGGTAAGGGATGAAACAGAAGAGGAGGTGCCCTTCTCTTCTATGGAGAGTTTCGTGAAGGTTTTTATTTTATCAATCGTCTTTAGCTCTGAAAAAGCAAAGAACTTGGAAGAACTCAAAGAACTGTTGAAAATATAATTGATAAAGCTTGGAAAGATGTGAATTACAATATTAGATACACATTTGAGAGCTTCTTTGGGGGATGGAAGGTCATAAGGACCTCTAAGATACCTGAGTTTTAAAAATATCTAATATCTCCCTTCCTCAACCCTTAGCCAAGGTCCCCACAACCACTCGCCTCAGTGATGACAGAGGATTCAAGGTGCACAAAGGTAATCGCAGGGGGAGGAATCTCTGCAGGAGCATGGCCACTGATATCTGAGACAACAGAGAAGGTTCTAGAAATAGATTTTTTGGAACTGGTCTATTTTCCATGCAAAAAATGCATAAAGGAGGAAAAGTGCAACAGAATGAAGTGAGATTTCGGTCAAATAATTCTAAAAAAGGTCCAATAGATGTTTCTGATTTCCTGCATGGCCTCAGTCAGGCCACTTCCCTCACCCCATTTCCCATCATTAAAACCAAGGGAAAGGCATAACACAAGTGCGAAGAATTCTGCAGTCGTTAGTGCTGGGTAGCTCTGAAATTTTTCTTTTTGAGGAAGAATTGAGCTGTGGAAAAGCCTAAAAAGAGGGTTATATTTTAATCACATTCAAAAAAAGAAAAAGGCAGGCGGGCTATCTATTCAGTGGGAATCCAACAAAAAAACAATTGTCTTACAAGGGCAATTGAAAATCAAAGTGAATGAGTATTTATAGCAACTGAACTGTTTAAAACAACAAACTGAAACTGCAGCACCAACTACTTCACAAAGTCATATTCTTGAAGAAGGGGAAAAAAAAGATCAAAGATCTGCAGGCAGCCAGCTCTGCATACAAGTGGCTTTATCAGCTCTTGGCTGTGTTAAAGAGAGTCAGGCATCCTGAAAGAGAAAACATTTAATGAGGTGATGAACAACACTTTCTTGGCCTTAATTATAAGGATAGGACTAAGCAACAATAATTGCAGGATAAATTATTGTCAAGAGATATTTCCAAACAACAACAAAAACCCCATGTCATTATCAAACAATTATTTTAAGTCTCATTTACATATAAAAAAGAATAAATGGAATAGTCCTCTTTTTCTTTTCCATTTGTGGAGGTGGTGGAAATTTTCAGGGTGGTGCATGGGAATTAGACGCACTACACCCAATATTGCTAATGACAGATTAATTCTCTGCAGATCACTCTGGGAATTGTACATTTGTATCCAACGGCAGAATTCAACCCAAGAAAAACTCAAATCTCTGTGATGTGCCCCCAAAGAATCGCATGTATTTAATAAAAGGAACAGAAGACCAACTTCCTCGCAAAGTATCATTTGAACTAAGCGGCAGAAAAGTTCCATTTAGGACAGAGGGAATTAAGCTTTAGGTGTAGTAAAGCAGATGTGCACATAAGCTACTCAGACCTTATCAGATGAGCCTTTTAAAAGCTCACATGAAGAAATGAGATATATACAGTAGCCTCGAGTCAAATAGGCTTTCAGGAGCCAACAAGAGCATGTCATAGGAATTGAGACAAAATGAGATCATGGCAATCGCTCTCGGGCATTTATCTCAACACTACTTTGTGCCTGCAGATCCCAAGCAGTGGAAGACCGGGAGGTTTTTGGCATCATGAGTGGTGCAGAGCCAGGTCGTCTACTTTCCCACATTATCAAATGGAGAGAAGTACCAGGCAGGTTTTCAAAGCGGTTCTTGCTTAGCTATTAAAATAAACAGTCACACTTTCAAAAAAGTTCAGAAGAATATGAGTTGCCATGGGTTTCTGAACTTCTGCTTGTTTAATCCAGCTGCTTCTGGCTCAAATTCGCCATTACCAACTAGTGATTCTTCAGCCACATGAAGAAGAGACGGATTTTTTTCAGAACTCGGGGGATTTATCTCCCTGAAAATATGGTCTCTTGAAACTGTTCTTAGTTATTCCTCCAGAAATTGGTTGTACCAAAGAACTGATTGCCTTGGAAAAATGTAATCTTTCTCTCATGTATGCGATCATTGAGGTCCCTTCCAACCTGGTATTCTATGATTCTATGTACATAAGAGAAATCAAATATATACAGTGCTTGTGAAAACAGTATCTACAAGGAAACCAAATAAAGTGTTAGTATTTGAATTTCTTTCCTGCATGCAGGTCTTTTGGCAAGTAACCTACCCACAAACAGTGATGATCACTTAGCCTAGAACAGACCACCATATTATCGTATGAATACACACAATAAAAAACCTCATTTCTTTCACAAAGAAGAATTAAATAAAGCTGGGTACCACCAATGCTTTTTCTTTAGTTTCATCCAGACAATAGGGGCAGTGATAAGTGTTATTGTTCAGGGAAAGCTTACTTATTTTTTCCTTTTTTCAAAACTCTGATAAATTTGTCTAACCACTTGAAACGTCCAACACATTTTTCCAGAAAACAGGAATTCATCAATGTCATTACTCTCGCTACCACAAAAATACGACAGCAGAAACATCATCTGGGCACCACAGGCTCTATTTCACACCTGTTTTATCAGGTACCAGAGCTACAAAACCGGATTTTCAAACAGGACAGAGACAAGCAATTCAGACGTTTCACCCATTAGCTTGCAAAATGCAGAATCCATTGCATAAATTAGACAAGTAGTTTTCAGCTTATATTTCAGAGACATTTTGAGGTCCACAGGCTACTCCAAAGGAATCTACACAGAAATCGGGCAAGAGTAGAATTCAATAGCCTTATATTTGCTGTATTTAAGTCTATCAGATCTACAAGAAAGGCTCCATTACTTTAAAAACCTTCTCAACCACACGGTCTCAGCTCACAGCACATGTAAATGAGCATATATGGGGCAAACAATTGAGAAAAAAGTCCTGAGATTATATAAATTTATAGAGAGCTACAAGCTAATAAGAGACAGGCAGTTTAATGAAAATTTCACTAAATTCCAAGATTCTGGCCAAATCAGTGGGATATGATTCAGATCCTAGATACTAACTACTTAAGACTGGGATTATTTTAATGACAAGGACAGAATAAAATATGTGTTTCTTTCTCCTACTTTGCTTACTGACATGAGACAGCACACTAGCTGCTTCATTTCTGTCCTTATTGTGCTTATTGTAAATTAAAGCCTTGGCTCGCAAAATACAGAGAAAAGCACAGTTCTTATTTCAAAAGCTCCCTCTAGCTTTTCCTAACTGTTTGTTACCAGAATTTTCCTGATGATCTGCTAGAAAAAGCAGCTTAGAGTCAAAGGTGGTCTCATCAGTCTTAGAGAAACACAAGCGCATATTGTATAACCAATTTCAAGTAGGTTTTTAATTTGTAAAAGCCACACAGTTAATACGATGTTAGAAACCCACCCCCTTCTTTTGATTCAAGATCAAAGAGATTTTTAGAAAAGTGACATAACCCTTAGATGTCCCAGAAAACCACATTTGCCACAATTAACCAGCTCCAGTCTCCAAGCCTCGTACACACAGAGGAGCTGGAACAGTGTGTTCAGAGCAGCGAGGTTTTATTGCAGTTGTGGGCACGTTTGGAATAAACAAGCACAGGTCAAGCTCCCCACGGCTTCCTTCCAGCCTACGACAACCAGGGCAGGCGGTCAAAGGGAGCCCCAAATGACTGATCTGGGGTTGCATCACCAGGTCTTCGAGGCGGTGTAAATCAGCATAGCTCTAGTGAACTCCCTGCGGTCGCATTGATTCATACCAGCCAGAACCCGATCCATCAGCTCCAAACACGGTGGAGCTCAGTGACACGGCACAGGCAAAGCACTCAGATACACGTGATACAGGTGCGTCTTTTCATCCAGGGACCAACTAAAGAGTCTGGGGACTGCCCTGAGGTAGCAGACCAGAAATGAATACAAGAAAATGAGTGAGATCCTATAGAAAGAGAAATTAAGGAGACGAGAGGAAGTTGGAAGTTAGGGTCTACATGCAAGCTACCCCAGTGTGCTTTCAGCCAGAAGGCTACATCAGGAATTCTGCAATTCTGCATTGTCCTCATAAAACTGGATCTGAGGTGGTTGAAGGTACCTGGTTTCAGAGATACCTAAGGTCCACTCAGTCTTTACCATAAAACTGTTGCAGGAGAAAGAGATGGTACCACATGTATTCCAGAAAGGTGAAATGAGAAACCCATCAAATATACAGCACATAAGTAATGTAGAGATGAAGATGATAAGTAATCTTCCATGAACGTGCATAAGCCCTAGGAGAGAAAGGTGATGCTTTAAAATTACTTTCATTTGTAAAAAAAACAGTTTGCAGTGGATTATCCATCACAGCTGAGTTTAAAACGAGAAGGATGGCTTTAGCTGCCACGGCAGCATGTCAGCAGAACACAGGAGGACACCACAAGCATGGAAGAAGCACGTAATACGAATGTAAATCTGACATTGCTCATAGCTTCTGGGGCAAATCAGCACAACAAATGGTCACATTCTCTGCTGTCAGGTACCCGGGCTGAATATCAGCACAAAATAGTCCTGATATTGCCAGTGCAAACTGGGGAGAAGCCTTGCCCTATTGTTAACTCCCTTTTATCTCCAGCAAGAGAGCATGTGCTTTTAGAGCCCTGACACCAAAGTCCAGTTCCACTTCTATGGGCCTATGAATAGAAAAGCTGACGGCTACTTAGAAAGCATAATTTTCTACAGTACCTCTCTGTTCCTGCAGCACATCCATCCCTTACTAGAGACACTAGATCAAATAAAGACATATGAATTCCAGCAGGTACTGCTGCCCACTCAACCACCACCCAGGGAGTAGACTAGAAACACAGATACCTTTAGAAGTAAATGGAAATGAGGGGGAATTTCCGTCATTTTGCAGATCATCATCAGAGGAGCTATGGCCCACACCTTGTGAAATGCTGATATAGATAAGTAGCAAATAATGCACAATCTCGTATATTTTTTATATAATTTAACCTCATCCTATCTTTATGCACATTTTTAGAGATCTAAGATTACCCAGCATTAAAGTACTCTGTGTGCTACAGGAAGGGATAAAAAGACACAGTATAAGTTTAAAAACTGATAATTTCATGGGAGAGTTAAAATTGCCACTAAGGGCACACCAGAAAGAATTACTGATTTTTCAGACTGCTCTAACATCAAAGGATTAAATAAGAAAACCAAAGTCTTTTATAAACTCAAGCAAACGTACAGACAATGTCAAAGCTATTTGGTCACAAATTGGAGCCATCATTTTCACTTTGAAGGCTTGCACAAGAAGCTATTCTGCACTGGAACTGCCACAAAAATTGAAGGAAGAAAATGAATGGGACAAGGGAAATATGGACTTACGGTTCTGCAACAGTGTAAAGTGCTATGTAGAAGCAATATTTATATGAGACATCAGAATGCTAAAGACTTTACTATTGCCCATCTCTGACTGTGATATATGGGCTGCGGTTGTCACACACACAGAAGGACAAACCTGAATTGGATTGTCCTCTGTAGAATGAAACTGTATGTCCCTTTCAGGAAATTATAGCTCCTCCTCATTGTCACTGGAGTGATCTCAAACTCCTCTTTGCTCAGTGTTCCCGTGGCTACTCATGGACGCAGGACAGGGTCCATCACCTAATAGAGCTGGTAATAAAGCACACATCATGAAAACACCAAGTCCATGTTCTAAAATACGCAGAGACCGGAAACCAAACTGAGCAATGGGCCAACAATCAAAGCAGATGAGACAGCCTCGGATTTCCTTGACGTTGTCAATTGTTCTCATCAAAGATTTGTATCAAGACCATCTGCCAGCCCAAATTCAGTAGGCTGACTCGGAAAGAAAGCTCCGAGTTACCTACCTGGGACAGACTCAGACATCTGCAAGATGACCTGTATCAGCGGCCTCCACCCATATCTCTCAGTCTTCACCATACTCATAGCATCTTACATCGTTTTGCCCCATTAAGTTACACTTTGTCTTGTAATTATTTATAATAATTCATAATCATGAAGACAGCAAAAGCTCTGACAGAAGTGAGGAGATGGAAGAGGACACTACTTCTCTGAGTTCAAGAGAACTACCAAACCTCAGCCACAGGAATGGCCCATCAGCAGGTGTAAGAGACCATGAATCCATACCACGCGACACCAAAACTCAGCATCAAACGCATCCGTACACACACACAAATATCCAGCAAATTCTTTCTGAACTAGAGAAAGCAGTGGGTCCATTTAACTGATTACATTCCCTAGAAGTCTCCCAGCCTTGCCCTTTTAATGTCTTCCTCTCTAAAATCATTTGTTGCATGTATATATTTCCATTTTCCTTGAGATTTCAAAAGAGTTGGCATTGTTAACGTAGAATATTGCTAGTTAATTGTTGGCGAGAAAAGACAAATTATGAGCAGGGGAACTGTTCAGGGAGGATTTAGTGTATTTGAATAATTTAGACCCCTGCCGTTAACGTGACAGGATTGTTTTTCTCTTGCAGTAGCCTGCTGCTACAAGAATTAAAACTGTCGTGGCAGGCTACAGCTTGGGCTAGGCCTTAGTAATGAGCTTTATCAGTCAATAAATGATTTTATGCAGCAAATTAAACTGTAAATTTTGTTTAGGTGGTAAATATTTAGAGAATAAAGATATCCAGCTAATGAGGAGGACTGGGTGGAGAAAAAAATGTAATGCAAATGTCAATCCTTTAAATCTTTGGTAGACTAAAGCTTTGCAGAAAGTTTACTGCTGCTGCCTTCTATTTTTTTCTTAACTTTTTTTTTTTTCCTTTGTAAACAGCAAATAATCTCAACTGTATTTACAGATGCTAGAGAAGGAGGGAAAGATTTTTGCGGGGTATTGTGCGAGCCACAATTCCATTCACTCACTTGGCTCTCAGACTGAAGCATCAAACGGCCTCATGTTGAAAGCAAGAGAGACATGGTAGGTGTTGGACTCACAACCGACAAGCACAGCAGGTTTGATACCAGGTGAGCTCCTAAGGGCAAGTGGACGCTTCCAACTCGCTCCTGGCTCCAGTCTCTACCTCAAAACACAGCTTACGTGAAAAGATGTGTTTGGTCCTCAACCTGTAGCAAGAGAGAGCAGCAGCAATCAGCAGAGGCAACCGGTTTAAAACATTCCCCGTTCAAAGAGGAGATGACTTCTGACAAGATGACCTTTCAGCTCTGGAGCTTACTTCTCCCTTACGGCTCACCCAAATCCCGCACTGCTCTGTGGCCCACCCTCGAGGGCACGTACGTGGAAAGGGATTCTGAGAACATCAATCGATCGACAGGAGGAATATGGTTTTAAAAGGCACATCTGGATTAACATGGATGAAAGTGCCCCGAACGAATAAGTTCCTTTTTTTCAAAGGTCAGGTGATTAGCAACGCGCTGCTTCCAAAGCAGACAGAGAAACAGTCTACCAAAAAGCTGGTTTCCAAGACGAGTCCTTGACTTCCAGCTATGCTCCAAGGACTACTCTTTCTCCAGGGAAGGTCTGGAAATCTTATTAATCTTGGCAAGGGCATTTATTACCAAGATGAAAATTTTGCATGTAAATTTTTTACCGTGGCCAAAAAGTCAGCTTTCAGAGGAAAAAAAGTATGTGAAAGAATGTCAGTCAGCTCCATAAAGAATTGCTGGAACTCATCCTAAAGCGAGGAGTGTTAGCCTCACAGTCTTTTATCAGTTTCTAACAGTAGTAGAATTCTTTTGTGATTTCTGCTGGATCTGTTATTCTATACTTTCTGACAAGGAGAATATATGCAGCCCCTGACAGAATCGGTGAAACAATGGCTTTATTTATGCCTTCCAGGTGACACTGCCAGATGGTAAAATCTCACGCAAAAAATGCCACAAGTGCCTTTACACTACGTAGGGCTAACACAGAACCTACTCCAAGATGGGGAAACCATCTTCTGTGAGAATCACAAGAAAACCAAGAATCAATGCCAGAAACTCCCCTTTGAGCCAGTTCCAGGCTCAGCCACAGTGCAGTTCAGAGTGACAACAGGCAGAGACTGTCACAGAGGCTTTCGCAGAGACCCCAGGCATTTCCCTGCACTGAAGGAGCTCCTTGCTGGTGCTCAGGTCAAGGTCAGCCTTGACATTTTAGAAATCAGTTGATAGGACACAGAGAAAAGGTTTTCCACCAAAGCAGTCCACTGCACACGGCTTTAAAGCAAAATCTGAAAAGGACACAGTGACATATTGAAAGGAAATTGAGCCACAGAATGTCCTAGTAAAACTCAGTCGGACCCACACATTGTACACTCCAAACAATATGCTATTAAGTGCAATAAATCCAAACAGCACCCTGGAGATTTGTTTGGAAGATCAGAATATATATTGTGGATATAGTATGGAAGGCTGTTTTTAACATGAAATCTATTCAATTGCAAGCTGTTGATGTTAACCGTTTCTTGAAAGACCCAATATACTAATGCAGTTTATTTACATGGCAGAGAGTAAAACTTCATGTATCACCTTCTCCATGCCTTTCTTTGATTAGATTGCCTCAGTTTAATTACTAAATTCTGTTAAAGGACTTTCAGCACAGATGTAATTTCATGCAGGTGTTACCTGGTGTAATGAAACCAGATGTTTCCATCGGAATAGGCCTCCCTCATTTGAGATGTGTGCACTGCAATAGCCTGATTTGTATATCCATCAGTTCAAACTGGAAAAAAAAAGAAGTGGTTGGGGGTGTTAGATAAGATCAGATTTTGAGTATAGAATGGGTAGCGCCACCTGTTGTCTCCTGTTACATACAAAAGTCTTCCACTGGTATGTAACTCTACTTTTAAATAACTACTTCATATAATCCATGAAGGTTTCTAACCGGTTTATACAACAGACTTGAAAGTCCTTGGCTGTTACAGAATGAAACAAAACTTATTTATTGAGGTATATCAGCAGCAATAAAATAAAAATAAAAAAAAAACAAAACTTAAAACACTTTCGTTTTCCGATAACTTCAGTAGGTTTTGAATAGCCATAGGTTTCTACAGGAAACCTGGGAGGAAGTTATTCTCTACGCCGCCTTAGAGTTGATATTACGGCACAAAATAGAGAGAAGTGAGTAGTTACAAGGACGTTCATGAGAATTACATGGTCAGATCTGTCACTTATTAGCTCCCAGATTTGGGGCATGCAGTTTACGTTTCCTGTTATAAAACCCAGTAAATTATATTAAACTTGCCACTGTTTTAAATATAAAGGAAGTAAATACTCTCTGCATGTGAAATTTCATGGAAATCTACTTTTTGCATTTGGTTCCTCATGAGTAGTCTTAGCAACACAGCCTCCTCATTTTCCATCACACACATCATCATTAGTGCTGTTTACTTTTATTTTGATTATTGTAAAATCACGACTGGCCAAATGACAGACCAAAGGCTTACAGTGACAGAAAGAAGCGCCGCTGAGCAGCAACATGGAGAGAAGAATCAAGCTCTTATCACGCCTAAGCTGATAGCAATTCTGGAATAGTTTCTGTAACACCCAAATTTTTAATTGCTTTTCTGATTAACCCAGTTCATCAAACGCATCATGGTCAGAGAAGTTGTTACACATCAGCCGGCACCATCCGACTCTGGGGGAAAAATCCTCCCCATCAGGCAGATGGTAAAACCAGGGGAATTTGCACAGAGAAGTCTTTGCCGGGTCCAAACTGCCACAAAGGGGTTGTGATGAAATGTTCACATTTCAACCGAAAAGGAGCAAACCCAGCCCCAGCTGGCAGGGTAGGGGACTCCCAATTGGCAGCTCCAACACGAGCCTGAGTCAGAACCTCTTCTCATTTCTCCCCATTGTCCTGTCAAGCCCTGATGCTGCACAGACGACACCAGCCCAATCCCAGGACTCAAGCTGATGGGACTGCAAAGCTCCAAACAATGAAGAACGAATGGCCTATGGGCATTAACAGAAAGTTCACAAATAACAGCCAACGAGCAGTGGCACAAGAGGTTTGCCAACCAGACAGCTCAAAACGACCCCAACACTCATTCTTTGGGTTAGGTCTTTTAATATTTAAAAACAAACAAATAGAGAAGATCAAAATAGTCATAAATTACGCTGCCCTCTCCTCCTCTCCCATCTGTATTTTCACACTAAGCTTTAATCCTTTTGGAAGGTAGACATGCGTTTTGGTAGGCACACCAACAAGGGTTTGCAAGGTGGGGTCTTGAACTGCAGGACGGCACAGAGCAAAGCCAGAGATTGCACGAGCACGCACAAGTGTGTGTGTGCACACACACAAAGACATTTTATATTAACGGCCTCCAAATCTCCGTCTTTACAATTGCCGAACTGAACGAATTCATTTTTATTTTGTGTTGTTTTCAGGTTTATTTAGGGGGGGGTGAGGAAAGGGAAGATATAGGCTAGTCAACTAAACTACTGTCTGCCCTCATTATTTCAATTCAGGGACTGACAGTACAAGACTTAATATTACAATAAAGCAAAACTGGTGTCAGCAAAAAAAAAAGTTTCGATGACACACTGATATGGAACACTATGATACACTGGTAAAAACTATGTGAAAACCAGAAACACATAAGACTGCAATTTAATCTTTTTATTTGAAATATAAATATTGTTACTATCAAGCTTGACAGTATAGAAAATGTGTGCCCTGCAGCCTTCTGACAAAACAAAATTTATATTTAAAACTTCCTGAAATAATGCCTTTCATATGTGGAGTTTTGTCACATTGCAGCGGCTCTGAGCCTACCTTATGGTCCTGCACCTTTAATTATTTTATGCCTAGAAGACACATTTTAAATAGAAGAGGCGGGTTACAAGAGTTTTGACAGCTGTGGATGATTAAAATACTGACAACATGCACTATATAAAATTCCCTGAGGTTTTAGCTGGGTACTCACACAAAGTTAGCGATTAGATTCCCTTCCCCCCTGCCAAATCCCACCAGCATGAAATGTTCATACCACTGGCCTGTTACCCCCTCCTCTTTAGGCAATGCAAACCTTTTTCTTTTCTTTTTTTTTTTTTTTTTAATAATATCTCAAGGCCACATACTTGAAAATTGGTCAACAAATTTGATTTAGTAATCTGTTCCCATTTAACAAATATGCAGCCAGGTTTCATGACCAGCTGTTCTGTATCATTGCATGAATGGAGGGATGGGAAACCGTTTAAAATGTATGAATGGCTTTAGGTTTTGTTTTCACTCACCCTCCGCCCCTTTACAAGGGTCTTACAGCTTGTGCTAATTTTCTGGCCTCTTGACCTACATGTTTGGGTTGTGCAAAATATTATATTATGAGGGAAAAAGAGCGCTCCCTAGTTCAGAAAAACACTGAAGTACATTCTTAACCTTAACTCTGCCAGCTGCCCCCTGACTTCGCACACTTGAGTTAGGGACATATTTATGTACTTTGGTTAAACTGGGACTCTACCCTTCAAGTTCTTCGAATTAAAAGCTGCGTATGAAATAACATTAATTACACTGACTTTGAGCTGTGGCTACAACTATGTCAGTCTGTCCCTCCCTTTACACTACTGGCTAAAGAGTCAAAGAAATCCTGGAAGAAGCAAATCACCTCCGAAAATATATGAGCAATTGCAGAGTCAGACTATCTGGATGTGGGTCATAAGTTATTGTTTCTTTTTATTATCTTTAATTCATTTAAATTTGTTTAGACACTTCAAAATACAAGAAAAGACAAAGAAGGAAATCTTATCACCAAAGAGCAGACTTATCATTTGGACGTTCCTTTCAACCCCAGAAGAGAGGTTTGTGAAAAGCCAAAGATGGATTTGGGATAAACCAGTTTCCGCGCTGATGGTGGGAAAGCATATCCTCCTTCAGTCTCATGAAGCTCCCTGGCAGAGGTGAAGTTTAAGGATGGATGGGAAGTGCTCTAAATAAAGCAGAAATGATCCAGAGATACTTGCAAGCCAAGAAGCAAGAGAAACATCGAGGCTGATGTCATGGAAAATGCAGAAAGACACCCCCAAGCACCATACAATATAAGGGGGAGGGGGATGCAAAATCTCATCGATTCAACTCAAATACTTGTTAAGCTGCTAAATTTTTGAGAGCAGCTATTCCACCAAAATCAACACACTTTGTAAGACCAAACATTTCTATTTGCCAAGTGGCAACCGAAGGAACATGGTAGAACTTAAGACTCTTAATTTGTGAAATAGGACACACAGATTTATTTTCTCTGGATGCAATAATAACTTCCCTGTTGACTTCCATTCCTGAATCCTACTGGCTACAGTGATGACATCTCTGTGAATCCAGGGGAGGGGTGAGGAGGAGCAACCCCCTGCTGTTCATGAGCTCACGCCACCACCATCCCCACCGCAGCGAGCCCTGGCTTCTCCTTAGAAAGAAACCTGCAGGGTGGGATGAGACATGGGTTGGACTCCTGGTTTGGGCAAGGAGAAGATCAGGTCTGTGGCACGCAGGATGCAGCACACCCGGCCCCTAATCTAGATGCAGCTGTTGATACCACTGTATGAAGAAATGTGTGGTTTGCCATTCCAGGAATCTCCATCAGGAGAGACCCACAAGCTTTTTGTTTCCTCAGGAGCACCAAAAAGCAACTTTCCTGCACAAAAGGCTGTGGGAATTGCTCAGTTTTCAAGCGCCCACTCTCCCACAAGGCACACAGTATACTTGCAACTGTATAATCTTCTTTTTGGTGCTAATGATTATGTATATAATTTTGATTGTAGAGCTGTGTATGCTGTGTAGATTTAATAACTCTGATATTAACTAAGACAGGGAAAGGACAAGGTTTTTCTCCTTACAGTGCAGCGCAAGTTACTGAAGCAGAAGTAAAATTGCAGAAACAGGAGCCAAAAATAGTTGAAGTATTTGATTAAAGTACAAGGACATAATAAGAATTTATCAAATGCTCCTATTATGTTTGGCCAAGGTACAAAACACTCCTTTTAATATTCGATATTTGTAAACAGAATGTTGGATATCTTTTTTTCTATTAGAAATAAGGAAAGTCTTTTCCTTCCTTGAAAAATCAGAAATCCACCAGTTATATACTACAGAAATGAGCCAGGACAATAGAATTTCACACAACAATACTTCACTTCCCAGGAAAACATTACTTACAGCAAACCTGTTTGGGAAATGATGCCTGTAAACAAGTGCCTTCAGCCTCATTCCTTGAGGGTTTCAAAGTGCATCAGACAAACAAATTGGACCTTTTTCCTTCCTGCTCTTTCCACACATGAAAACAAAAAATTAGTTCTGAAGACAACTTATCTAACAAGTGAAAAATATGTAGGTTATTGGAGTGGCAGTACCCACTGAAATCATCCAGGGTTTTTAACCTTCAAGCCAGTGAGAAATAAACCAAGGATTCAGTGCCAAGGAACCCACTGAGCAAAGGACAAGCATCTATGCACCCTAATTATGTTGCCTACAGCATGCTGGAAAAGTTAAAAGCAGGGAAGATGGGTGCTCCTCCACCCCTTTTCCACCGCTCAGTCATCCCTGTGAGATCAGCAGCATCTGCTCCTCTCCAGATTGTCGTCAGAAGACCAGTAACGTTGACAATGGCTGCCCTTCAGTTGGCCAGCGAGCTGAACTCCCCAGGGGCTCGGGGACTATTCGCAAGAAGTGCCCGAGACTATCAGAGATTTGGGAGCATGTCTTTTTAAAAAAAATAATCAGGGAATATTTAAAGCATCCCCATCACCCCACCCTTGGGAAAATGAGTTATTAAAAATGCTGGAATGCGATCTGTGTCAAAGGAGACATTACATCAGTCGCTCGTCCGCCTGCTTTTTGTTGTTGTTCAAGTTCTCAGTAAAGCAAAAGAATGAAATACATAACCTGGTGTCCTTGTCGTCAAACCTTCATTGTTATATATAGGATATTGCTGAGTATTTTATGGCTACTGCTGTTTCCTCAACAGAAACTACCCAATACAGATGTTCAAGCATCGGTCTGTAAAACAGTGTCTATTAGAGCAGTTAAGTCACACAACTCAGCTCTTTCTAGCTTCCCAGTTCGTTACATATATCATACCGTACATTATTGGTTGAATCATCACTTTCCGACTGATTTTGGATTTTCACAACGCACGGCTTCTAACACACACGCTGATCTGTTCAGGGTCTGTCTCTCATCTTTCTTCGCACAAGTAGTTACAGCTTAGTATTTTTGTATCCAATTATGAAGAAAGATGAGAATGAAATGGGAAATAAAAAAGTGGCAGGTAGAATTACAGAACAAAATGATATTGTACGCTTGCTTGATGCTAATTGGTTTTCTTAACTGTTTAAAATCTGTAGCATAGCATAAAATAACCCAACAGGAGTCGTCTGCCAGCCATTTTTGACACTGTTTTAGTCAATTTAATTTACTTAGGAGCAGCTCTAATACATTTTCGCTGCTGAGGATCTCAACAGACACACCAAGGGTGACCTTTATGGCACACAAAAAAAAGGGAGATAAAAGAGAAAAGAAATGCTTTTATTAAAGAAAATGTGAGACCTTTTGGATTAGGTGAGGTTTCCTTTTTTTTTAGCTTACGAAAGTGGCAATATTTAACTGTTTAAGTAAATGAGCTAAAAGTTCAGCATTCCTGAGCTCCACCATTACCAATAATTTATAACTCCTTTCACATGCTTCTGCTTATTGTTATTGATCAAACTTATAAAGTCGACTCAGCTGAGACTGCAGACAGGTCGCTGCCGATGAGCAAGTGGGAATGAGAATGGCCAAGTGACAGCACACCAAAGTAATATCCTACAACTGCCTAATTCCTCAGTACATGTTGTCTGGGTATGATACTGAGAATACCTAAAGACTCATCAAGAGTGATCAAGAACTGTTAAAATCTCTGTATACCAAAAATTATAATACTGATGTTGTTCTGCTGTTGGAAGGTGGTGGCCAGGTTGTTAGGAGTGCCCCCATCCTGTCTGTCCAAAAGACAAAGTGTGCTTTACAGCTCCAGTATCTTAAATCTGAGTAGATAGAGCATTTCCATGTGCTATGAATATTGGACATCCAAACAGGTATTTGAAACGGTACTTTCTCCGCAAGCATTGACACAATATACAATTATACTTTATATAAACATGGGTGAAGGATGCTCACTCTGAAAATGTGGATTGTGTATGGCAGAGGAATGACAACAAGGAATTAATTAATTCTCATTGGCTTTCATTGAAAACCCAGCTTAGAGACCAGCCACTGCTGCTTTTGTATTTCTCTTTGTCAGTACGAAAAGTGACGGAAGGTAAGGAGGAGAGGGAAGAAAGAGAATAAACATTCAAGTGGCCTTAGACACATAACCAGATTTTCAGACTGGGCTTCAGAAGCAAAGTGGGTAATAATCTTAATAGCAGCATTTTCTCTGGAGGAGGATGTTATGAAATAATAGGCATAAAACCAATAATAACTATCACCTTCTTTGGAACTTTGTGAAACTCACCTCATTCAAATCTGAAAGTGCTCCGAGATCCAGGCAGCCAAGTGCTGCAGAAAAGCAAGGTACATTGAAAATTGAGCACTTTGGGCTTAATTTATGTTCCCAACTACAGCTTTTGGGATCCTGTACATTAGCTGTATATATATTTTTACATATTTCTAAGAAAAATGGTCCTCAGAAGATGATGAATAGCATGCCTTACCAGAAAATATATGACAGCTTCTAAAAATGGTACATTTTTAAATTGGTATAGATATTTATACTTGCTCTGATCCTCTGAGATGTATATTGAAATTTGTAATATAAACAGCAAAGGGCATTCCAAGACAAGCAAATTAAAATGAATTCTGCATCATTCTCTCCTGTCCTATTATTATATGTTCTCAGGAGGCCTACAAAAATTTGTATGTGAACTAAAACTGTATGTGAGTCTAGTAAAAGTTACTTTAAAAAACACTAATCTTTTATTAGATCACAGTGTAACTGACATTTAAAATAAGAAGTCAGGGTTATTATCACAATATATAAATAGAGTCCGTGGTAGACTATCACTAGTCTTCATAACATTTTACATGGTGTTCTCCTAGATATATATTTCAATGTATGTATCACCATCAATTCACGATGGAAGAACTCTATTTTTTTAGAAAGTACTACCATCCCCCATCTCTAAGAAAGAGCTATTTATCACCATCTGATAAACCCACTGTCCATTCATAGTCTCTTGGCAGTAGCTTTGACTCTTTCCTCTTGGGCCGCTCTTCACAGGTAATAACACAGGCCCAGATAGGACCTCCCCAGCCTTTGAATCGTTAGTAGTGCCAGACCTCCCCCTAACATCTGTCTACCCTGCTCTGGAAACCCTCTGATGAAGCCTGCATCATTACTCTAACCACAGGGGGAATTGAAAGTTTTCCTCCCAGTTATCCTAATGCATCTTGGCTGAAAATTAAATTGGTTTCTTTTGAATTCCCTCAAGTGGAGAGAGAACAATAAGCACCAGCCTTCGCGTAACTTTCTCATATTGGAAAGACTATCACGATGATTTCTCTGTAGGTTTATCAGTTCCCACAACTTTTCTTCATAGGTCATGTTCTATAAATCTCAGATTTTCCTGTCACACTCCACTCAATTTAATATGCCTTCTTGAAATGTAAACTGTGGTGCCCAAGGCAGTTCTTTAGCCATGCACTCTACTGGAACTTTTTTTTTTTCCTAATTTTTCACAAGGACATTACATGAGACAAAAACCAAAGCTGAAATCAAGACACCTCAGCAACATCTTCCCCCTTTCCCCAGGCTAGTTAGTCTTTCAGAGAACGAAGTCAGATGGATTTGCTGAGAATAAATCACTTCAATCTTATGCTATCTTTTACAATATTCTTATCAACTAAACAGTTAGACATTCTTAAAAATTAAATTTGATTATACAGGAGCTGCCTGACTTCCAACCCCAAGCAAACCTGTATGTGAAGCTTCCCATTTTAGGTAAGGCAGTGCCCACATACTCGGTCATATATATCTGCCTCCTTCTTGTGCACCTCCAGTGAAAAAGGAGCAAATTCAGGGAGTTAAATTATCAGAAAATTAAGTATGGGGGGGAAAAACAGCATTTCCTACAGATGCCAGAGTGTGCAGCTTCAAGGGATAGGAGAGGTCAGGGAAACCAAGGGCTGGAGAAGCAGAGTCACTCCTCCCAGCAGCTGCTGGTTATTAGATTGGGTTTGCTATAAAAGTTGTATCTCACCAAGAAAGTGCAAGGAAGACTCCACCAAACCCTGGCTTATTAGCAACAAAACCATGAAGAATTCCAAGCCAAGGAATACCAGCACAGACTAGATCTCCAGAACTTTTGGTTTTAGGCTCATTACTGTAGTGATCCAAGACACTTCCTTCTATCCAACAATTCTCTTCCACCAACCTGGCTGCTCCTGGAGTGCACAGAGTATCATTCACGTTGCGGTTGACTACTGCAAATACATATCACTTAAGAATACCTTCATAAACACTCAAAAACTGGTATATTTGACAACTTTTCAGAGTCCTCAAAGCTTTCAGAACACTCATTCGAGCAAGAATTTACAAGCCCTGCACCACTCCAGAGTGCAGAGACTGCGAGAAAAAACAATGCAAATGCCATTTTTTGAGTAGCGAGGGAATTACCCTTCTCTGCACTCCTCCCACGGTGTCACCCAACTGGCAGTCCCCCAGGGCCACCACGGTAAGGACACTAAGGACACACCTCAGTCAACACCACTGTCTTTGTCTTGGTGGCCCAAGGAACAGGAGAGAATACTGAGAGCCAGCACGAAGGATCTAGAATCGTGGAATCGTCTAGGTTGGAACGGACCTTTAAGATCATCAAGTCCAACCATCTGGTCCCAGCCTGGCCACCACTTCCCCGCTGTGTTTCTAGCAGTGGGTGAGAAACATCACCGCAGTTACTCCTGTGCTTAAGGTTACGCAGGCAAGTAAAGTGGTTGCCGGATGGGTTTCAGGTTTGCTGGAGAGAAACTTTAATAGTGGAAGGCATATTCAAGGCATGTGGAAGGCATGGTGAATTCAACTATTCACCATGAATAGTTCAAGGCAACTTGAAACCTTTAGCAAGCATTAAATGCTCTTAATAAAGAACAGAAAGAAATTGCTGCCTTTGTGTGCTGCCCCATCTGAATATTTTTAACATGCCATGGGAAAAAGAAGTCTTTATGAAGAGCTGATTCATGTGTTATGTCACTTGTGCACTAAATACTATGTTATCTTCTGAAATTATAGAAAGGAGGAGGATATTTTTAGTAATTGTTGGCTACTCAAGCCACTGAAAGAAAGTATGTTTCTCTGGGTACAACTAATTCTGTTTGTGGTTTCAGAGACCACTGCCAGTATTTCAATAATATATACATTACGAACTGCTACAGCTGGCAAGGTGTATCTGTGTTGTCTATTCCAGGGAAGGATTTTGCTGCCTATTCAAAATGAATAGATTCAGAAGTGGAATCCAGCATGGAAAATGAAGGAAGGTCAGGGGAAGGGTAATATTTATGGCAGATTGAGCATTTTAGTGTGCTACTGGCTTCAGGGTCTGCACTCCCTAAAAATACCGGTTTTTGTGCGCTGGAGTGCTGAGCAGACAGAGCGTAACTAAAGCATTTGTTTGAACCTTCAGAAACAGACAGTTGCTTAGTATTCAAAAAAGAAAAGAAAGAGAACTTTTACATTTTATGCCACTCCGGAACAGAAACTTTACCCAAATAACCAAGCCAAAAAAGGGCTTTTCGATCAAGAAGAGCAAAGCACTCCCAAACACACCTTGGTTTTGGCAGCCAGGATGGCAGATGCTGTACCTCACCCCCTCACCCCGCTCTGAGCAGAAAGCTGCAACTTTCCGAAATGCTCGTGCCTTGGGGGACTGGATGGATCAAGGGGATGGAGGGATGTAAGACAGACCTGAGTCTTTGAGAGGGACATGGGGGAGGGTACTTAATGCCGCTCAAGAACTGGCAGCCATAATTAAGGTGCAAATAAATATTAAGAGTTAACACTCCATGGCTGAATTAATTTTTTGGAAATACATGAAAGCTAGTGAGCTGAAGCATGTGGGACAACTACTAGCTGTCTAGTTCAAATGTATAAATCCAATGGGACTATAAAAAAAACTCTTACCCTCACGTGACCGACCGTTCATTGATCTAATGATCACGGTCTGGAGCATATCCCACCTGTGAACAACATTATCTTTCCATGTTGCTAGTCAAATGTGTACAGTCAAAGACTGAATGCACATGAATGCTATACAACAGAACCTCTTTTCTACACCTATAGAGCCATTTTGATAGGAAAGAGGATGAAAATATAAAGTGTTGTAAATAAAGAAATACAGCAAACTGTCTTCACTGGTAACCAGAACAAAATAATTTTCAGAGTTTCCAATTTTCTATCTTTAAGCATTAAATTCAAGGGGTGAAAGGGAGTTAAGGAAGAGGCACAACGAAGTAAAACTAGTAACTCTAAAAACACCTTTCCAGAACGCAGCAAAGAAACCCATACACAAGGGTAGCAAAGATAATGAACAGAAGCACTTTGCCTCTTCACAGCCCAGTGCTCTGGGTCCTTGATGCAAAACACATGAGCGCTGATGCACTAATTCCCTGCTCTTCCACGCCCTTCAGAAGGCTGAAGCCTCCCACAGGAACATTTTCAGCATGACAATGACATAAAAAAAAAAAAAAAAGAGCATTTACATCATTTACATATTTGCTCAAGAGCTCTTCCAAAGAGTTCCTATTAATATCAGTTAATTACACATGGAAAATACTCCATATTTCCTAATATCAACTAAGAACTGATTTTTGTCTTGGCTAATTCAATGACCAAACTTGTATTCGCTTTAGGTGGAACATATTGGACCTCTGACTCCTCAGAGTTATTTTCATGTGCCCAGGAGCAAAATTGCTGTTATATATCTATTGGCACACTCCAGCTACTCTTTCCATATCAGGCATAATTTTGCTCACATCAACAAACCTCCCTGAGCAAGAAATGAGCACTGCTCCAAGGTTCAAGGATACACTAGCTGGTCCTGCTCCCTGCTCTCTTTCTATGCACAATTTGTTTTCCTTCAGTATATAAAGTGACTTACAGGAAGCTTCCAGTAGTGGAAAGTTGTAACTCATCTGAAAAGAATCTGTGCTTTAAGGAACAGGCACCTTCTTACTGGATCTTAAATAATATATCACATAATGCAATTATTCTATGTCTCCTGGTCATCACATGGTCTGGGGAAATCATAGGCAGTTTTTTAATATTGGGAATGTAAGAATCCTACAAAATTACAGACTACACAGAACTGTGCTCTTCTCTCTGCATAATCTCACACCTCATGAGAATAAGCAATTTTTAAAAATTATGATCCATTCTCCATTTCACATATATACACATAAAAATAAAATGCAACAAATGTGCTTCGGGATGGTTGATTACCCAAAACATACCAGACAATTACACGGTGTGCTGTTTTAATTAGAAATTCTCTCTCTCTCTCAACAGGTCCCGTTTGAAATGTGTGACGCTCCTCTGTGCTCCATGCCTGAAGTTGAGTTGTATTACAATCACATCTCCAGTCCAAGACCGTTGCCATTTTTTCCTAGATCAGACACCTGCTATCAATTTGAATGGTATCTGATTGAATATTTGTGCAGGAAGGACAAGAATCAATTATTCATGAGTACTAAACAATAGACTGTATAAACACAGTTCATGAACCTGAGTCCTTTACAACCTAGCTTATCTTCCATACATTTATAAGGGCAGTCACATCTTTTAAACAACTGACATATTTATGGCACCAAAAAGGGGGGGGGGGGGGGGAAGGATAAAAGAGGAAACAAATGTTTTCGTTAAAGAAAATGTGAGATGTTTTGGATTAGGTGGAGTTTCTTTTCTTTTGCTTATAAAAGTGGTAATATTTAACTGTTTAACTAAATTTAACTAGACATCTCATGTGACAGCCGTTTCCCTGAGACTCCCAGCTCAGATTCTGCTGAACCAGGCCATTTGGGTAATTCAAATGAACAGGAAAATATATGCAACTTTTGGATCCCTACCCAGGAGCCTTGTGTGAGTTTTGGACTCCTACCTGTTCTTGGCAACTTAATGGAACAAAACATTTTGAGGTTCTCCTGTCATTAGGTCTTCTCCATTGCGGGGACCTGTGTTCTTTCCCTGGCAGCCTCTTCTTTTTCAGGTCTCCAGCACAATTCAGTTAAGCCCTGCCAGCTCTGCAGTGCTGACCTGGTTGAATGTACGCCAGCAGAAATTCTGCACCCTCTTGTCTCATCTGAGCTTCGTAATACAACCGTGGCTGATGTCAGAAGAGGAAAAGCCTGATCCACAGTTTCAGGGAAAATGCAATTCTGACATCACGAAGGAACAACACAAAAGAGACCAGTAAATACTGTATTCTGTTAAAATCCTTCCTCCCTCCGAACAGAGCTGTTAATGTTGCTGTCATGTTTAATACATTTTTATGTATACTCTTTTCATTTTCTTACGGCAATGGTTTAAATTTCAATACAAATGTTTAAAGCATGTGACATTCTGAAATTACAGTATCCATATTTAAAGTCCCAAGATTACAGCTTCTAGTGGTGAGTGCTTGAACTATTGTGAAATACAATTTGATTTAAAATCAATCCTCCAATTGACTTTAAAAAGGCACCTAGCGCTGTTTATTTGTTTTTATGGAAAATAATACAGGCAATTAATTTCTTTCATACCTTAAGTGTCTGAGTTATGAAAGTCTATAATGTAACATGGCATGCTTGATGAATAACATCTGAGGTGATTTAGTTTAGAGCAAGTGATTGGCAGTTGGCGATTTTGATAAAAACTTGTTGCATGATACGCAACTGGCAACTCAGCGGTACAGCCGGTTCAGTGAAAACAAACTCAGAGGGAAAAAAAATTTCTATCACGTTACATTTTATGCTGGGGAGTCAGAGAGAAGGAAAGGGACATAATTCTTTCCCAGATCTAGTAGCTGCTGCTTTAAGAAAAGAAATGACAAGGTTATGGGTTCTCCCTCTGCCATGCATTTCCTTCATAAATTTTAGCATTAAATTATAAATAAAACATATGAGGACTCAGCTCAATGAGAAATATGTCTGGACTTTGGCACTGTATAGGTCTGCACAAATCCATACAAGCTGCTTAACATTGATTTTCTTTGGCGTCGTTCGCAGCCCTATGTGGCCTTCGCAATGCAGAAGGCAGACATGCCTTTTATTGTATCAGGCCCTTTGCCATTAATTACAGACATGCCTTTCCTTAATGACTGGGCACAACTGGCCCGTTGATCCCCTGGCTGGATCACCGGAGGAGGTAATCAACGGCCCAGACCAGGACTGTCGACCATGTGCAGTTCCTGGCCTCCCCATCCTCTTTGGTCTCATTGCCAAGGAGAGGTTGAGGTCTGATTCAGTACCGAGTCCTCCTTGCTCACCCCTCTTTCTGTACCCACTTCTTCACAGGAAAAATAACTCAAAACACATCTCTGCTCACCTTCAAACAGAGGTCAGTGGGGAAAGCAAGAGGAAAGGCTTATCTTTCATACACCTAGAAGTGAAGAACTCCATGGCAAAGCCAATATTATCCTCTTGCTCAACATGGAGAACTAACCAAACCTCCTGAGTCTGCAAAACTGAGTGGAAAATTTGAAAAAAAAAAAAAACAACAAAAAACTCAAACAAATTTTGCCTGTGGTATTTTCACATCTTCGCTCTGGCCCTGGCTAGAAAAGTAAATGGTCTTGGTGGTTAGTGCATGGGGCCAGCAGTGAGGAGCCCTGGGCTCAATTCATACTTCTGCTACTGACTCACTGCAGCAAACTGTTTGGACAAAATTCTTGAAAAGCATTCGCTAATTTTGGGAGCCAATTTTTTTTTTGCATAAACAAGTAGAGACATGTAGGCGCAGAGCACCTACCGCTTTTCATAAAGCCAGGGGGAGATTCTGGCACAAACCACACTACTGTCAACCATCCAGACCATGATCTGGACCTTCATTTAGGAAGACACAAAGAGCTCTTCCATCTGACTCAGAAAGCTGAGAGCTCCTCCAGTGCCCAACAGAGATCCTTCCAGAGATGCAGGACGCAGCGTTTAATCATGACACCTAAAATTACTGGACACATGAGCTTGAGCACTCCCTGTTTCTCCCACCTGCTAAATGGGCATTATATGTGTGTCATAAGAGTCCTTTGACCTCCTGTTACCATGTGTCAGAAAACCTAGCAGTTCCTCAGGGTGAGACCTGTTTCAGAATAGCAAAACTTTACTACAACATTTTGATGAATCTTAGAGGAAGGTTTGGTTCAGGTCGGCGCATCTTGCAACAGACAAATATTTGTCGGAGAATGATTTTGATTTTTCCAGATTAGTTTATCCTGAGTAATACTCCCCTGTGTAGAACATGTTTGTTGAATTGCTTTTCTTAATAATCCTTTCATATCAATCGCATCCTGCTGGCTGGATTTTGCCGCTTTAGCAAGAGCTACTGCAACGCATATCTGATCAGAAAAAAAACATGTTCACAATATTTTCATGTTTTATTTACTTTTACCTAACTTTGACATATTTCCTGAAAGATCTATCAATAATAGCCAATCCCCATGATTGGTTCATGCAAATAATGACTGTTGAGCATGTAAAACAAATTGGGCAAGACCCTGCCCTAAGAGCAGGAGGTAGAACTCTCATCAAAATCAATTCTCTCTCAGATATAAAAGGTCACTGATAATTATGCGCATGCATCTAAGAATGAAATTTGCCTCATTGAGTGATATTACCTCTTCACTTGCAATAACATAAAGTAAACAGTACAAAGACAGAATTGACTGCGACATCCTCACTGTTGTTCTACCAGCTGAATGCCGTGTTTCTGTCCACAATTCCCTTTCTGCTGAATTGCTTGCATTCAGCATTTCAAAACCTGATGCATTTTCTTTGCCAGGGCAGATTATACATTGCATATTTTTCCCCTCAACTGCCTTTACAATTCTTGTGCTCCTAGAGAATTCTCCCCCAGATTTATTCAAATCGAGTGGGAATTCAGTTGTTAATCGAAGAAAAACATGATGTTTCAATATTAAAGTCTAGATGTGAAGTCCTGAATCTCTTACTGAAATGCAGAGAAAGATTTCACGTTCAGGGGATCTGTTAAGGTGCTAACAGATCTTGTATTGTCATGTCGCTGATCTCGATCGGAAAGCCCTCACCTCTAGGGGACAACGGTATTTCACCTCCTCTAGTTCTTTCCACCCTCTGAGCAAATCATTAAGAAAAAAAAAAAAAAGCCAAATAGATGCTATTGCTCCATGAGCAGAACACAATCAATAATATCGTTACAATTTACTATTTGTGAGAAATATGTTTAGAGAAAAAAATAAGAAATGAGAAAATCAAATCAACCATGTCTTAAAACGCATGGTGAACATGTCCCTGGCCTTATGTCCTTTATGGAAATTGTGCTTATACAACAGATAACTCAGCAACGCAGTCAATAACTGGCAAACTTGATGCTTCCAAAGGCACTAAGGGGGAATGTCAACCAACACTGATGAGCAGCTTTGAACCCTTGGCCTTTCAGATGCCGGCTGACAAGTTAACAGCCTTTTCTTCCTCCCTAGAAAAGAGGGTTTTCATAGCCCCTATTCCTACGAATTCAATGCAATCCAAAAGTGCTGGGCACATGCCACGTTTCTTAAAAGGGTAAGATTACCAGCCCTCTTGATACACTGCGGGATGCCAATGCATGTTTGTACTCAGTGTGTTTTTTTCCAGTGAAAAGAGGGAACAAAAAAATCCACAGAATCTCTTATACACGGGAAACGACATCCATTCAGCAGGGAAGCAAAATGGAGTCCACTTGAGTTAATTTCTCCTCATGTATTTATATTTAGCTCTGCAATAATGGTCCAGCAGCTCCCATTCCACAGAAATGGCTCAGCATTACCTCTTGAAATTAAAACGCTGCTGGATAACAACTCAAAGTGCTTTTTACATGGGGCTCTGAGGAGGGGAATCCCTTTATTTATTAAACAGCAAGCAGAGGCAAAGCAAAAAGGATTCTGTTAGGTGCTATGGTCAAAGGGATTAAAGGAAATCATCTGGTTAGTCAGGTGTGTGAATCAGAGGGAAGTTACGTATTGACTCCTTCGGTCTGACAAACCTTATCAGAATGTCACCAGAGTGAAACACACCCACAGAAATAGGGACCGTAAGGCCAGCAGACACATAAGGACCATGTCAACCACGTCTGTGGCACTTGGCTACGCTCATCTTCAGCCTACGTGCAGGATCCTCCATCTGTAAATCACAACAACCCTCTTAAAGCCCCTACAGAAACACCACTTTGTATTCTGGTTTCCAGACTTCTTTGTATACATTTAACTACTTTGAGAAAGGGTCATTTTTCACTGCTTAAAAAGGAGAGAGATGCCCTAAAAAGCACCTAGGCAAGCTTAAGAAAAGGGACAGTGCTCTTAACCCTCTCAGGCACAGATTCTACATCTCTGATTTCTCTCTTTTTCTTAGGTTATCCTATGTTTCCATAGATACAAATGTTATTTGTGGTTGGAAATTATCCTGCCCACTTTTTATCTCCCTATCTCATAAACACCTACTTGAATTTTAAGTTTAATTCTAAGGTTTTGGTACGTTTTTGTTGATGTTTTTCATAAGTACAATATTTCCATCGTGTTGTAATAACTGTAAATATTTTCAATTTTTGGAAATGACAAGGGCAAAAGCATAGGCTGTGTAATTATGAGAAGTGGGCTTCAGTCAAGCTTCATATGGGATCCCACAGAATGTGTTCTTTAGCAACTCTGTTGTTTGTGTTGAGATATCTGGTAAGGTCTCTTGAGAAAACATACCACATATCTCTTTAACGTCCAACCAAAATATCATCTATCCTGCCCTCAGTACAACAGCCTTACTCAGATAAATAGTTCAGGGAAAAGAAAAAAAATCTTCCACTGTAAATCATACTAACCAAACACTGCTGGGCCAAATTCTCTACCCTCCACTCCACTGAGATGCTGTTTGTTCAACAGGGAGTCTGATTATTTGACAAAATTTAGGAGGTTAAAATTAAGACAACATAACTGCGGTCCTCTAAGAAATTATTCTTTTCTTATTTTCTTGCCTCTTTTTCTTGGCACCAGGGGACTTTGGGTCAGAGCTAAACAGCTTATGAACTCATTTCCTAAAATTTTCAGTCTCCCAAAAGCTTGCTTTCCTTGGATTACTTTTAATTCAGTCAATTTGTAACACATATTCAGCCTGTATCCTCCACAATATTTTATGATAAATCCCATTCAATTTCACATGTACGGTTGCAAGCTTTATTGCTTAACAAACATTTCATCTACTCTCCCATAATTTATATCTGAATGGGTTTATTATAGACATAGCATTTCATTCATTGTGCAGTTAATTCTGTAACATGCTGCCTGTTTTCTGTATGGCCGCTCTACCATTATGTGCTTTCAGTACAATTGAATTTTTCCTTGGGAGCTTTATAAAATGCTTTATGAATATGTAATACAAATTGTATTAACAAGGCAAATGTACTTTTTATTCCTTTTGTGAGCATTTCCAGTGAATGACTAGTAAGAGAACAAGCATGGTAGCACGTGTCTCCCTCAATTCCTATTCACTAGGGCTACCCACACAATATTATTTCTAAGAGGCTCATCACTTCAAAAACAAAGGTGGTTTAAAATCTTGGTAGATATTGCAGTTAGCTCCATGGAAGAGAACCCAAGAAAGCTATGTGACGTGACTTCTCTCTTTGTAGGGACTTTTCCCTGCTGTTCAGGTAAAAGGATCTTTGCTAGATACTGTTTTAAAAAGGCATCATCTTATATCACATTCATTTAGGGCAGTCTATTGCCTTGATTACCATTATGTATTTATCTTGCAGGAACACCTAGAAACACCAGTCCTGTTGCATTACATACTTACGTGCTTATAAAGCCAAGAGGCAATCCTTGCCCTAGAACTGGGATTGACCATACACATCTCGTTACACAAGAAGTGGATGTGATCAAAGAATGGGAGTAAGAACAGGGCTAGGGAGGGTTTCAACATATATGACATATTCCGTGTGTTCACCAGCAGCTGGAGGGACTGTGTCGTGCAAGGGGGAGGTAGAGATGACGTTAAATGGTCACACAAATTTTTAAGGGAGCTCCTGGGATGACTATCAATACATTAATCTACTTGAAAAATGAGAAGCAATGTGTTTCTTTACCTAAATTAGTTTGCTTTCATTTGATAGAAAGCAATTTGCACACTTAGAAATAAAGGTAGGTCCCCGGCTTCTGAGAACACAGGAAGTTTCTGTACAAAGGGAGATAGAAGCCTATTTTACATCACAACCTCAAAGTTCACCACAACGCCCTTGCTAAACCTCACGGGGGGATTTGCTAATGGACTTCACTTGCTAACGCACTTTCTAAATCTTCAGACATGTCTCTGATTTGAGAACATAATTCCTATTATAAACCCCATCCTTCCATTCACCCCCTCGGCCAGCACACTTTCTAGAACAAAACTGTGTCCATTGCGTTGGCTGATGACTAATGGCTTGCCATACGCTCTTACTTACAGCGCAGGGGACTAATTCCTCAGTGACATGACGGAGAGGCTAGAGCCTTCTGTAGGAAATAATGTGGTACTGAAAGAAAAAGGAGGAAATGGAAAAAGTCGGAATGTATTTCTGCTCAACTGTACAGATTACAAGAAGGGACAGGGCAAAAAATTGCCGCTGGAATTCAGATTCTTTCAAAGTCTGCCCACAGGGTCAGTAACGTCTATACTATCTATCCTGGGAGGCACGCAGTATTTAGCAGGGTTGCTTTCCTCCCAGTATTAGATATAATAGAAATAGAGCAAGGCAGATTACAGAGTAGGGTTTGGCTCGTGTCTGCTCTCAGATCCCCCGACATACACATGGAAGAAAATCCCCTGGTGTCATTCTAGATCCCTGGAGTTAGTCCAGATTTTCAGAGAAATCATCACGAATGAAGAACAAGTAAAAGTACAAGAAGGGACTCTCACATTTCATAAAACTTATGTTCTCATAGAGGCATTCCCATTTCAGGGGAGGGAAGAGCCCCATTTTTAAAGAAGGGATCTTCTTATCTGCCTTCACTCCATTTGCGTATGCAAAGTGGGGTACAATAATGAAACACTCAAGCAGAGCATCTTCTGCTTTTCTAGATTAGACTCATGGAAGGACTCAGAATTAGCAGCATGGATCACTGAGCCATACCCACTCCTTATTAAATTCCTCCAATGACAATTTTACTGGTGTTTTATATTAGTGTTAACAAAGGACCAGAATAAGATGTAAGAGATGTTATATTTTAAATAAAAGTCCAGGTAATGTGCCTCCGGAGACCTTAGGATCAAATGAGCTTTTATATTTTTATGTAGAATGTAATCACTTTTTTCATTATTGTGGTTGCTACATTACTGTTATTAAAGAGTTTATTACCCTGTGGGGGATACTGCTCGTTGGAATTACATGCTTGCAGACCAAAAGAGACAGTGTATCTTCATCCCTTAACTCCTGACACAACCACAGGACAACAGAACATCCGTGCACTGGGACTGGGGTGACATGCTGGGTACCCAGTATAATCTTGCTGGTACCACAGGTAGTCAGAGCTAGATGCAATGGAAACTGGAAAGTCATTGTTATATGGTCATCTGGTTTGCAGAACTTCGGTACATGCTGAGTTTCTAGCGGGCTCTTCGGGAAACTGGCCAAAATGCAGTATGTGAGGAGAGGGCAGGCAAATTGGCCAAAAAAAGGCAAGAATGGAAAATTACCTAACAGGCCACTTATCCCCATTAAAATGTTGGAAAACCTTAGAACTTCTTCCTAGACTGTTATATAGCTATCATTTATTATCAAGTTGATCTTTAGCCCTCTCAACTTTGGCCGCATTATGCTTTCATGGGAATTGTTTTTTAGCAGAGTAGTCAGTTTATTAGAAGGCCCTCTCAAGCCCCACTTCAGAAGGAAAGGAATCAATACCCTCTTCCCACTGATTTGTATTTCAGCAAGCGCTACGGTGAGCATCGCAAAGAATAAGGGTGCCGGCTCCTGGGACAATCCTACTGAGTCCTTGCACATTAAATAACTCTTCTTCTACCTCAGCTCCAGCCTGCACTCGTGAGGACATTTAGGAGGGAGGTTCACACACTAGGTTTGAGTTGCTGTGCCTCCCATAGTTTCCCAGGCTAATCATATAGTTAAATGTATTCATCCAAGAAAGCAAACGTTATTAATGAGGTTTCGTCCTCGAGACTCCTGTGATGTTAAACCATGGGTGGTGCTATTCTTTGGCGTTTTGCTTGTTTTCAAGAGGGAAGATACCTATATGATATGTTAACAGTGGAATGCAAACATCTAAAGACAAATCTAATAAGTGTGACCATATCATTACCTGTTGCTTCACTGAGACAAGGAAGGAATCTCTTTGAGGAAGGTGAACAGGAATGTATTATCACGGCATCTTAAGAAATGCAAGTGATCCGTATTGACCGAAAAGGTTACAGAAGGTGACAGAATAAATAGGTCTCTTTCCTTCCTCTCAACACCAGGAACACCACCTTGCTTCATTTTCCGTGACAAGATGTCAGATAAACACCTATCCTGAGTATAGGAGGAAATGACTCATCAGTTCCACGGACAGTGGCTGCTTCTGTTTCCATTGTCATGGTGGTAGCAGTGGGTCTGAGCATACAAAATCCATAAATACTGCTACAACACGGTAAAAACAGATATCTTGGAACACATATACTCATGTGGGTATTATCTGTGGTATCTGCTATTATAATTTATCAAATTTGTCTTTCAAAGAGTTGATAATAGATTTCATGTCAAGGAGAAACGATACCCAGGCTGGGATCACCCACACCACCATCAAGTATTTGTTGCCTGTGACAGAGGAACAGGGGTTAAATTGCTATCTGCCCTTTCAATCAAACATAGCCAAGACCTGAAGACCTGCCACAGCCGTCAGCGTAGGCGTAATCGCTTAGGTGAGGGGACCCAAGCAGCACAAAGGAGCTTGTTCCCAACAGACACATCACCAAAGCATCTCATTGAAACTCAGGGTGAGGGTCCTGATGGACTTGAGAAGTGCCCACCCTCCTCCACTGTCAATCACTAAGCACCTTCCCCTCCACCAGTTATTATTCAACACTCTTGCAGCTATTCTGGATTACACAGAACACTATGCCAAACATCAACGCTGGGGCAAGAGCTTTTGCAGGAGAAAAGGGCTGCCTGGTGCCCCCACAATGGCCACACCAGCATGAACCACCTCCAGGAAGCTGGAGTACTACCAGCAGCAGTACAAAATTAGCAGTTGCTGTGCTTTAACCACACACCCCATTTTGCCTCTAAGGCAAGGCCAGGCTGGAAGCATGCAGTTTCCTAACTCTCCGGTGTTAAGGAGATTTACGCTCACCCTCACCGCACGTGCACAAAAGGAGCTCAGCCTTTACACAGCCCCACCAGCGGGAGGCACCCCCCTGTCCTGGTGTCCCCCACTCACAGACCGCACATCATGGAGCTCATAAACCATGTCACACATTAACGAGATCCTAATAATGCGGACTCTTCAAAGCGGTAACATCTGTAGTTAGACTATTTAGCTTAAGTCACAAGGATTAACAGTCCCCGTGGTTCTAGAAGTACACTAATCACGTGCCAGGGTCACAGAGGAATTGCTGCCATCTTATGCTGCCCGGCTGGCCAAGGGATTTTAATCTTCTTTTGGGATAGATACTGGATCTTACAGACCACTGGTCTGTTGCTTTAGAAAATGAAAGAATTCTACAGCCCCTGTATTATCTCTCCCCCCCCCCATTACACCCATTTTGTGTAAGAGGCAGGAAAATCATGTTTTAATGGAAAAAAAAAAAATTAGCATTAAAAAGAAAAAGCAAAAAGCTATCTCAAGACCAGGGGAAAACTGGGACAGAGCTTTGGTTTTCATTTTAATGACTATTTCACAACCTTGTTTAGCAAAATCCTATGATTAGGAGATAACTTAACAAATCCATGCATATCTGCAAATGCAGTGTTGGAAATAGATTACAAAACCATTTTCAACCCGCTTTAATAAAAAAAAAAAAAAAGAAAGCCCAAAATCCTGGATGAGCAGGTTGTGATTTTTCAGTTTTTTCTGCATATTCTAAACGTTTATTAGAAATGAGATTATTAAGCAGCACCTTTTAAACCCCCTGCGATTATACTGCATTTCCAATACATGTATATATGTGTACTGAAATTTAACAGATATATTATTTTAGCAACATTTTTTTAAGGAACAACCAGAAATGATAGAATTCTTTTCACTGACTTCTACAGGCTTCCATAGATCATCACCCAAGAGAGTGTCGCAGAAGAACAGCATTTCAGTAATCCGTACTTTGAGTAATAGTTTGAACATAAAAGATTACTGTGCTGAAGGAAGCCAGTGGACATATTTCATACTATCACGGTAACATTCTTTCTTATCACCTTATTTCACGATACCATCTCCCTCGAAAAAATAAGACTGTATGATATTTCTGTCTCCTGGAGCTGAGATGAGCATAACGATTCTATCTGCTTTAATACATGATAGTACTCCTCCATCAGTTTTCTGTGCAAATGTAGACAATCCAAGGGAAGGATTTCAAAGAAACAAACCTATATACAATGTTTGTTCTGCGTATGTTTGGCTTTCTCTTTTTCTGCAGGCTTTTCATTACTGCCAGAGAGTGCTGGCCTAACCCTTTCCATAGAAAGAATAATCGTAAATCTGCATGAAGTTCATGATGATTAGTTTCTCTTGGAGCTGGGCCAAAGAATAAGCCTTTCTCCAATACAGACTTCACATGCAGGCTCAGTCAAGAATTCATTTATTAATCCTTTCGATCAAGCCTGGATTAAGCCATCCAGGGGCCCTAGTGACATCGAGTAACTCTGTGCCTTGAGATATGACTCCAAATCAAAAGATCTCCAAACCAGCAAGTGGAGGTTACCCCTGACCATCGCCCATGCGGTATCTTTACTGAATTCCGGAGTCCTCCGAGGGCGCCTGGATGAGGATGTCTATGCACAGGGCCCATTCCTCCCTCTGGGAGCCCTGACAGGTTGTGCTACGTTTCAGGAACATCACAAAAGACTCTTAAAGGCCAAGGGGCACATGAAAATTTGAAAGACATAATGTCTTGGGAAGGAGGGTGTAACCGAAAATGAGAAGACCAGGTCTAAGAAATTTCTAGGAGTTTCTTCGCTCCTACCCTATTATTCTAAAAGTATATGAAAAGATTTTAGCAGCCACTCAGTGTGTCAAAATCTACAGATTCTTACCTATGCATAGCATTACTTGTGTATGAAAGGCAATTGTACTTTGATTCAACTACTACTTTCTATGAGCTGTATTAGAACTCTGTCACTCCATTTCATAAGAGTTCAGCTGAAAATTGGTTTCTTTGGCTTTTAGCCCCTACGAGTTTCCTAGTTTAAATTCTTTGTCTTTCACTTTAAAATTCAGATTTAGAGGTTGATATTCTACTTCAGAAGTATGATTAAACTAAAAAACTAATTTCCACCTTCTTTTATCTATTTGGCTATTTCATTTCAAGAGAATTAGCAAGATTTTCCTGTTGCAAAACTCCCACCTGGTCTGACTTGCCTGAAAGGTTAATGTCTCCTCTCAAATGCAGCCGAATTCAAAATGCTCCCTCTCCCCTTTCCTACCACATCCCCCTCTCCATCCAGGCAAGATTTGTTGCAAACATTTCACAGAGCTCTAACGTTGTGTGAACTCTTGCTGAATTATTGTTGTTCCAGGAGTGTCCTGGGGGATTTTCAGAGCTGCTGTGAGACAGTGATATCCCTTGTGGAGGACTAATAGACTGTCACTGTTTCCACTGGGAACAATGAAGGTCAGACGTGCTACCTAACCTGTGTTAACACATAACTTCCTCGCTCTGCTCAGGCACAGCATTGAAAATAACACCGTGCCTAGATACCCCTCCTTGCCATTTCACCGAGATCACATCAAATCAGTCCTAATAACGCAGTCTTTTTTGCTTCAGCCCAGTCCCCGGCATATCAGCTCAATAACCCCACAGGGTCTGCTGCTCTGGTCGCTCTGTCAGAAAGCGTCAAAGGAGAGACAGGGAGAAGCAGGGCAGGAGGAAAAGTTGCTGCTCAAAGTGCCTGCCCTGGCAGCTGGGCCCTGAGCCCTTCTCTCATCCTGCAGCACACCCCTACTGCTCACTCCTGGAGCACTTGCTTCCCTAACCTTAACAACTAACCTGCTAGCTGATTTTAACTCCTGGTTTGCCAAGTCCTCTACAAACTGCTTTTTTTATCACCAACCCACCCCCTCATTTTGGTTTCGGGGTTTGTTTTATGTATGTTTTCTTACCTTTCCAGTCACTTGGAGTTCTTCCAGAAGCAGCAGACTGTGCGTGTTCATAAGGTGGCAAAGGCTGGTAGGTGAATCCTGCACCCCTCTGTATTTCGAACCCGGGATTCTGCTGGGTCCTGCAGAACAGCAGAAGATTCAGGGAAGACTCTCCCAGAAGTCGCTGCCATCCTTCTTCATCTAATACTCTACAAAAGACAAAGGTTTGGTCATGTATGCTCACAGGTGCCAGTCGATGTTATTTTAACACAATTGTAAGCATCTGTTGATCTTTTGCTTCCCAATATGTTAATTGACCAGTATTTTTTTTATATTTTGAAGAACTACAGGAGCAAATGTAAAGCTGGGGGTGGGAAAGGGGGATTCAGAAGTTTTAACAGGAAAAAACTGTAATTCATAAATATTATGACTACAAGGGAAAATGAACCACAGCTTGATCACACAACAAGAATAGTAATTAGGCACAATTGTCGAATTTAGTTTAGGTATGCAGCATACGTAGGTAAATACACTGAATGCTAATGGTTTTATAATAGTCTTATTAATTCACACACATAGTTAATGTTTAAGATAAACTCCCCATCTTTAGAGTACATTTGTGCATAATGATTATGATTCATATTCAT